>NC_073254.2:185024285-185635357 GCF_029289425.2 Pan paniscus
AATGTCTAGCACTGTCCTCTCACTCCATGTGGCATGTACTTAAAATATGGCATAAAAGGATAAATCTGATTTTTGTAGAATTTCCTAATAGTGTGAAAACGCTGGTGTGTATGTTATCATACTGAAGATATGTTTCTTTCATGACAGCTCTCATTCTCAGAGGACTGTGATGGTATCATGATATATTTCTAATGCTATTTGTGGTAGTAAAGATGTGTCAAAGAGGCCCACTGTTTGAATTCTTGCACCCAATGAATTGTTACCAATTTTCTGTAGTTTTGTGTGAAAGCACTCTTACTTTGTTATTATTTCCATGATGCTACTCATCAATCTAATGCTACAGGCTCAGTTTAGTAGTGAAATGCTTAAGGTCCCATCTCTTTGGACTTTGTTTATCTTTATCTGTAGTTCATTTTCCTTATTTTAATTGTTTACCTTGCCATAGATCATCAGAAGCTAAGATACTGGAAAAGTGACTTTAAGTCCTTAATCAACAAATTATTTGTTATCAAATCTGTTGCTGCGACATTGTGTCCACTGTATTGACAACCTCCCAGAAGCTGCCATCTCGACGAATTTGTCCTTCACTGAGTACTTTCACAAATGTCACTCCTGACAGCGTGCACAGCAGCTATTTCAGTAGAACAGACACATATTGTTTGGAGCACTGTGGTAGCCTCGGCTTTGAGACCTGTCGTTATTTAGGGTTCTGCCTCTTGGATGGCTGTCTTTCTGGACGAAAATGAATCATTCCTTCTCACAGTGCTGCCTGGCACACTGATGCATGCCTGCTGCTGCAGCTCTGTCTGAAGACATGGTTCCATAGGTCACATGCCATTTTTTTTAACTCATGCTCCTGAGGTGACCCCCACCTTCATCTGATGACACACAGGAGTAGCTCAAATGTCATGTTGTCAATCATCTTGTGGACATGACTGTGTCAGGATGCCCAGCCTCATTGCTTCAGGATCTTCCCACTATTGATCTTCTCTTGCCACTTGCTGTTAAGCTTCACGCGTGAGGGACTCTGGGAAAATTTCTTAAGAAACTAAAGGTCACATCAAGACAGATTCAAGTCTTGAAGGAAAAAACGGTTAGTTTTCTCAAGACTGTTGGATGTAGGAGTTTCCTTAATGTTTGTTTTCCACTTCTTAGATTTTTTTCTTACTTGTCTGAATGAAAAAGTAAGAGAGCATAATTTTGTAGCTGCTTTAAAACCATAGTATCAGAGAACTTCAGTTTTGAAAAAGGTATGTCATTGACTTCAACCTCCCATTCCCACATGAGAAAACACACAGAGACAACGAGAGAGAAAGGAAGTGTACCATGGAAAAAATTAACATAATAGCTGCAACGTTCTCCATGAATTAGTTTGATTTGCCATTTGCAATCTTAATGAAAAATTTACAATTTTTACATGATTGTCCAAAAAATGCAATTATGCCATGTATCAGAATTTATGTAGTGAATGATCTGAGTTTTATGGGATATTTATAGTGTTTCTTCCAGATTCCTTTGTATTTACTTTTGGATATTTAGACCCTATATTCAGATCTTCTGGGTTACATGTGATTTTCCTTCTCCCATTCAGTCTGTGCTGAATGTGTGATTGTGTGTGTGTGTGATGTGGCATAGGGTTAAGAATCTGACGTACACTTGCATTCTCTTCTGTACTAGGTAGCTTACTTGTTTTAACCAGTCTCTGCATTTTCATCTGTAAAATGGAGCTATTAATATCATCATTCCCCTCCCAGAAGCCTAACACTGCCTTTAAAAAATACAAATTCTGGGCCGGGCGAGGTGGCTTACACTTGTAATCCCAGCACTTTGGGAGGCCGGGGCGGGTGGATCATGAGGTCAGGAGATCTAGACCATCCTGGCTAACACAGTGAAACCCCGTCTCTACTAAAAATACAAAAAATTAGCCAGGCGTGGTGGCGGGCGTCTGTAGTCCCAGATACTCGGGAGGCTGAGGCAGGGGAATGGCCGTGAACCCGGGCGGCGGAGCTTGCAGTAAGCGGAGATCCTGCCACTGCACTCCAGCCTGGGCGACAGAGAGAGACTCTGCCTAAAAAAAAAAAAAATATATATATATATATATATATATATATATATATACACACACACAGATATATATATATATATACACATATATATATACATATATATACACACACACAAATTCTATAAAATTTGGATTAAATTGTATATATGTATATATAGCCATCTATAATATTTATAACAAATTTAAGAAATTAATACTAGCTCCAAATCTATGCCCCTGCACTTACCACTTGGCTCCAAAGGCACCTATACAATGTGATGTAAATGCTGGGACTTTGTAATATGTTTTAATGTTGTTTCTAGAAAAGTCTATTTTGCTATTAATAGGCTCCAATGTAACCCCTAAATGTACTCAGCTGTTTATATGAAAATAAGTAGTGAGGCAGAAAATTGCCTTTTTATAACTCTAGGAATGATGATTCTGCAAGTCTGTAAACCATTGGGAATATTATAAACAAGAAAATCCAAGAGATAGTTTTAGTATATTTGGATATATGCAAATCTAAAGAATAGCAATTTTAATTTCCTAATAAAATTCTCAAACTATAGAATTTATTCTTTCTTCTCCAAAAAAAATATGCAAAAATCATGTTTTTAAGAACCACATATAAATATTAGTTAATAATTAAAATTTCAAAAATTACCATGTTAAGCCATCTGAAACACTTCTTATTATTACCTATCATCAAAAAAGCTCATTAGTGTCCACAGTATGTTACCATCAAAAATACAATTTAAATAACTTTGCTACATGAATATTTAAACAAAAACTTCTTCAACTCTAAGTTGTTGGTGGGAAAATAGCTCACATGGCTTGGTTATGACTTATTCCTTAAAAACTATGGACTTCAAACTTTTCTTCTGTGACAAGCTCCGATACAGCAAGAGGGGAGTACACACCCCACTTCTGTCTTTGAACATTTTAGCCTCTCTTTTCTAATTTTCTCTTGAACAAGAAAAATGAGAGGAAATGACTCATGTAGCTTTGAAAGATGAGAGAACAAACAAACATACAAAACAACACATAATAGATGTGAATTCTAGAAGTGGTAGAAATGGGTTATGATCAGCCTCGTTCTGATTGTTTTAGTCCTCATAGCCCTTTAAACACAGGAAAATGCTTGAATTTAACTATTTGATTCTGGACCGTGGAGTGACTTTAGTTTTAGCCAGAGCTGATGTGAACAAAAGAAAGAATAGAGGAAAAGTAAGAACAGTGAGTGGTCCAAGGGAAACAACAGAGAGAGAAAGGCAGGGCATTTCTGAGTCCAGGGACAAAGCAAGGGCCCCTTTTCCATATGCCATGTTGTCATGGAGCCTTGATATGCGGGTCCACAGTTGTGAGTCATTTGTGTTAGCCATTGTGACTACGTGTCGGGAGAAAGAGGACAGTTTGCTTACAGGGCCACCCCAGGGGCACCAGTTCTTGCTGGTATCTTCAGGTTTGACTGAACCCAGGTTTAAGTGGCATTTGTATATAAGAATAGCGAAGTGTTCAAGATGTGTTTGAAATCAAAATCCAAGTGGAACAATATTGTTAGCTTTACCTACTCTTACTCTCTCTCTCTATATATATATAGTCTGTACCTGGCACCTGGTATATATATATATCCCATCTCACTGATTGTTTACTTGTACTTCAAGATCCTTCAGATCAAATGTCACCTGATTCACTCACTCACCCTCTCATTCACTCACTCTACCATTCACTCATTTACTCTGCCTGCAAGTGAGTAACCTGAAGTAGTTGTGTCTTAGTCTGTACAGGCTTACAGGCTGCTATAAAAGGATACTACAGACTAGGAATTTTATAAAGAGAAAACATTTATTGCTCACAGATCTGAATGTTGGAAGTCCAACATCCAGGCACCAGCAGATATTGTGTCTGATGAGGGCTTATTTCTCGTAGACAGTGCCTTCTTGTTGCATCTTTACTTGGTACCAATATCTTCCTTTTTTTTTATTTTATTTTTTTAACGGCAGGAAGCCCTTTACCTTTATGACCTAATCACCTTCCAAAGTCCTTACCTCTTAACGCTATCACCTTTGGGGCTAGGTATCAACACATGAACGTGGGGGAAGGGGACACAAACATTCACACCATAGCAAGTTGCTAGTGTAAAAGTTGTTAGACTCACGAAGTCACTTGTGTTAAAACCCTGACGAATGGAGCCGGGAAAGGCCATGATGGAGGGTTCTCATTCATGTATGCCTGATAATAAGAACTCTGCAAAAGCCTCTGCAAAAACCACAAGCTTGCACAAAGGCCACTGCAACCTTATACAAAATAATATGTCTGCGAGGACATCTGCCCAGCAACTTCCTGTCCAACCGCAGACTGGTGCTCCCCTTGGTACCGATTCTTGCACCCAAGGATAATTATCCAAAAACAATTATGTAATCCTCCTCATGTCTCCTTTCTAAACCCTCACCTTCCTTTGCTTCCCTCAATATACCCATTGTATTCCCATTGCAATGCTTACTCTGGAATACAATACATACCGTTTTCTTTTCAGGAACCTATTTCTGTCTCCATTGTTCAGGGTTTTCATGAGGAATTCAAATGGGAGAATATACAGCCCTTTCTTTAAGGACATAAAAAACAACTAGGGAAGACAGACAAGTAAATAATTAAAACAGTCCAATATGACATTTGTTGCAAGAATAGAGTGCTCACGTATGCAATAAGAATACTCAGGCGAGATAATCACACAGTGAAATATTGCTGGTCATTTTCCCCAGGGACACTCCAACACCATGCCCTGTTTCCCCACCTCCTGTCCATGCCTCCAGGGAACTATTTGCTGGGTCATCTTTTAATCATCCATAGGATTGTCTCATTCAATGGACAACCTCTTGAGAACACAAACTAAGTTTGGCCATTTTTTTATTGTCTCTACACTGAGCACAGCTCCAAACACATTTGGTAAATGAGTAAGTAAAGCAAAGGACATTAGCTGGCCTCAGTTCCCTTCAGTTAATCTCATATGCCTCTTTAAGGCATTATTCTTTGAATCTTCCCTTCTCAAAATTACTATACCTTTGACAAATGTGAAATGCAATGTGCGGCACAAAATCCTTCATACTATAGCCAAAATTAATGTACCTGGCCACTGTTCATAATTTCATCTCAGCAGAACACTGGAATTATTTCCAAATAAACTGTTTGATTCTAGTCCCTATTAACTCTACATTGGGAGAGCTCAAATTAGGATAGAATTTAACATAAGACATGCAGGCATGAAACATCTTTCTCTCTCATCACTAAATCACTGCTGCTAAATTTATCGACCTGCTGCTCTAAGTCTGCCATCACACAAATAAAGTAAAAAGGCACTAGCTAATCCACCCTATATTAGTTTCCTATTTCTGCTGTAGAAAATTACTACATCCTTATGGCTTATAGCAACACAAAGATGTCATTATACAGTTCTGCATGTCCAAAGTTCAAATGGGTCTCAGCAGGGCTGCATGCCTTTCTAGTGGCTCTAGGAGTCCATTCATTCTCTCGCCTTTTCCAGCTCTAGTGGCTGTCAACATTCCTTGGCTCATGGCCCCCTTCCATCCTCAAAGCCACCCACAATGTCTGCTTGAGTCTTTCTCAAGCTGCACCATTCTGAAACTTATTGTTCTGCCTGTCTTTCACTCATAAGGACCTTTGTGACTACATCAGGACTGTCCAGATCATCCAGATGGTCTCCCCATCTCATGATATCTGATTAGTAAATTTAATTCCATATGCATTTTTAATTTCCTTTTGCTATACAGCATAACATTTTCAGAGTCCAGAAATTCTGATGTGGACATTTTTGGGTAGGTGAGGCTATTCTGTCTACTACACCCTCTTTCTGTGCCTGATTAGGTGTTATTTCCACGAAAGCCTGTCTGGACCTCCCTAATATATAACTTCTCACCTGTGGCATCATTGTGTTGTTAACAACAGGAGAATGGGTTAGTTCTTAGCGTATTCCAAAAGAAGATAAGAGGGGGTCTCTAATAATAGAATTTGATACTGTCTTTTTATAAGGTAATTGTTTATTCCAAAAGAGAGGGCTGAGTTTGCACATGCTTGTGTATGCTTCCCCAGGACTGTCCCACATCTCCCCACATTCCCTGGGTGAGAGAAGCACTTTGTGCTTTTGCTGATACTTCAGATCTCTCAACCATGAGTGCTTGCACAGGAGTGTTTTTGGTCTTTCTCAGCTCCCATAGAGTCTTCCCATGTGTCCTCATGGGGCTTCAGGGTTGTTAGCTGCTCCTGTCCTCACCTCCCCCACAGCAGCTCTAGTAGGTTTCTTCCCAGTGCGCTATCAGAACAAATGTGTCAGCACTTTGTACCAGATGGTTGCCTTCAACAGTGAACAAAGTTCCTTAATATATCACACAGACTTCAAGAAGTGCTGGGTGCACATCTCAGAGACCAGCTGGCTGCCCTGTGAAATACAGGCAAGGGAGAAACAATTGCTGCCCATGGATGCCTGTGGCAGAGCCAAGGCAGGAGGCTGCAGAGAGCCACGGCCACTGCCACGCCATCCTTTGCTGAATTCAGCCAAGAAAATGGCACATTGTGATGTGAAAGGATCCACTCCATACCAAAATCTTAGAAGGCTAAACTTCCCACTGGTTGTCATAATAAAAACTCACAACTAAATAAGAGATCCATTTTACCTAGCTGTTTAATTGTGTTTGACTTGGGGCAAATCTCTAGAATTTTGTTTTGTTTTGTTTATTCTGTCACACAGGCTGGAGTGCGGTGGTGCACTTTCAGCTCACTGCAGCCTCTGTATCCTAGGTTCAAGTGATCCTCCCACCTCAGCCTCTGCATCCTAGCCTTAAGTGATCCTCCCACCTCCCATCCTAGGCTCAAGTGATCCTCCAAGCTCCTGAGGAGCTGGGACCACAGACATGTGCCATCACACTCAGCTAATTTTTGTATTTTTGTAGAGACAGGGTTTCACCATGTTGCCCAGGCTAGTCTTGAACTCCTGAGCTCAAGAGATCTGCCCACCTCAGCCTCCAAAAGTGCACTAGACTTTTTTAACTTACATTTATCTAAGATGAAGAGATGGCTACCTTCTAAAGTTTTGGAGAAGAGTTTTTTGGAAAGTTGTTGGAAGGTGGTAGAACAACCAGCAAACACAAGGAACTGTTGTTCTGTTGTTTCTATCAAACATAAAACTGCCAGGCCTGATTACATTAATCTGAAGCTTGATATAAATTAGCCAGTGGTTCCCAATAAGGTGTTAAATTATTTCAAAATGTATGAGGGGATTTTGAAAAGTTTGTGGAAAATGGAATTAATAAATAAAAGGGGAAAATATAAACTTATTTCTCAACATAAGCTTCATCAAGTTCAAAACATTTTTGTAAGCAATAATACCAGTGGAGGCTCCTGGGAATGAATCATATCAGCACAGTCTTTTTTACATTATTAACTGAAGAAAAGTGAGAACACTTTACAGATTTATGTTTTAAGATTAGGAAACAAAAAGGAGCTGAAAGGAGCTAAATCAGGATGGTAATGATTGGAGGTGGAGGCCTAATGATTTCCCATTAAAACTCATAAAATTGCCCTTGTTAGATGAGAAGAATGAGCAGGAATATTGTCATGGTGGAAAAGGAGTCTCAGGTAAAGCTTTCCCAGGTGTTTTTCTGCAAAAGCTTTGGCTTTCTCAAAACACTTTCAAAATATGCAAATGATATTGTTTTTGGCCCTCCAGAAAGTCAACAAGCAAAATACCTTAAGCTTATAAAACAAAACAAAGAAAATCTGTTGCCATGAACTATGTTCATGACTGGTCTGCTTTTGGTTTGATGGAACCACTTCCACTTCTCAGTTGCCATTGCTTTGATTGTGCTTTGTCTTCAGGATTGTACTGGTGAAGCCAGGTTTCATCTCCCATTATAATTCTTTGAAAAAATGCTTCAGGATCTTGATCCCACTTGTTGAAAGTTTCCACTGAAAGTTCTCTTGTCTGCAACTGATCTGGGTGAAATGGTTTTGGCACCTATTAATTGGAAAATCTGCTCAGCTATAATTTTTCAGTCAGAATTGTGCAAGCTGCATTAGTTGAGCTGTCTATGGTGTTGGCTTGTGTTTCTGTTGTGAATCTTTTGTTCTCTTCAGTTGAGGCATGAACAAAATGATTTTTTTTCTCACAAATTGATGAGAATGATCTACCACTATGGGCTTCATTTTCAACATCCTCTTGTCTCTTTAAACAAGTTATCCATTTGTAAACTGCTGATTTCCTTAGGGCATTGCCCTGATAAACTTTTTGTAAAGCATCAATGATTTTACCATTTTTCCACTTTAGCATCACCATAAATTTATGTGTGTTCTTTAATTTTAGCAGAATTCATGTTGCTCTGACAGGGGCTCTTTTCAAACTGATGTCTTATCCTTCTTAGTGCCTCAAACTAGATCCTGCTTAGACATGTTATAACAAGTTAGTATGAGTTTATTTGGGTCCAAAACAATTTTAGAATCTCTTCTTAGTTTTTTCATAAAATGCATTTTTTCACAAACTTTTTGAAGACCCCTCCTATGAATGATTTTGCATTGTCACAAAGAAAAGCAATGCACTGAATATAATTGGTTGGGTCCCATCAGTTAGATATACTGAAATTCACAGGACAGCCCTGTACAATAAAAAGTTTTTTAAGTTTTTTCTACTGGAAAATCAAATGTCCCATTAATATTCCTATTGGTGGATGATTGAGCATAAAACCTAATACTCTTTTGAAACATAAAGTGTTTTTTGCTGGGATTTAATATTTATGGGATTATTCAGAAATACAATTATCATGTAAGTTAAATAAAACATACTTTGGCTCAGACTTTTGCTAAAAGTTGTTTACAATTTCAAAAAATCTTAACATCAATAGCCACACCTTTCATGGTATGTCATCAATCCAACATACTTGTATCAATCTATATTTGTAATTGCAATATTCATGATATGTTTTTGTATAAGGATATCCTTATTTATGCCTCATTTCAAAATGTCAAAACCAAAGAAAAAATGGATTATAATAAACTAAAAGCTGTTTTCTCTTGTAAATTTAGGTAGGTGTGAGCATACAACTATGCCATGAATGCAGGTTATATTATCCATGCATTCTTTTACAATTATAGGTTAATTAGCTTATTGTTTAAAATATATTTTTTGAGAAGGAGAAAACTATAACACCCAAAGGAAAAAAATATAGAATTAGGCAGAAATGAGATTAAATTTGATTTTCATATCTAAGTAACTATTTTCTATGAGCTGTCATTGACCTCTTGAAACTCTGTTTCTTAAAAATAATGTAACAATTGTGGTAATGAGATAGAAATTATGATATACAGAAAATCTTGTTTTTAAGGTAGTTGGATTTGTCCATATTTTTATTTATGGTTTGTATTTATTAAGTCTTATTTAAGAAATTTTTTCCAAGTACAAAGGGTTAAAAGTATTCTTATATATTGTTTTCAAAAGAATATTAAATTTTGCTATTCGCATTAAAACTCATGATCAACATGGAATTCAGTTTTTACTGATCACATATTACTTGTACTACCTTTTTAAAAAACACTTCTTATTTTCAAAGAATTATAGAGCTACAGAACAGTTACAAAACCAACACAGAAAGTTCACTTACTTTCTTCTTCAACCTTTCCCTAATGTTAACATATTATAAATCCATAGTATAATTATTAACAACCAGAATATTGATGTCATTATAATACTATTATCTAAAATCAAGACTATATTCAAATGTCAGTATGGGATAAATTTTTGCCTATCAGTTGAAATGGGGTCTGTTTCTCATTTCTTACTTGAATAGTCAATTGCTTTCCCTTTATTCTGTGTTAACTCTCTTTCCCGCTGATATGACACAACAGCTCTGATATTTATCAGGTTTTCACATATGCATGAATCTGTTTCTGGAATACGTTTCTTTTATCTTCCACTGGTGTATTTATTGATCCCTACTTCAATACTGCCTATAAAATGCAATATAGCTTTACAACGAGGTGAATATGTAATAGGACAAATCTTGTCTTGTGTGTTCTTCTTTTTCAAGGAGTGTCTTGGTTATTCCTGGTCCTTGATCCTTCCATATAATTTTGAAATATGAGATATATGGAATCTAAAGACCATAATAGGTACTCCATAATTATCTAAACAAAATATTGAGGATGAAATAAGTACACATACTCCCTGACTTAGGTTGGGGTTACATCCTGATAAATCCATTGCAAGTTGAAAATATTGTAAGTTGAAAATGCATTTAATATACCTAACCTACTGACCATCATAGCTTAGCCTACCCTACTTTAAACATACTCAGAACACTTACTAGCCTAGAGTTGGGCAAAATCATCTGGCATCACTATCGGTTGTTTACCCTCATGATCCTGTGGATGACTGGGAGCTGAGTATTTATTGCATATTGCTAGCCCAGGAAAAGATCAAAATTCAAAATCTGAAGTATGGATTTTCTGTTGAATATGTATTGCTTTCACACTGTAATAAAGTCAAAAAATCATAACTCAAACCACCATAAGTTAAGGACAGTCTGTACAAGTGTATATTAATATTTAATTTTTCAGTGGTTACAATCATTACAAAATAGTGGATGTATATTAAAATATTTCTTATAGTGTATATCTTCCACTGTGTATATTGCATTTCATTTGACAACAAATTGTTTAGTTATCTAGTTTTACTACATCCTTCTGGAGTTTTTCAAAATCTCTTAAATTCTTCACTAACCAAATATTTTGTATCTTCAACAAATTTTGCTTTTATAGGTATTCAAATAACCTGTTACTCATCATTAATACAGCACAGTAAACAACAGAAATATAAAAATGAAAACAAATCTAAATTTTAGACTAATCAGATATGACCACTTAATTCTACTGAATATTTATTTTTTTATCTAACCAGGTTTAAATGTGTGCGGTTCTTTTATTAATGACAAGTCATTTTTTCAACATGTAATACTTAAACATTTAAACTTTATGGTCATTTTAACAATTCTCTCATTTATTTACAACAATTTAATAATACTGACACTATGCTTTAATAAAACTGAAACTTTTACCAGTCTCTCAAAAACCTTAGTTAATATCAACATTGAAAATCTTTATACATGTGTCCGCATGAGGGTAATTGATGTAAAAAAAAAACTTTATATAATTAATACATTGAATAAAAATATCAAAATGCAATGATATTTTGGCTTTCTCATTTTTTAACCAAAAAGTATTGTTCAAAATATTTATTTGCATTACATAATTTTGGGTGAGCTTTTTGATCTCATCTTAATATAATGAAGTATAACAATCATAAATGTACAGCTAAATGAAATTTCATAAAGTGAATAGAATACATTCTGATAACCATGAAATTTGGAAAATAGAATATTACCAGCACCCAGAACTATCCTCAGCATCTTTACTGCCCCTACTACCTTTCCAAAGGAATCACCCTATTAATTCATACACTATCAATGAGTTTTACCTTTTAAATATGTTTATTAATGACTTGGTAATCTTTTGTAGGTGACTTCTTTTACTCAACTATATATTTATGAGAATCCTTGTTATTTGTTTTTGTCGTATAATATATCATTGTGTGAATAGGCCATCAATTTTTTTTATTTTCTATTATTTTCTGAGACAGGGTCTTGCTTTGTTGCCCAGGCTGGTGTGCCGTGGTGCAATCACAGCTCACTGCAGCCTCAACCTCCCAGGCTCAAGTGATTCTCTTGCCTCAGCCTCCCGAGTAGCTGAGACCACAGGTGTGCGCCACCATGCCCAGCTAATTTTTATTTTTGGCAGAGCCAAGGTCTCGCTATGTTGACCAGGCTGGTCTCGAACTCCTGGGCTCAAGCGATTCTTCTGCTTCAGCCTCCCAAATGGCTAGGATTATAGGTGGGAGTCATTGTGTCCAGCTTAGGCCATTATTTATCTATTTAGCAACTAGATCTTTATAATTTTTAGTTAGTAAGAATAGTGCTTCTCTACATGTCTTTGGTTCATATTACTGAAATTGTATTGGGTAAATCGTAGATTTCTGAGTAATAAGGTATAAATATATCCAACTTTAGTTGATACAGTGTTTTTAAAACTATAAAACATCAGCTCCTATAAGAAGTTTGTGAAATGACCAGTTACACCATAGCTATGCCAACCCTTCATATGTTGTCTTTTTCATATTAGCAATCTTAAATATGGCATATTTAATCATCTTCAGTTCAAAATAGTTTATCAATTCCATTGTCATTTCTTAATTAATTTATGGGTTATTTACAAACATACTAATTATTTTTCTAACATTCAGAGCTCTACTTGCCTACTTCTTATTGATTTCTAGATTAATTTTACTGTTTTAGACAATGTGCTGTGAATGATTTTCATTCTTAGGTTGAAAGAGTTTTTATGGTCCAGCATGTGGTCAGTTCTATGCAGCGTTCTCTATACGTCAATTAGATCAAATTTATTGATATTTTTCAGATCTTTCAAATTCATACTGATTTTGTTTAATCTCATCTTTCTGTTGTATAATAAGAAAGGTACATTAAAGGATCCCAACTTGGCTATGATTTTTTTTCCTTTCTTTTAGTTCTATCTATCATTATATTATGATGTAAAACTATAGTGGTAGGTTCATTCAAATTCATAATTGATCTCTTTCTTAGTAAGGTGATATATAACTTTATAAAAGATTATTCTCCATGTTATACTAATTTTACTTCCCTTGAAGTATACTTTGATATTGTTAAGCTATACCAGATTTCTTTGAGGTAGTGTTTGATTAGCTTATTTTTCCTTACTTCCAAGCTTTATGTGACTTTTGTATTTAAGAGTAGCTCTTGCAAGTTATATTTATCTGGAGATTTTTAATTTAGTCTGATAACCTTTACATTTTAATTGAAGTATTTAATCTATTTGCATCTACATTTAAATTACTAACATTTCTTTTAAGTCTCTGTGCTCCTTATGTTCTATATTTCTTTTTTTCTTCCTTGTTTTGTTTTAGATAAAAAACAAACATTTATGTTTTTGTGGTGGTACAGGCCTGTAGTTCCAGCTACTCAGGAGGCTGAGGTGGCAGGATCACTTGAGCCCAGGAGTTTGAGGTAGCAATAAGCTATTATCATGCCACTGCACTCCAGGATGGGTGACAGGGTGAGACCCTGTCTCTAAAAATAATAATAAAATAAAATAAAAATTTTTAATTACTTTCATTATATCACCCTACCCTTTCATTATTTTATTGGTTACCTTATTAGCATGCATAAATTGGTAAAATCTAATATATATGTACGTCAGTGTTTTTTCCACCTTCAGGGCTGAAATTTAGAAAATTTTAAATGTTTATGTTCTATGATTTTTGCCATTGAAGATTAAACATTAAACACAAATAAAATTATGATTGTTTTATATAGTCAATATTCATTTAGATTTACTCCATGTGTAAACTTTCCTTGGTTGTTAATTATCCCTGCATTTCCATGATACCCTTTTCCCTGAAGAAAAACTTTTAGTATTTCTTTAGGTACACTGCTGTTGGCAGCAAATTCTTCTGGTTTTGTTTTTTTAGAGAATTATAAGTGTCCCCTTTACTTTTGGATTGTTTGTTTTAGGATGCTGTGCCGTATTTCCTTGTGTAAGTGCATGTATGTGCCATTACAATGGGATGTCCCATGAAAACTTAATGGGCTCAGGAACAGGTCTAACGTTTTCATCTTAATCTGCAATACAGGAAGAATTGCCAATGGTTGTTAACTTCTAAGTTAATAAGCCTATGTATATTGAGGAAAACTTAATTTTACTTTGAAAGTACCACTACAGTGTTCCTTTTATTATTTAAAACTAGAAGATTTATCCACTTGTAGTTCTTCTAAGGAAAATAACCACATTTTATTTTCCTTTGTTTAGAGGACAAACCTTCCAATAGAAAAAAATAAATGATGAGTGTTTCAAGGGCCATCTGTTCTCTGTCACAACCGTTCAAGTTTGCTGTTGTCATGTGAAAGCAGCCATAGACAGGACTTGAGCCAAGGGAGAGGCTGTGTTCCAGGGAAACATTAATACAGAAACAGGTTATGGGTCAGATTTACCCTGCAGATTTGGTTTTCAAGCCCTGGTCTAAGGCCTAGTGTCTAGAAAGATCAATGAAGACAGATATTGCTTCTTTACAACGTGCAACTGTTTGCATCTATAGAGATGCAGAAAAATCATTTGGGAAGATGGAAAGCGGGGTCCGGACATCTTGTCTTTGATGTTTAAAACCATTTATGCATTTTTACTGGAGTGGGAATATGAACTGTTGGCAGAGGGTCAACCCTAAAGCTGAAAAAGCTGAGAAAAATCTTTATGGCAGATGCCAAAACTTCTAAAGATACAATGATTGTACCATGTTGGCTCTGCCTTGGGGAAAATGGCAGGTAAATACATAGCTTGTGATAGTATGATAGACTATCCATGCAATTGCTTTTCTTGTTTGCACGTTGTGTGTGTGTGTGTGTGTGCAGAATATGTTAACCTCATTTCTGATATCCTTTCGGTATTACTTGTAGAACAGCTACTAGTAACCATTCCATTTCTTTCTATTAGTTTTCCTCCAACTAAAATTTCTTCACCATTCGCTCTGGATAGGAAACAATTTCTGTGTTTTTCTTTATCTTATGTTCATTTGTTTAAAACACCACCATTTGGGTGATGTTTTAAATCTCAGTTTTTATTGTTGTTGTTGTTGCACTGGATTGGGTATGTCTCACACATGTTTGGTTCAGGGATCAGCTTAAGGCTTGTGAAGATTCATATGCAGAAATATGAAATCCTATTCCCCAGACCTCTCCCTTCTTGATCTTCCCTCTTAAATTCAACTTATGGTACCTCTCTCCCTGGTTCTCTAACCAGAAATATAATGCAATTTTTGCACCACCATGTTGCTTTGCAGAGGTCTATCTTTGGGCGAAGCCACAGGAAGTGAAAAAATGAGAAAAATCTCTCTGTTTGTGTCATTTGTCTCAAATGATGACTCTTTTCAATAATCTGCCTGCTTCTGTTTACTTTTCAGAGTCTTTAATCTGTCCAGAGATTATAGAGGTCATCAGGGAAGGGATAGATAATAGAGACTTGTACTGTTGGTAGTCACTGATTTTTTTTTTTGAAAGCAATTTTCACTGGCAATCAAACTCCAGTTTGATAATTATTTTATTTTAGAGTTTTAGATATGGCATTTTACCATCTTGTGTTTTTCACTCTTTCTGTTAAAAAGACAGCTGTCAGTCTTATTTTTGCTCTTTGAAGGATGATGCATATTTTTTCCCTCTGGCTGCTTTTAAGATTTTTGTCTTTATTTTGGTTAATGTGTGTAGATGTATATTTATTTCCTTCTTTGGAATTTGTAATAGTCCCTGAATCTATGTCTTAATATTTTTGTCAGTTTTGGAACATTCTCTCCTATTATCTCTCCAAATATTTCTCATTATTTATTTTCTACACAATTTCTAGGACTGCAGTTACAAATACTTTACACTTTTCTCCATGTCAAATATGCCTCTTGCACGCTTTACATTTTCAATTTTTTTCTCTTTATGCTTTTGACAGTATGCTTTCTACCGACCCCTAATCCTTACTTCAACTGTGAATACTTTGCAGTTAAAACAATTATTCATTGAATTCTTAATTTTGCCTTTAGAAGTTTCATCTGAAGCTTTGATATAGATTACAGGCAAAATTATCCCTATTTTCAGTCTTTTTATTGAATATGTTAATCAGAGTTATTTAAAGCTCAAGTCTGATAAACTCAATATTTCTATCACTGGTTTCTGTATTTTATTTTCTCTGAGTTCTGTCTCTTGCCATGCTTATAATTTTATTTTTTTTGAAAGTTGGACTTTATGCATCTTAAAAATGTAGAGTTTCTGGATGGTATTTTTATTTTTTGGTAAGAGACTTAGTTGAGCTTACTGCCAGTATTAAATGAGGGAGAAAATCACCCTAACCCCATCAAGAGTTGTCCTGATTCTCAGTGGGAGTCAGTGTGAGTGCTGGTCCATTTCTGCTTCCCACTTCCTTCTGGAGTCCCAGCCTCCAGGGTTGTCAACTGGCAGGATACATGTTTCCCAGGGTCATTCCACATGGCAATCCCTGAACTGCAATTTGTATCTCTCCAGTGCCATGAAAATGTTGGTAATTTTATTGAGTATCTCACTCTGTTTGCTCCATGTTGGCAAAGCTGAAATGAAGCTCGTAAGTCAATGCCAAAAGTGATCGGTCCACTGTCCTATGTCTCTGTGCTTCCTTCAGTGCCAGCAGACTTGGGCTTTCTTCTGGGCTAATTTTGTTTCTCTGTTCAGGCAACTGTGAATTGGCAAATACATTGAAGGAGAAGGTACATAAAATATGAACTCTCTTCAATGAGTTTTATGAAGGTACACGAAATATTGAGCTCTCCTCAACGAGTTTTCTTTCTCTCCAGGACTTTGGTCCCTCAAGTCCTGGGTGCTTTTGCATCTTTTGGATGCCTTTATGCAGATGAGATGATTTCCTGTGCCTGTATTGTATGCTGCTTTTCTCCAGCCTCCCGTTATCCAGAGGATTTGCTGCAAACTAGGCCCTCATAGCAGAAGTGAAACAGTGTGCTTGCATTACACATTTATATTGGCAAATTACATGTCACCTTCAGATCTATAACTTTTTAATTTACAAGGAACAAAGAAACTCAGAGGGATCATAAATTTATCAATTTGGTTTCATATGTAAAATAGAAAAGGCTGGCTTAGTCAACATTACATTTTCAGCACTTACTGACGGTGTGTGTTTATGACATGTCCAAACAAATTTTCGTATGGTGCCTTCGGATGTTCACTAGCTTCATTTTATCTTCCTTTTCATTGTTATCAATGACGCTATAATCTCTCCAGTGGTAGGTAATCATAAATCTCTAGGATGTGTCAATTACATATGGAACGGAGGGGACAATTCTCCAGTTCAAAAGCAGAAATAGTGAGCATGTGTTCAACCAGCACTGTGTGAAGAGGCATTACAGGGGAAGCAATGTTCTGGGCCAGCGGAAGGCAAGCACACATCCCTACCTCCAGAAGCATGAAAGCATTCACTCACAATTAGCGAATTGCCACTTCACATGATAAATACCACAGTAAAGGAGTGACTAGCACACCGTGGAGGGAGTGATCCCCACAGAGGAGAAACTGATCAAGAGCCCTTAAAAATGCCCGAAGACTTCTCATGGAAGGATCTAGGTGAGCAGAGGCTTAAAAGGCACTTAGAGGTTTTATCTGTTGGACAATTAAGATAAAATGTTTTTGAGATAGAGGAAAGAGAATGTGCATCATGACAGGGAAGTAAATATGGGAAACGGCAAAAGAGTTGGTATGGCCAAACATAGGGTACTTAAATAAAAATGGGGTAGGATGTCAAGTGTAAAAGACAGGGTCATGGTGTGTCTGCCATGATGGGTCATTCGGGCTTTATATAGCAAGCAATGGGGAAAAGATAAATGACTTAACAGGCAATATTACGTGATAGGTGGCAGATCACACTGACCTGCATCCACAAGTGACAGATTAAGAGTCATTTTGATATGCCGTGAGGTTGCCTCAGCAGCCTACCCCCTTGATGCTAAAGAGTTTGAATTTATCAGAAAACAGCATCTTATGTTATACCAAAAACATGATATAAAAACATGAATGAAAAAATAATTCATCTTCTCTGGCTAGGAAAAGATAGGAGAGACTCAATAGTGCCATAAGATTCAGATGACACATGACTAAAAACAATTTGCTCAAATAGCATTTACAAGTTATATTAAAAGAGAGGTGCCTTATGAACAAAGTCTGTTGATCCCACACGCAGCGCACAACCAAAGAATAAACAAACAGGCCCAGCATATGACTTTAAAGTCAAATGGCTCGGCCAGGCGCGGTGGCTCATGAGTGTAATCCCAGCACATTGGGAGGCCGAGGCAGGCGGAGCATGAGGTCAAGAGATGGAGACCATTCTGGCCAACATGATGAAACCCTGTCTGTACTAAAAATACAAAAAATTAGCTGGGCGTGGTGGCGTGTGCCTGCAGTCCCGCTACTCAGGAGGCTGAGGCAAGAGAATCACTTGAACCTGGGAGGCGGAGGTTGCAGTGAGCTGGGATCACGCCACTGCACTTCAGCCTGGTGACAGAGCGAGACTCTGCCTCAATAGAAAAAAAAAAAAAAGTCAAATAGCTGAAAACATGTTGGAAAAGTGGAAAGTACACATAGAAGAATAGAATCTCACAGTAAAAAACTGATACAAATAAAAAATTTAAAAACCAATATCAATTTAAAAATTCAGAACTGCACAGAAAACTTGATTGGAGCTGGACAAATGCCAAACATAATGAAGATTCATCATATATACTGGAATATTTTCAGAAACGCAAATTATATTTTTATACCTGAGAGTTTGCTTTATTTGGGAATTTGGTAAATTGATTTCTATGGAAGAAATATTATTTTAAAAGATTTTAAAATTCATATTATTCATCAAAACAAATCTTCACTTAACTCTAGATTTGGGTTAGGAACAATACCAAATCCTTACCCTTTGATGACACACAGCTGCTATACCCATATCAGCCCACCTAGTTGGTTGTTATGCTAACTGAATTTAGTGAATGCCAATGCATTTAACACAAATACTCATGTTGTTTTTGTTTTGATTCCATTTACTATGAAAAAAGCAAGTATAGCTTTTTCAATTTTCACCCACTTACAATCCATGTAAGAAGAAATTGTGTGATAAGGAATATATTATTGTTTCTTCATGTTAGACCTATCTCTATATAGTAATGATATCCAGGGTCAAAAATACAATGACATTTAGAAACTACCTCTTCCTGTTCAATCAATTCAATTGGCAAACATTCATTTTCATCACTATATGTTCTAGCTACTGAATTTAAAAAATACACACAATTTTTTTCTTGCATAAGATGAATGTTCATTAATCTCAATTTTATTTACATAAATAAGTCAGCAATGGAATCTGATTACCGCAGTGAAAAAAGAATCCGCAATTTTAATGTATTATAGCTATCAAAGGATTTCTGCAGCATCACACCATATAACAGAATATTCAACAGGGTTTCCCAAGATTTTTGTTTTACTTTCTTCCACAGCTTTTCTTTATGTGGACGAGATAGAAAATTAAATAATATTTTTTAGTCAAAATTTTTTTATACTATAGAAAACTGTATGATATAATATAGTAATCGTTCTCTAATATATAAAACTGTCTTGGTCTCATTGTAAAAGGCTCATAGAATTAATCACTTGGGTATGTGTCACCTGTGACCTAAGTCAACTGCAACTTAGAGTGACAATCCAGAAGATGTTTAGAGTTCTTAGCTGCTACACTAGACAGGGCCAAAGTGTGTGCTATGGACTGAATATTTGTGTCCTCCCTAAAGTAGGCTGTTGAAACTTAATTCACAATGTGCTGGTACTTGGAGGTGGGGCCCTGGGAGATGAATAAATCATGAAGGTGGCGCCCTCATAAATGAGATTAGTGCCTCTTTAAAAAAGACCTGAAAGAGCTCTTTTGGCTCCTTTGACACTGTGAGTTTACAGTGAAGAGACATCATCTAGGAAGCAGGAAGCAACCCTCACCAGGTGCAGAATTTGCTGATGTCTTTCTCTTGGACTTCCCCAACTCTGGACCTATGAGAAATACATTTCCACTGTTTATAAGGCACCTGGTCTATGATACTTTCTAATAGCAACTCAAACTAGCAGTGTTCATTGTTTGAACAAAGAGAGGTGAGGGACATGATTTAACATCTGTGCTTGCTGTAAAATGTGCACAATTTTGAGGGTCAGAACAAATTAACAAAATATCTTTTCCTGCACAATCTAGAATTGGTGTTCCAATCATAATATTTGTCTGAACCTGTTTATCCACAGCTTACTGGACATACAGAAGAATTTACAAGACAGGAAGACAAAATGTCTTCTCCAATTATTATACTGTGTTTCATAGCATGTGATTTGCTCATCCAGATGCATTTGGCACCAGTCAAAATTGTTTCCTAAGCACTGGGCAGATGATCACTTCAATAGAGTAGTTTGCATCTTTCAGTAACATCTTATGCCTTAGCTTCACCAGATATACATAAGAAGTAATACCACTCATTAAGAATGAAGAATTCCAGAGAAATCACTGTCCTGAGATTGTTTTTATTGATGTTGAATACCTGCACAGTTTGGTTATGCTGCCTTCAACTGAAACTAATAGAATACATTGGCATAAAGAGACTAGTTATCAAGTAGCTCTCTGATGACAAGGTTTTAAATCCTGTTACTCTTAACTAAGCATCCTAAGCATCCATTTTAAGCCAAATGAGATAGAAAAGATAAACAGAACAACTACTTATAGCTTAGCACTTATAGCTGGAAAATAGGCATTTGGATTTCCTGTTATAACAAAAATAAATGTGCGAACTAATGACAGTTTAGAAGTGACTTAGATATATGTATCATAAGTATAATAATATATATCAAAGCTTAGGTATTATCATATCTATCAGAAACTATAAGTCAAGTAGACTATATGAGAGATATATATTTACTGCAGTGGTGCCACCATTGAACAAGGGATTTAAAATTTTCTTCATAGGGCAGTTTAGCAGACACAATAGAAACCCATCTTATTACCATACGATTTTACCGTGTTCCGGGCACTAAACTGTGCTATCAGTTTTTATTCTCTCCCATTCTGAAGACTTAAATTTGAATAAGTCACAATTGCTTTCAAGAACCATAAATATCATCTGTTGTGGGTTGAATTCTGTCTCCCAAAAATATTTGTTGAAGTCTTAACCCCTGGTACATGTATATATTCCCTTATTTGGAAACAGGGTCTTTGCAGATATGATCAAGTTAAGAAGAGGTCGCTAGGGTGGGCCCTCATAGGAGGGCAAGGTGGGCGGATCACAAGGTCAAGAGATTGAGACTGTCCTGGCCAACATGGTGAAACCCCATCTCTATTAAAAATACAACAATTAGCTGGGTATGGTGGCACATGCCTGTAGTCCCAGATACTCAGGAGGCTGAGGCAGGAAAATCACTTGAACCCGGGAGGCAGAGGTTACAGTGAGCTGAGATTATGTCACTGTACTCCAGCCTAGTGACAGAGTGAGACTCCGTCAAAAAAAAAAAAAAAAAAAGCAGAAGACAGAGACCTGCAGGGAAGTGACAGTCAGTCATGTGACAACAGAGGTGGAGATGAGGGTAATGCCTCTGCAACCAAGGTCCTGCGGCTACCAGAAGCTGGCAAAATAAAGGAAAAGTCTTCTACTAGAGGTTTTGGAGGGATTGTGTCCCTGCTAAAATCTTATTTTTTGTATTCTTAGCATCCAGAATGATGAGAAACTAAATTTCTATTAAGAACCCAGTTTATGGCAGTTTGTTAAGGCATCTTCCTGATACACCATCAAAGAAGTAACAGCCAAATATAGGTCAGGGGTTTCAAAAATGTTAGGAGAGTAAACAATAACACGAATAAAGATATCCAACGCACCATCCCTCTGATTGATCCCCACCCACCCATTCCTGCTGTTTCTCAGAAATCAACTTAACAATCCACAAACATAGTATGAAATTAAGAGAGAAAATCACTTCAGCAAACTTGGAAAACAGAGTCTACATACAATAATCTTTGAGCATGGTTTTTACTAAAGAACATTGAAGAACTGAATACCAACTTGAATTTTTCCTGAATAAATGATGTAGCACTGACAAAAAAGAGAATGTATTAGTAAAGGTCCTCCAGAGAAACAGACAAATAGGATAGAGCTAGAGATAGACATTGACATCCACATAGACCTAGACATAGACATCAACATCAACATAAACCTCAGCACACACATAGACACAGAAGACATAGAATGAGATAGAAATAGATGGGATTAGCCTACACAGTTATGGAGGCTGAAGGGTCCTACCATGCTGTCTGCAAGCTGGGAAACAAGGAAAGCTTGTGGTGTAATTCACTCCGAGTCTTAAGGCCTGAGAACCAGGGTGGGGTGGAGAAGAGGCTTCTGGGCGAAGTTTCATAATCTGATGGCCTGAGACTAGGAGCTTCAATGTCCCAGGCAGGAGAATGTTGATGTTCCAGCTCAAGGAGAGGGAGAATAAATTCACCCGTCCTCCCTTTGCCATTTTGTTCTATCTGGGCCCTCGATGGGTGGGATGATACCTGCCCACATGGATGAGGGCAGATCTTCTTTACTCAGTGTACTGATTTAAATGTTAATCTCTTCCAAAAACACCCTCACAGACACATCCAGAAATAAT
Organism: Pan paniscus; assembly: GCF_029289425.2. Taxonomy (NCBI): domain Eukaryota; kingdom Metazoa; phylum Chordata; class Mammalia; order Primates; family Hominidae; genus Pan; species Pan paniscus. The sequence continues at coordinate 185,046,711 of NC_073254.2, forward strand.
ATTCTGTCAGTCATCTGGGCATGTCTCAGCCCAGACAAGTTGACACAAAACCAACCATCAAAAATATCATTACAGAATGTTTAAAAATGATTTGGGCGTGCTTTAGAAAATGAATAGTAGGGGACATGAATGAAAGTTGGAGATCAGTTGGGATAATTCTAGTCTATGGAGACAGCATGGTCACTTTAGCTTGGGTACTGGCAATAAAGAATAAGTGAAATGGATATTTTTTGGAACTATCTTTGGAGTTGCATTAATAGAACTTTCAAGGCTGAAGAAGAGATAGCTGTCAGAGGTAATTCCCAGGTTTGGCTTGAACAACTGGTTTCCATGGAGGCATTATTTCTTGATGGAGGTGCCAGTTTACTAGGGATAAACAATGGCATGAACACAATTCAAGTAAAGGAAGTTGGTTCTTGGCATAGTGGCTCCACCAGATAAACAATAGCCTTTGTTGAAATAAAATCCAAATGTGGGCATTTCCCTGAAATCCAACTCTCTCAACACTTATCATTTATCTCTTCCTCCAGCTGAAGATCCAATAAAAAAAATCTAATAGCATTCCAATTCAACTGTGAGTGAATACCCTCATTTTCAGTTTTAGAAATCACTAGCATCAATTATTGGCCTCTCTTTGCTCAATGATTAGCAAGCGTGAAAAACCAGCATGAGTCCTGTGAAATTACTTTATAATATAAAGATGGAATAAACCAGCACTAAGGAAATAGAAGAAATTAGATTTCTACATTTTTTAAAGTAAAAATATTTTAGACAACAAGTTCTGAATTCCTCTAAAATTAAATAAAACAAGAACACTATGAAACAAAATATACACATTAGTAAATTTTAAAATAACAATCTTAAAGGAAAACAGAGATTGCCAAAGTTAAATAAAATGAGTAAAATTAATCATGTCATAAGATAATTCAGAGGACATTAAAAATAACGAGGGAATTTATTAATGCAGAAAAATAAATCAGAGACGAAGCGATCATGTATGCCTATAATTCCAAGGAGAAGAAATATAAATAAAGAAGATGATAGATATAAAAAAAAATAATAGAATATGTTTGCATATGTATGCCTGCAGAAAAATTTCAGGCTAATAGAGAACAGCACATGTAAGAGATATAGTTAAATACGATAAAAGAAAATGTATCTGGAAAGTACTTGTCAGGCTAAAGCAAGCCATACATTTACATTTAGAAAGGGTTGACTTTATACCTAGCCAAAAATGGATAAAATCACTGAAATCTAACAATTAAAAATATTTTGTACAAAAAAAAGTTTTTTAGAAAACATTTTTAAGAAAATATTATCAAAGAAAAAAACCAGCAGGCTGTCCTGCTACTTCTCTTCAGTAAATAGAAATGCCAAAAGGCAATAAAACAGACACTCCCAGGATTCAGGGAGACAAAGCTTCACTAGGTTCAAGGCTGCCTCTAGTGCAGAGTGCAGGCTTGGCCATGGGGACCCCCTCAGCAGGTATCACTGTGCCAGGAACAGCTGCTATTTATTCCAGCTTCAAATATATTTATCAGAAAACAAGAAAGACTGAAAACACATTACTAAATGCTTCTCTCTAAAAGTTTAGGAAGAACTGAATATACTCAGTAAACAAGAAAAAAGAAAATAATGAATTAAGAATAAAAAATATAGAGAATAAAAACACTGGAGTAGGTCATCTAAACCATCTAAACCAAAAGCTAATTATTTGGAGAGAGCAGTAGGGTAAAATTCTGAGACAAACAATCAAGGAAAGAAAAAGAATGATGAAAATTGACAAACTATAGAACCAAATAAGATGGGTAATAATTTCATACTGTAGAAGTAAAGATGAAATTATTAGCAAAAACACACAAGTGGATTTGAACCAGAATGCTGGCTATAAACCTCACCTTACAACACAGAGCAGAGAAGGAGGTGTGTGGGTGGGTGGACGGGGTGCAGCACTCTGTTTGCACCAGCTCCCAATCCTAGCAGGCTTCAAGCTCTGTGCTTTCTCCGGCTGGTTCCTGGCTAGTGTCTACCTCACACGGAGCAGGACAGGGATTCCCCTGGACAAGGAGGAGGAGGAAAAGAGCTCCACACGGCAATTCCTCAGCCCCATCCCGGCTAAGGCAGGTGCCCTTCATTGTTTTTGGTTGCTAACCTCATATAGAGCACATAGTGTGAAGGCGACCTTCGCACGCCTACCCACCTTATGGCCCCTGGCTCCACTGAGCTCTCTCTTGACTTTTTAAAAATGTTTTGTTTTGAAATAATTACAAACTCAAAAGAAGTTCCATAAATAGTACAGGGTCCCACCCATCTTCCTTCAATGGTGACATCTTAAGTTATAGTACAATAATCAAAACCAAGAAATTACTCCTAACTAAACTATAGATCATATTCAATTTCCACCATCTTCTAAACATGCATCTGTAAGTTTCGGGGACATTCTGCGTAAAGTTATCACATGCAGACATTTGCATCCATCCCCACAATTCGCTCTTGGTTTTTATGTCAGTTTCTCTAGTCATTCAAGCTCTCTCGCTTTTTTATCAGTGAAAGTTTCGTTTTGGGGAGAATCAAAAGCTGATGTAACGTTAATGTCTTGGTAGAATCTAGAAGACATTAAAATTCACTATTGTATTAAAAGTCCAGCGAATTAAATAAGAAAAGAAACAAAATTAAGTATAAAGATTTAAACACAAGAGAAAAATAGCAAACAACTCCAGACAATTTTCTAGGTAGTTTTATAGACAACCTAGAAAATTCAGAAGAATCCACTGAAAAACCAGAGTTTAAATGAAATTGCCTATGTAAAATTAAAATACAGTCATGTATCACTTAATGACACAGGTATCATTTGAGAATCCTTGTGTGAATGTCATAGAGTGTACTTACACAACCCTACATGGTTTTATCTACTACACATTTAGGCTAAGTATTAAAGTTTATTGCTCTTAGGTTATAAACCTGAACAGCATGTTACTTTTCTGAATACCATCGGCAATTGTAACACAACGGTAAGTATTTGTGTATCTAAACATACCTAAATATCAAAAAGGTACAGTAAAATTATGGCACAAAAGATTATAAATGGTATGCCTGTATAGGGCGCAGGAATAAAGCTTGCAGGACTGGAAGTTTCTCTGGGTGAGTCATTGAGTGAGTGATGGATGTATGCGAAGGCCTCGTACATTACCATACACTACTGTGGACTTTATAAACACTATACACTTAGGCTACACTGAATTAAAAAGAAATTATTTCTTCAATAATAAATTAACCTTAGCTTAGTGTAACTGTTTTACTTTGCAGACTTTCTAATTGTCTAACTCTTTAACTTTTATGATCACATTTAGTTTAAAACATAAACGTACTGTATAGCTGTGCAAATATATTTTCTTTATATCATTATTGGAAAAGCTCTTTTATATTTTTATTTTTTCACTTTTAATTTTTTTAAATAAAATCTAAGATACAAATGCACACATTAGCTTACACCTACACAAGGTGAGGATCATCAATATCACTGTCTTCCACTTCCACATCTTGTCCCACTAGAAGGTCTTCAGGGGCAATGACAGGCACAGAGCTGTCATCTCCTATGATCACAACGCCTTCTAGATATCTCTGGAAGGACATGCCTGAGGCTGCCTAACAGTTAACATGGTTTCAGTAAGTAGCAGGAGTACATTCTAAGTTAATGATAAAAATATAGTGTGGTAAATAAATAAACCAGTAGCAGTCACCTATTATCATGCACTGTATGCAATTGTATGTGCTATAATCCTATCCAACTGGCAGCACTGTAGGTTTGTTTACACCAACGTCACTGCAAGCAGTTGAGTGACGTGTTGCACTATGATGTTATCATGGCCATGACATGACAAGGTGATAGGAATTTTTTAGCTAGATTATAATCTACTGGGTCCACCATCATATATGCCGCCCATTGTGACCTGAAATATCATTAGGTGATGCGTAGCTGAATAAATATCTAATACATCAGCAAACACAAATTAGAAAATACTGACATAAAATATTGAAGTAACAAAATAAAATACCCAGGAAAACTATAGAAACTATAAAACTCTAGAAAGGATTTATGAAAAAAATGTTAAATTCTACTAAGGAAATAAAGGTTACCCAAATTACTAGAGATATTATGTCCATGGATTGAAGATTCAATATGGCATATATACCATCTCTCCAAAATTAACCCATAAGTACAGCATAGTCATAGACAAATCTTGAAAAGGACTTTTCATAGACCCTGACAAAACAGTTGTAAAATTTACATGATGCAATATGCACAAAAAGAGCCAAGGCTATTGTGGAAAATAAAAAAAGAAGAGCTTTTCCTTCAAAATATTAAAACTTACTTTATATTTCAAGTTACTACAGGAGTGTAGGATTTGTATCAAAGAATAAATGAATGGAATAGAACTAATGATATAAAAACAATTATATACATACGTATTATACACACACACACATATATATCTTATGTATCTATATGCATATTCATGAAGTTGGAAGGGGAGGAAAGGGCTTATAAAGAAGTCTCCAGAACAAAACCTAGCAAAGACTGATAAATGTTCTTCATCAAAATTAGGTATTTTTAAATGTACTTAAAAGCAAAGTTAGAGGATAAAGAAATTTAGAAATTATGCTCTACATATGTAACAAGGAAATAATATTAGTAAAAATTAACTAAAAACTACAAATTAATTTTTAAATGACCACTCAAAAAAATAAACACAGGAAAGTAACAATAATAAAAATTAAATATTTGATAATAAATGAAAAGCTCTTGAATGTCACTAGTATCACAGAATACGAAAACTAAACTACGGTTAAAGTTTTCACCCATTCAGTTGTCAAAGTTTACAGTTTTATAATATCTTAGTTGGCAAGCCTGAGGAAATGTATATCTTTACACACTCATGGCTGACTCTCACTTCATATATTCTTGAAAATAAATAAACCCTGCCCACCTAGGATTCTATATTCAATTTTTTCATTAAGTAGGCCAAGCATACTTACATGTGTCACAGAAAAAAAAAAAAAACAAAGATAAGAGGAGAATAATATTAGCGTGTCAACACGGATTATATTTTGGAATTTATTTAAATTACCTAAATACAAGTTGAAAGTATCCAACTCAAATTAAAGTTAATATTTTGTTAAAAAACAGAAACCGTTTTCTAAAGAAATCCTTTAAAAGAACACCTGTGTCAATAAGCATATGTCTAAAACATGTAAGCACTTACAACTCAATGTACTTTTATTTTTTATGTGAATTCCTGTATTATACCTAAGTAGTAAAGATTAATAATTTGTCTCATAACTGCATCACTTTAGGCTGCAATGTCTACCATTGATGCATGATTTTTTAAAATAATTTCTTGGGAAAGCAAAACAAAAATTCAGTACAAATACTTTATGAAATGATTACTTTTTTCATTGAATAGACAGAAAGTAAAATGAAAGAGATTGCAGTTTGGGGGAAGAAAAGAGGCTGGAATGGAAGCTTGATTAGTTAAAGTACTTTAAAGAAATTTAAAATCCACCTGGCACTCAGATATAAAAAGCAATGAAGATTGAGCTGCTGCGCTGACATTTCTTTCTGGATTGCAGAGGACTGTAATGACTCATACTTCATTGCTATGCCAGCCTATCTTTCTGCCACGAGCCTCCATTAAGGTTAAAACAAATGTAAAAGCAAACTGCAAAGCGCATGTCAGTGTAGCACTGGCAAGTTTTAGTGACCTGTCACGGTGACATAGACCCCAATATGCCCACCTAAAAGCTCCACAGGTAAAGGTGTCTAATGACAGGGACTTCAGGACAAATCTATACCGAAATGAAATTGGAAGTCGCTCTGATGTTACCTAGCAGCGTGGAGGCTGACCCTCACAGGCATTAATGTGATACAAAGGATGCCTTAGTAACCAGGCACAGGGAAATATAATTGGCAAAGTAAGCGATTTTAATAGAGCATATAAAAATGTGTGTGGAGACAGATAGGGACGGTCCCTTCTATGCAATTTTCTAGTAATGGTAGTTGTGTGTGTGTTAAATGAAAGTATGGGTGAGTTCAAATCAGCCTTTCCAGAAGAGCAGCAATATCAAATAGAAAATAATCATAATATACTATGTATGTGTTTTAAAATGAATTTTTCACATACAGTTGTTGTCAGGTTGTAAGTCAAGATTTATTCTGAGGACTGGAGCAAACTGAAGGTTGCTAGAAATTTATCCCTAATTCTGCTATATTACGATACTATACTGTTCTCTGTGAGAGAACACACATGTATGCTGCGTGTGTGTGTGTGCACTTATGCATGTATGTGTGTGCAGTCTGTTCATATGCATGTGTGTGTGTATGTGAGCACACACTTGTCCGTCAAGAAGAGAAAGGAACAATGGATGAAGAAAGAAAACCAGGAATATTATTGTCCCACATTTTTCATATTGCTCATCAGTGGTGGCTCCTAAGTTTCTACCAAGGAAACCTGAAAGAGAAAATATTGGTGGGACTCTCTGTGACCCAGCATATCATGTGTTTCTTAGATGGAGTGTCCATAGGGTAGTTTGAGGAGCTAATTGAGATTTCACAGTGGCTGCAGCCTTCCAATGCCCTCCTTTGCACCAACACTGCTGTTGATGTCTGACATTCTTAGTACTTCATGCTAATGTGACATAAATGACCATGAGGCATGATAACCAGGATATGAATAAAATCTCTCATAGAATGATGATAAACATTAAATGAGACTATAGTGATGACAAATGTCAAAGAGTACCTGGTAAGAAGTAAGCACTCAATAAATGCCCCGTGTTATTATTCCAATTGTACAGGACAGGTGCCCCTCAATATTCCCAGAAGACTGGTTCCAGGACCCCTCTCAGATACAAAAAAATCCATGGATGTTCATAACCCTGATATAAAATAGGTACCACCTGCCTATAACCTATGCACACCCTCCTGTATACTTTCGGTCATCTCTAGATTATGTGTGATTCCTAATACAATGTAAATGCTATGTAAACAGTTGTTATCCTGCATTTCTGAAGAATAAAGACGAGGGAAAAAGTCTGTACATGTTCAGTACAGACAAATCTTTTTTCAGATATAAGGTTGGTTGAATTCATGGATATGGAACCCAGGAATAGGGAGAGTCAGTTCTAATAGCTTAAAAAATGCACCAGAGTTCCGCATACAAATGATCTTGCTATCTTTTCAGGCATCTCCTTGGAAGGCATTAAACTTATTCCAGCAAGATATCATTGTTTTTCCCAACATCATTAAAGCACTTTGAATCCTTCTTTTGGAGCAGCTTTTAAAACCTGCAAAATTTGATTTGAACATTCTTAATCATGGCAATTCACTGATAGGCATGATTTCTGATTTTATTTTTATTGCTCCCCTAAAGGACAAATACAGTATTCTAAGTGGAAGGGACAGTGGGAGACACATTGATGAGTCAAGACATTCATTGTCCAGCTTCCCTTCAAAAAGATGATAATTTAGAGCCCAGAATGAACGAGATAACTAACAAAGTTGCCCCTTTTCTGATAAAAATTAAGGAGATAATAACTTGTATTTTATGGCTTACACAGAGCCTATGATGCACTTCCAATGAACAATTTCAAAAGTGCATTAATTCGAAAAACATATTCATTTGGAAGAATACAATCTGTAAATCTGTTATAAAATTAAAAATAAAGCATCAACTCTCAGAACTGTGGAGTTTATTACTAAGCGAACTTGCTGATTGGAATGCCCTTGATACATGTGCTATCTGCTTCTGTTTGCACAGCGGAGAGTTCACAGCCTTACAGAAAACCCTCATACGTACTGGCTTTCACTTTCTCAACTGAGTGTAGCTTCAAATCTCTATGTAAGAGCCCTTTTATCCACTGTCTATCAATATTTGTGGCTTACTTTGTCACTACTCTTACCTCAGTGTAATCGATTTGCCTACTTCATTGCTTGTTATCTGTTAGAGCAGGGGCTGTGTCCTGTGTCCACTATACACAGGATTTAGAAAGGAATTTGAGGCAAAAAAAATAAGTATACAAAACTATTTTCAGTAAACAGCTTAGAGGAGGGTAAGGCTGGATACAAAGTTCCAGATAGACATTGCTGAAGTGAAGGTGAAAAGTGTTTTACACGAGGAAAGAGCAGCGGGGCGCACAGAGGGAATTCACGTGAAAGCAGGTAAGGAGGCAGCAGGGGCGAGACAAGGGTTGCTTGGATTTATGCAGGAGAAGGAGGCAGAATCCCCACATCCCCCGCGGGTTTCTAACTTGCCTACCTGGGAATTTTCCCATCCACCTATAATGGGAAGAATGGAACAAATGTATCTCAGTGGACTCACAGGAGAAAAGATCAAGCGTTTTTCGTCTTGCACACCAAGATCCAGTAGGAAGCACAGCACACAGTAAGCAAAGAATTGCCTATGAGTAGTGCACTTACGTAAGCCATGAAAAGTAAGCATAGGATAGCATTTGGAAAAAAGGTAGAGAAAAAGATAATTTGAGGAGATGATTTCATGGACGTATACTGAAAGCCACGTGACCAAATAAAGATGCTAAAGAAGCCTTTCCTAGTAATTTCATGTTAGATTTTTACAGAAGCCAGATACGGATATAATAAGACATCATAGACACTCTGATATATAGTTAGTTAGTTTGTTTGTTTGCTTGCTTGCTTGTTTTTGTTTTCTGAGACAGAGTCTTGCTCTGTCACCCAGGCTGGAGGGCAGTGGCACGATCTCGGCTCACTGCAACCTCTGCCTCCTGGGTTCAAGCAATTCTCCTGCCTCGGCCTCCTTAGTAGCTAGGATTACAGGCATCCACCACCACCCCAGGCTACTTTTTGTATTTTTAGTAGAGATGGGGTTTCACCATGTTGGTCAGGCTGGTCATGAACTCCTGACCTCAAGTGATCTGCCCAACTCAGTCTCCCAAAGTGCTCAGATTATAGGCGCGCCACTGCACCCAGACAGATATGTTTTAATGCAGCTTTTTGAGGTATGATTCTCATAGAGCAAATGTTTTCCTTCCCAGTTCTACAGTCTGTAAATATTGACAAATACTTATGTACAATAAAGTAACCGCCACCACAGTCATGAGACATTTTCTTTGTTTTTATTTTCCAGTAATTGTAATGTATCTTGACATAGGTTACTCTAGGTTTATCATATTTTGAATTTGTTCAGCTTCTTTATTATGTGGGTTTTATCTTTCACAATATTTGGGAAAGAGTGCTTGTTTCAAAAGCCCCCAGGTAGGGGGCTTGTTGTGGTGGGGTCCCCCTTGTCAGTGCCCAACATAGCAGGACCCGGGATGTTGGAGCAGAATCTCAGGCTCAGTGGAGACACAGAGAGCTTCCCTTGTCTATGCACTGTCGGTGAAGCTTCAGGTTGAAGCCCCACACTTGTCCTGCTGTGCTCCTCTGGTCTTATCAGGACTCCAATTTGACCTGGGTGATGAATAGTCCTACATAGGACACATTCTGTTGCCAAGTGCAGGTCAATGTTATCCAGTGTATTAGTCCATTCCCACATTGCTATAAAGAAATACCCAAAACAGGCCGAGCGCGGTAGCTCATGCCTGTAATCCCAGCACTTTGGGAGGCCGAGGCGGGCAGATCACAAGGTCAAGAGATTGAGACCATCGTGGCCAACATGGTGAAACCCTGTCTCTACTAAAAATACAAAAAATTAGCCGGGCGTGGTGGCAGGCGCCTGTAATCCCAGCTACTTGGGAGGCTGAGGCAGGAGAATCACTTGAACCCGGGAGGCAGAGGTTGCAGTGAGATGAGATCGCGCCATTGCACTCCAGCCTGGGCAAAAAGAGCGAAACTCCTTCTCAAAAAAAAAAGAAAAAGAAAAAGAAATACCCCAAACTGAGTACTTTATAAAAGAAAGAGGTTTAATCAACTCACAGTTATGCATTGCTTGGGAGGCCTCCGGAAACTTACAATCATGGCAGAAGGCAAAAGTAAAGTAGGCACTTTCTTCACAGGGTAGCAGGATGGAGTGAGTGCAAGCAGGGGAAATGCCAGATGCTTATAAAACCATCAGATGTGGGAATTCACTCACAATCATGAGAACAGCATGGGGAAACCACCTCCATGATCCAGTTACTTCCACCTGGTCTTGCCCTTGAAACGTGGGGATTATGGGGAGTACAATTCAAGGTGAAATTTGGTGGGGTCACAGAGCCAAACCATATCACCAGGTCTGGGCCATTTTCTACTGTTAGGTGGGGGTCTTAACAAGACCAACCACTATGCATTTCCTCCTGTCTTGGTATGTCTAACCAGTTCACTTTTCTCTTTCCACCTTTCAGAGTTCTTATTTGGTTGTCTCTTAGGAGATCTTGAATTACAGCTGTATGTTGCAAGAGGAGAGAATCAGCAAACTTGAAGACAGATAATTGAGATTACTGAGTCTGAAACAGAAAGAAAAAAGATTGAATAAAAGTTAACAGACAGTGTGGGGCACCATCACACAGACCAACATAGGCACTGTGGGAATCCCAGAAGGATAAAACAGAAAGAAAATGGAGATTACTTGAAGAAATAATGGTTTAAAACTTCCCAAATTTTATGAAAGATATAAATATAAATATTCATGAAGCTCCACAAACTCCAAACAGGATGCACTCAAAGAGAACCACGCAGGCCCGGTGTGGTGCCTCATGCCTGTAATCCCAGCACTTTGGGAGGCTGAAGCAAGTGGATCACTTGAGCTTAGTAGTTGAAGACCAGCCTGGGCAACACGGCAATACCCTGTCTTTACAAAAAATACAAAAATTAGCGAGGTGTGGTGGCACACACTTGTAGTCCCAGTTACTTGGGAGGCTGAGAGGCTGGAGGATCACTTGAGCTCCAAAGGCAGAGGTTGCAGTGAGCCAAGGTCATGCCACTGCACTCCAGCATGAATGACAGAGTGAGACTCTGTCTCAAAAAAAAAAGACAAATACACCAAGACACATTATGATCACACCATCAAAAGACAAAGAGAGAATTTGGAAAGTAGCAAGAAAGAAGCAACTCTTCATATACAATAGAGTCTCAGGAAAATTATCAGCATATTTCTCACCAGAAATCTTAGAGGTCAAAAAACTTGTGAACCAAGTATGTTCAGGAAAACCGTCCTTTGAAAGCAAGGGGAAAGTAAATGAAAATAAGGGGAAAGTAAAGACATTCTTAGATAAACAAAAGCCGAAGATTTTGTTGTTACCATGAGACCTGCCCTGCAAGAAATATTAAAGGGAGTCCTACAAATTGAAATGAAAGGACAGTGGACAGTAACTTGAAGTCTTGAGAAGAAATGAAGATCCCTGTAAAGAGAAATACATGGGCAATTATAAAACCCTGTGTAATTTTGATGTTGGTTTACAACTTTGCTTTTTTTTCATAATTTAAGAAATGGATGCATTAAAAAACAAGTATTTGTCTATGTTTTGGGGAACAAAATGTATAAGGATGCAATTATGTGACATTAATAACTGAAATAATGAAAATGGAACTGTTAAAAGAGTAAGTTAAGCTAGTATGAATTCAAATTAAGGCGTTATAATTTTATGATCTTAAATATAACTCCTATGTTAACCGAAAAGAAAATAGCTATAGAATATACAGAAAAGAAAATGGGAAGGCAATTAATATGTTTTACTGTAAAAAATTAAAAATAAGATCACAATGAAAAAATGGAGGAGAAAAATTCCATAAGGTATATGTAAAACAATAGAAAAATGACAGAAGTTAAATTTATTCTCATTAATAATTCTTTTAAATGTAAATTTAAATGAATTAAACTGTTTGATCAAAATACAACTATTCACAGAATGTATTTTTAGTAACCCATATATATGCTGTCTGTAAGAGACTTGTGTTAGATCCAAAGACATAAATAGGTTGAAAGTGAAAGAATAGAAAGGTATCACATGAAAATAGTTACTAAAAGAGAGCAAAGGTGACTGGAACTAATGTCAGACAAAATAGAGTTTATATTTAAAATGTTACGGAAGACAAAGAATATTATTTACTAACAAGGTTCAATAAAGCAAAAAAGATATAAAAGTATGAATAATTATGTATCTAATAAAACACCATCAAAATATATAAAGCAAAAATTAAGAGAATTAAATGGAGAAATAGTTCTACAATAGTATTTGAAGATTTCAATAATCTGCTTTTATTATGAATAGAATAATCAGATCGTATATAAGTACGGAAATAGAGTACTTGAACAACAAAATACACCAACTAGATCTAACAGACCTATACAGAAAATTCCACCCCAAAACAACAGCCTACACATCTGTCTCAAGTGCGCACAGGACATTCTCCATAATAGACCATATGTTAGGCCACAAATTCAGGCTACTATTAAAAAAAGATGAAAATAACAAGTGTCAGAAAATAAGGGGAAACATTGGAACTCTTGTGCACTGTTGGCATGAATTTAAAATGTTGTACCCACGATAGAAAACAGTATAGTGGTTCCTTAAAAATTAAAAATATAATTATCATATGATCTAGTAATTCCACTTCCAAGTGTACACTCAGAAGAAATGAAAGTAGGATCTGAAAAAGATATTTGCATACCCATGTTCATAGTGGCATTATAGATTAAAGGTGGAAGCAACTCAAATGTCCATCAAAGGATGAATGGCTAAAGAAAATGTAGTATATATGTACAAGAGAATATTGTTCAGCTGTGAAAAGGAAGAAAATTCTGACACATGCTACAATTTGGGTGAAACTTAAAAACATATGCAAAATGAAATAAGCCAGTCACAAAAAGACACATGATTCCACATATATAAGGTACTTAGAGAGGTCATATTCATAGAGACAGATAATAGAATGGTAGTTGCCAGGGACTCTGGGGAGAGAGGAATTGTGAGTAGTTGTTTAATGAGAACAGTTTCAGTCTAGGAAGAAAAAAAGAGTTTGGGAGAAGAATGGTGGTGATGGTTGAACAATATGAATGTACTTGATACCACTAAACTATACTTTAAAAAATGGTTAATATGGTACATTTTACATGATGGGTATTTTCCACAATTTTTAAGAAGTATTTTTTAAAAGTAGATATACCATTTTCATTCCCACAAGCAATGTATGAGGTTTCAAGTTGCTACACATCATTGCTAGTATTTGGTATTGAAAGATTTTTAAATTTTTATTTTAGCCATTGAAATATTTAGAAGTAACTCACTGTAGTTTTATTTATTTTTTTCTTAATTTTATTTTTTTAATTATACTTTAAGTTCTAGGGTACATGTGCACAATGTGCAGGTTTGTTACATATGTATATATGTGCCATGTTGGTGTGCTGCACCCATTAACTCATCATTTATATTAGGTATATCTCCTAATGCTATCCCTCCCCCCTCCCCCCATCCCACAACAGGCCCCAGTGTGTGATGTTCCCCTTTCTGTGTTCAAGTGTTCTCATTGTTCAATTCCCACATATGAGTGAGAACATGTGGTGTTTGGTTTTTTGTCTCCTTGTGATAGTTTGCTGAGAATGATGGTTTCCAGCTTCGTCCATGTCCCTACAAAGGATGTGAACTCATCCTTTTTTGTGGCTGCATAGTATTCCATGGTGTATATGTCCCACATTTTCTTAATCCAGTCTATCATTGATGGATATTTGGGTTTGTTCCAAGTCTTTGCTATTGTGAATAGCATATAAACAGAACCAAAGACAAAAACCACGTGATTATCTCAATAGATGCAGAAAAAGCCTTTGACAAAATTCAACAGCCCTTGATGCTAAAATCTCTCAATAAATTAGGTATTGATGGGATGTAACTCAAAATAATAAGAGCTATTTATGACAAACCCACAACCAATATCATACTGAATGGGCAAAAACTGGAAGCATTCCCTCTGAAAACTGGCACAAGACAGGGTGCCCTCTCTCACCACTCCTATTCAACATAGTGTTGGAAGTTCTGGCCAACTCATTGTAGTTTTAATTTGCATTTCCGTGATGAAGAATACTGTTGAGGATCCTTTCCCGTGCTTATTCACCATCCTTGTTCTTTCTTTAACTAAGTGTATTATTTGCCAGGTTTTAAATTTCGTTTAGTTATTGAGTTGTAAATGTTCTTTTTATATTATAGAGACTAGTCCTTTATAAGATATGTTTTATGCATATATTTTTTCCTGGTCTATGGATTATATTTGAAATTTTTTAACAAGGTTTTTCAAGGTGTAGAAGTTTTGAATTTTGATGATGTACAATTTGCCTCCCTTTTTTTTGATTTGAGTGTTCTGTGTCCTATCTAAAAAATTATTTACCTGAATCAGGATTGTAAAGTAAAAATTTGTTCTTATTTTATTTGTTTTTGGTTTTTTCCTTCTCTTTTTTTATGCTTTAGGTTTTATGTTTAGGTCAATAATTCATTTTCAGTTAATTTTTGTGGATCATGTAAAGTGGCAGTTTTGTATAAGAATTTTCAATTGCTTCTGCATTTTTTAATAAGATTATACTACACTTACAGTAATTATTGATGTAGTTAGATCTAAATCTACCATTCTGCAGGTTGTGTTTTTCCTGTTCCATTCTTTTGTTTTATTTTTCCCTTTCTCTTATTGCTTTTAGGTCAGTTGAACAGTGCTTATATTGTCCATTTCATCCCCACTAAGGGCTTATTAGTTATGCCTCTTTCCTTATGTTTCTGTATAGCCTTAGAGTTTTCAATACACATCTTTATTTTATCATGGTTTACATTCATAAACACATACCATTTTATATGTAGTTTAAGAAACTTATAATTGTCTATCCCTATTTTATCCTTTATGCTATTTTTGTCATACATTTTACTTTTATATACTTTATTAACCTTAAAACTTGTTATTAATATTTTTGCTTTACAGAATCAATTATCTATTAGTCATTTAAAATAAGAAAATTATCTTACATTTACTTTTGTATTTATTGTTTCACGAGCTCTTTCTCAGCATTCTCATCCTTCCTCTTCACATCACCCAAGCTCTGCCTTGTATTGGTGTGCATCTTATGCAAGCCAGAATTTTCTTCCTCTCTCCAGCGGTGGAAAGCTTCTAATCTTACTGGTATAGGATCATGAGCTCTGAGATTTTTCTTGGTACTTCTCATAAGTTGAGAGGTTGTTTCTTCTCTCCTTTGTCCAACAACAATGACATAGCTTTGACTGGGCTTGTTGCCCTATTCCCCTAGTACTTAAGACTTTTGCTCCTTATGAGAGAAGTGTCCAGGCAGTGGGGCCAAGGTTTTGTGCCTTCCATAGAGACGATTGATTCCTCCCTGCGGTCCTGCACAAGGAATTCCCCATTGATCTCCCACCCTTCTCCTAAATCCCCCTCATGAGCCCATGGTGGAGCTACATGAAAAAGGAAAAGAGCCTGTGAGTGAAGGGAGTCTCTCCCTGAATTTGGGGCTCTCAAGGGGTCTACATGATCACGGTAGCTCATACTCAACCTTCAGCAACACACGAAAACTTGAGCCGACTTCCTTTTACCTTCCTTCATGACAGCCACCCCTTCCTCTAGGACACTGACACCAGTCAGACTGGCTGTATGTCAAGTCTTTACTCAGCAGGGAATGGGAGGCAGCCTTCTCTCTCTGGATTTTAGTCTAATTGATTAACTTGTGATCTCAGCTTTCTTACAGGTAAAATAGTATTATTGTTTTATACTGTACCTAGCTTTTTCTTGTTGCTGGAGTGACAGAAATGCTCTTTCTAGTTTTTTACATCCTAGACCTAACTTATACATTTTATGAGCTACCCTTGGTGATATTGTCATCTCAGTAGGTGAAGTAAACAATGGAAAACAAGGATCAACTGACTGGTAAAGCTCATAGAACAGGAAACCAGTTGGAAATTCATTATGTTGCTTTAGACACAAATGGCACAAAAGCTGTTGGACTGATAGCCTCTTCAGGATAACATTTATCCTCAGAGATTTCTCAACACCTTGTAATGTGTACTGTGAGACAGCCAATTAATGTCTTTGAATTCTGAGTCAAAAGATCCTGGAATTCTTTACAAACCAGTAAGGGAAGTGTTTGCTATGTAAAGAAATGAGGTCAGGTTCGAGAGCTGGAGTTTTTAGATATAGTGAGATCAAATAGATTTTGCTGCCTAGCTTCCAGTGAGGCATTTTTAACAGCAACAACAAAATAACAATATGCTTTTCCTCAGTTTGATAGGAGACATCTTCCCAAACTCTGTGCAGGATTCAGGAGAAAGTTTTTAATATATGACTCATATTTATCTATTGTATATTCTAATAAGATTTCTCTATGGCTTTCTAATACGTCTAGGTACTCAGATTTGTTCAATCAAAGCCAAATGATGTGAATGATAAAATCGAATTGATTCTCCTTCCCAGTAAGTCCTGTTCCCTTGACATTTTTCTAATAATCTATGCCCCCTCTGAAAATATAGGCAAATGATGAAGGGTAATGAGGCCCACAATAACATGATCGTTCACCTGTTATGCTTAATGAGGCTTATGCTACATTCCTCCAGATTCTGCGGAGGCTAAAGCCCACTCGTTCATTTCATCAGGACCCTGAAACATAATACTACTGTTTTATCCTGGTAACTGCCAGCCACAGATTCACCCTGATGAACTTCAGTGCCTCTAAACAAGGAATCGAAGATAAAGGAAACCGGTTAAATGGCACCCTGAGTGTTGTTTATGGTACTTCACAGTCATTACAGGGGTGTATCCATAATGTATAGCAACCATTTGCCATCCTACAGCTCTTTATCTTTCCGGGCTATGAGGGCTGCTGTAGATGGTCAGCTTGTTCTTAATTTAGTGCTGAAAACCAATTTTATTCATTTTATTATAGAGTAACCCATGAAAATAAGTCTCGTTTAACTAGCTTTATTTATTTATTTTTTTGGCTGAGACTCAGATGATCAGGACAACTGCCTAATTCAAATTTGTTGATTGCAGTGCAGTTTGTACAAAACTTCTACTATTGCATATCACAGATAACCATGATGG
The DNA here is from genome assembly GCF_029289425.2 of Pan paniscus. NCBI lineage: Eukaryota > Metazoa > Chordata > Mammalia > Primates > Hominidae > Pan > Pan paniscus. The sequence goes on from NC_073254.2 coordinate 185,063,743, forward strand.
TGAGACTGGGTGAATGTTCATTTGCAAATAGCCTGGAACATTTCCTGTCAATTGATTGTTTCCAGCTTGCTCAAATGTGAAGTAAAAGAGCATAAACAATGGAATCTAGTTCCAAGCTTAACTCTTAGCCGCACCAATAAGACAACTTATTTCCACATTATTTTTAATTCAACCCTTTATATATTTTAAATTGAGTTAACATTTACCCTCCATATTATCATACCTTCTTCTGAACCTATCAACATCACTATTTAATAAACAAATACATTAAAATACAACCAAAACCAATTCTGCCTTCTGATCTGTCTTCTGAAGGTAACCTTTTAAGCACTAACTCTTCCTGACCCACCTAAATTGTTAGTAAAAGAATGTCACTCATAAGTGAAGCCTGCTTGGTGTCTTCTAGATTGGTATCAATAGGAAGTAGTAGTGAGACTGAAGTCAGGATATTAACCAAGATGTACACAGAGCCAGTCAGAGCTGAATAAGCATAACAGAAAGACAGGGAAGCACTGGCTTGCCCCGCATAACAGAAAGACAGGGAAGCACTGGCTTGCCTCACTTTCGGCTTCAACCTTTTTCATTCACTTATATCTGTGGGAGAGGTCAGGAAAAGACCAGGAATATATTCTTCCTTTTAGACATTCATTGCATTAGGCTCTCAGTATAAACTGGATCCTGAAGTCAAACAAATAAATCACTTACAGGACTCTGGCATCTTTCCTCAATACATCAATAAAGAAGAGTGTGTGGTGGGGGGGCTGTGAGTGCACACAAGTGTGTGTTCTTTTCTTTTAAACATTTATTACTAAATTAGTGATCATTATATTTGCTTCATTGCATAATAATTTGGAATACCCTTTGCTTGTAGTATAAATTTCAAATCACCTCGTAAGTTGCATAAAAATGAAATGTGTTCCCTTCATGAGTCAAACTACCATAGGACATCCAAAACACTTTGAAAACATTATGTATAATACAGTAGGGCCAACACACCATAAACATGTACACTAACACAACAATTTCACACACAAAATGGCTTACCAAAGTATTTTCATAATTGAATTCTGTTGTCTTTCTAAGAGAAATTCTGCCATCAGTTAAAGTAACTTAATTTGCATGCATTATATGTGGTAAGACATCCAAGCTTAGGTAACTGTCTCTTCTGTCATCATAGTTATATCTTCTCTTCAGTGTGGGTACGACTGGGCTTTATTCTGATCTCAGTCCCTGTGTCAGCTAGCTTGGAATCGTCACCCATCACTACAGCCACTCTTTTGCTTATATCTCATGCTACTTATTCACATTATTCTATCATAGGATTCACCTGGAAAAATCACTCCTGGAACAATCCCAGGTTGACTAACCATGTGGGATTGCCAAGGAGTGGAGGGATTCCGAGGACCACAGGACTACCAGTGCTAAAACTGGGAATATCCCAGGCAAGCCAAGATGGCTGGGAAGCTTGAAACCAACTGTCCAGTCACGCTCCTTCTCTGTTCCTTGCCCATTTTTCTCTGTGGGCCCAGCTCACTCCTGGGAAACTATTTCTGCTCCTTACTCTCCGTGGCATATCCAATGGGGCGCCAATGATTATGTCCTTCCCTCTTGGGGTTTTCACAGCCCCCACAGGCCTTCTGTTGATGCAGTCTGAGAGCTAAGCATTGTTTTTCCTTTCTTAACACTAAAATTGAACTTTAAATTTTGTGAGTTTCTGATCTACCTGCCTTCAGTCAGCTACATGTGGCAACAACCACAACCATTTTCCCCCTTGACATAACTTTCAAGCCTGATTTCTTTTTGTCCCTATATCAGTCTCTCTCAATTTAATGTTAATTAGCTTGAGACCATCTGAAAATTAGGCTTGGAGCAAAAGACACTCAGAGCCAAGTCTCTTTGAATAACTTATAAATCTTAATGAACATTTTTCATCTCAACCTTTTTTACTTTCTTTCTTTTCTATTCCTGCTGTGATCAGGAGGCAGCTGAATTTTCAAACATGTGCAAGTCACAATGTCTTTAATCTAATCTCACCTATGTCTTTTGGTTCCATGCTAAAAGCAGAGAGTAAAAGATGTTATACCACATTTTGACTTTTTCCAATCTCTTATCCTAGAATACATCTCAGTAGACATATGGATTGCTTTTCAGGTTTGACATGTGGCATTTTATCTAATATTTTGCCACTGCATTTAAGAGATGCCTCCTTTCCAATCTAGATCAGTTTCTTACCATCTTTTTGTGAATACTAGGACGATTTCTGTTTTGGCAGCACCCCACTTCAAAGGTAACAATTTTTGTACTGTTTCAGTTAATTCTAGCTCTTTTCAAAATACATTTCAGTGAGTTAACCCAATTGGATGGTGTCCACTCACACTGGAGAGGACTATCTGCTTTACGGAGTCCACTGATTCAAATGCTCATCTCATCTACTCATCTCATCTAGAAACACCCCCACAGACAGTCCCAGAGATAATGTTTAGCCAAATATCTGGGCACTCTATAATCTAGTCAAGCTGACACATAAAATTAACCATCACACCACTGAAAGAGTTGAAAGCTTCTATGTGTGCCCTGAAGGAGACCCTTGTCTCCTACAGCAGCAAGACTGAGATTGCTGAAAATTAAACTCAGAATCTTATCCTTCAACTGGCTGAACTGCAATGCAAGTTGAGCTCCCAGCCTCACAAAGTTCTACTGTTAAAGGGAGGGCATTGATTGGGGAAGAATAGGATTTTGTAAGTTGGTGTAAGAATGGGTGGGAGGAAATTGATGAAGCTACAGTAATTGAGCCCAGATAATGCTGAGCTTTCTTTGCCAGTAGAAGAAGACTCCCACCCCCAGCAGAATTAGCTTCCCTATCCCCAGTAGAAGCAACCTCCCCAGCCCCACCTGAGATGACTCACTAACAGTGCATTGCCTAAGGAAACTGTAGTGGCTGGCCTCCCAGGAGGCAGTTGCCATGCAAGACAATGCTGATTCTCCCCAAGACCCACTCTCACCACCCCTATTAGTTTTTAGACTTATAGCATGACCCAAGTTCCAGCAGGCCCCTAAAATCGAGTACAAAGTGTGGCCCTTAAAGAGGTAAACTACACTTCAAAAGAATTACTTGGTTTTTCTCATTGCTACAGTCAGAAATCCAAGGAACATGTGTGGGAATGGATACTAAAGGTGTGGGATAATGGTGGAAGGAACATAAAATTGGATCAAGACAAATGTGTTGATATGGGCCCAATAAGAATATTCTGGATTTAAGGTTGCAGCTTAGGGAGTTAGAAAGGGCTTTCATAGTTGGTTTGGTTGATTAGCTAAAATATGGGCCAAAAAGCAGCCCACAGTAAGCAAGTTACAAATGTCAGCCCTGCTTTGCTTTAGTGAAGAAGGACTTCAAAGGCTTAGGGAGACTGGACACATCCACTCTGGGAAGGTCCAGAAGACATACCTTTCACCACGAGTGTGAGAGATAAATGTGTGAGGGAAGCCCCAACATTCTCAAAGAGATCTGTGGTTGCTTTTCTCTATCGGACAGACCTCACAGTAGGAAGTGCAGCCACTGAATGGGGAAACCTAAACACAATGGAAGTAATTGTATTCTGGAGGGACAGTGGCCAAGTGGAGGCACTGTCCAATGGCAAGGTGGGTGTGGTATGGTAAAGAACAGCAAAGCGAAAGCAGACATCAGAATACTGACTCAAAGACCTATGATGTTTGCTGGTTGATTATGGTGCTACTAGAAGTAAAATAGAAAGCTTACCAAATTCTTATTTGATCAGAATATGCAGAAAAGTTTAAGTCAAGTGAACATGACTATAACCTAAATTACAAGCAGACGGTCATGATCCCTTAATAAGTTGTCAGACTTGTGCCAGTTTTACAAACCCAAAACACCTTGAGCAAAGGTGATGCTGGTTTCCCTTGAGGAATGACCTTGGCACACTACTGAAAATTTATACAGTTAATTTTTCTCTCAACCTTCCCCAAAAGGACATACCTGCTTTTACTAGAGTAACTTGGCATTGGGTAAAAAGAAATAATAAGGCCTTTTGGGGACCGCCAGAAACTGTCTCTAAACTGACACCAATTTTAAGAGACAAAATGTCATTGCAGCCTACCCAGTCAGAGTAGAGGCTTATGAACCTCAGGTGATCAATGGAGCTTTACTTCAGGGCCATCTCACAGTGGTTCCAGTGGGTCCTTGAACCCATTCTGTGGTTATTTGCAAAGGCCCAGAATGCATAATTGGAATAGAAATACTCAGCAGCTTACAGAATCCCTACGTTCCTGACCTGTGTTCCCTGACCTGTGTGATGAAGATTATTATGGTAGGAAAGGCCAAGTGGAAGCCACTAGAACTGCATCTACTTGGGAAAATGATAAATCGAAAGCATGCTGCATCCCTGGAGGGGCTGCAGAGATTAGTGCCACCATCAAAGGGTTAAAGATTGCAGGGTTGGCAATTCCCACTACATCCCCATTCAACTCACCTATTTAGCATGTGCAAAAGACAGATTAACCTTGGAGGACCACAGTAGATTATTGTAAGCTTAAATAGGTGGTGGCTTCAATTGCAGTTACTGCACCAGAAGTGGCTTCATTAGTTGAGCAAATTAACATATCTATGGGTACCTGATATACAGCTATTGATCTGGCAAATTTCCTTTTCTGCATCCTTGTCAATAAGACATACCAGAACCACTTTTTGTTCTAACGGTAAGGGCAAAACTACACCTTCACTGCCATACCTCTTGGATATATCAAATCTCGAGTCTTATGTCATGATTGCTTTTCCCTTCCACAATATATCACACTGGTCTGTTACATTGATGACATGCTTATTGGACCTAGTGAGAGAGAAGTAGCAACTACTCTAGACTTACTGGTAAGACGTGTGTGCCAGAAAGTGGGAAATAAATCTGACCAAAAATCAAGGGCCTTTTACATCAGTGACATGTCTAGGGGTCCTGTGGTGTGGGTCATGTCAAGAAAACTCTTCTGAATTGAAGATCAATTTGCTGCATCTATCCCCTTCTACAACCAAAAAAGAGGTGCAATGCCTACTGGGTCTCTTTGGAGTTTGGAAGTAACATATTTCTCATCTAGGTGTGTTACTCTGGCCCATTTACCAAGTAACTTGAAAAGCTCCTAGCTTTGAGTGGGGCTGAGAGCAGGAGAAAAGTCTGCAACAGGTCCAGGCTGATGTGCAAATCTTTCTGCCACTTAAGGCAATCCAATAGTGCTTAAAGTGTCATCGATAAAGAGGACTGCTGTCTGGAGTCTTTGTCAGGCCTCTTGAGGTAAATCTTACAGTGGGTCCTTAGAATTTTGGTGCAAGGCCTTGCCGTCATTGTCTGCAGATAACTACTCCCCTTTTACGAAATTGATCTTGGCCTGCTTCTGGGCATTGCCTCTGATCAAGGAACTCCCTTCACAACAGAAGTGCAGCAATAGGTCCTTGTTCATGGAATTCAGTGGTCTTACTGTGTTCCCTACCATCCTGAAACAGCTGGCCTTAGAGAAGCCTGGAATTAATTTTTGAAGTGACAGTTACAGTGCCCACTGAGTGACAAAACCTTGCACAGCTGGGACACATTTCTCCAGAAGGCTGCACATGCTCTTATTCAGCATCCAATATTTCTTGCTATTTTTCTCATAGCCAAGATTCATAAGCCCAGGAACGAAGGGGTGAAAATGAGAGTAGCACCACTCACTATTATCCTTCAGAGCCACTAGAAAAATGTTTGCTTTCTGTTTCTGCAAGCTTGTGCTCTGATGGCCTAGAGGTCTTAATTCCAGAAGGAGGAACGCTTCCACCAGGAGACACAATGATGATTCCATTGAGCTGGAAGCTAAAACCACTACCTGGCCACTTTAGGCTCCTCACACCTCTGAGTCAACAGGCAAAGATGGGAGTTAGTTGCTGGCTGTGGTGATCAATTCTGACTACCAATGGGAATTTAGACTGCTACTCTGCAAAGGTAAGAAGAAGCATGTCTGAAATACAGGAGATCCCTCAGAGTGTCTCTTAGTATTACCCTGCCCTCTGACTAAGGGCAATGGAGAACCAAAACATCCCAATCCAGGCAAGACTAGGAATGGTCCAGACTCTTCAGAAGTGAAGGTTTGGGTCATAGAATTACAACCAGCTGAGATGCTTGCTGAAGGCAAAAAGTACAGAGTGGGTAGCTAAGAAAAGATTGTTATAAATAACAGCCACAATCATGTGGCCAGTTACAGAAACTAGCGCTATACTTTTCTTAATTATTTACTCTTTATTTTGTTTTAATACATTATATTTACCTCCTTTCTGGAAAAGGGGTTATTGCACTTTGGGTTGTTCATAGGATAGGTGTATTATGTTAGGCAGAATTATGACCTTGTTATTGTCTTCATTTGGAGGCTAAGTATGATTTAAGGAGATGGGTATAAGTGCCAAACTGAAAAAGGATGGACTTGTGATGGTTCATTTCATGCATCAAGTTGATTGGATGATAGGGTACCCAGATGTTTGATTAAATATGATTTCTGATTGTGTCTGTGAGGAAGTTTCCAGATAAGATTAACATTTGAATCAGTGACCCAGTAAAGCAGGTTGCTCTCTCCAATGTGAGTGGACATGATCCAATCTATTGAGTGCTTAAAAAGAACAAAACATGGAGGAAGGGAGACTTTGCCCATTCCGCCTGACTACTAAACTGAAACATTAGTTTTTTCCTGCCCTTAGACTGGGACTTACACCGTTGGCCCTATTGAGTCTCCAGCTTGCAGATGACAGATCATGGGACATCTCAGCCTCCGCAACTGCATGAATCAATTCCTCATAATAAATCTTTTCATATATTTCCTATTGGTTCTGTTTCTCTGGAGAACTCTTAATAATATGCATAGCTTACAAAATCTTATACCTGCTGACATCTCAAAACCCATCGCTTACCACTCATTCTCATACTTTTCCCTCCAGCTGCCCTAAGTCACTGTTAGATCCTACAGCTGGGAGTTTCATTCTCTTTTTCACATCTGAGCCTTAATAGATGTTGTTTCTTCTGCCTGGTATCCCCTTCTCCCCATTTGTGCCCAAAGTTTTTCCTTGTGCAACTTTACGTGTCTCACAGGTCTCACTTTGTCACCGACTCCTCAGGCTGCTTTCCCTAACCCAGGCCCAGGTTCAAGTTAAATACCTTCTTATGTTGTCTCAGGGTAACTCCCTCACATATTAACACTTAACAAGATGTGTATAATAACCCGAATAATTTTAGGTATGGATTCCTCTATGATACTGAGCATGCATGTCTTCCCTGTATAATTATGTGTGGCGTCTAGTACTCTTTTATGAATATAGTGGATGTTAAGAGCATGTTTGCTGCATTGACTTAAATTTAACTTATATGAGAAAATGTCTTTGAATAGTTGCTCAAATTATTTCCTTGTTATGAATAGAATAAAATGGTTAGGTGAGGTCATCCATTGTACATCCTTAAATTGAAGTTGGTAGACTGAATTTCATATGAGAAATCTTTCAGTGTCATCACCAAAATGAATCACACATTTTTAGAAGCAAATGCAAATTGAGAAAACCAAATAAATAATTTGTGAGGAAATTTTACCTTTGCCTTGCAAACCAAATATATCTGGTGTAAAACATCTATCTAGTCACAACACCTATCTAGTCACAAAACTGCAGGAAAAAAAATACACATACTGTTTTAGATAGAATCGATGGCCGCGGTCTGACACCTTATTATCTTAACTACAAAATTGTTCTTTTTTTTGTGGTTTTTTTTTTCAATACTTACCAAATCTACCCTCAGTAGGTGCACATGTATTTAGTATCACTGACTTCAGGAAGAATAACAATAATGTAAAGTGTACTAAGTAGAATTACACCTTGGCTTTATATAAAATTAAATAAATAAAATGTGTTACATATTTCTTTGCAGCTTACAAGATGACTAATTCAAAAATAGACAAATGACTCTTTCCATATTGGTTTTATTATACTAGCAGTAAGAGACTCCTGGAATTACCAATAGTAAATGAATTAAAAATATCTCATTTTTCAGTAACTTAACTGTGTGAAACTCAGAATATATTTTAATTTGAATTAAACAAATGGTTTTTGCTCCCAAAATATATTTGACATGGCACTAGAAAATAAACCTTGAGAGAGACAAGTCTCTGCCTTCAAAGTTGACTTAAAGAAAAATTAAAAGTAGTTGAGCATCCATTTACATAACACTGTGGAGAACACTGATGTAAAATGTTTATGTATATGAACTGATTCAATTTTCAACAAAGAAGAAAGCACTGACTTGAGCACAATTTTTAATCGCCATCTGTGGATGAAGAAACAGAACCCCAGAGGGGGTAAGTAACTTGCCCGAGGCCACGTGCCTAGTGCTACAGCCAGAATTTGAATTCAAACAGTTTGGTTCCATAGTCCATGCTCACATCACATGCAAGTTAGGCTGATAAAATATTCACAAATGCATAAAATGCAAGTCAGACTATGAGTACAAATTGTTAAATTAAAGCCCCTATGCATTCGCATATGATTTTTTTACTATCCTCTTCTTCTTCTGAGTTCTCTCTCTTTTCTCTTAAAATGTTATATTTAATTGGAGACAACTTTATAGTCATGTGCAGATTTAAGAAATAATACAAAGAGACCCCTTCGTATAGTTTACCTAGTTTTCACCAGTGATGACATTTTGCAATCCTATAGGACAGTATCACAACCAGGATATTGATATTGCTTTAGTTAAGAGAAAAGGGCATGTCCACAGATCACTGTGGGCTGTCCCTTTTCTGGTCTTTTTGCTGGAAAGAGCTGGCTTTTCTTGGGAACCTTTTTTTCTTCTGTACCTGCTGTTACTGGGTTGCTAATTCTACAGCTGGAAACTCACAGAACTCGCCACCATGAGCATATCCTTTCTTGAGTCCTAAGTCCCTGGCCTATTTGCCTGTTCTCCACTTTTCAGAGTTCCCTTTTGTTTGTTTTATTATGTAAGACCCATGGTATTTATTTAGACTTAGCAGAGAAACAGGGGAAAAATATCTACTGTATCTTTCCTGAGGCAAAGTCTCATTAAAAAAAAAAAAAAAGGCTAATCTACAGTTTCATTTCCATACTCAACTCCCACTCACTTCCTGGGAAAGTTATTGGTATAGGTTACTCATCCATTCTCTATTTTCCCATCCCATCTAGTGATGATCTTGACAATAACATTTATCACTGAGTGCAGTTATGGTATGCTTACCTATCTGTAAAACTTGGAACAAGCCTTCCAACTTGCAACTCGGGATACCAAAAGCACATCAGAGATTGTGATTTCTCACCACATGCCATTCAGGGAGAATATGCCAAACTCATTCCATTTCTGGTGTGTGTAGTGGAGAGGCTGGTGGGGGGACTCTCAGCTAGGAATGCACCAAGGGCCTGCTGGAATAGAAGCAATATAAAAGTAGCTCTGTAAGGAATCTAATCTATACTAAGGACATAAGAGTGCAGGGTCACCTCCACAAAACTTTTCTCATGCAAATGAAGTTCTGATCCTTTTGTTTGTCTCTAAGTTCTCAGGAAGTAGATGGTATGCCTCACCACTCAGAACTTCTAACACATTACTCTCTTCAGGGCCAAAGTCACTGGTTCTTTCCTGAGCTGTTATCACTAAGGTTGTATTTCAGTCAGCCCTCCCCATTTGTGGAATCCACATCTACGAATTCAAATCAAACAGATTGAAAATATTCAGGAAAAAATTCCACACAGTTCTAAAAAATAAAATTTGAATTTTGTGTGCTGAGTAACATGTTGAATGCATGCAAATGAAGTGATGTGTAGGCATGGAATGAGGTATTGTAAGTAATCTAGAGATGACTTAGGGTATACTGGATGTGTGGAGGTTATATGCAAATGCTATGCTGTTTGATATCAGGGGCTTGAGCATCTGAGGATTTTGGTATATGCGAGAGGATCCCGGAACCAATTCCCTGTGTATACCAGGGTTGCCTTTATTTTGCCAGGGCTTTCATAACAAAGCACCACAGAATGGTTGGCTTAACCAACAGAACTGCACCGCCTTACAGTTCTGGGGGCTAAAAGGCTACGATCAAGTTGCTAACGGGGTTGGTTCCTTCTGGGGACTGCGAGGGAAGGAACTGTTGAGGCCTTCCTTCTCGCTCTTGGCATTTTCTTGACTTGTGTCAACATAATTCTTTTGCACAGCATTCCTCCTGTCTATGCATCTTTACCAAATTTCCCTTTTTGATACGGACACCAGTCATGTCGGAATACGGCCCATCCTAACGACATCATTTTACCATAAATACTTTTTTAAAGACCCTGTCTCAAAATAAGGTTACATCCTGAGATTTTAAGGGTTGAGATGTCAATATATAAATTTGGGGAAGACACAACACAATCTATAACAAAGGCCATAGATCTTAAAAGGTTTATGGATTTCTATTGCCTTTAACAACTAAATTCTCTACTAGATTATAACAAAGACAGTGACCAAATCATTCTGTCTCCTCTCCATGTCTATCTTTACTATAAATCTGTACTTAAAATAAATATTTTGGAATGCTAAAGATTTAAATAAATTTATTTACATGAATGGAAAAGCTCCTACAAATTATTTTGTCTCTATTTCTTTTTTTTTCCAACATTTTTTGTCTTTGCTTTTCACTTCTTTGAGAGGCAGCATTGTATAATGATTGGAAAGGATGATATCAGATGGTCAGAGTTAACCTGCAGAATATACTTGTTAGGTATGTTATTTAAAAGTCATCTGGTCACAGTAGCTCACGTCTATAATCCCAGCATTTTGGGAGGCTGAGGTAGGTGGATCGCTTGAGCCAAGGAGTTCAAGACCAGGCTGGGTCTTGAGCCTAGGAGTTCAAGACCAGGCTGGGCAAATGGCAAAACCCCATCTCTACTAATAATACAAAAAATTATCTGGGCATGGTGGCGCATGCCTGTGGTCCCAGCTACGCAGGAGGCTAAGGTAGGAGAATCACTTGAGCCCAGGAAGTGAAGTCTGCAGTGAACTGTAATTGTGCCACTGCACTCTAGCCTGGGTGACTGAAGTGAGATCCTGTCTCAAAAATAAATAAATAAATAAATAAAACAATCTTCACCTCACCTTACTTAAATGAAAAATGAGAAAAGTAGTGGTACTGATTATATACAGTTGTGGTGAGGAACAATGTGATATCTTCCAATCCTCAAGCTTCCAACTCTAGAAAATTGCATGTCTATTACAGTAAACTTGACATTTTATCTCTTTTGGGGTTCACATGATATTGTCTCTTTTTTTCTTTTTTTTTTTTTTTTAAGACAGTCTTGCTGTGTCACCCAGGCTAATGTCCAGTGGTATGATCTCAGCTCACTGCAACCTCTGCCTCCTGGGTTCACTTGATTGTCTGTTTTAAAATAAGTAGAGATTTTTGTTGTGCTTCATATGCTAAGTAAATTTTATTTGTATCTTGAATATTTTGAATTATTTTTAATTTTAGAATTGTTTTGGGTTTTTATTCTTTAATTGGCAAACAATAATTGTACAAATTCATGGGGAACATAGTGATGTCTCAATACATATAATGTATAGAGATCAAGTCAGGGTAATTAGCATATCATCATCTCAAAAGTTTATCATGTCTTTGTGTTAGGAACATTCAATATCTTCCTTCTAGCTATTTGAAATGATATATTACTGTTAACTCTAGCTATCCTATGGTGACATAGCACACTGGAAATTGTTTCTGCTATCTGCTGTGGTTTTGGATCCTTCACTGGAATATTAAATATGAGACTCCAGCTCTGATTTATGTTCTATAGAGAATGTTGATATTTTTGTAGACTGGTTGAAATGCCACCTGTTTTCAGATCCTTTGCAGGGCTATTCTGTGCTATCTGGTGGTCAGTCTGGGATATGGCCAGGAGTCCACACTTGGCTTCGTTCCCACATGTTCAGTATGTAATTAGGATGAGGTCCACACAGACTGGACAAAGACAGGAGTTTATACAATTACGTTGTAGGGTCATTTTCCATCATTTTTCAGTGTTTGCCCCCTTCCCAGGGTTCCCATTTTCAATCCTTGTCCAGAAACAATTCACTTCCTTGATTTGCCTTCTGTGACCCGGGGCCGAGCAGTGAGAGGATCTGCAGAGAGGAACAAACACTGCAGATGTGGCATTGCCATGTCTCAGCCACAGCTCCACAAAACAAAAGGAAGGATTCTTCCCTCGGAATTGTGACACCGCCAGCTCCACTTCTGAAGATGTTGCTTTGCTTTTGCCTCTGCCTGAGACAGCCCAGGGGCTGAGGCATGAGCAAATAGATCAAATGGAAAAAAAAAAATTCCTGGAGGATTTTCCCCATTCTCTTTGAGCTTTAAAAGTTTCCTTTTCCACTGTGTGAACAAGAACTAGAGAGCCTTTCCTAGCTCTCTCTAAGCTCACACCACAGTGGTTTGCGTTATGTTTTGTTAAGGAGGATACTAGAAGGAAAATAATATCCACCTTATAACTGTTTGGTGGTGGTCAGATTCTGGTCACCTCTGTCCTACATAACACATACACCTACACATACATACCAACACAGACACACACACAATCACACTATGTATATAATATACATGCTATTCAGAATCCTCACCATCTACACATGCATTTTGTCAAAGTTTTATAGCTGAGTTCAGTGAGAATTAATAAAAAGAAGTGTGTGATTACTCCATCTTACCCAAATTCATTTTAGATATTTTCATTTGCATTATTATTAATGAGCCTTTTTAAATGATTCTGTTGGCTATTTATATTTTCCATCATAAATTATATGCTTTTGCTTTCAAAAATTTTTTTTCCTATTACTTATCTGTTCTCCTCATTTATTTTATGAGTTCTTCCTGTATTGTGTTAGGAATAACAATATACTTGGCTACATGTATTGAACCAGGAGTGTGCCTGCTCCTTTCAAAGGCCAAGCCTACCCAGCTTTGCTTTGAATTCCTTTCACTGTTGCTTTATTCATGAATTTACATCTGTAGTTATTTCCCTTCCTTCTCTTTTATCTCTAATTTCACTTTCTTTCTCAGATCATGTCTCTGACATAAAATCATGCTATACTATATTTACATAAGAAATTGACCCTTAACTTCACTTCTTTCTCATAATATCTCCTTATTACTCTACCCATTTTACAGAAAGAAATAATGTAAACATATGTAATTGTCCACTGAACATACTTTATTTAATCCTCTAATTCTTGAAACTTAGTTTTATTCCCACCACTCCACTGAAATTACTCTTGCTGAGGTTAAAAATCACCTCCATGCAGCAGGGTTCAATAGTCATTTCTCATCTTAATCTTTTTTAACACATTCATTTGGATTCCTCAAGAGCATTCCATGTTCCTGCTGAGATGCCTTTGGTGGTCCATCCCCCTCCCTACCTGTATATGTTGGGTCACCCTTGGCTCCACCCTGACCATGCTTCTCTTCATATTTTATATTCATGATCAAAATTCTTAGCAAACTAGGAAGGTAAAGGAATTTTCTCAACCTAATAAAAGGTATCTACAAAAATCTAATGAGTAACATTGTATGTAATGGCGAAAGACTGAATGCTTTATTCATAAGAACTGAAACAAGCACAGTTGTTCACTTATAATACCTCTTCAACAAATTATTGAAAGGCCTCAGCAATGCAATAAGGCAAAGAGAAGAAATAATAAGCATACAGATTAGAAACAAATAAATAAAGCCCTCTTATTTTCAGATGACATGATTATCATGTTAGATATTCACAAAGAACAACAAAGAAACCACTAGAACAAATAAGTGACTTTAGGATCACCGTGGACCATAAGGTAAATTTTTAAAAATCAAGCTAGGAATATACAATTTAAATTTTTTTAAATGCCCTTTAAAATAGACCAGAGACACCATAAAATTATTTTGCATAAATCTTCCAAAATGTATACAAGACCTGTGTATTAGTCTGTTTTCACACTCCTGATAAAGACATACCCAAGACTAGGAAGAAAAAGAGGTTTAGTTGGACTTGCAGTTCCACATGGCTGGGGAGGCCTCAGAATAATGGTGGGAGGTGAAAGGTATCTCTTACATGACGGTGGCAAGAGAAACCAAGAAGAAGGAAAAGCAGAAACTCCTGATAAGCTCATCAGATTTTGTGAGACTTATTCACTATCACAAGAATTGCACATGGAAGATCAGTCCCCATGATTCAATGACCTCCCCCTGGGTCCCTCCCAAAACACATGGGAATTCCAGGAGATACTATTCAAGTTGAGATTTGGGTGGGGGCACAGCCAAACCATATCAACCTATGTACTGAAAACTACAAAACACTGATGAAGGAAAATGAAGAAATTTTAAATAAATAGAGAGATATTTCATGTTGATTGACTGAAAGTTTCAATATTATTTACAATATTATTACAATGTTAATTCTTCTAAAACTGATCAATAGATTCAACTAAAATTGACACAATATAATGGCAAACATTTTTGTAGAAATTACAAAGATCTTTCTAATATTTATAAAGAAATAAAAAGGAACTGAAATAACCAAATTTTAAAAAGAAGAACAGAATTGGAGGAATTACTCTATTTAATAGATTTATTATAAAGCTACAATATTTAAAACATAGTATATTTGAAGAAATGATTTACTATTAGAATCCATAGAACAAAATAGTCTATAAATTGAACCATATAGAAAGTCAATTGATTTTTAGACAAAGACAGATGCAAAGGCAATTCAATGGGGAAAGAATAGTCTTTTCAACAAATGATGCTAAATGAATTGGATATTTATAAGAGAAGAAAAAAACCTGATAAGTATCTTGCATTCTATTAAAATGAACTCAAAATGGACTATAAATCTAAATGTCAACATTTTGCAAGAGATAACATTAAAGACATGGACAATAACAATTTTAGTGAATGAAATTAAAAGATACTCAACTAGAATGCTTTGATAAGAAAATGTAATTATGGAAATGATGTCAGTGAGCAGAAACAACACACAGTAAGTTTTATAATCTGAAAGAGAAGGAATAGGAATAGGACTGGCTGGAGGGGGAAGTGAGAACAACAAGATTTTTCTGAAAGTTGGAGATAATAGATTACATTTGCATTTCCATATGACTGCCACACTAGAGAAGAAAAAATTTATGATTCAGCAGGCAGAAGGAATAACTTTAGCAATAAAATGTTGAAACAATTGACATCATAAAATGGTCCATTGGGTATTGATTATCTCTCCAAAATGAATTTTGCTCCTGTCCATTGTAGAGTATCAATGGCATTTGGTTAGAATTGAGTTTACTTCCCAATTCAAGATGAACATTTAATGGCCGAGGCCCACCATTATTTTCTCAGTAATGTTTATTGCAAACACAGGCCTAAACACATGGTTGTTTTCTGAACACACTGACTCAGAAGTCCCCTAATTGTCCCAAAACTGAGGGGTCAGATTTGGATGATTATGGAAGGAGACATGCTTCTTAAGAGTAACGAGGAAGTGGGTAATCCATGTTGCTGAGGACCGCCATCTTGTAGACATGAAGGAAGCCATTTTAGCATGGAACAACAAGTCAGGAGAGGTTAAGAGGGGAGTAATGAGTCAAAAAAATTGAGGTGAATCAAGCAAGAGCCCTGATCACACCTTTTATGAAATTTGCTCTCCCTTGAAATATGGGAGATATGAGTCAATAATAAATCTTCTTTTAGCTTTGCATTTATTTTATCTGGGTTTTCTATTACTTACCCTTTCCCCTACACACACAAACACACACACACACACTCTAACATAAAGCATATTGTTACTTTTTAGTAGGTATTCTCAATGTGGCCAATATTACTGCCAGCAAAGTAAAAATTGGTTTTTGGGGAGCAAGGCGTCTCACCAGTTTTACATGTAAAGCACAGATGTAGATAAGGATGCACTGTTAATAGACAGATACTCAATATACCTGTTGTGCTAAAATTAGGGAAAAGAGTCTAAAAACATTTCTGGAATAAAAGTTGGAGAAACACTGCTTTATGGAGCATGAAGACACTCTTCTTTGTAACAGGAGTGAAGACAGAAGCTTAAGCACAGACGCACCTAGACTAGTAGATTTAGTGAAAAACCTATGATGGAATGCTGGTATCTTCTCTTTTTCCTTTGTGAAGAAGGAAGTGTGATTTCTGCTCGGTGAAGGTGCACGGAGAAAATGTTGGAGTCCTAGGAAGAGTTGATGTCAGAATCATCTCACTGAAAACTGGGGGCTGCAGCCATCTGGGCAGTACTGAGAGCCTCATCCTGTCTTTGAGCCTGTGGCTGCTGAGGCCCTGCTCCTTCCTGCTGGCCAAGATAGCCATTCCCATCATCATGACATAGGCTATTCACAGCTTCTATGTTTTCCAGAGCTGCCATTCTTGTAAAGCTCTTTACAGAGCTTGTCCGCCTACTAGGAAATTTAGTAAAGTCTGTAGTTCACATCTTTGTTAAGTGTAAGCCCCTTATTCACATTGACAGTCAGTAACGACCATAACTAAAGGCACCTTCATTTAGCAGCAGACTCTTACTTTATGATGGAGTTGTAAACACACACCAGGCCATAATTTTATTCTCATGGGCCAGCACATAGACCTATATCTACGTGTATGTTAATGTTTAGATTCAAGCAGGAAACAAGGTATAGTGAAAAATACCAAGTGCTTTTTTATTTCTCACAGATGTGCACAAGAATGTGCCTAGAAAAGCGTATCATTTTAGTACTATTCATTGTCGATGAGTCTAAACATTGTAGAAAACAAACACATTTAAAAAGCTATCCCATTTATGATTTCTATCTTCTGTGGGCAAATGGGGCAATGATTTAATTTGTACCTTTGTTATTCTTTTTATTTTTATTTTTTGTTCTTTCTGGAGAAAATACAAGATTTTGAGAATTATAAAAAAAAGTTTACTCTTATGAAAAAGCAAAAAAATATAAACAAACAGAAAGCAAAGTGCCTGAGATAAATTACAAACTTTAAGTGGACGCTATTTTCCTTATTTTAAAATTAATCTTTAAAGCAAAAATCTTAGTAAAATAAATTCAGTACAATATTTAAATTTCCTGTTGTCTAGGAACCCACAAAAATAAGCATATTATCATTCCTTTCCTGCAACTAATTAAAGGGAGAACTATTTTTAACCATTCACACCCGGCACTTGCCAACTTTTTCTTCCCAAGGACTCACGTATCAATGGCTCAAGCTCAGCGAATTTGTCCTCTCTCCTGTGCCCATCCAATATGTTTCACTTGGCACTGAGTGTACTCTTCATTCTCATCAGCAAGGAGGTGGCAGGTATGCAACTCATTTCTCAGGAAGAATATACTTTAGAATGAGATGCACCCTTCTGTTTACTCAACCAACACTATATTATAGTAAAAATCTTAGCCCTTAGCCTCAGGGTCTTCAACCAAATAGCAAGTACCCAACATTTCTTTCTTCATTGCACAGTAGAAAAGACCAAGCTGATGCATATAGACAGGTAGAAAAATTTGTTTTATTTAAAAATAGATGTCAAATAAAAACTGAATGTATTCAAGATATACAGGATGTAATTTCCCTAAAAATAAGAAGCAATTTGAGAATTTGACACATTACCTACTATACATAGACAAGTCCAACATTTAACATTGCCTCAAGATTTTGCTTGAAATGCTCAATCTAAATGATTATGTCCCTTCTCATGCCCAAAGGCAGATGTTTTTCAGACTTAAAAGTGAATGGGTCTCTGCTGATTTCTGGAAGAACAAACTTTAAGGGAAAAGAACTAAACAGGCATCATTAAATGGTGAGTTTTTTTTTTTAAATGCATACAGTACTGAAAAATGCAGTTATACGAAAATAATTAAGTTCTTTTTTCTAGTGATTTTATCCTAGTAAATGACCAGAGATTTAAAGTAAGATTTCTATATAATTTCTATGTCTTAACATAATGATGGTTATCACCCATTATTTACACTAGGGAGAACTGAAATAAAATAAATGTCCAGTGATAGTAGCTTGTCTAAATATATTGCAATACAGTTATAGATAAAATACAATGCATTGTTCAAAATTTTATTATCATATATCTGAAGATTATTAAATTACATGGAAAATATTACTTGAAATCATGACCAAAAATTTATGTCAAAAATGAATGCTATTTTCAAGTGGCATATGTGAATATGTTTACACACATACACACTTACATTGACATATAAACATATATATGTATTTAAAGAAATACTGCAGTTTGTCCTTGCTCTAGACATGGAGAAATCATCAGAGGTTTTTATGCAAAAATAGTAAAGATTAGACTTGGATTTTAGAAAGAATAATTTGACATCATTATGAGGGATTTATTGCAGGGTCCATAGCTGGACCAAAGAGAATAATTAGAAAGTTATTGTGCTAGACCAGCTTGGGGAAAAATAAACAGAAAAGGATTTGACCTAAGGCACTAAGGGAATGAAGCTAGAAAAAGAAAAAGAGATAGAAGAAATGAAGTGAGAAAATAGCACCATCCATACGACTATAAATGGCAAAGTGTTTGGTATTTTCTGTGTATTTGCATGTATGTATTCGTACCTTGAGAGGAAAAGCTCTAGATGACTGTGTGTATTATTTGAAATTTTGAGGAACTAACTCCCAGACTCAAACTCATAGAAAGAAAATGTCTCAGGGCTCCTTGAAGAAAGAACTTTGTCCTATCACTCACTCTTTGTTCCTCCATCTTCCAGTACAGTGCTTGTTCCACAGTGGAAAACCAGTCAATATTATTGATTTACAATTGATTGGAAGAATGCAGGCAAAGTGCTCCGCTCCTTTCTGAAGCAAGAAGGTTACCTTTGACTTTGCCAAAAAGTCAACATCCTAAAGTCTCTTTTACACAGGTTCATGTGTATGTTATTTCTGTATTTCATTAAATAAGGTTAAATATTGAAAATAACATACATTGAACCAAACTCTAACACACCTTATCGCTACTTACAGCATTTAAAATTTGGACAAATATGCTGTGAGAATAAGGGAACAATGTATTTCCCCAAAGATTCTATTAGTTTCCAAGAATCCAATACTGGTCAGGAACTTTAGCTAAATTTTCACTCCTTCCTTCCTGTATACACTTCGCAAAGACCAAATGCCTCCCATGTAAGGAGGAGACGATCAATATCCGTCACTTTCCTTGACTAGCATCGGGTCTACGAAAGTTCACCGTGGTCGAGTTTGACAGAACTTTTCACCTCGTCTGATGTAAAAGTTATTGAACTTGATTTGGACACTGAGTCGCACTACTATAAATGCTTCAGTTGCTACAGGACTTTAAAAAAAATCAAATACTGGAATCAAGAAGTTAGAAGTGCAAGCACAGGTCAAGTGAGGGTCCTCAAACTTGAAGAGATGGTGCTGTATGGAAGGCTTGGAGAATGGCAGAGGCTGAAGTCAAGGAAGGGCTCACATTTAATAGATTTGGGGGCTTGAGGGCCACATTTTAATAAATGGCTGTTTTTCTGACTGAAAGAAAAATTTATAGAATAATTACTTCATTAAATTTCTACTACAGGTTTAAAAAAACACACTTTTTTAGTTTAATGATAGTTTTATTTTAAAAACAATACATTGTAATTGTAGAAAATTTGAAAATACAAAAAAGCAAAAAAAACAAAAAAAGACTGAAATGGTCATAATGCCACAATCAATGTCTACATTTTGAAGTATGTGTTAAACTACTTTAGCGTGCATATGTATTAAAGTTTGTACGTGCTTGTGAATGAGATGTAGTATTTGTATTCTACTTTTTTTCACTTAACATTATACTAAAAGTTTTTTTTTTTTTTTTTTTTTTTTGAGACAGAGTCTCACTCTGTCACCCAGGCTAGAGTGCAGTGGCACGATCTCGGCTCACTGCAACCTCCTCCGCCTCCCAGGTTCAAGGGATTCTCCTGCCTCAGCCTCCTGAGTAGCTGGGATTACAGGTGTGCACCACCACGCCTGGTTAATTTTTGTATTTTTAGTAGAGAGGGGGGGTTTCACCAAGATGGCCAGGCTGGTCTCGAACTCCTGACCTTAGGCGATGCACCCGCCTTGGCCTCCCAAAGTGCTGAGATTACAGGCGTGAGCCACCGCACCTGGCCTAGTAAAAGCTTTTTTACAAGACTTAAAATGCTCATTTATATTGACTGCATAAGATAAAATAATATGGCTTTTTATTATTTATTGAAATAATCTATTTAGGACACTTGGATTATTTTTAATATTGTGTTTTTATGACAAATATCAGGCCACACATGCATAAGGATAATTATTGGAAAACATCTATGATTATTTTTACAGTATGAATTTCTGGAAGTTACATTATGGGAACTAAAATTTTAAGAAGAGTTATCTGCATTAGAGTAGCAATGTAATTCAGAGGGTAGAGCACAGACCCTGGAGGAGACAGCCATGATTTCAAATTCTATTTATGCTACCTACCTGCTGTAAACACAGGCAAGTTACATGAGCTCCTAACATTTTATTTTTTCTTATATGTGATTAGACATAAAAAATAGTTTAGTTTTATAAGATTTTTTTAGACAAAATAAACAAGATGCACATTATTTCTTGGTAAAAAGTGAATGCATGGAATAAGCATTCAATAAATATAAGATTGTTTCCATTTTTAAATAAAATGGTGTCCAGTATGAAATGTGCTGTGATCCTTAAATTTGTCCCAGATTCCCATGCTTTTTAAATTTTATCTGAGATTCCATTTGAGAGTTTAAAATGCCTCTGATGTCTAAGGATGAATTGATTTAGGTGATTCACTTTGGTGTGTGGCTGTTTTCTAAATTGGCTTAAAGTCTCGGCTTAGTAGCTGGGAAGGTAAATGTGCCATATCTGTGATGATAATACAATTGCTTCGAGTATATTTGAAGAGAATAAGAAATAGTTTTGCTGCATTCCATAAATACTGAGTTCTTGATTCCAAACTTTCCAGAAACAAAATAAACTTCCAACAATTACCACTGTACTGTGTAGAGATGAGAGGATGTAATCATGGTATAGCAACCTCTCAGGGTTTTTTTTTTTTTAAAGCTCTGTCCTGGGAGTGTGACTATGAGTAGTTCATAGCTTAGTTCTTGTTATTTCCAGATATTGCCTAAGATGACCTTGAATCTATTCTGCACCACCTCTGTCACCAGTGAGTAGCTAAGAGATGTAGATCTGTGAATCTCTGTTATAACAATGTATCAGCCTAGTGCAAGGATATAAGAAAACAGGCACACCTGTGTTTATTGGGGCACTATTCACAATAGTAAAGACTTGGAACCAACCCAAATGCCCATCAATGACAGACTGGATAAAGAAAATGTGGCACATATACACCATGGAATACTATGCAGCCATAAAAAAGGATGAGTTTATGCCCTTTGCAGGGACATGGATGAAGCTGGAAACCATCATTCTCAGCAAACTAACACAAGAACAGAAAACCAAACACCACATGTCCTCACTCATAAGTGGGAGTTGAACAATGAGAACACATGGACACGGAGGCGAAGATCACACACTGGGGCCTGTAGTGGGGTGGGGGTCTAGGGGAGGGATAGCATTAGGAGAAATACCTAATGTAGATGACGAGTTGATGGGTGCAGCAAACCACCATGGCAGGTGTAACAAACCTGTACATTCTGCACATGTGCCCCAGAACTTAAAGTATAATAAAAATTAAAAAAAAGAAAACAGGCATTTTTAAATTTTATAGTACAACTTGAACAAATGATAGAAAGAAAATCTTTATTTTTCCTTTCCATACGTGATTAAATCAGGGCTTTATTTTACGTCTTTCTAATAGTAATATTACTAAGAGGTCTTATTTATTAAGCACCAACCACGTGCCATGTATTTAAATGTGTTATTTTATACTTAGTGATTGTTACCATCTAGACCACGATTGCCACATTAGGCATTATCAAGCCATGCCAATGTGAAAGGAAAATAAATCCTGGGGCCCCCACATCAGTAAGCTAAAGGGAAAAGTCATGCTGAGAATTGCTTAGGGCAAACCCGCCTCCCATTCTATTCAAAGTCACTCCTCTGCTCCCTGAGATCAATGCATATCTGATTGCCACATTTGGAGAGGCTAATCACTAATCAAAAACTCAAAAGAGTGCAACTATTTGACTCTTATCTACCTATGACCTGAAAGTCCCCTCTCTACTTCTAGTTGTTATGCCTTTGCCTCGAGTTGTCCCACCTTCCCGGACTGAACCAATGTACATCTTACACATATTGATTGATGTTTTATGTCTCCCTAAAATGTATAAAACTAAATTGTGCCTCTACCACCTTGGGTACTTGTCGTCAGGACCTCCTGAGGCTGTGTCATAGGTGTGTGTCCTCAACCTTGGCAGAATGAACTTTCTAAATAAACTGAGACCTGTCTCAGATTTTGGGGGTTCACACCCAATAATTTTTGTTTCAGGCTGAGATTGAGAGTTAAATGAAGGAAGAAAGAAATGTTCAGTGTAATACTTTAATATTCGAGAAAGTCATATGAGGATTCCCAGCTGAAAATAACAAGCATGATCAATGAGACACAAGGCTCTAGAGAGCAAAAATCGCACCCCTGAGAGGCTTTAATAGAAACAGTTTGCAAATTCTATTTGCAGGCAGATGCAGAAAATGGACCTTTACCCCCTCTCTGATTACATCACCAATGGTGTTAGGGTTTCAACAAAAACTCCAGGATTTAGAGAACATCTGCTGAACTTTTGAAATAAGGAATTGAGAATTCATATACAAGCTTCCACAACTAGTCTTGAAGAAATTACCCAATATTCCAAATTATGAATATTTAGAATATAAAAATGCATGCATATAGAGCATGCCTTTTTTTCTTCAAAGTCCCGTCACTCTTAAACTCACTTCAGTAGCCATCAACCCAACAATAGACAACTACCCACTCCAGTAGATACTTACCAAACAGTAGACATCTCCCCACTCCAGTAGATACCGACCCACTCCAGTAGGCATCTACCCACTCCAGTAGATATCTACCAACTGCAGTAGACATCTACTTACTTCAGTAGACATATGCTCACTCCAATAGACATCTGTCTACTCCAGTAGACACATATCTACTCCAGTAGACATCTACTCACTCCAGTAGACGTGTACTCACTCGAGTAGACATGTACCAA
This sequence comes from Pan paniscus, assembly GCF_029289425.2. NCBI lineage: Eukaryota > Metazoa > Chordata > Mammalia > Primates > Hominidae > Pan > Pan paniscus. The sequence continues at coordinate 185,086,977 of NC_073254.2, forward strand.
CTTCAGTAGACATGTACTTACTCCAGAGACATATGCCTACTCCAGTAGACACCCATTGACTCCAGTAGACACCTGTCCTCTCCAGTAGACATTAACCAACTTCAGTAGACATTAACTTACTCCATAAGACATATGCCCACTCCAGTAGACATCTATCCACTCCAGTAGACACCTACCAACTTAGTAGATGAACTTACTCCAGTAGACATATGCTTACTCCAGTAGATATCTACTCACTCTGGTAGATATCTACTCACTCCAGAAGCCACCTATCCACTCCAGTAGTCACCTGTCCACTCCAGTATACATCTAACCAATAGCATGCATCTAACCCACTCTTGCTAAGGTCACCAATGATGCTCATGTTGGTGACTTCAATTGACATTTTTAAGTACTTATCTGACTTCTCACAGCTTCCCACTAGCTTCTGTCTTGAAACACTCTCTTCTCTTGATACATACAATACCACAAATTATAAGTGTTCTTTATTCCTCTTTGGCAGATCTTTTTGAGTCTCTTGTGCAAACTCAACTTTCATTCCTTTTTTGCAGTCCCCCTTTCACTAGTTTGTTTCTAGATTCTGAAATTTGGGATTCGTTCTGGTACAACATCTTACATGATATGATGCTACGGGTCCTGCTTATTCTAAATGTACATACGTCTTCACCTCAAACCTATACACCTTCAAATTCACCTGACTGTGTTTCCACTGATCCCACAGGTATCCCCAAAACATAACCAAACTCCAACACTTCAAATATGAATTTCTCATCTGTTACTTTAACAGTGTTTCCAAGATAAATCATTACTGGTACTTCTGTACCAATAATCATTTCCCCTCAATGCCTTTAAAACATGAATATCACACTTTCCCTCAATGCCTTTAAAACATGAATATCACACTTTTCTTCAATGCCTTTAAAATATGAATATCTTTAAACCTAACTGGAATCTATACACTTGGCTTTATAAAAACGAAAACGACTGGATCAGCTCCCCAAAGAACTAATGTCATAGTTATTTAACTGGCTCCCTGTTTCATCCTTGCCCCTGTCTAATCTATTCTCTGCAATGCCGGCAAGATGATCTCCAATGTGAAAACACAAAAAGAACAATTTAAAGTTTATTCAGCCTAAAACCATTACACTTAGAATATAATGTGAAATCCTAGTAACATCTACAAGGCTTTATATAATCTGAGCCCTGACAACCTGATCAACCTCATCTTATGCTTCTCATTTGCGAAATCAATTTCCCTCTCCTGTTTCCTTTCTCTTTCTCTCTCCTCTCCCGTTGTATTTGTGTGTGTGTGTGTGTGTATGTATGTGTTTAAAATGAGCATTATCAGAACCAAGCAAGCAAGAACAACTATCTCTACACAGTTTGTCCTTGGAAGTATTGCAGATTATAACTAAACTCTAAGCTTCTTCGTTCATTCATCACCATATACCACCATGCATTATTTGCAGGCCAAGTTTTTCTAGGCAACGTGGACATATTTGACCCAAAATTATCCTGAGTTCTCCACATGAGGGCGCCCTTATATGGGCCTCCACTCCATATTTATTCCTTTGAAGACCCACAGCCTAAATAGGATGTTGCTGCCCTTCACCACCACAAGCCATGTGGATTGGCAGCATAACTGCTCCTCAGTTATTGCTTTGTTGTTCTGGCGGCACTGGCTTCACCATTACACCAGATATTATAGCTATACACAACACCGCTGTGCGCAGGCTTACAGACAGGGCTGTTACGTGGACTGTTTGATATCTGAGGGAGAAACCTAGAGAGGTATGCTAATATTTACCATCACATTAATGTTTTCACCACCAAAAGAAAAGCTGCTAGGAAGCTAAATCCTTTTTTCCCCCACCCCCAAAGGGCCTATTCCTGGCATACTGCCATTACATAGCACAAACCTGTTCTCAGGTTCCCATCTCTCCTGCAACTCCTTCTTCTTTTAAGCTCCTCCCTAGGAATAGCCCTCCACTCTTTTAGAACCTCACCAATACTCAAAGGGGAGATCACTTTCCCTCTTACCTCTCTATTAGCGCATTTTCCTCCATCCCTGTCATTCGCCGGCGAATTTGACTACTGTGGATTCTAGCACTAGTTATTAATTTATCAATTATCATAAAATTGTCCCAAGGAATGGACTCCGTTGTTATAAACAGAGCCCACTTTAGGTAGGAATGGTCCCTTCATGCCAGATCTCCATGCAATACTTCACTGGCATGTGTTGCACAGATGCCTATGTCTTTTCTCAAATAATTTTCAAGGTTTAACTTTCCAACCTGTTTGATACAGCAAATATATATTCTCAGAGGCTACGTAGTTTAAGGCTGTAATGTGGAAAAAGATAAATCACTGAAAGTCACATAATTTGAACATGTTCCCAGAATGTTTACTTTCTTTCCACTTCTGCAGGGTCCTCCTCCAGACTGGCTGGGACTGAGAAAAAGCCCTATACTGCCTAAAGAATGCTCCCTTAGTTACACAAAGAGGAGTTCTGGTGTGATCTATCTAGTGAATTCTTTCAAATTCTTAGCTAAGGTCCCTCGGACTCCTCAGTTTCTATCTCTAGACAATGCAAATTATTTCAGTCAAATAAGTTAACAATTATTTTTGTGATGATTTAATGTCTGGCCCACTTATTGGTGCAAAGGTGCATCTTACGCCAATTTTCTACATTGCATCCTCTGTGCATAGCAATGCTTGATGCACACTAGACCCTCAATTTTAATGAGTTAATGGGGATCTCTACAAGCCTTTAGACTCCACAGAGTATTAACTTAAGAAGTAAGCTTTGATGTCTGTCTATAATAATTAATTATCCTGTTGAGTTTACTCACAGCTGCAGATTAATATGCCATAAATGTACCAGGGTAAAAATATATAAATTTTAAAAGACACTGTGTAGATCAATCTGTTCTTATCAGCCATCCATGCCCAAGACGAAGCGAGAGCTCTAAGAGTTTTGTGTTTAGACTTCTGTGAAATGCTACCAGCATACAGCTCTACCGGCAGCACCAAAAGTGAGGAAGAGAGTTATCCAGAAATAGATATTGTTGAATAATCATAAGGTCACAGTGCATATAAGACAATACTCGCAAATAATAATAAAGTTTTTTATAGTCAGAGAGCTGTGAGTTAACGATAATTAGTGTGAAAGTGTTTAAGTCTCTACTGATGGATTAAACACTGAAATAATTCTTAAATTTCTATGTCATCGGTAGCTCTTTGCATAAAGTCTAACTCTTCAAAAATTAAAAACAGAAAGTTAGATAATCTAACTTTGTGAAAGAGAGAAATGAATAGTCCGTTCAACTAGAATCCAAACTAAAACAGGGTAAAGATCAACCTATGGGACGGAGTTCTGAAAAAACCTGGTAAGATAGCAGGTTTTAAAACTGTTTCTATGCCTAATTTTGATAATTATTAACTGTTGCTAAGTGACGACACTGAGGTAATGATAAGAAGTTCATCCCTGGTGTGATCAATGTGATTATACTCTGTTCCATGCACACATGATCCTGAAAATGGAACATTGAAGAGTCTGTAGTAGGGACCTTGCAAACCCAGTGTTCAAATGAAACTTGCGAGCAATATTAATAGCAGATGAGGAATTCTCCATCTTGTATACTAGTGGTACTTTTATGATATCTCAGGGAGCCTTAAAATCCCGTGCAGGTAGGCCGGGCGTGGTGGAGGTAGGCTGGGCGTGGTGGCTCACGCCTGTAATCCCAGCACTTTGGGAGGCCGAAGCAGGCAGATCACGAGGTCAGGAGATCGAGACCATCCTGGACGACACGGTGAAACCCTGTCTCTACTAAAAATTATATAAAAAATTAGCTGGGCGTGGTGGCACGCGCCTGTAATCCCAGCTACTCGGGAGGCTGAGGCAGCAGAATCGCTTGAACCCAGAAGTTGGAGGTTGCAGTGAGCCAAGATCACCACTGCACTCCAGCCTGGCGACAGAGTGAGACTCCATCTCAAAAAAAAAAAAAAAGAAAAGAAAAGAAATAGAAAAAGAAAAAAAAGAAAAAAAAATTCCATACAGGTAAACACTTCATGAGGGTATGACAAAGATGACATCACGGGTACAGTTTTACTTCTCTCAACTTCGTCCAGAGGTGCTCCAAAAAGTTCAATTAATTATAAACTTAGTCTAATTGATAATGTTCTGCATATTGGTCTAACGTCTTTAATACTGTATCCATTAAGTTTAAATAGGCATTCTTGAGCACCCTGCTCCAAAGCTTAAAACAACATCTGCATTAATTTTCAGCATCAGGACATCTAGGTGTCAAAACACTAGCGTAGGCTGTGGACACATAAGCCTTTGGTTTCTTTTGTCACTGGTAGTCATATGAAGGCTTCAGAGGCATAAAAGTTCTTCTGCATCATACTATACCACAATTCTATGTTTATTAACCAAATAAATCGAGAAACAGTGGCATTAGACACAAGGGCTGCAGAATAAAAATCATCAATAACCTGACCTGAGACTCAGGAAGTCGCTTGGCACTGAAGAGATGCTCTCCATGGAGTGTTTCCACTGGACTCGTCAGATGCATAAAATGAGGACCAGTACCCAGCTCAACGAGGCCTTGTTGAAACAGGGCATCACATCCTAAGAAGCAAAAACAAACGGGTCTTTAAATCGCAACCTCAGAACCAATATAGAGCCCCACTTCTCAAATGTTAATGTGCACAGCTGTCGTGAGATCTTGTTCTGATGCAGATTCTGATGTAATAGGTCTGGAGTGAGCTTGGAGGCCAAGATTTCTACATTTCTAACAACTTCCCAGGCAATGCTGAGGATAGCCAGCCAGGGCCTACACTTTGAGTAACCAGGCTGTGGAGAGCTAGGAAGCTGTCCCAGAAGGCAACTTGTTCTGGTTAGCAGCTCTAAAGGGTAAATTGCTCTTTTAAAGGAAAGCCTTCACACTGATCATTGTATCTACAAGCAGAACTGTAAACTAAGATGGCCCTTTCAAACAACTTAATCACAATTCAATGGCAACATTTTGTCACCTGTCATTCTCCTAAAAATCCTGATTTCTATGGTCATTACCATCAGCACCTTTGAATACAAGAGCACTGGTATGTCAGAGAGCCCAGATTATAAAATTCAATTTATTTCAACTTTAAAGGAATGAGCATGCGGTAGTGAGATGGCCATGCTTTCATCAAAGAGTTCTGAAACAATCCTGCAAAAATGCAAGGCTATATTATGTTGATCAATCAGTTGTAGATGCAGTCATTTCATTTGGAGAAACAGCCATCTTTTTGGTGCTGTTACAGAGAGTATGGAAGGTACTGACCCATTCTGAAGCTTGGACATAAAAAGGACTGTATATATGATGAATAATGGTAGGAAAACATCACCTATAGAAAAGAATGGAATGTCAAGTTCTCTCTGTAATGGTATGATGCTTGATTTCAAGTGAATTTAGCCAATAAAGTCCATGCCCTTAAGAAGTTTATAATCTAAGATCTAAAGGGGTAGAGTCCTGCCTTCACTTTCCAAAGAAATAAAGAGTTCACATTCTTTGTCACAGAGAACATTGATGACAGAGCTTAGGGGACTTTGCAAGAAAGTAAAGCAAGATTAAATTTCCTTATGAAGAGATCAGTAAACATAATTCTATCATCCTGTCCGCTCAATCAGAAAATCCTTGCTCCCTTTAATCTTCATCACTGATTCTGACCAGCAAAACTGGAATACCTTGGTGGCAAATACTCTGTATCGACAGAGGAAAAACCAGTTGTGCTTTTGGAATTTTAGATGTTCCTATGAAAGACATCTGGAACTTATCACATTCTATTGCTTTAAAGATTAACTTGGGTGAAAATATCAGGCAACATGTACAGCTGGTAGACCATGACTCAAATGGTAGGAAACTCTACAATGCACCCCTGCAGCTCCACTCCAAATGGCAAAGTGGAAAGAGGGTGGAGGTGGCAGCTATGGGTCCCTTCAGCATCAACACTTCTGCTGCATTTCTTGAAAACAAAAGCAGGCTGGGGAAGTAGGTAGGGTAAGACAGGAGTGGCATCGTAAGAGTGATTATTCGAACACTCACTAATCAGACCACATTATGGAGAACAAAGTTATTTCCAACCTCCAGTCAGTTTAAACAATACTGATTATGAAACAAACTTATAGTACAAGCAATAATATATTGTGTTTAGCTTAATATGCAGGTTTTACCCTACATATACTTCTTTAAAAAAAAAATCTTTCAGGGAGAAATATGTGATGATCATTTCTCTGTATAAACCAGCATTTCCCCCTGCCCTGGAAACTGGCATCTATAAGAAGCAGGAAATTATTCATTAGAAATGTAAAAGAATGGCTTAAGGAAAAGCAACTGAATGGATCACATCTGGGAAAGAAAGTTTCTCTTATCTCTCCTTGCCCAGCCTGTCCAGGCATTATTACCCAAGTACATCTCTTAGATTTCTCTCCTGACGCTCATAAAAGACTCCTAGTTTAAATTCAAACATTTAATTTGATATGTCTCTGTATATTTACTTCAATATTAAAAGGTTTTGGGCTTAAAGTACAAATAATATTTATATAATACCTTATATCCAAGAGTCCAATATCTTTTACATGTCAAATAAATGTGACATGGAGTACTATTAGTGTGAAAAACTGTACTTCCCTTCTCCTTAAACTCAGGATGATTACCGTAATTATTTCAGCTGAACCAGGATGGACATAACACTTCACTGAAGACCTGGTGTAACTTGAATTTTTATCTCCCCTTTGAAAAAAATGACGTTACAATATGATGAGATGGGATATAATGGAGAGACTCTGCTTCACTAATTTTACACTACATCTGATCCTGTTGACAATGAAATTCCTAGCCTGGATGTTAAATTCACTGCCTTGTGTTTTCGCCAGGTTCTTTAAAATTTTTTGATACTTGACTATCAACTTCTAACTTTCCATGTTACCATATCCCCACATGCTTATTTCTTCTCTGTTTAACCACTAATTTCTGATGACTGTGGTCCTACAAGTCCCATTGCGCTGACTATGTTTAATTGACTCTTGCATGCCTGTCTTGCCTTTGATTCCTTGCTTTTCTTGACCTTGACTTTCATCACATGCAGAGGTCTGACCCCCAAAGCTCAAGGACTCCTTTCTCTATACCCGATTTGGGCACCAGCACGTTGGCCTTATCCTCTGCGTCACAGTTTGTAAATCCACATTTATCCATGGTGCTGGCAAAAAACAGAAGCTTGGAATACATGTATCAGCAAGAAAATCCCACAATAAAGAATTTGTAATCAAAAGTGATAGAATGGCAAAGTAAAGATAATATAGGAATCATAAACAATGGAAGCAGGAAATACACTGCTTAGTTCATTTCCACTCTAAGTCCACCCTAGATGATTTTCAAATCGAGCCACTGTTTTTACTAATTCAGGATGGTGAATAAAGTTTTACTTTACACACAGAAGACAATGACGATGCTCAAATGATTTGTCCCAAATTAGTTCAGTCACTGCAATCATATGAAGCCAAAACAATGGATTTTCTGAATGTTAAACTAGCATCAAGCATTCATTAGTGTAATTTGCTGGGCTGCATTTAGATAAAGCTGAGTAGATCTTTATGATTGTCTCCAATGCACAGAGTACTTCTCTCTACCAAGAGAATATGTTTCTGTCATGTCAAATTACTAACCTTCTGCAGGGATGAAGTTCTCCAGAAAGCTTGAAAAGCATTTCTACTTCTATATGGCACTGAATTTTTATCATAAAAAGATAAGGGAAGTTTTTTTATCTTCTTTCAGAAAAGTCTATTACAGTACTCAATGCTATGATTAGAGAGATGGTGACTTAAATCTCTTGAATATCAAAAGAGAGGAAGACAGCCTTTGGCCATAATCACTGCTTAGCTGCTTTGGTTAAACAGGAAACTCAGAAGGATTCCTCTCATTTTAGCTCTTGGGTTAGGAAAGAAAATCTTTGATCTTATGTACCTGCCTCAGACTTCTTGGTATATTATGGACATTTTTACTTCACTATGTAAACCAGACAGGAGGTTTTCAGAGATGCAGAAAGATAACTGCATCTTTCTGTGGAATGTTAGAGGAACTTTATATTTCATATCCAGGAAGGAGTTCGGTTGATCATCCAATTCCTGTGTTTCCGTCAATGTCATATGCACTTTCTCCTGACTACATATTAACCAGACAATGTGTTGTATCTCATGATATCTGATTAAAATAATGTGAACACTTCTATTTAAAAATAATAGTTTCAATTGATTCCTTCAATATTGGTTACATTTTACTCTATAATTTTTTAAAAAATGTATTCTGGCTCCACCATTTATACATAAACTGAAAATGTGAAGATCATTCAAAGCAGCATGGAAGAGGAAATAATTGAGGTTAATATGGGAGTCCTGCAAATAAGTTTTCTCCTCATTAAGTAGAAAGATCTACAACAGGTTAAATGGACATATCATGAATGCCCTTTTGGAAAAATCTATCCTAAAAAAATAAATACTACCTGTATTAGCCTGTTCTCACACTGCTAATAAAGACATACCCAAGACTGAGTAATTTATAAAAGAAAGAGTTTTAATGGACTCACAGGTCAGCATGGCTGGAGAGGCCTCACAATCATGGCAGAAGGTGAAGGGAGAGCAAAGGCCCATCTTACATGGTGGCAGGCAAGAGAGCATGTTCAAGGGAACTGCCCTTTATGAAACCATCAGATCTTGTGAGGCTTATTCACTGTCATGAGAACAGCACAGGAAAGCCTGCCCCCAGGAGTCAATTACATCCCACCGGGTGTCTCCCATGATATGTGGGGATTATGGGTGCCACAGTTCAAGATGAGATTTGGATGGGGACACAGCCAAACTGTATCACTACCCAATATAAGTAACCGTCTGTTGAATGCAACAATGCAGCTAATTAATAGACAGGACAATTTGGAGATTAACCTGCTGATTTAAACGTATTTTAAAATATGTATTTAAATCACTAGTCAAGATGCATGAAAATGACCTGTGATGACATATAAATAACAAGCACTCAGTGGGCAAGCACCAGTCATCTGTATTATAAATGCCCCACAACTTACCCCGGCAGCAGAGACCCAATGAAATGTTAGTTTAATTTTAAATGAATGAGTTAATTAATTACTAGTCACTTATATTTTGATTGAAATAGGCAAACTATTTATCCTGTAACTGGGGAGAAATTTCTTAGTTATCTAACTTAGACTTCAGTAAGTTATCCAAGTGAAACTGAAGAGAGCTTGAAAAAGCTGTTAAGTTGTCAGTGCATATGTTCTCAGAATCACAGCTACAGATGGCTTTACTGCTATTTCAGTTGGTGAGGAGACCACTATCAAAGAAGATATTATAGCCTCAAGGCTGTATTCAGCTTCAGGCTTTGTTTATTTGTTTTTCCTTGTTATTGTTTTTCCAACAAAAAAATTAATTCATTTATACCATATAAATGAAAACATACAGAAAAACAATAGTAAGAAAATAAAAATCGCCCACAACACTACCACTGAGATTTCCCTCTCAGCAATTTATTATAATCTGCCAAGTTATTATTCTATTTATTGTCATTTTATTTTTTTCAGAAAGAGATCATACAGTACTCACTGATTTAAAATATGCCTTTTATATGGCGAAAATACATCTTATAAAACATTACTCTTCAACATAATTTGAACTGATTACATAATATTCCATGGGTAGGTGTGTTGTTAAATTTTAAAAAATTTCTTTTGATGGACCTAAGGTTATCTCAATTTTCTGACAAAAGAATAAAACTAAAAACCTGAAAATATCTTTACTTTTTTAGGCTGACTTTACATAAATAGAGTTGCTTGGTCAATAATTTTGGTCAAAAATTTTGGATCAATTTGCCATCTTTTTAGATATTCATAACATTGTATTTTTCACCTCACTGTCACTGATAATGTCTATTATCATTCATTCTTATCATTCTCAATTTGACTAATCATTTCCATTGTGGTGAACATAAAAAATGTTTTTGTATGTTCATCAGTCTTTCTGTTTCCTCCACAAGGAAACTGCTATTTGTAGTCTTTAATCATTATTTCTATTGATTCATATTAATTTTTCTTATTTGATTCATGAAGCTGTTTAAACATTAAAGATATGAATGTATGCTTGTCTTATACATAAAAATTATTTTTACATTTAAAATTTTTCATCTACAGTTTCTTATGATAAATCATGTGGCCAAGAAACATTAAGACATTCTCTTAGCCATTGAACATTATCAGTTTTGAACCATTGAGATTTATGTTAATTATAATGTTTACAATATAATTTGAGATAACTGAGGACCTATCACAAAATGCAAGGCTGCCTTTTAAGGAGGTGTGAAAGTAGGTATTTTGCAGTAAGAAAGACCAATAAATTTCTACATATTCTTTTGTTCATTCATTCAATTAAAGTATTGAACCACCGATAAGCGCCAGGTGCCACATTAAACAATAGAGGTATTTGAGGTACCTTCCCTGTATTTTGGAGCTGACAAACTGCCAAATTAGTTTTTATTATATGCTTCTGAATTGCACAAGTATCAACCATCTAGCAAATAAATATAAGTGAAATTAGAAAATTCATCAAATTTTATCAATGTTCACCATGAATGCTACTGGTGAGATATATATCATGTAAATACATATCAGACTTATTTCTTTACTCTTTCATATGGTTGTACCATAATGTTTTGCTTCTGAATTTCTGCCAATTATGCATCAGGAGCCAAGAAACGCTTTACAAAATCGCACAATATGGCTTGAGAAAAAGACTTTATTGGAGAAAAAGAAAACCCACTATACCAAAGGCAGTCCCCTTCTCTCCCATCATCTCACAGGGAGGCAAGCTAGGGCCAGGCTATTGCTCTGGAAGGGCAAGTCCCCATGGTAATCTGGCCTCCTGTGGGATGAGCATAGTGAGGCAAACTTCTCAATGGGGGCAGGCACGGGCTGCCTGGCACCCCAAGAAGTGTGGATGCGGGTGCCAATGCTTTAGAAGAGTTATCTAGGAAACCCAACTGCTCAGCAGCTCGGAAACAGAGAGTCTGTGGGAGGGACCATCTCCAGTATTGGGGGGAAAATGCCATCACTCTCCTACCACTACAGGAAGGAGGAACTCTCAGTTCTAGTTAGTTCATTGCCCAGAAAACCCAGAATAAGCCTTTAGATATTTTTTGGACACTCTTGCTCATGGCAGTACACTTATTATGACATATTATAATAGTCAAGGATCTCATTAAAGGTCACAGTGGCAGGTTATATTTTCCATGAAGACCTCAAAGGGTCTCCTATTAATTCCTTCCTATACTGTGACTTGGACACCCTTACCATCAAGTGCACCCTGAGTGGGATTGTGGCTACTGTGAAAGTGACACTATGTGATTTTCGAGGCTAGGCAATGGACATTCTCTGCCAGATCCACTTGATACACTTGTTCTTGGAAGCCATTCACCATGAGATGAGAAGCAGAGAGGCTACATGGAGCATTTATGCATAGGTGTTCTTACAGATGGCACACTGAACTGCCAGGTGACACCCAGTACCGACCTGCAGACATGGGAGTGAAACTCAAAGTGACCTCAGCCCAGCCACTGCAAGAGAGACACCAAGCAAGAACCATCTTAAAGAGTCTAGCTGTGGTCCAAAATCATGAGAGTTAATAATAAAATGATTGTTGCTTTTTAAAGCTACTCTGTTATGGAAGCACTTATTATGCCCCAATAGACAACTAGAACATATATTTTTCTGGACCTTAACCAACAGTTAAGTGAAAGTGTCTTTCATTTAACAATTCTGCACTTCTTTTTAGTTCCAATAAATATATTCTATGGTCCTAGGTAAATTCAGAGGGATAATGAATGTTTCTTTCTTTACCAATAACTATCGATTTGATTGAAATCAGAGGATTCCAAGGGAAGTGCATGTCCAATAACTGTATCAATTGTCAGAATCAATGTGTATTGATCAAAAGAAAAACGAATTGAAGGAATACACAATCTTCCATAATTGCTCAATGCATTAAGATATTTCACATTCTAAGTGAATTTTAAGATTTAACTATAATGGCACCTTTATGTCAGGCCAAGATGGACTCAACAAGACTAGATTTTACCCCCTGCCTGAAACAAGCTAAACAAACAAATAGACAAAATACATGAAACAATTACCTTTGAGAGACTGGACATCATGCCATTAAAGACAGTGATCCCTAGTATATTGGAAACAACTGAGGTGAGCCCAATAACCACCACAGTTTTTTGCCTTCAAAAGTTTTCAGGGAACAGCACAGAGAAGAGGAAATTAGGCGAAATTTTGTGGTTCTGTGATTTGAGGTGCCAGAGTAAAAGCTTTGGGGAGACCAAGCTGTCTAGAAATCACAGGATTGCATATTGGAGATGAGAGACCTAGAGAGTGAGAGAGAGACTAAGAGAGAGAGATCCTGATCTTTGCAGAGGGTCCCTCTCAAGTTTTTAGCAGAGTATCAATCAGTGCATTTATATGACAAAAAGTATCTGATGCTGAGAAAGAAATCATTTAAAATGACCAAAATGAACAGGGAAAATACTAAAAGCAGACAGAGAAAAAAATACACATTGTGTAGAGAGGAACAAAGTTAAAGATAATAGGAGATTCTCATTGGAAACAATGCAAGTGAGAAGAGAATGGAGCGACATCTTTAAAGTACTGAAAGAAAAAAGCCTGTCAACCTAGAACTCCATATGTAGAAAAAAATCTTTAAAAACAAAATGAAAAACCAAGACATTTTCAGACATGCTGCAAATATTAAAATAAGCCAATAAAGGGGATACTGTGGAATTGTAAACCATGCTCTATTACTCCAAAAGAAAGAAAAAAGGAGAAAATGGTAACGAAGAACAAACAGGATAGATTAAAAAGAAATATGATGATATAATTGCATATATCAATAGTCACACTGAAATATAAATGGTCTAAATATTTCAATTAAAAAGGATTGCCAAACTGGATTTAAAAAGCAAGACCAAACTATGTGTTGCCTACAAGAAATGTACTTTAAAAATAAAGAAAAATGGTTAAAAGGAAAAGCATGGGAGAAGATATAATCATGCTAACCCTAGTCAAAAAGAGATCTGATAGGCTATATTAATACCAAACAAGGATTTCAAATTAAAGTACATTACCAGAAATACGTAAGATATGTTTATAACCATAAGAAAGTAAATTACTGAAAAAGATATCACAATCCTAAATATTTATGCACCTAATAGCAGAATATATTCTATTTGAACTATTCAAAAATATTAAAGTGGAGGGAATTCTTTCCAATCCCTTTGGTAGGGCCAGAAACCAGAAACCTGATACCAAAACCAGAAAAACAGGCATTACCAGATAAGAAAAGAATAGTCTGATATCCCCCATAAACATAAATGCTAAAATCCTTAACAAAATGTAGCTAATTGGTCCAAACATACATAAAAAGAAAATACATTATGGGCAAATGTGATTCACTATAGCAATAAATGGTTGGTTTACTATTCAGAAGTCTATCAATGTAATTCAATATATTAAAAAAATTTAAAAAATAAACATGATCATCTCAATAAGTGCATAAAAGTATCTGACAAAAATCCAACATCCATTTGTGGAAAGTGCTCTCAGCAAAGTAGAAAAAGAAGAATATGGTAAAACTTCCTCAACCTGATAAAGGTCATTTACAAAATTTGAAAGTGACATTACAGTTAATGGTGAAAGAATGAATGATTTTCCCTAAGATCAGAATTAGACAAGAATGTTTTCTCTCTCAACCACTACTCAGCGTTATACTGAGATCATAGCCAGTGCAATCAGCCAAGAAATAGAAATAAAGGTCATCCTCCTAAGAAGAAAAAAAAACTATCTTACATTGTAGATTACAACATCATCCACAAAAGAAATCTGATAGACTGTAAAAGAAGGTATTATACTAGATCTAATAAGTGAGTTTACCAAGTTGCAGGGTAGAAAATTCTATAAAACTATTTTGTATTTCTATAGGCGGGTGACCCTTGGGCAACGTGGATTTGGACTGTGCAGGTCCATGTATACAGCAGATTTTTTTTCAATTAAACTTGGATCCGGAACACAGTATTCACAGGAAGGGAAACCCACCATGTGAAAGGCAGACTTTTTGTATACGCAGCTTCGCAGGGCTGACTGTAGGACCTCAGTGGACATGGATTTTGGTTTTGGGGAGTAACCTGGAACCAATCTTTTGCATATACCAAGAAACAACTGTACTTGCAATAAACCAATGGCAATTGAAATAAATAAAATTCCATGTACAATAGCATTAAAAAATGTTAAGCAATGAATTTGACAAAAATACAAGAAGTCCAAACACTGAAAACTACAAAACATTGCTGAAAGAAATTTAAGGCCTGAATAAAATATTTCACGTATGTGGTTTGGATGACTCAATAAAGCTAAGATGTCAATTCTCCTCCAAAATGATCAATAGGATTAATGCAATTTTGATTAAAATCCCAGCAGGACTTTTTTTTTTATCAAAACTGACAAATAAACAAACAAAGTAGATATAAGGGAAGTTCATATGCAAATGCAGGCATGCCTGAAGTCTTAAAGAATGGAGCTTCAATGCTTGAACCTCATTTTCTCTGTGGAAAATAGTTGTAAATGTAAGAGAATATGCACATCTGAGTTACAAAAACTTAGACATTATGTAGATTATAGTAATAAATGTGGCAATATTATTGAGGAAAACAGTTTTCTAATGTAAAGCCAGCATTTGGGGGAAGATAGAAGAGAGAAAATGCAGGAAGTATTTTTAGAAAGTCAAAATGAAGAACAACACAGAAAATGTCTGTACCCAAAGGAGGGTGCATATAAATAATTCCATGATTACCCATAATTTGGGGTTTTGGTACAAAGTCTTTCCCTTCTATTCTCTCTCTAATCTTCATAAGAAATCAGATAAACTGAATTCCATTTTCTGCAGGCAGAATACTGGCATTTACTTGCATCGTCTCATGGTCAGAGCTAACTTATCATGATCTCAGCCATGTGCCAGTCATGCTGTAGGTCAAAAGGAAGTGAATAAAAGAAGACAGAAGTATCTCAAAGAGATTGTATGGCAAGAAAGAGTTTTTAAAGGAGAGTAAGATACTATCCTCCTTCACATGACTAGCTCCTGGTTTTCAAAACCCCTGCTTTTTTTTTTTTTGCTTTTGCTTTCAATATCATGATCAGGGATCTTATTCATAACACTGACTTTGTGTACACACTCTACTCTGTCACTTCTTGTATTCCTTTATCGTTGTTTATTTTATCTGCAGTAGCTAAGATAATGTAGGTACTCAAGTATTTTCAACGCTTTGGTTGAATTCCCCAACTGAGCAACGAGATTATGAAGTGACTAGATGATTCAGTTGAATTAAAAAAGAATATTTGGCTGTGGATTTGATCAAAATGCTTACACAACTTTATCATTATTTAAATGCCATTCTCAAAATGGCAATTGGTAGAAGTGTTTATGTTGTGAGAATCCTAGAAAATCAAACGAGGGAGTTACTGAAGTGAGAGTGGTCAGCAAAAGTGTGTCAAGTAATTCAAGTTGCCCAGATCTTGGTATTCTAATTTAAAAAGAAAAGAAGAAGAACTCCAGAGATTTCAAGGCAAAAGTGACAATTAGTGGTAGCAACACCTTTGGGAATTTACTGCCTAAAATCTCCTCTTTTGAAGCCCGTGTCTCTCTCTGCATAATAAAAGTGTACTCTGCAGCCCCTCCCCTGACCACCATGGGCAGGCCCTCAGAAGCTTATTCTGAATCAGATCACAGGGTTGTACACGATCTGAATGTAGCCGTCAGCTACGGACTACAGGACTTCTGCAGGAAAAAAAAAATGTGTCAAATAGGCGGATTCAAGGTAAAGAAATGGCTGTCTTCCTTCCCTTGTCCCAAAAAAGTATTTTCTTTTCTTTTCCAGTTTTGATCATTAGGTTAATCTACTGGAAAATTAATATGTGTTCTATATTTCAAGTATAGAAAAATGACCTTTTTTAGTTGTTCACAGCTGCAACTGTGAGAAGCTGAAATTAATATTGTTGCTAAATGTGGCCATGAGCTGGAAAAATGCCAGTGCTTCTATATAAGGGCACAAAGCCTCCTCTCTTGGAAAAGAGTGTGGCAGCTGCTCAATCCATTTCCCCAAAGGACAAGTGAATTTTAAAGTGACTCCCCACAATTTGAGCACGTAAACATTTTGTGTGAATCTCCATTATCCTTAATATGTACCTGTGAACTTTGGGGATAGACAAACAGGTCTGTACTCGTTATGCTTCCTGAGAGTTGAATTGCCAGCCAAGACTCTACCTGACTTGAACAGAAAAACCAGACCACACTGGAAACTTGAATATCTACGCACCTGCACAAAAGAACACATCTGTGATTCTGCAGGATAGAGCACACCTGGCCCGCACAGTATAGTACACATGGGATTATGTTTAACATAGCACACCTGGGACTATGCACACCTGGGAGCATGCACACTACAATAGGCTTTGTAATCAGCACAACATAGCCTACCTGGGAACCTGATCACTTTGGAATCTGAAGACCTAGGAACCAAAAGCCATAGCACACCTGGGAGCCTGTATACCCTAGCACACCTGGGAACTTACACCACTGGGAAACTGCACACCATAGCATACCTGGAAACATGCACAATTGAGCCCCTGTACACCTGAAAACCTGAACACCATAGAACATCTGGGAGCATATACAACGAAGCGCACCTGGGAAGCTGCTCAGCATCACATACATGGACACTATGGCACACTATAGCACACCTCTGAATTTGCACACCTAGGGGCTGATCCTTCCCCCGTTACTCCAGGAGCCTTGCTAACAGTGATGAACTGAGGAGACTTTGTTCACTCACTTCATCAAGGAGAATTAGATTTAGCCAGAAAAGTAGACAACTGGCCACAAGTTTGGGTCCGTACATTTCTCTGCAATGAAAGGCATGGGTCAGGAGAGGGAACGGTGTTAAATATCTCCTGTATTCCCTGAAAAAGAGCAGAACAAGTCCCTCAGATATCAACCAAGGAGAGATTAGAGGGCCAATTCTCCCTAAGTCCCCCTTGGCCGATCATGCACAGTGCATAGTACATAGATACCCTGATTCCAAAGTGTCTGATTTCACATCAGCACTTAACTAATTTTAATCATCGTCTCTCTTCCAAATGTAATTATGCATCCTAGACTTCCTTTCCCTTTTTAAAAAATATTCCTTCTCAGTAGACCCCACAGCATCCCTGCCCTGACCCCGCATGCCTTCCACCCCCACGTCCTGTCAGCACGCGCTGCACCAGCAGCCATACCCCACAATGGAACAGCTGACCGCACTGGGGCCTTTCCGCAACTGCATGGTGGAGATTGCTTTTAACCTGTATATGTAAGGTTTGCATGTAGAGTGCAAGGGCACGCACGACTGGTAGTGAGCAAGTACAACTTGGTGTGATTCTGTCGGTAAAGAGCGGCCACCCCAAGCTCCCCTAGTCCCCTTCACTATGACGCTCCTCCTCCAAAACTGGATTGCATCATGATCCCGCCGCTGGAAAGGACACCCCTGGCCCAGTCTGGTCTGAAGAGCCTGCATCAGACCACTGCCAACATCTATCTCTACAGATTTTCTGCATTCAGCCCTAGGGGTCGTTAGACATCTGAATATCTCTGCTGCATAAACCCTGCCTCTGTTTCTGCATCTTTGGCTTAATCTTCACTTCTGCCCATTCACTCCAATAAGATCACCCTATCAAAATCCTCCTTTGTCCACCGCAGGCCCCAAATTCTTTCTTTCTTGTCTTAGCTGACCACCAAGCATATATTATAAACTGGTCTTCTCCTTACCTCTTGACGTCCTCTCTTCACTATGCATAATTATGCCCCAGTTAGTTGGTGTTACTGGCACTTGTTCTCCTTCTAATTTACATGACTGTCTTCTTTCTCCCCCTTAAAATATTGGAATAACTCATGGTTATCTCTTCAGGCGCTTTCTCCTCTTTCACCTTGAAGCCTCTTCTTCTTCCATGACTTCAACTTCAGATTAATGACTCACAAATATCTCTCTTTAGTTCAGAATTCCCTCTAAGCCTTGGTCCTAGATGCCTATTAATATCAATTCTGATTGCCTCCAGAGCTCCTGAAATTCCACATGCTCCAAATTTATATGACTCATTTCCTTTTCAACTTTGCTCTTTGTCCTTCGTTCCATATGGTAATGACATTCACCACGTTATTCTAATCAGAAGCCTAGAGTTCATCTTAGTCCTTTCCCTCTCCCTTACTCTATGAATCCAAACATCAACTATGGTCCGACGATTCTTTCTCTTGAACATTATTCACAGAAGCACTCTCACAGCCTTCTTTACTGTTACAGATTATGTTCCCCAAAGTTAATACTAAGAAAAAAAATTAGGTATAAGTACTTTATGTTGGAGAAATCAGAGGTGGAAAAGAGAGACAGGGAAGGAAGGTAGCCAATAACACATGTGCGATCAATCAAGTCATCACTGTGAGTAACTGGAGGCGATACCCAAGAGTCAAAAAGTCAAGAAAGCTGGGAGCTGTCTCCACTGTGGACTAGAAATCAAGCTCTTCTTTGGGGCAGGAAAAACCACTGTGACATGGCTTATGGCCTTGGCTCCTCTCTCACCCATTACAGGGTTCCCATGCCCAGTGTAAGCCTTAGAAAGAGCAGGCAAAATTCGCGGTCCCCTCGTATGCCCCAGCTGCTGTTCCAGCTGTTCCAAGCCCCGGTATTGCATCTACATTGACAATGTAGATGAGACTGCTCAACAGATGCCTTCTCAATAATGCTCTTTCTCATTCTAGAGGCAAAATTGCATAGATCCTCACTTCTGCTTCTACTTTTATCTTTGGAGATGTCTATTCAAGGAGCTATGTTACTTTTTTTTTTTTTCTGCTCTGTTTCTCCCACTAGACTGTGATTCTTTCTGTGAGGGGTCCAGGGCAGAGCCATCTTTCTCTGCAGCACTGGCACAGGGCCTGCAAGTGTCTGGACCATGGCTGTGTGTGTGTGGGCGTGGGAGACTACGGAGCTGAGGAGCAAAAAAGGAAGCTATGATGTTATTTAATTTTGAAGCTTCTAGTGAGTAGCGCGTGTGTGTGTGTGTGTGTGTGTGTGTGTGTGTATCTGCATGCCTGAATGTGGATGTGCGGAGGAAGGGTAATTAAATGTCTGATGCAATTTAGCACCATTCCTTTCCTTTCATTTTTCCGTTTTTGCTCTCTGAATTGATAGCACACAGTTGGCCTAAACCCTGTGTTAAGCATTTCTGATGGTTTTGGCAGGTTTCCTGGTGAAGTACCAGATGTGCAGGTATCGGAATAGGGACTGCCAGCTTATATCCGTGGAGAAACGAGCGAGCCTATAAAATTCACACCTCTAAAATGACAAAAATAGGTATTTTATTTTTTATGAGACTATTTTCATGTGTATGTGGATATTGACAAAGGGGTCAGCAAATAACTACTGAAAAGCAGGGTAAGTAGCAAGCAGTTTTAATAGACAGATATAATATCTTAGATTTGAAAGTGAATCTGATTACAGACTATATTTCTAACCATATCATTGTCACCTCTGCCACTTTCTTTTAATATACAGATTTTTTTTTTGCATCTCCTTCATCACAAAAATCTACACTGCTCTCCAATAGTCAACATAATATTTTTGGAAGCATAGACTTTTAGTTGGTAAAAGGCTTGGTTACAGAAAACACAGAGGGCCTGGATCTCCACTGCAACCACCTTCTTTCCACTGCCTCCTCCAACCCTGGGCCTCATGTGTCCCTGGATGAATCTCCCATGAATTCTAACTATAGGAGAGGGGATAACAACCAGCAGGAAGGAGATATTTTATTTTTATACCTGCTGCCAGTAGATTGCTACTCACATTGCTCTGTAAAAAAAAAAAAAAAAATGTGTTTACAAATGCATCATTATACGGCAGATCTTAAATTGCACACTATTAGCTGTTATTATTGACTATATTGTCAGAGCAGTGCTGCCGCCCGGGAAAGGTCAGGTCTTTTCCTTTGTGTTTTTTATGTGATGAATAACAAATAATGAACCACAGAGTTTATTGGGCTACTGTGATTTCTTTCTTATATCTGCAGAATAGTTACCAGTTTTATACTTTCTTTGCTGACATCAGACACATCAGTTCATAGCTATTTCATTTTTCAATCCCAGAAAGGAGATATGATTGGGAAAATTACTGCTAGAAGAACAACTGCAAGCAAATTATATTGCTTGTGCAAATCTTCACATGTTATCTCATGCCTTTAGCCAAAAGCTGAAAGACATGTTGGCTCTGATAACAGGAGTACAGGTGATCAATGGATCTTGGAGGTGTCAAGTAATAGCCTCTTCCATTTCCACACACATCGGGGGCTCCAGTTGGTCTGAAGATGACAAACAGAAGTACTGCACTTTCTCTACTTAGCAGTTCACTGGCTAAAGAAAGGTGTTAACCATAAGCCAGGAGAAGAAAAACAGCAATCGTAATGTGGGGCCATTGACTCTTCACCTCCTAGGGAAGCATTATGATGCCAAGGCAGGTTTAAGTCAAAACATTCTTGGCAGATAATCACCCATTCACCAGGCACGTGTGTGTGAGCCACACCTACTGCTTCCAGGAGCCACACCAGCACACCAAGACCTCTTCTCCAGCTCACAGACAGCCTGTGACTTTGGATATGGGTAAGCAGGGTGCAGGAAGTTGCTAAATCGTCATGAGGCCCTGGACTTCACGACAAAAACAAAGCATATAATTCTGAAGGTTCTAGCAGAGGAGATCTTTGGGAACGGAAATATTAGTGAAAATAAAATGGTCTCTCAGGGTTGTTGCAATAATTAAACAAGAATGTTACATGTGGCTATTTAAAGCAAATAACAAGTTATATTTGATTGCTTAAATATATACTCTCACTCCACCCTCTCCACATTTAAAAATTTTGATGTCACAATTTACATTTTTAAATTTTATTTCTTAAGAAATTATTATAACTAGTATTGGTTTTGATAGTTTTGTCTTTTAACATTCACACTAAATATATGAAGGACAACTGCAAGACAGCTTTGTCTTGTTCAGTATTCTTGGTTGATAGTTTTGTATTGCTTTTTTTCCTTCAGTCCGTTGAGTATATCTTCCCACTCTCTCCTGGCTTATAAAGTCTCTGTTGATGAATTCTCTGCTGGCCTTATTAGAACTCTATTATATGCTGTTTGCTTCTTTTCTTTTGCTGCTTTTAGGAACCTCTCTTTGTTTTTGAATTCTGACAGATTGATTATAACATGTTTTGGTGTAAGTCTTACTTGGGCTGAATCTGATTAGAGACCTTTGACATTCTTGTATCTGAATATTTGTATCTCCAAATTTGGGGAGTTTTCTGCTATTATTTCTTTAGTAAGCTTTCCTTTGTTTTTCTCTTCTCTTTCAAAAACTTCTATAACTCCAATATTTGCTCTTTTGATGCTGTCCCATGCATCCCATAACCTTTCTTCATTTTATTTAATTTTTTTTAATTCTGACTATATATTTTTCAATAACCTGTTTCAAGTTCACAGATTATTTCTTTTGCTTGGTCAACTCTTCTGTTTGTGTTCTCCATTGCATTTTAAAAAGTTTATCCTTTGTATTTTTTTTAGCTCCAGAATGTCTATATGATTTATTCAATAATTTCAGTCTTTCTGTTAAATTTCCCATTTTGGACTTTTGTTGATTTCCTGATTTTATGAAATTTTTTTCTCTCTATTTTCTTGAAGTTCACTGAACCACTTTTAAACAACTATATTCGATTTTTATCAGGCAGATTGTATATCTCCATTTCTATTGGATCATCTTCTGAGAAGTTATTGTGTTCAATTGGTGATACTGTGTCTCTTTGGCTTTTTATGTATTTTTTGCCTTACATTATTGCCTGTGCATTTGAAGAAGTAGGAAATTATTTTAGTCTTTGTATAGGGCTTTGTCCAAGAAAGACCTTTACTTGTCAGCCTATCCAGATATTCCTGGCAGGTGGTTTGGCATAGTCTAAGAATGGGCTTGCTACTAGAATCCTCAGGCAGGCTGGCCTGGTGCCTGGGTTAAGTAGGTGGATAGACTTGGCACCTGGGTTTGTGGAGTTGGGTCTGGAACCTGGGTTCAGGAGAGTGAGTCTGGATCCTTTATCCATGGAGGTCAGTCTGAAGCCTGGATCTACAGGGGCCGATCCTATAATGGGGTAATCCTTGAGCCTGAATCTGCAAGGGTAGTAACGCTCTTAGATGGGCACCAGGGTTAACTGTGATGGATCTGGCACCTGGGTCCATGGGTGCTGGTCTGGTGCTGAGCTGGGCTTCATTCCTGTGACCACTGAGATAAGCCTGAAGCCAGAGTCCGTGTACCATGTACCCAAGTTCTGAGTCCTGGTACATGCAAGCTGGCCTGGAGCCTAGTTCTACAGAAGTAGTCTTGGAACCTCAGTCCACAGGGTCCAGCCTGTTACCAGGGTCTACTGAGGTAGGCCTGGACCGTGGGTCCTCTAAGGTTTGGAGCAATGAGGACTGCCCTGAATTTGGGGTCAGCCTCCAGCAAGGGCTGGCATGGAATCTGGGCCCATGAGGGCTGGTCTGGTACCTAAGACCACAGGCATTAACCTGGTGCCTGGAGCCATTAGGGCTGGCCTGGAGTCTGGAGACCGGGTCCATTGGTGTTGGCATTGAAGTGAGGGCTGGCCTGGGTCCTGAGTCTTCAGGGGCCAGCCTGGGACCTGGGAACACAGGGGTGGTCCTGGAACCTGGGTCCTTGGAGGACTTTCCAGTTCTAGACAGCTTTTTACCCTGGTCTGCTGGAGCAGGCCTGGAACCTGGGTCTGCTGGATTGTGGGGCTGCAGGGGCCAACCTATAGTGTGGGCTGTGGGGACCTTCCTGGCCCTTGGGAGTCCTGGAGCCTGTGTCTATGGGTGTTCACCTGTTTTTTGAGGCCAAGGGTGCCACGAGGGCAGGCCTGAAGCCTGGGGCCTCAGGAGCTGGCTTGGCACCGGGGGTCATCGATACTCTATCTGTAGGGACTAGCCTGGAGGCTAGGCCTTTCGGTGACAACCTAATGTCTAGAGTCACGCTGGCCAGCCTGGTGCTGGGGAGGGCCTGAATCCTGAGGCTGTGAGGGCTAGCTCAGTGCTGGGGCTCACCCAAAGACTGACTTTACAGGGCATCCCTGGAACCTGATGCTGCAGAATCCTGGCTGGTCCCAGGGCAGGCTTGGAGGCTGAGTTCATAGGTACCAGCCTGGAGTCATGGGCTTCAAGGGAAGCCTGGCACTGGGCAGCCTGCAGCCTATATTTACAAGAGCCAGCCTAGAGGCTAGGTCTGTGGGTGCCTGATGATTAGGGCTGCAAGAGTTGGCCTTGTGGGTGGGTATGATGGGGCTGCCCAGAGACCAAGTGTGACTCACAGGCACAAATCATATCTTTTAAAAGCAAATTTTAGAAAATTAACCATATAAAATCTGCGAGCCAAAAGTGATTCAAAGAAATAATACTGAAAATTAAGTGTCTGTGATACTGTAAAAACTGAAAATTAGCCAGTCTGTGATTAAATTAGATCAAAATCTAAAAAGTTAACTGGAGGAAAAAATCAATATCTAGAAATTAATAAATTATGTTTATAACACATACCAAAGATATATCTCAGGTTAAAATCAGTAAACACGGCCAGGAGTGGTGGCTCATGCCTGTAATCTCAGGACTTTGGGAGGCCAAGGCAGGCAGATCACTAGGTCAAGAGATCGAGACCATCCTGGCCAACCTGGTGAAACCCCATCTCTACTAAAAATACAAAAAATTAGCTGGGTGTGGTGGCGTGCACCTGTAGTCCCAGCTACTAGGGAGGCTGAAGCAAGAGAATTGCTTGATCCCAGGAGGTGGAGGTTGCAGTGAGCCAAGATTACACCACTGCACTCCAGCCTGGTGACAGAATGAGACTCCTTCTCAAAAAAAAAAAAAAAAATCAGTAAACATACACACACATACATATTCAAAGTGATAAATTTGCCTCAAATTATTGTTTAGCTGCATTTATCATTGGAAGTTAATCTGTTTAGGAAGTCAGGACATGGCCGGGCGTGGTGGCTCACACCTGTAATCCCAGCACTTTGGGAGGCCAAGGCAGGCTGATCACAAGGTCAGGAGATCGAGACCATCCTGGCTAACATGGTGAAATTCCGTCTCTACTAAAAATACGAAAAAAAAAAAAAAAATTAGCTGGGCGGGGTGGTGGGTGCCTGTAGTCCCAGCTACTCGGGAGGCTGAGGCAGGAGAATGGCATGAACCCGGGAGGCGGAGCTTGCCGTGAGCCAAGATGGTGCCATGGCACTCTGGACACTGGGCAACAGAGCAAGACTCCATCTCAAAAAAAAAAAGGAAGTCAAGATAGGAAATAATTAATATAATAAATTTATATAAAGTAAAAATAAGCATATAACACTAAAAGCAGAAAGCAATAAAAAAGTTGATTATAAATGATCAATAAAGATAAAATTGTAATTTGAACTAATTTGTTCCTAAAATATACAAATTGTTCCTTTAATGATTAGAATTTTTGAGAGAGAGAGAAAGAGAAAAAAAATTAAGAATTAAACAGAGATCAACCCAACAGGTACTATAGATATTAAAATGATAATAACGGATACTAGGAACAATTTCGCATCAATAAATTTGAAAAGTTAGGTGAAAGGAACAAACACTTGCATATAGTAATAAAACTTTCCAAAGGGACTCAAGAGGATACAGAAATCTGAATCATCCTATATTCCTTAAACAAATTCAAATAATGATTTAATTTATCCTCACACATGAAACACCAAATCCTTACTATTCAACAGAATTAACAAAATATTCAAGACAAATTAGTTCCAATGTATATAAGCCCTTCCAGAGAATTAAAAGTGAGGAAATATTTTCCAATTTGTGAGTATGGAAAAACCATAATACTAAGCCAAACTTGGACAGTAAGAGATAGCAAATTAAGTAGTCAGATTCATTATCATAAATACAAACATCTAAAAACAGTATTATACAATTTAATATATAAATATATAAAATAAACATGCTCAAATTAGATTCATTTCAGAATTTTAATGTTTATTTCAAATTTAAAAATCCATTAGTGAAATTGATAGTATTAGACAAAATTCAACGTTTGCTCATAATTTATTATTCTGGAAAGCTAGGGGTAAGGACATCTCCCTTAACTTTGGAAAAGGTTACTACAAAAATACAAACAACAATAAAAACAACTCCAGCACAGAAGAAGTATGACTATAAAAAGTCTAAAATAATTCCTCTAAGACCAGTGAAAGGACAACAGTGTATGCTAACACCACTTTTATTCAACATTGTATCAAGGTCCCAAGTAGCACACAAAACCAAGAAAAAAAAAGTATTATAGGGATTGTCTTGTTTCTATATTGTCCTATTTCTACAGAGAACACTTGCAAGCATCTACAAACATATTATAGATCTTATCAAGCTGAATCTGAAATCTACATAGAACAATAAAGAGTTAAGAACACTCAAAAATATTCTGAAAAAGAAAAATATAAGAGGATTTTTCCTACCAGACAAGAAGGTTCTATAAAGTTATAGTATCTAAGATTGAAGTCCGAGTGCAAAGGATGACAAAACACAATTAAAAAAAACAGCTGAGGATATTCATATATACGGAAAATTCAGGCATATAGAAGTGAAATTACAGAATGGTGTGCAAATTACACAGCAGTCAATAATGATGCCATTACAATTAGCTATGTAGCAGAAAAAATGTAACTGGATTGGTATATAACACTCATATATAATATAAAATTATATTTGTATAAATTTAATTTGTATATAACACTAATAATATAAAAATTATTTCTGTATAGATTAAATACTTAAAAACGTTAAAATACTGAAAGAAATTATAGAGTTTGTAATCTTGGGAATTATTTTTTAATGACAAAATAGACACTGATTAGTTTCACCAATATAAAAATTAGTTTCATATCTAGACACACCATAAGAAACTGAAAAGATAACATTTATTTTTGGAGAGGATATTTACAGCACATATAACCAAAAAAGCAAACTAGATTGTACATCATAAACAACAGTATCAAAGGTAAGAAAAGATAAACCTAATAGAAAAATGAATGGAAGATTTAGACTAGCAGTTCACAGCAAACTAATCCAAATATAAGGTAAACTAAACTATGAAAAAGAATCTAACTTCAAAAGCAATCAAAAAGTGTTCCTTTTAAAATATATAATTTATTTCTCACACGTAACATTTGCACAAATTAAAATGTTAAGTGTTACCAAGTATGTAGAGTCATGTGAACAGTTATTTGCACCATTAATAATCATACAATTTCACACAATTACATTGAATATTAATTTAGCAATATTAAGTTGAAAATGCAAATACCCTACAGCTCAGTAAATATGTTTCCTAATATTAATACTCTAGAAAAAATTATTTTACAAGTTCACAAGTGGACATGGCCAATGAATGTTCTCTAATTGTATTTTTCCCATGGAAATGACAAATATATCCACTAATAAAAGAATGTTTACATAGACAGTAGTATTTTCAAGAAATATGATACTGTCGCAGGGTGTGGTGGCTCACGCCTGTAATCCCAGCACTTTGGGAGGCCGAAGCGGGTGGATCACCAGGTCAGGAGATCGAGACCATCCTGGCTAACACGGTGAAACCCCGTGTCTACTAAAAATACAAAAAATTAGCCAGGTGTGGTGGTGGGCACCTGGTGTAGTCCCAGCTACTCGGGAGGCTGAGCCAGGAGAATGGCATGAACCCAGGAGGCGGAGCTTGCAAGAAATATAATACTGTCCCAAAATGAAAATATAGGAATCACACCTCCATACATCAACATGGATTAATCTCACAAACGTTGATGGAAAAAAAATTAGGTTTACATCAGTTATGTAGTATATAAAATATGCAAGATTATATCATACAATGCTTAATGATAAATATATTTTTAAATAAAAATAAGAAGGAAATGTGTCAGTATCATCAACATCAAATTCCAAAAGTTATTTTCCTCAGGGAAAAGGACGTCATAAAACGTGATTGGGAAGATGTTCATTGAGTGCGTGGAGGAATGAAGGACTTCCTCCACAGTCGCAATATATACAATTCTATTGTTAGGGGGTTTTCTTTTAGTGACAGAGTCTCACTCTGTTGCCCAGGCTGGAGTGCAGTGGCACAATCTCGGCTCACTGCAGCCTTGACCTCCCAGGCTCCAGCGATCCTCTTACCTCAGCCTCCCTCGAAGTTAGGACTCCAGGTGTGTGCTACCACACCCGGTTAATTTTTGTGTGTGTGTGTGTGTGTGTTTTTGTAGAGATCAGGTCTCACCAAGTCACCCAGGCTGGTCTCGAACTACTGAGCTCAAGTGATCTTCCCACCTCAGCCTTTCAAACTGCTGGAATGTTCCTTGTTTTGTATGAATGTTTCATAATTAATTTTTTTGATAGTAAAAGTAATTTACCCTCAAGGAAAAATAGATTTCTTGATATCTGGATATATCAGTTAGTGGAAAGCAATCTTCTAACAGTAAATATGTTGTCCAGGCTGGGATAAGCATTGCTCCATGGAAAAAGCCCAGGTTTCCAAAGGGAAAAAGTCACTCATGGAGAATGGGTGCAGGTTCACTTCCAGTGGAGGCCTCTGTCCCCATTACAACTGCGGGATGTTTGTTTTTTTGAGGCTGCCCCACCTACCTTTCCCAAAGGGCTTTGTTTCCAAGGGCTTATTGTGCTATTATTACCTGTGTGTATGCTCCTTTTGCGAAATATCATGAAGGAAAGAAAAATATTTTCTCTTCATTTTGGAACAGGAAGATAAATCAACAAACATGTATATTCTATATATCTGTTGTAGCTGTGTAATCTGATACGTGACATCCTGATATGGGACATTCCAAACATCAAACTCAAAGGTTCATAACTTTAGAGACAATAGCTGTGATACACGCACAGAGATGGAGACCTTAATTTCAAAGAAGCTGCACTGTGCATGACTGTCCATGACAGTTCTTTAGACGGACGGAGCACAACAGCTTAGCCATGTGTGCTGGAGGCCTGCTAAGTACACAGACACACAATTGGCGCTCTTGGTTGTATCAGTGGCTTTATGTGGCTGCCTTCACATGGCTGTGAGCTCACAGAAAACTGTGACCACAGCAAGCAGGGGCTGCAGGAGGTTTTGCTAATGAATTAATGACGAGGATGAGGCAGTACTAGGTGGCAGTGGATGAAGGACCCAGGAAGAGGTTTTAGGTTATTAGGATTTTGTTAATGTACATTTTTAACAGGATAGATTTTCCTACACTATGACAAGACCTGTTAACACAGCTGCTAACAACAAAGGATTTAGAATGAGATGAGAATAGGTTTTAATTTCCATTATTCCTGGCTGAGAGCCCTGGGGCGAGTTGCTTACCCAGTGATGTTTTTGGTAACGTGGGGATGATGTCTTCTGAGGCAGAGCAGTGTCTGGTGAGATTGAGGTCACGTAGTGCGGTGTTTACAGACGGGATCTGGCACCCAGTGAACACTCAACGACAGCTGTGTGTGCGTGTGCCTGTGTGTGCGTTTTGGAAGGAAGGGGAAGAATAGTCCATGAACGGAAAGGTAAAGTTTGTTCGTGGTTGAGGGTGCCTGGAAGGGAGGTGGGTGGGCAATAGCAGAATAAAGAGCCTGAAAAGGAACTTGGGGCGCATTCCAAAGACCCCTGTTCTAAATGCCTTGCGAAGGTGAAGGCGAGGGCCACCATTTAGCATGCCCAGAACAGGGCTAAAGAGGGGCGCCCTTTCCCTAGGGCCATTGCCATGTAAGGTACGGGGCATCACCTTTTTCTGACTGAACAGCTCTATAAATAGTCACAGGATATTTTCTGTAAATAGTCATCCTTACTCCCAGTTCAGCTTTGTACCTGGTTTCCTTTTCCTCACCTCACCGGACAACAGGAGGCACAATGTCTCCACTTTGCTCGCCTGGAAGGCAACAGAATGATCTTAAAATAGTACCCGCGGCAGGTATGTCTGAGGAAACGGGGTCCAGGCGTGTTGCAGGCACATATGTGTGCACTGGGGTTTGGGCATTGGGAAACACAGAGCTGCTTTCCATTAAAAGAAGATTAAAATGCAAACGCAGATACATAACTCCGCCACACACTCACACAAAACACCACACACTCACACATGCCTACAGCACACACACATAACATCACACACTCACACATGCCTACACCACACACTCACACATAACACTACACACTCACACATGCCTACACCACACACTCACACATAACACTACACACTCACACATGCCTACACCACACACTCACACATAACACTACACACTCACACATACCTACACCACACACTCACACATAACATCACATACACACATGCCTTCACCACACACTCGCACAAACCTCACACACATACACATAACATCACACACACATGCATACACTACACAGTCACACAAAACACCACACTCACACAAACACCACACATTCACACATGCCTACACCACACACTCATACATAACATCACACACACTCACACATGCCTACACTACACACTCACACATCACACAGTCACACATGCCTATACTACACACACAAAACACCACTACACACTCACACAAAACACCACACTCACACATGCCTAAGTTACACACTCACACAAAACACACAATCATAACATCACACACATGCCTACATCACACACTCACACGTAACATCACACACACGTGCTCACACTACACACTCACACAAACACCACACACAAAACACCACACACTCACACATGCCTATACCACACACTCACATATATAACATCAAACACACATGCCTACACTATACACTCACACATAACCACACACTCACACATGCCTACACTACACACTCATACATACCTACACACACTTATACAGACCTACACCACACACACATCATACACACACCACACCACACACCACACACACACACCACACACTCACCTATACCTATACCACACACATACAACACCTCATACTCACACATGCCTACACTACACACTCACACACACACTCACATATACCTGCACCACACACTTACACAGAACATCATACACTCACACATGCATACACACACATATAACACAAGCTCACAACACCACACACACACTCTCACATGCCTACACCACACGCTCACACACAAGATACAGAGAGAAGAGTCTGGCGCCTGCTTCCTGACAAATGGTGCCTCCTTCTATTTGCTGATGAGTTTCAGGAAAACCTCCTTTCAGTTCAGCGTAACACGTTACTGTGGCAGCTTGATGCCATTAAGTACTTCTAGAACATTTTTGACTGTTATACTCAGTTAAAAGTCAATCTAACTATGGGGTCTAAAATTAAACACACGTCTATCTCATCATCTTCAGACACTGTCAATTTCTCATGATTTAACTTGCATTGCCTTTTATTCTTTATATCTGCTCTTTTCTGTGTATTTTCTCATGCAAGTATCCCATACACCCTAAAAAGTGGATAAAAAGAAGAATCTTAACAAATGTTAGTATAGAAACGACAGGGTGAATCCATAGTACCATCTAGAGTCTTGGCAGATCATGACAATCTTTCTAATAAGCAAAGCATTCTTTTACTCTCCGAGAAATTTTGAGAGGTTTGAGAAGAAAAATAATGTATTTTCTTCATTTCATCAGTGTAGCTCTAAAGAATTAAATCTATGTATGCTGACAGTCATCACTCCTACAGAATCTTTTCATTTCCCAGAAACGCCTCTACTTTTCAATCATCAGACCACTAAGATATTGCTGAAAGTAATTGGGGTATTACAGGGCCTAGTTTTTACCATGTGAAATTCTATCCTAGACATCAATTTCTGATTATATATCCTGGAGAAAGAATATTTTAAAATGTTACATAAAAAAATAATCTTATTAAATATGGGGAAATATTCAACTGGTTGTTTAAGCAAATGCACCTTAAATCAAAAATCGGGTTTGAGTGCAAAGTAAAGTGTGCTAAAGAAAAGCAAAGAAAGAAAGAAATACAAAGTGTGAATGATTTTTTTCATATGCTCCCCCGTTTCTGTTAAAATGCATTTCCTTATTTCGGGCAAGCTGGCTGTCCCTGGCAGTGTATCTGCCTGTTAGGAATATCTCCTTTTTGCAGAGTTGCCTAAAGCTATCAGTGGTCCCTGTTTCCTCTGAATTAATGTCATTGATAAGCGGTAAAAGGGAGAAATGTTGGCAATACATGATTATAGATTAAATGATGCAATTTCAGGGTCACTTCTACAGAAAGCACTTATAAGACTCTGGCAAGTGAAGATGAATGGAAATGAAGGAGGGCATTTTCAACAGAGCCTGGTGCCCGCCGGCTTCCAAGGCTCTGCTGCCATCTGCTGGCCGCGGCGAGGCACGGGCGTGCCCGGCCACACACTTGCTTCTGCTGTCTCTCATTAAGAGAACAGTTCTCATTTTAGGTCGCAGCTTACCTTCGGCATCCACAGACCTGTCAATTAGCCCTCTCCCTGTATTCTGATTCATTTCCAGCAGCAGACGTGCCAAAGACTGGCAGGAACTCAGGGAAATATATCCTGAGCACAGGTGGTATGTTGAATATGCCTTGGTGCTTTATTTGAACTAACCAACTGATACATTTAAACAATATAGGCATGAGACGGAGGGGGAAACTAGGAGACAGAACTGGCGATAAATTTGAGGTAATTATCTAAAATTGTTGCTTTACGATTTGTTTTCTTTGTCCCTATGCTGTCAATAAATGCATACGTTGCATTTTGACACTAACGTAATTTAGTTAAAATCCAGGAATGCGTTCGGCAGCTGCTTTTCCAAGTGTGCACACACAGCTTCTCTCAGGAACCAAGAGTCACTGCCTCCCCTCCTCTCCTTCCCATCTCAAGGGTGCTGGGAATAAATTTGATGCGGTAGGTCTAATTTTATTTTATTTTTTTAAATTGACTCAGTATTTGATTTCTCCCTAGAGACTCACTGCTACCTCTAGGTCGAGATGAGATTTCTGTCGTGCATTAAGCTAATTTGGATTGTGAATGAATACAAGTCCAGGAAGTCGATTCTGAGACCCGATACCCTGCGAGGGGAGTGCAGGATAAGCAGGAGAAATTAATTAGCGCTGCCTAAAGCAGTTTTACCGACGCAGGCGGGACTGTGGTGGAGCCCTGGAGATGCGGCGAGCCCTGAGCTGCCTTCACAGCCTTGTTGGGTGTGCTGCTGGATCACACTGCATGAGAAATGGAAGCAACCTATCTGTAAAGAGCCTGCAAACCTCAGGACGCTCTGGAAGCCAGTGGAATAATTACAGTGGGATGAGGCTGCAAGTCCCCTTGCTTCCTGAGCTGCATTCACGGCTGTGTGAAGGGGAGAAAGGAATACATCTGAGGTCTTTTCATGGAAGACACAGATATTTTAATGTTGCGATACCATCCAACAGGGTGAGCTGAGAGAACCAACACTAAGAGTTTCACAGATAGAACACCACTATTCCCTGTGTAAAACAGGAGGTAGGCGTAGGCCTCCCCTGGAAAATAATGTTTTAAGAGCTCATAAATACCTAGAGGTCAAATCATCCTCATTTCTAGTGTTTGTATAGATATTTCCAATAATATATTTAGTGGGCTCACTTTTTTATTTTGTGCATTTATCCTGGTTTATGGTTTATTTTTCCTCAATTATTGGCCAATGAATATTTATATTAGAACAGAAAAAATATATTCTAAAATTAATGTCATAAAAATAAGTTACATCAGTTAGATGTCCTCTGCATGAGAAAGGGATAAGATGGATTGCTAAATATCCCCTGGGGCTGAGCCAGCAAGACTAGGACTGCACACCCCTCATCATTAGCAAGGACACAAAATCACGGAGGAGACCCAGTTGGCCAGGGCAGACCAGCCAGGCAGTGCTGTGTCGAACGCATGATGAACGTGGTGGATGCATTGAGCTCTCTTCCCAGCTGAGGAGTTAAAGAGAAACATTTAGTAAAAAGGGCCAGGATTTAGTCACAATGCTACCCTCTCCCGATAGAATAATTAAGCAATGAACACAGCTGCACATTTCTGGAATGGACACTGCGAGAAAGGTGTAGTTTT
This sequence comes from Pan paniscus, assembly GCF_029289425.2. NCBI lineage: Eukaryota > Metazoa > Chordata > Mammalia > Primates > Hominidae > Pan > Pan paniscus. The sequence continues at coordinate 185,120,297 of NC_073254.2, forward strand.
ACCATGTTGTATGGCATTTGTTTTCTTGCAAACAGGCAAGGATGGGCTAGGACTGTTTCTACGCCTGTCTGCACTGTGATATGCACTGTCTTCGCTGCAGAAGAGCACCACAATGCTGCCTTCATATTCCAGAACATGCCAGGCTCAGTTTTCTTTCTTTAAGTCCTCATTTTCTGCTTAATGTGCATACTAGGGCTAAAAAAGTCTAACTCCTATTTTCTCCCTTCTCCTGAGGTCCTTCTGGGTCAAGATGGGTCCGGGCTGACAGGGTTGTGGGAAGGCACGGCCTGGCTCTAGTCTGATTCTCCAATCAGAACATAAGACAGTGAGTGTTAAGCTGTCCTTTCCGCTGCTGAGTGACCTTGGAGGACTCATTAATCTCTCTGGCCCCAGTTTCCTCATCTCCATGGTAAGGGAAATGGCGGCAGAGCTCCTCTCAAACGTCAGTTATAAAGCTAAGATAAGCGTGTATCCAGAAAGCAGTTAAGAACGGTACAGTTGCTCAGTGTTGTAGCTGTTATTCCGTTTAACTTAAATTTGTTGAGCATCTGGCATAACCAGGTACAAGAAAATATCACGTTTAATCCCAAGAACAACTCGGTCAGATTGATATTAATGTCTCCATTTGGGGAGTGAGGGATCTGTGTCTGACAGAAGTTAAAATGTTGTGTTTAAGGTCACACGAGGAGAGTCATGAAGCCTGCATGTTCACTGTGGACTCAGAAGCCACTGGGCTTTGTCATGTTGCCCTCTGCCCCCACCATTCCATAATAGAGAAAGGGATTGAGCCCTGGAAGTTATATCATTTAAATATCTTGAGAGTATAAGAGGTGGAAGCAATTTCTCCCAGCTGGGTGGAGACAACATCGCTAATTCCTGAGAGGTGTGGACATGTGTTCCAGGAAGAGGGAAGACCTTGAGTAAGTGTCTGGAGGTGAGAGAACAGGTAAGTCTGAGAAGAGGAAGGTGATGTCCATGTCATTGGACCGTTTTTGAGGGTACATGCAGGAGAATATGTGTGACTAAGAATTGTCAATGTTGTTTGAGGCCAAATTTGGAGAGATTTGAGTGCCAGGCAGGATTAGGATTTTAATCCCTCAGCCACCAGTGTTTTTGGTGCAAGGTCAATACACACTCAGTGCTGTATTCCAACAGCAATGTATACAATTTATTACAGAGGAGGGAGGTGACCAGCTACCAGAGTATCACAACTACAAGAAGCTGAGGTTTTGTGGTACTGGGGAAAGAGGAGTGATCCACAGGCCTTACTAATTCTCTCCCTTCCAGACTGTATTAGTTAAGATTCTCTAGAGGGAGAGAAATAATGGAATATATATATATATATATCTGTATATGCATATATATAATGGTTCTCTAGAGGGACAGAACTAATGGAATATTTATATACATATATGTAATATATATGCATATATAAATATATACACTATATATGTATACATGTGTATATATGCATATATGTACGTGTATATACATATACACGTGCATATATATAGACATGTGTGGATATACATTTATATGCATATGTATATATACACAAATACATATATGTATATGTGTATATACATATGTGTATATAAATATATGTAGATATGTGTATACGTATACATTACGTGTGTATATATGTACATATACACATATATGTGTGTATATATGTATATGTGTATATATGTATTATGTATGTGTATATATCTATAATTATATGTATATGCATGTATGTATATATGCATATATATACATATATGTATACATATACATGCATATATTGCATATATGTATACATATACATGCATATATTACATATATGTATATAAGCATATATTATATATGTATACATATATGTATGCATATATTACATATATGTATGCATATATATTACATATAGATTACATATATGTATGCATATATTACATATATGTATGCATATATATTACATATAGATTACATATATGTATACATATATGCATATTAACACATATGCATATATGCATATATAACACATATGCATATAGATTACACATATATGCATATATACATATATATTACACATATGCATATAGATTATACATATATGCATATATATGCATACATGCACATATATGTATATATGCATATATATGCATACATGCACATATATGTATATATGCATATATACATACATATATGCATATATATTACACATATGTATAAATATGCGTACATATATGCATATATCACACATATGTATGCATATGTAACATATATGCATATATCACACATATATGTATGCATATGTAACACATATATGCATATATCACATATATGTATGCATATGTAACATATATATGCATATATCACACATATATGTATGCATATGTAACATATATATGCATATATCATACATATATGTATGCATATGTAACATATATATGCATACATATATGCATATGTAACATATATATGCATACATATATGCATATGTAACATATATATGCATACATATATGCATATGTAACATATATATGCATACATATATGCATATGTAATATGTATATGCATACATATATGCATATGTAATATGTATATGCATACATCTATGCATATATAACATGCATGTATATGCATACATCTATGCATATATAACATGCATGTATATGCATATATAACATTTATGCATATATACGCATATATGTTATATATGCATATATTACATATATACATATATGTTATGTATGCATATATTACATATATACGCATATATGCATATATTACATATATACGCATATATGCATATATTACATATATGTATACATATATGCATATATTACATATATGTATACATATATGCATATATTACATATATGTATACATATATGCATATATTACATATATGTATACATATATGCATATATTACATATATGTATACATATATGCATATATTACATATATGTATACATATATGCATATATATTACATATATGTATACATATATGCATATATATTACATATATGTATACATATATGCATATATATTACATATATGTAACATATATGCATATATATTACATATATGTGTATATATATGCATATATATTACATATATGTAACATATATGCATATATATTCACATATATGTTACATATATGCATATATATTACATATAGGTATACATATATGCATATATATTCATATACATTCATATATTATATATGTATGCACATATACATATATAACATATATGTATACATATATTACATATACATGTATTGCATGTATTACATATGTATGTATACATATATATGCATGCATATGTATGTATTACATATATATGCATGCATATATATGCATGCATATATATGTATATAAATGGGAGTTTATTAAGTATTAACTCACACCATCACAAAATCCCACAATAGACCATCTGCAGGCTGAGGAGCAAGGAGAGCCAGTCCGAGTCCCCAAACTGAAGAACTTGGAGTCTGACGTTGGAGGGCAGGAAGCATCCTGCCAGGGAGAAGATGTAGGCAGGAAGTGTAGGCCAGTCTCCCTTTCAACAGTTTCCTGCCTGCTTTTATTCTAGCTGAACTGGCAGCTGATTAGATATGGTGCCCACTCAGATTAAGGGTGGGTCTGCCTCTCCCAGTCCACCTACTCAAATGTTAATCTCCTTTGGCAACACCCTCACAGACACCTCAGGATCAATACTTTGTATCCTTCATCCACTGAAGTTGACATTCAGTATTAACCATCACACAGACCATCTGAACCTCCTGGAATCACCCCCGCCTCCATCTCCTGAGTGCCTGCATACGGTCACTCCCCTGAGCGTGGTATGAATAGGGGACAATATCCCTAAATTACCCCCAACAACGCAGCAGGGAACAAGGGCAAGAACATGAGCTGTCAGTTACACATCTGGGGTCCACATCCCAGCCTTGCCAACTCCTAGCCACATAAAGTTAACAAGGCTACACAAGTTCTCTGAGCCTCCTTCCCTTGTGGGTAAAAAAAAAAAACAATATGTCTAACTTCCTAGGGGAATGTGTCCTTGCCATAATGAGAGGTGACAGCGTGCTGGCAGTCCTCACAGCCCTCGCTCACTCTCGGTGCCTCCTCTGCCTGGGCTCCCACTTTGGTGGCACTTGAGGAGCCCTTCAGCCCACCGCTGCACTGTGGGAGCCCCTTTCTGGGCTGGCCAAGGCCAGAGCCGGCTCCCTCAGCTTGCAGGGAGGTGGGGAGGGAGAGACGCAAGCGGGAACTGGGACTGCCTGCGGTGCTTGTGGACCAGCTGGAGTTCCGGGTGGGCGTGGGCTTTGCAGGCCTGCACTGGGAGCAGCTGGTTGGCCCTGCCGCCCCCCGCAATGAGGGACTTAGCACCTGGGCCAGCGGCTGCAGAGGGTGTACTGGGTCCCCCAGCAGTGCCAGCCCACCTGCGCTGCGCTTGATTTCTCGCTGGGCCTTAGCTGCCTTCTCGCAGGGCAGGCCTCGGGACTGCAGCCCGCCATGCCTGAGCTTTCCCCCGCCTCCATGGGCTCCTGTGCAGCCTGAGCCTCCCTGAGGAGCGCTGCTCCCTGCTCCATGGGGCCCAGTCCCATCCACCACCCAAGGGCTGAAGAGTGCGAGCGCATGGCGTGGGACTGGCAGGCAGCTCCACCTGCAGCCCGGGTGCGGGATCCATTGAGTGAAGCCAGCTGGGCTCCTGAGTCTGGTGGGGACGTGGAGAACCTTTATGTCTAGCTCAGGGATTGTAAATACACCAATCGGCACTCTGTCTCTAGCTCAAGGTTTGTAAATACACCAATCAGCACCCTGTGTTTAGCTCAGGGTTTGTGAATGCACCAATCCACACTCTGTATCTAGCTGCTCTGGTGGGGCCTTGGAGAACCTTTATGTCTAGCTCAGGGATTCTAAATACACCAATCGGCACTCTGTATCTAGCTCAAGGTTTGTAAACACACCAATCAGCACCCTGTGTCTAGCTCAGGGTTTGTGAATACACCAATCGACACTCTGTATCTAGCTGCTCTGGTGGGGCCTTGGAGAACCTTTATGTCTAGCTCAGGGATTGTAAATACACCAATCGGCACTCTGTCTCTAGCTCAAGGTTTGTAAACGCACCAATCAGCACCCTGTGTCTAGCTCAGGGTTTGTGAGTGCACCAATCCACACTCTGTATCTAGATACTCTGGTGGGGCCTTGGAGAACATGTGTGTCCATACTCTGTATCTAACTAATCTGATGGGGAGGTGGAGAACCTTTGTATCTAGCTCAGGGATTGTAAACGCACCAATCAGCGCCCTGTCAAAACAGGCCACTCGGTTCTACCAATCAGCAGGACGTGGGTGGGGCCGGATAAGAGAATAAAAGCAGGCTGCCCGAGCCAGCAGCGCCAACCCCCTCGGGTCCCCTTCCACACTGTGGAAGCTTTGTTCTTTCGCTCTTTGCAATAAATCTTGCTACTGCTCACTCTTTGGATCCACGCTGCTTTTATGAGCTGTAACACTCACCGCGAAGGTCTGCAGCTTCACTCCTGAGCCAGCGAGACCACGAACCCACCAGAAGGAAGAAACTCCAAACACATCCGAACATCAGAAGGAACAAACTCCAGACGCGCCACCTTAAGAGCTGTAACACTCATGGCGAGGCTCCGCGGCTTCATTCTTGAAGCCAGTGAGACCAAGAACCCACCAATTCCAGACCCAATAAGAACAATACACATGAAAGGCAGGTCTGGCTTCCCTAGTTTGCTTTTCTGTCTGTCCGTGAGCCCCTGGACATGGGGTTCATGCAGCAGCGATCTCTTCCCCCATCCTGCTTACTGCCAGAGCATCTGGCTCTGTTCCCTCTGGCCTTTATAAAAGCAGCTGTAGGAAATGCTGCAGGCGCCTCAGCAGGATGAGGGGGAAATGGCGTCTCCACGCACTCTAGAAATACGGCCTCAGAGCCCCAAAGTGCAAGCGACTGGAGGACTGGACATCACCATCCTAGGAGCCCAGCCTGCACCATCTTCTGATGACATTCATTTTTCTCAGACCATTTTTCACTTTCGTCTCTAGAGTAAAGTGAGCTGTGATGTGTACTATTCTGCCTGTATTATTTAATCAGTTAATACATTAAATAACATTTGATACATTAAATAACATTTAGTACATTAAATAAGAATTCAAGTATTCAAGTAACAACCCTAAAAATCTACCACAGACAAATCAGAGTACACCACATGAATCTACAGCAGTTCAAGTTTGAACAAAATTAATAATAAAGAAGATAGACTTTATAAAACACAACACTTCCAAACTGTAAGCCTACTCTTCTTTCTATAGTAATTTAGTATTTATTTTTATCAGAATTATAAAATGTAGAATTAGAGATGTGTATCAAGGGGAAAATGACAATTCACTATATCTCAATTTCCAGCCATAACATTGACTAATTTAGGATTCTTCAATTTTCTCCTGTATGTTGTGTGTGCCTGCATACATACATGTTTACTTTCACAGACTATTGTAGATGGATTGTGGTTTCTTATTTTTCACTTGATATTGGATAGCTGACATCCCCCATAGTGTATGTGTATATATGTGTGTGTGTATATATATATAACCATTAATCAATAATCAGACCTTCAGATTCTTCCTAATTTTCCCAGTTATAAATGGAGGCATAATTCATAAAATCTTACGTTAATATTTGTCCACATTTCCGAATGTTTTCCTAGGCTAGATTCCCAGCAGTAGAAATATTGGCATAAATATTAAGAATACCTAAATGATTTTAATACATATAACGAAATGCTTTCATAAATAAACATGAACTCTCTTAAGCAGTATATAAAAGTACTAACACAATATACCTTTATCAACTTTCATTATATGTTTCAATCTTTGCTAATTTGATTTAGCAAAAAATGATTTCTGGGGAAAGGTGGGCTATGAGTTTGATCTCCCTGCTTTCCCAGATGGAGAAGAAGAATTGAGAGATGAGACTGTTACTCCAGAGTTTAGAAGAAAGTTCTGGGATAGAGATATTCATCTTAAAGTTATCAGGAAACAGGAGAGTTGATGCCAGTTTCTGGGTAGCACACCTAGATTATATGCTAAATTGTGCTTTTAATTTATTTAAAGCTGAGCAGAAAGTGACAGAACATATAAGGAGCAGTAAAAATAATAAAAAGGGCAATGACTGTGATGTCACTGATGATGTTATCAATGATAATAACATGAGTGCCTTAGGCTTCTGGCCACCCACATGCATTTGCTCACTTAATAATGAATCGGGCATGTTAGGTGCTATTAATATGGCTATCGAATAAACAATGAACTGTGCTAACAAAGATTGCCCAACTTACAAGTGTTAGATGTGAAACTTGCTCTCATGTGTGTCTGAATCCAAAGTATGTGCTCTTACCCATCAAGATAGGCCGCCTCTATGAAACTGCCATTGACTAGCAGAGATGTTGGGATGGAAGGGAACATGGCTTTAGACTTGTTTCCTTCAACAGGTATATTTAATAGGTTTACTGACTTATAGCTGTCATAATTCGTTTTCCCTTTATAGAAGGTGATAAATATTGAAATATATATGAATTAAATATATATGAACAATATGCAAAAACATAAAATATATATGAAAATCAATATATAATATGAAGGAATATGAATATGTATGAATATAGCTTGTTTATAAACACATGTATAAATATGATCTAAGTTTTATTCATAAATTTAGAAATATTTAAAATTAAACAGTGTTTCCAGATCTGTATGATTTGTCAGCAAGAGTTACACATGTCACAGGAGAATGTGCGGTATGGCCTCAGCTCCATACATAAATGACATGTCTTTACTCACCTTGATCCCACTGCTGCATCCACAGTAATGAAGTGGAAAGAAAGCAATTACATGGATTGCTTAAGTAATTCCCATAAAAAATCCATGCAGAGTGGTTTCCAGTCTGACATGTTATAGGATTTGGAAGTCATCACTCCTATCCTTACAACAAAAACAAAGCTGAACAAACTGAAAATCAACAACTCTTCTTAGATCCATGAGAGAATGGAGGTCACAGGACAAACTGCTTCCTGAAAAACTGGAGAGACAGACAGGTGGACACAGAAAATCACAGCTAACCTGAGCAGAAGCCCACAGCTGAAACCACTTCAAAGTTTAAAGTAGGGATGCCTTAAATGGTAATTAGTAAATTGCTGAAGGCTCCATGTGAAGTAGCTTGAAAGTTAAAAATTCCAGTTTTGGGGGTGGGTTGGGGAGGAGATGAGCATACTTTCCTGAGTTTTAACTTCCAGAAGCCTCCCAGGTTTTCTGGGAGGAGATCTGAGAAAAAGTCCCTGGTAGTTCTTGCTGGAGCAGAAGAAAAGTAACTATTTTGAAATAAGCCCAGAGCTCTCTGTTCTCCTTGGAGACCTGCCCTCAAGGACAATTAGTGTACTATCGCCTAACCCACTGGGGTTTTTTATAAAACCTAAGCAGTCTGAGGGAAAGGAAATACCCAGTCAGGCTCATTAAAAGACTGAAACAAGGTAATTACGAAAGGTGAAGGATATGATAATTTGCTTACTTATAGGCATCATATCACTGTGTATATGTAGGCCAAAACATCATATTGTACACCTTAAATACGTCAAATTTTTAAAAGACTAGAACTTAATCTTAGGAGTATAGATTCCCTTCTCCCAACAGCTTCCCTTCTCCCAACAGCTCACCTCCAAATCAATGGGGCCCCTCCACATCAATAGCATAGAAATAAAGAATTGTAGTTAAAGAACTGTTAGCATTAGACCCTATTTCATAGTCTCTAAGACACTCAATGAAAACCAGAGAGGCAAAAACAGAGACTATAGAGGAAATGTTTAACTTCTGATACCACAGTTACAGCAAACGGTAAACATAGCGTGACTCCCAGCCACATAAACCTAAATCTTACACTCAAAGCCTATCTCCTTTAATTCCTTTTACCCAGTGCATCATGCCTGTCTTGCAACAAAAACAGTCACAAGCCATGCCAAAAGGCAAAAAAACATCAAAAAATGCAAGCCAAGAGTCAGAGCCGGCTCAGATATGGCAGAGATTTTGGAATGATCAGACCAGAAATTCAAAATAACCATGATTAATATGATACCAATGCTAATGGAAAAGTTAATAACAACAGGCACAAACATATGGATAATATAAACAAAAAGATGGAAACTCTAAGAAAGAATCAAAAGGAAATGTTAGAAATCAAAATCTCTGTAAAAGAAGTAGAGAATGGCTTTGATGGCCACATCAGTAGACTGGACATGGCCAAGAAAAGAATCAGTGACCTTGAAGATATGTCAGTAGAAACTTCCCAAACTGAAATGCAAAAATAAAAGAATGAAAAATATGGAACAGAATACCCCAAAACTGTGGGCAATTTACAGAAGGTGTAAAATACACATAACAGGAATACAAGAAGCAGAAGAAAGAAAGGAAAATAATAAATATTTGAAGAAATAATGGTGAAGCATTTTGGAAAGTTGATAGACACCAAGCAGCAGATCCAGGGAGCTCACAGAACACCAAATAGGATGAATACCAAAAATCTATACCTAGTCATGTCATATTCAAACTGCAGAAACTTTTTATAAAGATAAAATCTTGAAACAGGGCAGAAAAAAAAAACCACCATACTTAGGGAGGAACAAAAATCAGAATTACATAGGACTTCTCTACAGAAACCATTCAAGCAAAAAGAGAGTTGAGTGAAATATTTGAAGTGAGTTGAAAGAAAAAAAAATTAAACATCAGCCTAGAATTCTGTATCCAGTGAAATTACAACATATAAGTGAAAGAGAAAGAAAGATGCTCTGAAAAAGAAAAAAAAAATGAAGCAGTATATCACCAGTAGAACTACCCTGCAAGAAATGTTAAAATAGCTTCTTAGAGAGAAGGAAATGATATAGGTCAGAAACTCAGATCTATATAAAGAAAGGAAGAACATTTCAAAAGGAATAAATGCAGGTAAAATGAGACATTTCATTTTTCTTATTCTTACTGATTGAACAGAGAATAGTTTGTTCAAAATCATTATCACAACAATGAATTTGATGATTATAGCTTATGGGTAAGTGAAATTAATGACAGCAATGTTATAAGAGGTGGGAGGGAGAAATTGAAAATACTCTGTTATCAGGTACTTGCAGTAAACAGGAAGCACTATAGTGTTATTAAAAGTGGACTTGGATTAATTACAAATGTATATTGAAAACTCTAGAGGGCCAGGCATGGTGGTTCATGCCTGTAATCCCAGCACTTCAGGTGGCCAAGGCTGGTGGATCATTTGAGGTCAGGAGTTCGAGACCAGCCTGACCAATATGGTGAACCACTGTCTCTACTAAAAATACAAAAAAATTAGCTGAGTATGGTGGCACACACCTGTAGTCCTAGCTACTTGGGAGGCTGAGGCAGGAGAATCGCTTGAACCAGGGAGGCAGAGGTTGCAGTGAGCCAAGATGGCACCACTGGACTCCAGCATGGGAGACAGAATGAGACTCTCTCTCAAAATAAATAAATAAATAAATAAATAAATAAATAAAACCCTAGAATAGCCACTTAAAAAAAGTTTTTAACAAATTGATATGCCAACAGAATAGAGGAAATGGAATCATAGGAAGTACTCAACTAAAACTAAAGAAGGCACAAAATCACTGGAAGTACAATTAAAAGAAAAAAGACAATGAACAGACTGTTGCAAATATGGAGGATATTAATCCAAATATGTCAGTAATTTTTTAATGTGCATGGTTTAAGTACACCGTTAAAACACAGAGACTTTCAGAGTGGATACAAATAATAAGACCCAAGTACATACTGTCAACAAGAAACTCACTTTAAAAAGACCCAGATTGACTGAAAGTAAAAGGATGAAGAGACATGTACCATGCTAATACAAATCAAAAGAAAGTGAGAGCAGCTGTATTGACTTCAGACAGAAAAATTCAGAGCAAGGGAAGTTATCAGAGATAGAGAGAGGCATCACATAATGGTAAAAGTGTCACATTTTCCAAGAAGACATAAAAACCCTAATGTGTATGTGGCCAGAAACAGTGTAAAAATGCATGAGGCAAGAACAGATAGAAATGATAGAATAAACAGATACTACTATTATAGTTGGAAGCTTTAACACCCTTCTATCAGTAATGCACATATCCAACAAACAGAAAAGTTGTAAGGACATAACTGAACTGAAAGCACTGTCAGTCATCAGGACCTAACTGACTAATTACTTCACCTAACAGTTATAGAAAGCACGTTCCTCTGACAGGGAGCATTCACCAGTAGAGATCACATTCTGGGCCAGGAGTCACATGTTAACATATTTAAAAGAATAGACATCACACAAAGTAGGCTCTTAGAGCACAATGGAATTAAAGCAGCAATCAATAACAGAAAGATAGCTGGACAATCCAAATTATTTGGTTATTAAACAATACACTTTTGAAAAAAATCCATAGGTTAAAGATGTCTCAAAGATAATTTAAGTGTTTGGAACTAAGTGAGAATGAAAATACAACTTATCAAATTTGTGGGGATACAGCCAAAGTGGCACTTAGAGGGAAAATTATAGCACTGGATGCATACATTAGAAGAGAAGAAAAAAAATAAACTAAGTTGTCTAAGCTTCTATTGTAGTCTATTTTGTACTGCTTTAACAGAATCCCATAGATTAGATAATTTATTTTTTAAAAAGAAACTAATTTATCAGTCTTGAGGGTGGAAAAGTTTAATATCAAGGTGCTAGCATCTGGTGAGGGCCTTCTTACAGCATCATCCCATGACAGAGGCAAGAGGGAGAATAAGAGAGCAAAAGATAGAACTCAAAGCCACAGGCCCTGTTATAATCAGCATTAATCCATTTGTGAGGGTGGAGCTTCATGACATAAACATCTCCCATTAGGCCCCACCTCCCAACAGTATTGTATTGAGGATTAAGTTTGCAACATGTGCATTTTGGGGGACTCATTTAAATCATAGCATCCCACTCCTGGCCCCCCTAAATTATATTCTCACTTGCAGAATATATGCATTCCATTTCAAAAGCCCCAAAGTTTTAACTTGTTTCAGCACCAACTCAAAAGTCCAAAGTCTCCTCTAAGTCAGATATTGGCAAGACTCAAGACACAATTCATTTTGAGGCAAATTATCTTCCAGATGTGAACCCGTGATAATAAATCCAGTTATGCACTTCCACAATACAATGGTGGGACAAGCAAAGGATAAATATCACTATTCCAAAGGGAGGAAACAGGGAAAATAAAGGAGTAACAGGCCCAAGTAAGTCCAACATCCAATAGGGAAAACAACATCAAATCTTAAAGCTCCAAAATTATCTTCCTTGACTCCATGTTCTGCCTTCTGGGCATAGTGGGACAATAATGGATCCCAAAGTCCTCAGGCAGCCCTTCCCTATGGTGTTGCTGGGCTCAGCCCATATATCAGCTCTCCTGGGTTAGTTTCTCCTACTGCAGCTCTCTCAGGTTCAAGTTATGTGCTAGTGGCTCTGCAGCTCTGCAATTTGCAGGTGGTCCTACTCCCATAGCTTCACTAAGCATTACCCTGATTGGGACTCTCTGGAGTGGACCTGCCCCCTGACACGTTGCTGGGCCCCAAGTCTGTCTCCAACATCCTTTGAAATCTAACTGCAAGAAGTCATGCCACCATAGACTCTGCATTCTGTGCACCTGCAGAATTAGCATTACCTGGATGCTGCCAAGGCTTCAGTTTGTACCTTCTTGAGTGTTGGCCTAAGGCACACTTGGGCTGGCTTGATCCACAGCTGACAGACTCAAGGAGCACCACATCGGAATACAGGAAGCAGACACTTGCGGTGGTGCAGGAAAGCAAATGTTGGCGTCCAGTGGCACTTTTCTGGAAACCTTGCCTTAAGGTTCTAGTTTGCCTGGAAAATCTCTGAAACGCATTCAGGGTCATTCTTCCAGTGTCTTAATGAATAGAATCTGGTTTCCTTTTTCCCATACAAATCTCTAGCAAATGGTCTCTTGGCTACATGCTTAGTATTCTCTCCTAAACACACCATTTTATACTTTTACATGGCCAGGCTGAGAGTTTCCATAATCTTTCTGTTCTGCTTCTCTTTTAATTATAAATTTCATCTTCACACTATCTTTTATCTCTTGGGTTTTGTTTTATTTCATTAAAAGAAGCCACGCAACATCTTAAATGCTTTGCTGCTTAGATATTTCTTCCACCAGATATCCTAGTTCATTGTTTTTAAATCCTGCCTTCCATAGAGCCCTAAAGCATGGACATAATTCAGCTAAGTTCTTTACTACTATGTAACAATAATGGCCTTTAGTCCAGTTTCCAATACCTTGCTCCTCATTTCTGTCTGAGACGTTATCAGAATTGCCTTTACCATCCATATTTTAACACAGATTCTGATCATAGCAACCTAAGTAATACCTAAGAAGTTTCCAACTTTCCCTACAACTATTCCCTTCTTCTGAGCCTTCAATTACCCTTAATGCTCAGATCATGGAAAAACAGGTTTTTTCTAGCATTCACTTCAAAACCATTTCAGGCTTGACTCATGACCCAGTTCCAAAGCTGCTTCCTCATTGTCAGGTATTTGTTACAGCAATAACACTACTCTCAGTACCAACTTTCTGTCTCAATTTATTTTGTGCTTCTATAACAAGATATCAGAGACTGGATAACTTATAGAGAAAAGGAATTTATTTCTAACAGCTCTGAAGGCCGGGAAGTCTAATTTCAAGGTGCCAGCATCTGACAAGGCCCTTTTTGCTGTGTTGCCCCCATGGCAGAGGCCAGAGATTGAGCAAAGGCAAGAGGGAGAGGATGAGAGATTGAGCTTTCAGTCTCAGACCCATCATAACCCAAGTTAACCCTACACACCCCAATTAGGGCCACCCCCAACACTGTTGCAATGGGGATTGTTTTCAACGCATGCTTTTTGGGAGGATACATTCAAACTACAGCAGCCTACATCTAAGGAAACTAGAGAAAGAAGAGCAAATTAACTTCAATGTATGCATAAGAAAAGGAATAACCAAAATTGGAGCAGAAATCAATAAAGATGAAAATAATGGAGAAAATCAGCAAAACTAAAAGCTGATTATCTGGATAGATTAATAAAATTGATAAATTCTTAACCATCAACATTAAAAATGAAACACTAAAAACATTGGTTAAATTTCTGTATAAATTTAACAAATTGTGAACAAGATCTATGTGGGGAAAAATTTAAAAATCAAATATTACCCCAATAATGGAAAAATATTCCATGTTTATGATTGGGAAAACTCAATATTTTTAAATTATTAATTCTGCCCAACCTAATATACATTCAGTGGAATCCCAATAAAAAAATTCATCACTTTACTTTGTGGATATTTACAAATGGACTCTACAGTTTACATGGAGAGAAAAAAGAAACAGAATAACCAACATAACATTAAAAAGGAAAAATAAAGTGAGAGAACAGACACTACCCAACTTTAAGTCTTAGCATAAAGCCTCAGTAATCAAGACAGAGTAGTCTTAATGAAGAAAAGGACAGAGATAAATAGAGAACAGAACAGAGAGCCCGGAAATATCTCCACATAAATATCCACATAATCAACTAATCTTTGACAAAGGAGCAGTCACAATTCAATGGAGAAACACTAGTCCTTCAACAAATGGTACTAAAACAAGTGAACATCCACATGCAAAATAAATAAATCTAGACAAAATGTAAAACTAAAAACTCCTAGAAGATAAAATAGGAAAAAAGTCTAAATGACGTTTTGTTTGGCAATGGGTTTTTAAATACAACACCAAGAGCACAATCTGTGAAAGAAACAGCACTAACTTTGACTTCATTAAAATAAAAAAAACTTCTGTTCTTTAAAAGTCACTGTTAAGAGAGTAAAATGATAAGCCACAGACTGTGATAGAATATTAGCAAAACACATAATAGAGGCATTGTATCCAAAATATATAAATCACTCTTAAAACCAAACAGTAAAAACAATAACAAAAAAACAAACAATTAAAAGGCAGGCCAAAAATTTGAACAGATACTTTACCATAGAAGATATACAGATGGTTAAAAAGAGTATGAAAATGTGCAAAATATTATACGTCATTAGGGAATTGCAAATTTAAAAAACAATGGGAAGCTGGGCACAGTGGCTCACGCCTGTAATACCAGCACTTTGGGAGGCCGAGACGGGTGGATCACCTGAAGTCAGGAGTTCTAATCACACTCTTAGGCATTTACATAAATGAAAATTTATGTCCACTCAAAAAGCTGCACAAACTGTTTATAGTAGCTTTGTTCATACTTTTCAAAATTATGAACAAAATAGCAATTAAATAATTATTAATACAAAGCAGTTGGAATGCCCTTCCATAGGTGAAGAGCTCAGCAAACTGTGGTATATCCATAAATGGAATATTATTCAGTGATAAAAAGAAATTGTTTGGTGTTATCAAGTCAGAGAAAAGACATTTACATGCATATTGCGAAGTGACAGAAGCCCTGTGAAAAGGCTACCTACTGTATGATTCCAACTATATGACATTCTGGAAAATGTAAGACTATGGAGACAGTAAAAACATCAGTGGTGCTAGAGCTGGGGAGGAGAGAGAAACAGATGAAGCGCGGGGACTCTGAAAGGCAGTGAAACTAACCTGTAAGAGACTATCATGGTGGAGGCTGACACTATGCATTTGGCAAAATCTATAGAACCTACGACCCAGAGAGGCAAAACCCTAAAGTGAACTATGGACTTTAGTTAAAAATTATTGAAGAGTACTGGTTCACCAGTGCAAAAATGTGCCACATCAATGCGAAGGTTCACAACAGGGACTGTGAGGGCAGGGAAGAAAGAGTACATGGAAACTGTACTTGCTGCCAGATTTTTCTGTAAACCTAAAACTCCTCTAAAAAATAAAGTCTATTAATTTTTTAAAATCTATGAAGATAAAGCTAATGGAAGCCCATATGCCTCCATCTATATTTATTGAGCATCAACTATGTGCCCACACTGGTCTACACCCTGTGTGAACAGCAGGGAGTAGACAGGAACCTGTTCTCCTAGAGTTCACATTCTAAAGGGGCTAAACAGGCAAGACACAACAAAACAAACTTAACAGGATAAATTCAGATAGAAATATGTTGACACAAAGAAACTTTAAAACAGAAAAATAAAAAGAAAAGTGACTATATTCGGGGAGAGAATGATATTTTAGTTGAGACCAGAAGGACAAAGAAAAAAATCCGGTCATGCAAAGAAGGAGTAAAATGCATTTTAAAAAGAAGCGTCACACGTGCAAAGGGCCAATTATTGTTTCAATTTCCAAATGATCAAACACTTTCTAAAGTCATTTGAATAATACAGAGTAAGAAGTAAGGTGAAGGTGTACACCTTTCTCTATGTCTCCAATATTAAAATATGTCATCCCCATTACATGGCAAAGGAAACAACTCTCTTCTGCAGAGGCTGTCTTACAATTGTGTAAATTTAGATGGTTTAAATCTGAGGCTTGTTAAATGGATACTACTAAGTCAATGTCAATCACTAATTTCGGAATGACAGAAACAACTAAAACAATGAGACCAAGAACCAAATATTTGTGTTTTGATTTGACACAATTATTCAATATGATTATTTTGCCAAGTGACCAAAATCAGTGACACACTAGGAACTAACATTTTGTAGAATTAAAATTGCTGTTAAGTATTTTTATATACCAGAGATAATATAAATAGCACTAGTTGAAAATCTGACAATCTCTAGATTCTATGATCTACAAGTCTCCATCAGACCCTGAAGACATACAAAAGACAATATATGACTGAGTGCACATAAATCAATAGAGAGTGATATGTATTTTCCTAGAGTTAACCCAAGGTGAAAAAGGAATGATAAATTCAATGCAGAAAGTTGAGAGCATTTGGAGAGGTTATCTGTACAGACCAATACCAAGATGTTAGGAATGTGAAAGTACTTTTTATATTTAAGTGGGCAAAACAGGCAGCCACTTTTAGTTTTTTTGTTTGTTTGTTTGTTTGTTTGTTTTTTGAAACGGAGTCTTGCTCTGTCACCCAGGCTGGAGTGCAGTGGCAAGATCTCGGCTAACTGCAAGCTCTGCCTCCCGGGTTCATGCCATTCTCTTGCGTCAGCCTCCCGAGTAGCTGGGACTACAGGCACCCACCACCATGCCTGGCTAATTTTTTGTATTTTTTAGTAGAGACGGGGTTTCACCGTGTTAGCCATGATGGTCTCAATCTCCTGACCTCGTGATCCGCCCGCCTCGGCCTCCCAAAGTGCTGGGATTACAGGTGTGAGCACTTCGCCTGGCCCAGGCAGCCACTTATTAACATGCATCCTTAACTGGACAGGCTTTTCCCAAAACTATTTAGGAGATATATGTATATATAAAATAAAATAATTTTATTACACCTTCTGGATTTGCCTTCCTTTGGATAGGTGACATAACTTTAATCTAACTAACTATATATATATTTAGGAGATATAAATTTAGGAGATATATATTTATATCTCCTATAAATTTAGGAGACATATATTTAGGAGATATAAATATATATATAGTTAGTTAGATTAAAGTTATGTCACCTAGCCAAAGGAAGGCAAATCCAGAAGGTGTAATAAAATTATTTTATTTTATTTTATATATATATATATCCAAAGGAAGGCAAATCCAGAAGGTGTAATAAAATTATCAGTCACTTGTACCTCTCTATCAATCTACAAATCTTCCTTGTACCTCTCTATCAATCTACAAATCTTTCCTGGGATTACGTTTTCATAATGAAGGAAGAAGATAATTTATTCTCACTTTGCAATTTGTTTGAACATTTACATGGCACTGGGGAAGAGATAAAGAGTGGTGAGTTTATATATTTTTCTTTTCAACTGCCCAAATTCTAGGTTTCTTATAGGAATACGTGAAAAATAAAGTTGTCAAGCTCTGTATCATGCAATCAAAGCAAGTGGAACTATTTTGTACTGCTGCACTTTCTGTTAAACATATGATAATCCAAGGACAAATTGCCTAGATTATCTGGTACTATGTCTCACTTTGAACATACTGTGCAAGGATGTGCAATGATGACAGAGATTCTCTTTAAAGGATGAAAACACGAAGATCATTTGCATCTAAAAGATAATGTTCCATCAATTCCATTTCCTGGTGGATGAATTGATTTTCAGTTACCAAATTACAATAGAAGAGAAGGACTACCGGAGGTATTAGCTGCCGTCCCTGGAGAACGTGAGACGCAGCAGCAGCTGTTCTTTGTAGACAGTGGGCTGCCTGCCTGTGCTGCGTTTAGGCTGCTGTGTGTTCTGGGTGAAATTCTTCTCAAATGTTAACACTGAGAGGAAAGCTCTGTTTCCATCACCTGCTTCAGAGGGCTTCCCCGTGGCATTTTGATTTCGCTAAATAGGAACGTATGAATCAGCCTGATGAAACAGAACGTTCAGTTCAAAATTTTGTTTCTGACAAATCTCTTAGTCTCAATTATTAAAAGCGATATGTTCTCTTTGAGGCAATTGTGAATGGGAGTTCACTCATGATTTGGCTCTCTGTTTGTCTGTTATTGGTGTATAAGAATGCTGTGATTTTTGTACATTGATTTTGTATCCTGAGACTTTGCTGAAGTTGCTTATCAGCTTAAGGAGATTTTGGGCTGAGACAATGGGGTTTTCTAGATATACAATCATGTCATCTGCAAACAGGGACAATTTGATTTCCTCTTTTCCTAATTGAATACCCTTTATTTCCTTCTCCTGCCTAATTGCCCTGGCCAGAACTTCCAACACTATGTTGAATAGGAGTGGTGAGAGAGGGCATCCCTGTCTTGTGCCAGTTTTCAAAGGGAATGCTTCCAGTTTTTGCAATTTCAGTATGATATTGGCTGTGGGCTTGTCATAGATAGCTCTTATTATTTTGAGATACGTCCCATCAATACCTAATTTATTGAGAGTTTTTAGCATGAAGTGTTGTTGAATTTTGTCAAAGGTCTTTTCTGCATCTATTGAGATAATCATGTGGTTTTTGTCTTTGGTTCTGTTTATATGCTGGATTACGTTTATTGATTTGCGTATATTGAACCAGCCTTGCATCCCAGGGATGAAGCCCACTTGATCATGGTGGATAAGCTTTTTGATGTGCTGCTGGATTCGGTTTGCCAGTATTTTATTGAGGATTTTTGCTTCAATGTTCATCAAGGATATTGGTCTAAAATTCTCTTTTTTGGTTGTGTCTCTGCCCGGCTTTGGTATCAGGATGATGCTGGCCTCATAAAATGAATTAGGGAGGATTCCCTCTTTTTCTATTGATTGGAATAATTTCAGAAGGAATAGTATCATTTCCTCCTTGTACCTGTGGTAGAATTTGGCAGTGAATCCATCTGGACCTGGACTCTTTTTGGTTGGTAAGCTATTGATTATTGCCACAATTTCAGAGCCCGTTATTGGTCTATTCAGAGAGTCAACTTCTTCCTGGTTTGGTGTTGGGAGGGTGTATGTGTCGAGGAATCTATCCATTTCTTCTAGGTTTTCTAGTTTATTTGCGTAGAGGTGTTTGCAGTATTCTCTGATGGTAGTTTGTATTTCTGTGGGATCGGTGGTGATATCCCCTTTATCATTTTTTATTGCATGTATTTGATTCTTCTCTCTTTTCTTCTTTATTAGTCTTGCTAGCGGTCTATCAATTTTGTTGATCCTTTCAAAAAACCAGGTCCTGGATTCATTAATTTTTTGAAGGGTTTTTTGTGTCTCTATTTCCTTCAGTTCTGCTCTGATTTTAGTTATTTCTTGCCTTCTGCTACCTTTTGAATGTGTTTGCTCTTGCTTTTCCAGTTCTTTTAATTGAGATGTTAGGGTGTCAATTTTGGATCTTTCCTGCTTACAAGGGATGTGAAGGACCTCTTCAAGGACAACCACATACCACTGCTCAATGAAATAAAAGAGGATACACACAAATGGAAGAACATTCCATGCTCATGGGTAGGAAGAATCAATATCGTGAAAATGGGCATACTGCCCAAGGTAATTTATAGATTCAATGCCATCCCCATCAAGCTACCAATGACTTTCTTCACAGAATTGGAAAAAAATACTTTAAAGTTCATATGGAACCAAAAAAGAGCCCGCATCGTGAAATCAATCCTAAGCCAAAAGAACAAAGCTGGAGGCATCACGCTACCTGACTTCAAACTATACTACAAGGCTACAGTAACCAAAACAGCATGGTACTGGTACCAAAACAGAGACATAGATCAATGGAACAGAAGAGAGCCCTCAGAAATTATGCCGCATATCTACAACTGTCTGATCTTTGACAAACCTGAGAAAAACAAGCAATGGGGAAAGGATTCCCTATTTAATAAATGGCGCTCGGAAAACTGGCTAGCCATATGTAGAAAGCTGAAACTGGATCCCTTCCTTACACCTTATACAAAAATTAATTCAAGATGGAATAAAGACTTAAACATTAGACCTAAAACCATAAAAACCCTAGAAGAAAACCTAGGCATTACCATTCAGGACATAGGCATGGGCAAGGACTTCATGTCCAAAACACCAAAAGCAATGGCAACAAAAGCCAAAATTGACAAATGGGATCTAATTAAACTAAAGAGCTTCTGCACAGCAAAAGAAACTACCATCAGAGTGAACAGGCAACCTACAAAATGGGAGAAAATTTTTGCAACCTATTCACCTGACAAAGGGCTAATATCCAGAATCTACAATGAACTCAAACAAATATACAAGAAAAAAACAAACGACCCCATCAAAAAGTGGGTGAAGGACATGAACAGACACTTCTCCAAAGAAGACATTTATGCAGCCAAAAAACACATGAAAAAATGCTCACCATCACTGGCCATCAGAGAAATGCAAATCAAAACCACAATGAGATACCATCTCACACCAGTTAGAATGGCAATCATTAAAAAGTCAGGAAACAACAGGTGCTGGAGAGGATGTGGAGAAATAGGAACACTTTTACACTGTTGGTGGGACTGTAAAATAGTTCAACCACTGTGGAAGTCAGTGTGGCAATTCCTCAGGGATCTAGAACTGGAAATACCATTTCACCCAGCCATTCCATTACTGGGTATATACCCAAAGGACTATAAATCATGCTGCTATGAAGACACATGCACACGTATGTTTATTGCGGCACTATTCACAATAGCAAAGACTGGGAACCAACCCAAATGTCCAACAATGATAGACTGGATTAAGAAAATGTGGCACATATACTCCATGGAATACTACGCAGCCATAAATAATGATGAGTTCATGTCCTTTGTAGGGACATGGATGAAATTGGAAATCATCATTCTCAGTAAACTATCGCAAGAACAAGAAACCAAACACCGCATATTCTCCCTCATAGGAGTGAATTGAACAGTGAGAACACATGGACACAGGAAGGGGAACATCACACTCGGGACTGTTGTGGGGTGGAGGGAGGGGGGAGGGATAGCATTAGGAGATATACCTAATGCTAAATGACGAGTTAATGGGTGCAGCACACCAGCATGGCACATGTATACATATGTAACTAACCTGCACATTGTGCACATGTACGTTAAAACTTAAAGTATAATAATAATAAAATAAAATTTAAAAAGCGATGTTATTGATAATAATCAAAGTATCAATCTATGATGAAATCTTCAACAAAACAGTGCTTTACTGCTGTGAAAAACATTATTGGCAAAATCACTGTGGGATGCAAAATGCAGTGACAAACCAATGTCACAGATAATATGGCACCACAGTCACCTTTGGCTTACATAATAGGCATGTCTGCCTTCTCTGTTGGTGTTGGTTATTTCAACCAGCAATGTACATCTTCTGATGGAATTATCTTTGGATACTACAAAGGATGGGAGTAATATGAGCCTCACAACGAAAATAGATAAGAATTGTTACTGATTTTCCTGTGTAGCCTTAATGACATTCCAGGTGGTAAAATAAAAATTCAAAACCACATTATCCAGGAGAACATGGTTCCAGGGACTCTGTCTTTTGCCAAGTAACCCTGGGAGAATCATCTTTCCAGTAGGTTAACGTTTCGCGCCACAAGAGAACATCACCTTTCTGGGCCTGTCCTGACATTGGTTCTGTGACATCAGTTATAAAGGTATGAACCCACAGCTCCTTGGTGTGGAACTTATAAAGGTATGAGCCCACAGCTCTTTGGCGTGGAACTTATAGGATATTGATAGCAGAGAACAAGGCCTTGCATAGACAAAGCCTTGTGCAGAATCTCTTAGACTTTTCCCAAATCTTCAGTTATTAGTATAGATAGAGACAAGAATTGATAACTTGAGAGGGTATATGATTATCAGTGTAATAGAATTGACTCTTGTGGGCAATTACTGATTTTTTTCAGTAAGATATCAGAACAGTTGCTGGTAAACTTCCAGCCTGTCTTAAGAGTCTATTAAAATAGCTTTCCCCATTTAGTCTGAGGTGAAGAGGAACACTGGTGTGTTCTAACAGAAATATGTGGTATGGTAGAAAGGATTTCAGTTCCAGGGTCAATCCCTTGCCAATTTTTTGGCCTTGAATTAGTCACCTCATGTTTGTTTTCAAAATGTCAGCTTTTCTATTTACACTTGCCTAAGGAACTCTGGTAAAGCTTGGTTGTGATGCTTAGATAAAGAACCAAAGTTTGTCCCTGACATAATAATATTTAATAAATATTAATTTTCCACTTTTCATCACAACTTATCTTCCTGTTTGCAAACTCCTTAAGCAGACTGTGTTCATGTAGGCTCAACTCATTCCCTGAAACACATAAGGCTGGCAAACCACAATTGGATTGTAATACAAAGCTACAACTCAAATATCAGGGCTAAAGTTTTGTCAAGGTTGGGTTATAGAAGGGAGAGCTCTTCTTGTAACCTACAATTTAGGAAAGAACTTCCTCCTTAAATAATTGCTCATCATCTGCAAATGTTGTTCCAAGTCCTAGAATTCCTTTAGGAATCTGTAGACACTTTCCAATATCAGATTGTTCTGTTGGAAGGAAGACCCTGGACTTTCAATGCTACCATGTAAGTTTTAACGAAGTTGTTCCCAAGCGACTATTTGTTTACCTCCTGCTATGGTTTGAACGGCCCCCTAAAGATTGTATGTTGGAAACTTCATCCCCAGTGTAACAGTGAGAGGAAGCGGGTTCTAATAAGAGAAGACTAGGTCATGAGGGCGATGAGTGTTATTGTGAGAGTGGGCTTGTTATAAAAGTGAGTTTGGGCCCCTCTGGTCTCTTTCTTGCACACTGTCTTGCCCTTCCACCTTCTGCCACTTCTGCCATGGGATGACGCAGCACAAAGACCCTTACCAGATGCCAGTTCTGGGCTCTTGGACTTCCTATCCTCCAGAAATATGAGCCAAATACATTTCCTGTCCATTTTAAATTACCTAGTCTGTGGTATTCTGTTACAGAAACATAAAATGGACTAAGATACCCACCTCTGTAATAAATAGAAATTGTTGGCTGGGTGTAGTGGCTCACACCTGTAATCCCAGCACTTTGGGAGGCCAAGGCAGGCAGACAACTTGAGGTCAGGAGTTCGAGACCAGCCTGGCCAACATGGTGAATTGCTCTCTCTACTAAAAATACAAAATTTAGCTGGGCGTGGTGGCAGGTGCCTGAAATCCCCACTACTTGGAAGGCTGAGGCAGGAGAATCACTTGAACCTGGGAGGCAGAGGTTGCAGTAAGCCGAGTTCACACCACTGCACTCCAGCCTGAGTGGCAGAGTAAGACTCCATCTCAAAAAAAAAAATATTGTTCAATGAAATGGCCAGAAGTCTTATTCCCAGCTACCCTCCCTATAGTTTCCATATTTAGCAATTATCATAGGTTAGCTTCTAGCGTGCTAGTAATGTCCTGTTCCATGATCTGACCATTCTAGTTTGTGAAAATTCAGTGAACTATACACTAATATTGTCTATTCTATATGTATGTTATATTCCCATAAAAATGCTTATGAAAAAACCCACAGAAGCTTTCACTGGCCAAAAACAGTAAAAAATTGAGCATCTGTAACTATCATAACCACAATGGATTGAATACACAACATGTCTGACTCCCTTAGTTTTTAAAAATATAAAAGATACAAATAACTGACCTTTTTGGTCACCTTGTCAGGAAATATGGAATCTAATCATTTGTTTGAAAACTGGTAAAAAGGGCCACGTGCCATGGCTTACGCCTGTAATCCCAGCACTTTGGGAGGCCAAGGCAGGTGGATCACAAGGTCAGGAATTCAAGATAAGCCCGGCCATAAAAATACAAAAAAAAAAAAAAAAAATTAGCCAGGTGTGGTGGTAATCCCACCTGTAATCCCAGCTGCTCGGGAGGTTGAGACAGAGAATTGCTTGAACCTGGGAGGTGGAGGTTGCAGTGAGCCAAGATTGCACCACTGCACTCCAGCCTGGGTGACAGAGCGAGACTCTGTCTAAAAAAAAAAAAAAAAAAAAAAGAACAGAAAGAAAGAAAACTGGTAAAAATAAATAAATAAAGATAAAAACTAAATCAAGCATTTAGCTTGCCTTGACTTTATGAACTTGATCACAGTGAAAGCAAAGGTAGTGAGAAGTTTTTTGACAGAAGTGACCAAAATAATAAATGAAGAATATATCAATGAATAATAATCAGATTATTACTATTTTATGACACCTAGTGAAACTGTGGAACAAGGTTATAAACATCAGTAATTGCTCTCATTGCAAAAGAAAGATAACTGAAATTTGTGCTTCCTGATAAAAGGAACCAGACAACACCATCTAAGAAGTGTGTTTGGTAAACTTTGTTTTCAGAGTAAACCTTTAGTTCATGCTACCAGTTTACAGAAAATTCAGGGGTTACAGGAACATATTAAAAGATACCACAGGAATGCAATTAGCAATTTTTCCACAAGAGTTTACAAGACAAGGACAAGAATTGCTTGAACCCGGGAGACAGAGGTTACAGTGAGCTGAGATGACACCACTGCACTCCGGCCTAGGTGACAGAGAGAGATTCTGTCTCAAAAAAATAAAATAAAATAAATAAGACAATTAAACACCAATTAGGTGGTTATTAATATTAAAATGTATTTTATTGTTTTAGGTGAGATAATGGAATTCTTATGTTTTCCCAGAGCTTTTATCTTGTAGGGGTATACACTAAAATATTTATGAATAATATTTTTTCTTTGCTTCTAAATAATCTTGGATATGAATAAAATGTATGTGTGTGTGTGTTGTTCTGTTTTGATAAAACAAGATTAACCATGAGTTGATAATGTTTTAAGCTATAAGTATATAGCATATTTTTCTGTTTTTATGTGTTTGTAATTTTCCATAATTAAAAAAATATACGGATGGCTGTTAATTTCTTTCAAAAATAAAATAATCCTTAGCACAATGTAATATTCTTTGAAGCCTGCCTTCAAGTTGCAAAAGTGACTCTTGGGCAGCCATCCTAGACATTATTGCTTGTTTTTTTTTTCACAAATCCATTTCACTTCCATCTGTTTGCGTTAGCTATCCTCTCGTGATAACGCCCTTCCCTTCCCTGTCAACTTATTTCTGAAACTCACATTCGATAATGCTTCTTTCTCCAGTATCTCTCCCTGAAAACCCAGCAAGTGCTAAATGTTGATGCCTGTCATTTTCTCGGCTCTTTGTGTTCCCTTGGTTATAGTATTTACCTTATTATGCTTTGCTTATATAGTTACACCCATATTCTGCCTGACTCTGAGCTCCTTGAGAACAGCCACTGGGTATCACTTTTTTTATATTCCAGATTTCAAGCACACATACTAGCCTTTCAATGAAAGCATACACGATTGTTTATAGGTGTGCCATTTCCAGAATCACCATTTTTTTCTACATTCACAGCACCCACGTGTATTCCTGCACATACTGAATTATTCTGCGGCATCCAGCCAAGGGTCTTTTGGTTCTAAAATAACATCTGGACTTCATTATTAAATAAACAACAATACTAGGATGTGACAGGTTACATGCTTCTAAACCCAGTTCCAGATTGCGTTCTAAGGTCCATTGGATTCTTAAAGTAGCTTTTCTTTGTACAGAATTTTAGTATGCTTGCTTTATTTTGCAAGCAGCTCAGGTGAGCAGTCTGACTTTTGAGCAAGAGTTAATTCTAAATTGGTCTGAAAATATTGTGGAATAGCATTCCTGAGTCTCATTGCGTTTGTGCCCAGACCTCTCTGCCTAGAAGTTATAACCAAGTTATGTATCAGGAGCTGCTCCATTAATCCCCATGAGATGGAAGCATGCACCTTAACTCCAAAGGGCTTTTTTCTTGAGCCTAATATTAAATTTGCTCCAGTCAAAAAACAAAGTTGGTAAGCTTAGGTGTGGAACTGATGTCATCTAAGCATACCAAAAATAGGAGTCTGGAGGCAGCTGGTGCAGCCCCCTGAGGTAGGCAGGCCTGTCCTCATCAACCTGTTTATCCTTTAGTGGGATTTAAATCTCAAAACAGTGGCTGATTGAAACTATACTGCTCTTTGGAGTGGTGACATGGTGACACAGGTATAATGCTCTGTCATCTTTTTAATATAGCTGCTGATAAATGTGCACACTTTTACTATATAGGAGATTTTTTACTGATTATAAGCCAATAAATATATGCTAAATAATAATATAATATAATATAATAATAGGGTAGTAGAAAACCAAAGAATAGTCATACTAATTCTGATGACATAAAGTAGTTGTTTTTTACATGTTTTTTTCTAAGTTTTATTTACAAGGATTACATAATGTTTTTAGAATTGAGAGTAAGACAAGTGTTTTAAATAAAATTTGGTGCATGTATCTGGATTAATTTTACCCATCAGGGTGCTCAAATCTGAAAATGTTATAGTTTAACAATGTACAATTTTAGTTATCAGTCATATAATGTGCAGTTCAGGTAGACCAGCCTTCCTCCTTCTTGTGACTGTGCCATATGGCACATATGGTCTTCAAGATTTTTGTGGCAAATAAAACAGTTATGGAGAGGTCACACTGCTCTTCACCTCCTTGGACTTCTCCTAGTCTACTGGCTGGAGCTACTCCTAGGGCTCCACACAGGATCCTGGGAAAGACAAGAGAGCATTGGATCCTTGGTGAGCATTTACTCTCAACTGGTGACTGGTTACTTTTTAAAGTATTTAGAGAAAGGAAATGATAGTGACAAATTACTATAAAAAGATCTCCTCTCTCCTTACTTGAGGAAAATATCCTTAAAGACTTTCATTGTATAAATAGAAAATTTCCCATTTTGTACATTAGCAGTGAGTTAATTAATGTGTTTTACAGATTTCACTGTTGAAATACTGGAAACAAATTGCATACAACAGTAATAACTTTCTGCTTCTCAATTTCTACTCATCCTAGCAATATTTAAATATTATTTAAAATAAAGTATGTAAATAACATGAAAAAGAATAAAAAGAAAACTCAAATGAAATGAAAACAAAATTTTTGTGTCTCTATTTCCTTCAGTTCTGCTCTGATTTTAGTTATTTCTTGCCTTCTGCTAGCTTTTGAATGTGTTTGCTCTTGCTTTTCTAGTTCTTTTAATTGTGATGTTAGGGTGTCAATTTTGGATCTTTCCTGCTTTCTCTTGTGGGCATTTAGTGCAATAAATTTTGCTCTACACACTGCTTTGAATGTGTCCCAGAGATTCTGGTATGTTGTGTCTTTGTTCTCATTGGTTTCAAAGAACATCCTTATTTCTGCCTTCATTTCGTTATGTACCCAGTAGTCATTTAGGAGCAGGTTGTTCAGTTTCCATGTAGCTGAGCGGTTTTGAGTGAGTTTCTTAATCCTAAGTTCTAGTTTGATTGCACTGTGGTCTGACAGACAGTTTGTTATAATTTCTGTTCTTTTACATTTGCTGAGGAGAGCTTTACTTCCAACTATGTGGTCAATTTTGGAATAGGTGTGGTGTGGTGCTGAAAAAAATGTATATTCTGTTGATTTGGGGTGGAGAGTTCTGTAGATGTCTATTAGGTCCGCTTGGTGCAGAGCTGAGTTCAATTCCTGGGTATCCTTATTAACTTTCTGTCTCATTGATCTGTCTAATGTTGACAGTGGGGTGTTAAAGTCTCCCATTATTATTGTGTGGGAGTCTAAGTCTCTTTGTAGGTCACTCAGGACTTGCTTTATGAATCTGGGTGCTCCTGTATTGGGTGCATATATATTTAGGATAGTTAGCTCTTCTTGTTGAATTGATCCCTTTACCATTATGTAATGGCTTTATGAATCCAGGAGCTGGGTTTTTTGAAAGGATCAACAAAATTGATAGACCGCTAGCAAGACTAATAAAGAAGAAAAGAGAGAAGAATCAAATACATGCAATAAAAAATGATAAAGGGGATATCACCACCGATCCCACAGAAATACAAACTACCATCAGAGAATACTACAAACATCTCTACGCAAATAAACTAGAAAATCTAGAAGAAATGGATAGATTCCTCGACACATACACCCTCCCAACACTAAGCCAGGAAGAAGTTGAATCTCTGAATAGACCAATAACGGGCTCTGAAATTGTGACAATAATCAATAGCTTACCAACCAAAAAGAGTCCAGGACCAGATGGATTCACTGCCGAATTCTACCACAGGTACAAGGAGGAACTGGTACCATGCCTTCTGAAACTATTCCAATCAATAGAAAAAGAGGGAATCCTCCCTAACTCATTTTATGAGGCCAGCATCATCCTGATACCAAAGCCAAGCAGAGACACAACCAAAAAAGAGAATTTAAACCAATATCCTTGATGAACATTGAAGGAAAAATCCTCAATAAAATACTGGCAAACCAAATCCAGCAGCACATCAAAAAGCTTATCCACCATGATCAAGTGGGCTTCATCCCTGGGATGCAAGGCTGGTTCAATATACGCAAATCAATAAACGTAATCCAGCATATAAACAGAACCAAAGACAAAAACCACATGATTATCTCAATAGATGCAGAAAAGGCCTTTGACAAAATTCAACAACCCTTCATGCTAAAAACTCTCAATAAATTAGATATTGATGGGACATATCTCAAAATAATAAGAGCTATCTATGACAAACCCACAGCCAATATCATACTGAAATTGCAAAAACTGGAAGCATTCCCTTTGAAAACTGGCACAAGACAGGGATGCCCTCTCTCACCACTCCTATTCAACATAGTGTTGGAAGTTCTGGCCAGGGCAATTAGGCAGGAGAAGGAAATAAAGGGTATTCAATTAGGAAAAGAGGAAATCAAATTGTCCCTGTTTGCAGATGACATGATTGTATATCTAGAAAACCCCATTGTCTCAGCCCAAAATCTCCTTAAGCTGATAAGCAACTTCAGCAAAGTCGCAGGATACAAAATCAATGTACAAAAATCACAAGCATTCTTATACACCAATAACAGACAAACAGAGTCAAATCATGAGTGAACTCCCATTCACAATTGCTTCAAAGAGAATAAAATACCTAGGAATCCACCTTACAAGGGATGTGAAGGACCTCTTCAAGGAGAACTGCAAACCACTGCTCAATGAAATAAAAGAGGATACACACAAATGGAAGAACATTCCATGCTCATGGGTAGGAAGAATCAATATCATGAAAATGGCCATACTTTCCAAGGTAATTTATAGATTCAATGCCATCCCCATCAAGCTACCAATGACTTTCTTCACAGAATTGGAAAAAAATACTTTAAAGTTCATATGGAACCAAAAAAGAGCCCGCATCACCAAGTCAATCCTAAGCCAAAAGAACAAAGCTGGAGGCATCACGCTACCTGACTTCAAACTATACTACAAGGCTACAGTAACCAAAACAGCATGGTACTGGTACCAAAACAGAGATATAGATCAATGGAACAGAACAGAGCCCTCAGAAATAATTCCACATGTCTACAACTATCTGATCTTTGACAAACCTGAGAAAAACAAGAAATGGGGAAAGGATTCCCTATTTAATAAATGGTGCTGGGAAAACTGGCTAGCCATATGGAGAAAGCTGAAACTGGATCCCTTCCTTACTCCTTATACAAAAATTAATTCAAGATGGATTAAAGACTTAAATGTTAGACCTCAAACCGTAAAAACCCTAGAAGAAAACCTAGGCATTACCATTCAGGACATAGGCATGGGCAAGGACTTCATGTC
Organism: Pan paniscus; assembly: GCF_029289425.2. Lineage (NCBI taxonomy): Eukaryota > Metazoa > Chordata > Mammalia > Primates > Hominidae > Pan > Pan paniscus. Next base: position 185,150,527 of record NC_073254.2, read on the forward strand.
TAAAACACCAAAAGCAATGGCAACAAAAGCCAAAATCGACAAATGGGATCTAATTAAACTCAAGAGCTTCTGCACAGCAAAAGAAACTACCATCAGAGTGAACAAGCAACCTTCAAAATGGGAGAAAATTTTCGCAACCTACTAATCTGAGAAAGGGCTAATATCCAGAATCTACAATGAACTCAAACAAATTTACAAGAAAAAAACAAACAACCCCATCAAAAAGTGGGCGAAGGACATGAACAGACACTTCTCAAAAGAAGACATTTATGCATCTGAAAAGCACATGAAAAAATGCTCACCATCACTGGCCATCAGAGAAATGCAAATCAAAACCACAATGAGATACCATCTCACACCAGTTAGAATGGCAATCATTAAAAAGTCAGGAAACAACAGGTGCTGGAGAGGATGTGGAGAAATAAGAACACTTTTACACTGTTGGTGGGACTGTAAACTAGTTCAACCATTGTGGAAGTCAGTGTGGCGATTCCTCAGGGATCTAGAACTGGAAATACCATTTCACCCAGCCATCCCATTACTGGTTATATACCCAAAGGACTATAAATCATGCTGCTATAAAGACACATGCACACGTATGTTTATTGCGGCACTATTCACAATAGTAAAGACTTGGAACCAACCCAAATGTCCAACAATGATAGACTGGATTAAGAAAATGTGGCACATATACACCATGGAATACTATGCAGCCATAAAAAATGATGAGTTCATGTCCTTTGTAGGGACATGGATGAAATTGGAAATCATCATTCTCAGTAAACTATTGCAAGGACAAAAAACCAAACACTGCATGTTCTGACTCATAGGTGGGAATTCAACAATGAGAACACACGGACACAGGAAGGGGAACATCACACTCTGGGGACTGTTGTGGGGTGGGGGGAGGGGGGAGGGATAGCATTAGGAGATATACCTAATGCTAAATGACGCGTTAATGGGTGCAGCACACCAGCATGGCACATGTATACATATGTAACTAACCTGCACATTGTGCACATGTACCCTAAAACTCAAAGTATAATAATAAAAGAAAAGAAAAGAAAAGAAAAAAGAAGAAAATTTTTTTAAATGTGCTTAATACTTTTTATACATCAGTCTACATTTTTTCAAAAACTATTAGAGAAAGAATGAAGTAATTTATTTTATACTTGGGAAATGATGTTTTTTAGATTTAAGTGCCTTTTTACAATTTATATTGCAAATTTGGAAAAAAATACATATTGAGACATCACTTTCAATTCCAGTGACAGAACAAGTACAAAATACAGTTTGGCCAATTATCTAACTCTAGCTTCAAGAGAAGATTTCAAGGCCAAGAGTAGAGTAGACTAGTGTAGAGTAGAGGAGTAGAGTAGAGTACAGTAGTGTAGGTTTCAAGGCCAAGTATTCCTCTTTTCCCTCTACTTCTCCTTTTTCTATATCTTCTCAGCATAGCTTCATGAGATAATAGGTTGAATATTTTAGCAACACAGAAAGTTAGAAAATAAGTGGTAATATATTATTTTATAATAGGAAGAGAGAACAGTGAGTAGTCTACTGACTTCTAAAGATGAAAGATGCTTTAGGAATTGATCTAAATATGCAGTATGGAAAAAAGAAGTGGACACTAAATTGTCATTTATATAGTGATAAATGACATACTAACCTGCATCTTATCCTGCATGACATTTATATGATTATTTTATCATATAAAAGGACAAAAACAAGTAGGTTATAGTAGAAATTAAAGCCACAAGTGAAGCCTTTAAGATAAATACATAAAAATATGTGGAACACCTTGCAGATTTTAATTAAATTGATACTAAAAAAAATAAGACTACTCAACTTGCATATCAAATTGGGCAAATCTCTAAGCACTGAGCTGTGCCTAAGTAGGTAAGGGTAGTTTCCTGGAAGAATGACAGTGATAACAAAGGAGCCTGGTTCATTACCCACAGTTGTCCTTCAGGAGATGATGAATGGAGAATAATAATACAGTATTGTGAATTTGAATCCATTTTTTAATACTTCTAATGATGCTAGTTTTAACACTAGGTGATATCGTTTGGATTTGCTGTCTCCTCCAAATCTCCCATGGAAACTTGACCTCCAGTGTTGGAGATGGGTCCTAGTGGGAAGCGTTCAGGTCATGGGAGTGCATCCCTCAGAAATGGCTTGGTGCCCTCACCACAGTAATGACTGAGTTCTCACTTTCAGTTTATGTGATCTCTGGTTATTTAAAAATAGTGTGGCACCTCCCTATTCTCTCTCTCACTCCCCTCTCTCTGTGTGACATGCTGACTCCACTTCGCCTTCTGCCATGAGTGGAAATTTCCTGAGGCCCCACTAAATCAGATGCTGGCACCACACTTTTTGTAGAGCCTGCAGAACTGTGAGCCAAATAAACCTCTTTTCCTTATAAATTACCCTGTCTTAGGAATTACTTTATGGCAATGCAAATGGACTAATGCAAAAAAGTTGGTACTGGGAGTGGAGTGTTGCTATAAAGCTACCTGAAAATGTAAAAGTGGCTTTGGAAATTGGTAACAGGCTGGGTAAGAGGCTGGAAGAGTTTGGAGGGCTCAGAAGAAGAAAGGAAAATGAGAGAAAGTTTGTAACTTCTTAGAGACTGGTTAGGTGGTGGTGACCAATGTGCTGAAAGATATACGAACAATGCCAGGCTGACAGGGTCTCAGAAGGAAATAAGGAATTTATTGAAAACTGGAGCAAAGATCTCCCCTGTTATAGTATAGCAAAGAACTTGGCTGTATTGTGTCCATGCCCAGGAGACTGGTGGAATGTTGAACTGAAGAATGATGACTTGGGGTATCTAGCGAAAGAAATCTTTAAGCAGCAAAGCACTCAAGATGTGACATGGCTGCTTCTGACAACGTACGGTCAGATATGGGAGCTAAGAAACGACTTAAAGTTGAAATGTACATTTAAAAAGAAAACACAGCATAAAAATTTGGAAAATTCACAGCCTGGCCATGTAGTAGAGAGAGAAAAAGCATTTTCAGGAGAGGAATATAAGTGGGCTGTGGAGCAAGCACTTGCTAGAGAGATTAGCGTAATTAAATGGGAGCCAAGTGCTAATATACAAGGTAATTAGAAAAAGGTCTCAAAGGCATTTTATAGATTTTCAGGATAGCCCCTCCCATTGGAAGCCCAGAGACCTAGGAGGAAAGAATGGTTTCAGGGTCTAGGTCCAGGGCACAGCTTTTATGAGCCACCCTACAAGGATGTTCCTCACATCCCCACTGCTCTGGCTCCAGCCTTGGCTCAAAGGGCCCCAGATATTGGTCTGGTCACCACTCTGAAGAGAACAAAACCATAAGCTTTGGTGGCTTGCAAATGGTATTAAGCCTGCAGTTGTACAGAATGCAAGCGTGAAGGGGGCTTGGCAGACTCTGCCTAGATTTCAGAGGATGTTTGGGAAAGCCTGGGTGCCCAGGAAGAAGACTGCCACAGGGGCAGAACCCCCACAGAGGAACTCTACTAGGGAAATGCCAAGGGAAAATGTGGGATTGAAGCCCCCACACTGAGTCCCAACGATGGTACTGCCTATGGAGCTGTGGGAAGGGGACTGCCATCTTCCAGACCTGAGATTAATGGAGCCACTGGCAGCTTGAACCCTGATCCTGGAAACGCCACAGGCACTCAACTGCAGCCTGTGATAGCAGCCACAGGGACTATGCCTTGCAAAGCCACAGGGTCAGGGACTATGCCCTGCAAAGCCACAGGGACAGGGACTACACCCTGCAAAGCCACAGGGGCAGGGACTATGCCCTGAAAAGCCACAGGGGCAGGGCTACCTGAAGCCCTGCGAGCCCAGCCCTTGAACCAGTATGCCCAGGATGCAGCAAATACAGTCAAAGCTTATTTTGGAGCTTTAAGATTTAATGTCTGCTGGGTTTCATATTTGTGTAGTGCCTGTTGCCCCTTTCTTTTGACTGATTTATCCCTTTTGGAGTGGAAATGTTTATACAATACCTGTACCACCAATGTATATTGGAAGTAAATCACTAAATCACTTATTTTTGATTTTACAGGCTCATAGGTGGAAGGAATTTACCTTGAGTCTCACATGAGACTTTGGACTTCTGAATGATGCTGGAATGAGTTAAGACGTTGGGGAACTATCAGGAAGGGATAACTGTATTTTTCAATGTGAGGAGAACATGACATTTGAGGGGCCAGGGACAGAACAATATGGCTTAGATGTTTTGTCCTCTCAAAATCTTATGTTAAAATGTGACCTCTAATGTTGAAGGTGGGCCTAGTGGAAGGTGTTTCGGTCATAGAGGTGGATCCCTCATGAGTGATTTGGTGCCTTTCTCTCAGTAATGAATGAGTTCTCACTCTGAGTTCATGTGTTATTTGGTTGTTTAAAAAGAGCGTGCATCTCCCCTCTCTCTCTTGCTCCTCTGATCCAGGTGTTAGGGTGGGGCTCCAACGGCAGCCCAAGGATGAATCATGTGACAAAGGTTACATTTCTCTCTCACTCCGTGTGACACACTGGCTACCCTTCAGCATCCACCATGATTGGAAGCTTCCTGAGGCCCTTACAAGAAGCAGATTCCAGCCCCATGCTTCCTGTACAGCCTGCAGAACCATGAGCCAAATAAACCTCTTTTTATTATGAGTTACCCAGGCTTAGGTATTCTTTTATAGCAATGAAAATGGATGTGCACACAGAGTTATGTTCCAGATCTTCACATCTACATTCATATCTGATTGCTTACAATAATGAGAATTTTTTTTCAGCAGCATAAGCCAACATTTGATTTCAAAAGCATCAGTTTGTAGGCTAATAGGTTGTTCCTGCCACCTCAACATCCATTTTCCTTTTCTACATTAATAGTGGCTTTGCTTTGAGGAAACAAGCATCTTGCTCCTCTGGTCCAGGTGTTAGGGTGGGGCTCCAACGGCAGCCCAAGGATGAAGCATGTGACAAAAGTTACATTTAATGGAACATTAAACTTTTTCACCCAATGGATTCACTGATAGATACATGGCCTAGGATCCATCAAATAATGCAATTACATCTCCTGGGACCCAATTTTATTTCGTAAGAGTAAATTCCAAGACTTATCTGAAATTGCCAGGTAGAGATAAACCCTTCTCAGCCAGATGTGAATGCAAGGCTGTCTGCTTAAATGGAGTCAGATACCAAAGTCCATGTAACTGAAGATAGTCTGAGAGGTGAAAACAAGTACAGGTAACGTTTGCACCCCTGGGTCAAGCCGTTCCTACAGCCAGATGCTTTGGTCATTTGATCTGATAGATGGTGTTTTTACTTAAGTCAACCCATGGTGTTCTATCATTTACAACACTATTTAAATTATTCATTTAAAAAGGTTATATACTTGTTATAATGAAGCTGCCATGGTTCAAAGTTATTGTATAATGTTCTCAAGGGAATTGACTTTAGGAACAGCTTATAAAACACAGAATAAATAAATTTCATTATTTCATAAGCATGTCTTATTTCTGATTGCAAATAGTATTAGGGTTAGCCACCAAGCATGTTTTGCTTTAAATAGCAATGGGATGTCAAAGCGCACACACACACACACACACACACACACACACACGAGACAAAAGTTTGCTGCCACTTAGAATCTTTAGATAAGCTAGTTCTAGGCTCCAAAGATACTTTGGGAGGTTTTATAAATATGTCCTGAATAACCACCAAGGTTGGTGGATGCAGATGCCATCCTTAAGTAGCATTTTTGTATGTGGAAAGTAATTATTTTAATATATTATTTCTCATGTTTATTTTAAAGTCTGGGATTTTTTACTAAGCTGAGGCAACAAGATATCAGTTCATCTGGGAATTCATTCATTCTTTCTCGATTCAAAGATGTGGCCTCTTAAAGAAATTTTCAGGTTTTACTAAAGGATTATGAAAAATAGGCTGCCAATGAAGGTCAGAAGTTGTACTTTTACAAGAAGAAAATTAGGTAAAGACCAAAGAAAAATACTGTAGAAGAGTTCTGTAGCTGGCAAATGAAATTATTCTTTAATTACTTTTCTTATTGAATATTTATGAAAAATCAGTGTTCAACAAAATAAATTGCTACTCACTGCCCAGATGTTTGAAATTTGTAGCTAAATATTAATTCATAGAAAGGTGCCCACTAGCATTGTTATAACTGAATAAAAAATTGCCTAAAAATGTAACAAAGGGCTAATGAGAGAGAAAATATAAATAATCATGAGATAAACACATATTCATGGTTTATAATTATTCACAGGAATGAGTTTTCCAATTGGTTATAGTTAAAAACAGTGATTTTTTTAAGAAAATTTCATTTCAAATGTGGAACATTCGTTTACTTCAAATATTCATATACATTAAATAGTAATGTGTCCATATTTATAGGTCAGTTCTATAAATACATATGTTCAACTTGTGAATTTTTACAGAGAATAATTTTTCATAATTCAGTAAACCTCAGTTATTAGATTCCTGTTGCCTATTGTACCCCCTTTTTTGAATTTTGAAAGAAGTTTTAAAATACATTTAATGTCACTGGAATGTCAAACATTATTTAGTATTTTCTAACTTAATATTTCTTAGATGTCTAATGTAAAAAAATGGAATGGGTCTCTTTCACAAAATGAAAGACACAGATACTGACATTAGAAGCTGATCAGACATCCACTCATTCATTTTATGAATGATGAAACAGATTCGGAAAAAGAAAACCAGCAAGACCTAACTCAGCTCAGTAATGACCGGAACAAACCAATACTGCCTCACTCTCTTCTGTACATGGCTTTTATAATTTACGTAGTACATTATAACATCAAGGCTGAATCACGAGACTATTTGCTTTATATATATATATATATATATATATATATATATATATGTTTTGTACGCTTCTGCAAATCAAACTCAGAGCTAAGGTACATTCAATTAAAAATCCTAGTGCTTTAAGAAGAAAAGCAAAAACTAGCACTGACCCCTGCAATAAAGTGGAAGTAGTGCCTCATGTGCATACTTAGCTATTTACACATGAAACAGGTCTTCTCACGACACTAAGTGTTCATTTATCTATAAAAAAACAAGTTTCAGGCTAGGCGCAGTGGCTCACACCTGTAATCCCAGCAATTTGGGAGGCCAAGGTGGGTGGATCCCTTGAGGTCAAGACTTTGAGACCAGCCTGGCCAACATAGTGAAGCTTTGTCTCTACTAAAACTACAAAGATTAGCCAGGTGTGGTGTTGCGCACCTGTAGTCCCAGCTACTCAGGAGGCTGAGGCAAGAGAATCTCTTGAACCCAGGAGATGACGGCTGCAGTGAGCCGAGATCATGCCACTGCACTCCAGCCTGGGTGACAGAGCAAGACTCCATCTCAAAAACAAATAAACAAACAAACAACAAACAAAGCAAGTTTTACACATAAAAAAAAACCTTCAACAGTAATATGGAAGTGATATTACCAGACAAACCTCAGGTAGATGCACTGGCCTTTCTAGCTGCTGTCACCATGCTGTGGATAACGCTGCCCATGAGGTACACCCAGGGACACTAGAAGCCAATGCCCAGGGGCACTAACACCGTGAAGCAAACCGGGAATGGATAGAATGAGGAAGACTTACTCGCCCATGAGCTTCTCCTATGTTTGTTCTTAGGAACAGAACACAGTAATCAACAAAAATGATTTACTCCTCACAGTCAGTCCTAGCATTTTGATCCTGTCTCAAATGTGTCTTTTCGGTAAATTGAGGCATTTTCTTCCATGTACTCTCTCCCAGCAATGATATTTACCTATATAATCCATATGAATTCTCTGAAATACAACGATCAAATTCAAATAAGAGAACCTGAGAATAATCAAAAGCAAATTGTCAGAGAATCATCCCGAGTGGATGCTGTTTGCTGACACCTGCATAGCACAGGATGATATGTCCTTCGGCCCCTTGACACCAAGAACTATCTCCCAAATTCTGTTTCCATACCCACAGTGTTGTGAAAGCTCGATCCCTATGAAGCCACGGATTCCAGGTGGCTCCGTCGGATCACAAGCACTCAGGAAACAGGAAAGGCAGCCTCATTCTGCTGCATCAACAGGAGGCCAGTCTTCCCTGGGCTCCAGGCGTCACAGGCAGCAGAGCACGGCGGCGGAAGTAGACAGGGCTTGGAGAGTTATAAGCCATTCCCTAGTGCAGCTTGTGGCTTTCAGAAATACATTCCCTGAAAGAGACTCACTCCACGTTCATTGAAATTCATAGATAAGCTACAGAAACAGCAAAACACAAGCTATTTAGCAAACTTTAATTACTCAACTGAAGTAATAAAATATGCATGAGAAAAGAGAACATCCAGCTAGTCTATAAAGTAAACTAGCCAACAAATTAATTAGCACTTAATAACAGGAAATTTCTATCAATTGGCAAAAGCACCATAAATTACTTGTGGAATACAAAGATTTTATTTTTCTGTTACTATTTTCAGTAACTAAGTTTTGGCCATTATTCAGGATGTTTTATTTGGAGAATACAGCATGATTAATAGCATATAACATTAATAATCTTGGAAATTGATTTCAGAATGTGATATCTACCTTTAATAAAGGGCTAACAACATACTTTGATATAGAAAGATTGGTCAAGTGTTTCAACTGACATCTTTACTTCCCCAATATTAAATTTAATATCAATGTAATGGATAAGGCAATACTTAACATTATTGCATGGCAGGGCCTATAGTACTTAATGTAGGAAGCAAGATTTACATGTGGAGTAGGAGAGCTGCAGAATTTGAAACATTCATGTTAGCATTGGAAAAATTGATGTTATGCTTGCATGTAGTAGAACTTGTATTACATCTATAGTAGGCTCATACATTCGAGAAAAAATAATTCAACCCCCAAAAGATGTGTAGTAGTTGGCCTTATGGAATATGCAATATCATTAAATAAAAGTAGTAAGGATATCTGAATAAAGTCTAAATATCTATTTTATATCAATAAAGATATAATAAACCCACTTATTAAAGTTGGCTTAAATACTGTATTGAAAAAAAATTGTATGTTAAACACAAAAGATTCAACCTCAAAATAAAAAAAAAATAGACAAGAAATCCCTAAGCAAATATTCACAAAAAGAAAGCTGAGTGGGTTTTCCACAGGCAGAGTGAGATCAATGAGATCCAGTGAAGCATGGTATAATAACGAAGAATACAATGTTTAATGAGGTTTCATGCAAAAATGTTTATGTGCCACATAGCAGCAATCTAGCACAATCAAACTCACACCCATACATTTCAGAAACTGTAGTAATTACTATTCTACTTCTTCTGAGAAAGCAAAGATACAAAAGTAAGAAAATGTGTAAGGGATCAAAACAACATAATTGATAAGATTACACTAATAGTCAATAAAATGTATCTTGATAGAAATATATGTTAAGTTGTATAAAACATTTAATTAAAATTGTAAATATATACAATCATCAAGAGAAGAACAATAAATTCCAAAAGGTAAACAGAATGTACTTTCTAATCATGGAAAATAAAATTGTGAAATTATAATCAAAATAGAAAAAACAAAAAGCAGAAACATCTGGAAGTTATGAAATCTTAGTAAGCAACACTTACACTAAAGATGATACATAAATTATTATTACCTGATAATGAAAACATCTATACATCAAAGTATATTGAATATAGCTAAAACTATATTCACAGGAAAATTTAGTCTTAATAACTGCACAAATAAATAACAAAGAGCAGGCCGGGCGCGGTGGCTCATGCCTGTAATCCCAGCACTTTGGGAGGCCGAGGCGGGCAGATCACGAGGTCAGGAGATCCAGACCATCCTGGCTAACACGGTGAAACCCCGTCTCTACTAAAAATACAAAAAAAATTACCCGGGCGCAGTGGCGGGCGCCTGTAGTCCCAGCTACTAGGGAAGCTGAGGCAGGAGAATGGCGTGAATCCGGGAGGCGGAGCTTGCAGTGAGCCCAAATCGCGCCACTGCACTCCAGCCTGGGCGACAGAGCGAGACTCCATCTCAAATAAATAAATAAATAAGTAAATAAATAACAAAGAGCATTTTTAAATAGACGGTGTTACCATGTAGCACAAATATTTATTTTTTAAGAGCAATAACATTACAGTAAAAAAAAAACCAATGAGAAAAACCAAAAAAGCAAAAAATACAAAACAAGCACACACAAAAAATGCAATAAAATGAAACAGCCACTAGTTGGAAATAATCCTCTTAAAAATATAGAAATACAAACAGGAAGCAAAATCAAAAGAGTAAAAAGGAATATAGTTATAGCTACAAAGTAATTTTTTAAATAGGTGCATGTATTAAAACCTCAATGAAACAGATTAACTGATGGAAAAATGTTTTACCAAAATTGCTCCCGTACGTAATAGGAATCCAAAACAAACAAACACAAAATATTAAGGCATTGAAAAAGCCTTCAGTTAATGTCTCTTTTCAAAGAGTAAGATCCAAATGGTTTCATATACAAATAATTTCAAACTCAACGGTAAATTATTTCAATACTAATTTGACCATGTCATACCATAGGAAAAAAAGGAACAGTTTTTATATTTTTTAAGGAAAGAAGCCAGTTACTATTCACCACAGAAAATTATAGATCAATAAAATATTTCAACCAATCTCATTTAGGATTGCCTGGGAAAATAATGAATAAATGAACGAATGAACATGATGAAATTCAGCATTATTTAAAAATTAATTCATCACGATCAATAATGAGCTAAATTCATGATCAAATGAGCTAGATTCCTGAAATTCAACAATGCTCTATGTTTAGAAAATTGATTAATATGATACTCTTAGTATTAGGTCAAAAGAGAATGTGCAACATCACAATAGATATTGTAAAGGTATTTGAAAAATTCTTACATATTAATATGAACAAGCAAAAAACAAACAAAATTAAAATAGATCAATAGTTTCATCATCTTTCTCCTTGTCTCTGTCTCTCTCTCTCTCTCTCACACGCACACACACACATACACACACACCAGACACTCAAACATATTTATATTTACCGTATGTTTAGTGGCAAAACAATGGAAGCATTCCCAATGACACTTGCCTCATACCAAAGTATTCATTATTACGATATCATCTAACTTGGACTAAATAGCACAATTTGGCAATATCAACCCAAATATATATTAGATATACTCATCAATACATGGATTCTATTATAAATATATCCTCTGGTAAAAGTCTACATGTTTTTTGTAATATATGAATACTTATTTATTGAAATCATAACTTAGCAAGAAATTAAAACCATCAAGTTTTCCTAAGATACTATTTAATAACATGTAATAACATGTAAATCTAAAACATTATTTTAATAACTTGTGCCCATTGTTTTCCGAAAAGGGAGATGTTAAGGTTGGAGATATTGGAAAGGAAAAAGGAAGGAAATCATTTCATTTTTTCATGTTCCAAAAGCAAAGTGTTAAATTGCTTTGGTTGTATTTGCCAGAGAACTTGGGAAACAAGCATGACTTTCCATGAAAATCCCATCAGAAAAGAGCTGGGGAAAAATTCATAAACTAAGAATTTTTCACTTTATTGTCACTTTTAAATTACAGCTCCTCTCCCTTTTTCAATACGCGAGCATGTAGGGTAGCAGTGATCTCCAAACTTGTGCACCTGAGCTTAATGAAGAGCATGTAATGAGGATAATGTAAATGCCACACAGCAGCAGTTTACAAACAGGCAAGCAAGTTAATCCAGTGTGGGTTAAAACAACACCGTGCACTGCATTTTGTCCCATAAAAAGCAATAATCTAAAAGGATACAATATGTGCGCAACACAGATGAAAAGTATAATTGAATCGCAAGCGGAAGGGAAAAAGAAAAATAATCCTACAAAGGAAGGTAGTCGTTCAGCTGAAAATCAAAGCCTGCTGCTTCCCAAGTTACTTAGTAGTTTACTTTCTATTGCTTCTATAACCAACTTTGTAAACTACCTGTGGATCACAGCTTCTCCTATTGGGCGCATCTGTGAGTGCACATTTTAGCTACCACAACACCGTAGTGTGTGAAATACATGAGCCAGCAACCTACGAAGGAAAGGATATGTGACATTTTACCACAAAGAAACAATATGTCCTCACATTGTTTATACATGTGTACGTTAAATCTTTATTTTGTATGTAACGTACTGAAATATTGTAATCACATATATTGATTCCAAGCAATACTATCAATTGCTATGGGAAAGTATTTCACCTGAACAGTCATTCGCTTCCGAAATGGAGAAAATGGAAGGTCTTTACATTATAAAAGAAGACAACAAAAGCTAAGGTTTTAACTCTCTTAATTACAAAAACAATTCAACATCTCAATTAAGCATTATCATGATTTTTGGCATCAATGGGCAAGGAAGATAAATGCTTAGCATTAAATAAATCACTGAGCAAAATGTTTTGCATGCAAAACTTTCAAGTTGTCCTTTTGTCAAGTCTTAGCTCCATACAAGTGAACGTTTCCTGCTTTCAAGGGACCCGGAATGTGTTGAAACTATTCAGACTTTTAGTTATTTTGAGATATAAGAAATTTTGTCACATCTTGGATAGAAGTTATGTGAGGACTAAAATTGTGCTCATGTGTATGTTTATGTGAGTGCTTGTGTATTTGTTCTTCTGATTATATTCCTCCAGCAACCACAAAAATACTGAGCCCAGAAGAAATGGGCTCCATTTGCCATGATGAAAGATACAACGTATACTGTGGCTCTTAACCATAGTAGTATAATATTTCAGGGTAAAGGAAGGAGGGAGTACTGACCCCGTTATAAAGAAAACTGCCCTAAAATGTCACATGACCTCATTTTACTACTTCTGCTATCTCACCATTCACCAGAGTATGAGTTCTAACATCAGTAACTACATCAGTCCCACTGAGGAACTCAGTTCTCAATATGACAGACTGAATCACATCAATAAATGTTTTAAGCACACATAAGAGTTTAGTAATAAACCAATTTCACATGGATTCAATTATGTCATTTCTCAATGCTTGCTTTTAAATCAATAGTATTCACATATACATATATATATAAAGTATCCTTGAGAATATTTATATTTTAAGGCAGTTTTGTAACCTTTCAGCTTACAATACTTTTAGAAATTAAAAACTGTATCTTTAAACAATAGATTTAAATCAATAATGAAAGTATCCATTTCCTTATAACTTATAACATTGTATTTGTAACAACAATTAAACAACACTCTATGCTTACTAAATATTCATTACTATAAAATAGAACATTGTTTATTTTAAGACTGTGATTCTGGGTCAGACATAAAATTTGAAAGTTTTTATTTTTTCAGTATCCAGTTCGGTATATGGAACTGGTGAGGCCATTTTTCCTCAAAGAACGTGAAAAAGCAAGCATAATCTTGTGATTACTCTTGGAGAGAGAGGTAGCACTGGGAAAAAAGGTGAGAACTATAAGCCATATACTAGATATTTATTTCTTCTTTTATTAAAATGTGTAATATATTACTTTGTGCTTACACTAATATGTACATACAATTGAAATGTATTTCCACAACTTATAAATGTGGTTTGAACAATGAAAAAAACTGTATACTTAAATAATTAATATAATAATTACTTTCCCTCAAATGTTAAAGTATTAAAACTAAAAGTGACCCTAAATGTTACCTAATTCATCTGTTTATTTTCTGTTAGAAAACATACAAACTAAAACTTACAAGGGATTTTGAAGAGTTAAACAATTTTCCCAGGTCACGTGCAAATAAAAGATAGTATGTAGAAGATTAGAATTGGCCCCCTTTTCATTGTACTTTGCAATATATAATTTCCCTTTCCATTTGAATTTATATAAAAAAGAAATCATGGGGGAGAGAGTAATTGAAAAGAATCGGCATAAAATGACTTCATAATAATATCAACTACTTAAGCAATAGGTAGCACTAGGCCTTTCCTTTATCACTCTAATTTGAACAGACTTGTTTTTGTTTTTGTTATTACCTGAGGCTCACTATCATCTTTAGAGAAATTCTTACAAATCAGGTAAAGCTCAAGAAGACTACTAATAATTCACAATATTGAGAAGAAACAGTGCAGCGATGACTTCAATGTGACCAGAATTCACTTATTCCACCAGTTATTATAGAGTCAGCATGGTAAAAATTTACCAGTAAATCCATTCAGATTTATTAATTTGTCAACTTCTTTAAAGCTTTTCAATTTAAGAAAATTGTATATAGTATCATCTTAAGATCTTTTAATATTTATAGAATCTGCAATTATATCTTGTATGCATCTCTTATATTGAAATTTTGTGTCTTATTTATTCTTGCTAGATATCCCATTGCTTTAAAAAATAATGTATCTACATTATTTTTACATAAATAACAAATATATAAATATATTTTATAGATACATTATAAAGTTTGTTCGTTCATCAATTTAAACATTCTGTATCTTGTTATTTTTGATCTAATATTTTATGTCTATTCACTTCTCTGTCCATGTACTTATTTTATTTATCTTAGGTAATAAAAGATATATTGAAAAACATCAAGTATCTTCCAAAATTAACAGGAAACCTACAATTTAGGCTCAATCTCAGAACCCTGCGGGCACAAAGATACCACTGTCTCCTTCCAGAGAAAACAGCCACACCCTAATTACTGCCCTCTACTCCCCCAAACCTGGGCAGGTGCAGCTACAAGAAACTCATTCTTCCTCTAAAGCCACGTTAAAAAAAATCATACCGTAGATTTTGAGAGAAGATTAATAAATATTATTAGGTCGGCGGAAATGTCATTTTTTCATAAAATTCTGTTTCATGTATTCAAAACTTTTGATTACTGCAGTTTCATGATGATCTCTGCTCTTCGTTGGTATTTCCTTTTCACCACTATGAGGTGTTTCTCTTTACTCCTATTTAGTGTGATTTGCCTTAAATAATATTTTTATAATAGTAATATTGTCACCACAGCTTTCCTTTTCTTACTATTTTCCTGCTATATCTTTTTCATCCCTTAATATTCAACTTAAAAAAAAATTTCCTTTAAGTGAGACTCTTTCAGGTAGCACAACTTAGCTTTTTTAAAAATGTTTAAAACGTGATATTTTGTCAAACAAGGAAAGAAAATAAAGTTCAATTTTCCAAAATTTTATTTAAAATAGTTATAAGTTATATCACAAATATGAAATTTCACAACCGAGCAGTGAAATTTGCTGTAATGGCAAACAAGTATAAATTCTTTTCGCAGTTTTCTTATTTCTGTGGTTAAAAAGCAACAACATAATCATCTTTTAAGTGTAGAGTATGTAGAGTATACTGGCATTAATGATATGCATCTTGTTATACAACACGTCTCTGGAACTTTTCATCTTGCAAAACTGAAACTCGATATCCTTTGACAATAACTTCCCTTTTCCTCCTTCTCCCACCTTCTGGCAACCACCATTCTACTTTCCGTTTCTCAGAATTTGTCTACCCTAGGCACTTGAACTAAATGGGCTCATGAAGCATTGGTTTCTGTGGCTGGCTTATTTCACTGAGCACAATATCCTCAAGGTTCATCCATGTTGAATCACATGGCAGGATTTTCTTCTATTTTAAAGGCTGAATGATATTCCATTGCATGTATATCCTGGACATCTAAGTTACTTCCTCATCTTTGCATTGTCAATAATGCTGCAATGAACATGGGTGTGCAAATATCTCTTCAAGATCATGTTTTCAATTCTTTTGAATATATATCCAAAAGTAAGATTGCTGGATCATACGGTAATTTTATTTTTAAATTTTTGAGGAACCTCCATATTGTTTTCCATAGTGGCTGCAGGACTTCGCAACCTCACCGACATAGCACAAGGGATCCAATTTCTCCACACCTTTTCCAACACTTGTTATTTTCTAGGTTTGTTTTATTGTTTTGTTTTGTTTTGTTTTGTTTCTATAGTGGCCATCCTAAGAGGTGTGCAGTACTATCTCCTTGAGGTTTGTATTTGCATTTCCCTGATGATTCATGATGTTGAACATCTTTTCATTTGCTTGTTAGCCATTCGTACACCTTCTTTGGAGAAAGGTCTACTTAAGCCCTTTGCCCATTTTAGAATTTATTCATTTATTTGTTCTTGAGTTATAGGAGTTCTTATAGGTTCTGAATATTAACCCCTTATCATAAAAATAGTTACAAATATTGTCTTTCATTTCCTGCCACACCGTTGTTTCTTTTGTTTTGTAGAGATTTTAAGTTTGAAATTGCCTCATTTGTCTATATTTGCTTTTGTAGCCTGTGCTGTTGGGATCACATCAAAACATCTGTGGCTATATCCAATATCAGGAAGCTTCCTAGATGTTTTATTCCAGGAATTTTATAGTTTCATGTCTTGCATTTAGGTCGTTAATCCATTTTGAGTTAATTGCTCCATATAGTATAAGGTAAAATTCCAACTTCATTTTTTTTGCATGTAGATATCCAGTTTTGCCAACACCATTTGTTGAAGAGACTAACTTTTTCCCATTGTGTATTCTTCATACCCTTGCTAACTATCATTTGACCCATATATGTGAGGATTTATTTCTGTGCTCTCCATTCTGTTTAACTGGTCTGTGTGTCTGTCTTTATGCAGGTACCTTACTGTTTTGATTATTGTAAATTTGTAGTGTGTTTTGAAATCACAAACTGTGAAGCCTCCAGCTTCATTTGCTTTCTCAATTTTTGGTATCTTTTTAGATATTTATATGTAGAATAGCTAAGTTGTATATCTATATCTTCAAAATAATATTGCCCAAGTCAACTATTTATATCCCAAGGAAATGTTTATATAGTACTCAAGGTGCAGAATATAAAGTTGAAGCATAAAATTGTAAAAATATTTTTCTCCTTCCAAAATAGTGGGATTTTGATATTTGGGTCCTTTGAGTTTCCGTATGAATTTTATTTTTATTTTTTTTTATTTTTGAAAAAATGCCATTGAACTTTACTTGTTGTTATTTATTTATTTATTTTTTATTATACTGTAAGTTCTGGGGTACATGGGCAGAACATGCAGCATTGTTACATAGGTATACACGTGCCATGGTGGTTTCCTGCACCCATCAACCTGTCATCTATACTAGGTATTTCTCCTAATGCTATCCTTCTCCTAGTCCCCCGACTCCCCGATAGGCCCTGGTGTGTGATGTTCCCCTCCCTGTGTCATTTTTCAACTCCCACTTGTGAGTGAGAACATGTGGTGTTTTGTTTTCTGTTCCTGTGTTAGTTTGCTGAGAATGATGGTTTCCAGCTTCATCCATGTCCTTGCAAAGGACAGGAATTCATCCTTTTTTATGGCTGCATAGTTTTCCATGGTGTATATGTGCCACATTTTCTTTATCCAGTCTATCATTGATGGGCATTTGGGTCGGTTCCAATTATTTGCTCTTATGAACTGTGCTGCATTAAACTTACGTATGCATGTGTCTTTATAGCAGAATGATTTATAATCCTTTGGGTATATACCCAGTAATGGGATGGCTGGGTCAAATGGTATTTCTGGCTCTAGATCCTTGAGGAATCACCACACTGTCTTCCACAACAGTTGAATTTACACTCCCACCGACAGTGTAAAAGCGTTCCTATTTCTCCACATTCTCTCCAGCATCTGTTGTTTCCTGACTTTTTAATGATCGCCATTCTAACTGGCGTGACATGGTATCTCATTGTGGTTTTCATTTGCATTTCTCTAATGACCAGTGATGATGAGCTTTTTTTCATGTTTCTTGGCCACATAAATGTCTTCTTTTGAGAAATGTCTGCTCACATCCTTTGCCCACTTTTTGATGGCGTTGTTTTTTCTTGTAAATTTGTTTAAGTTCTTTATAGATTCTGGATATTAGCCCTTTGTCAGATGGATAGATTGCAAAAATTTTCTCCCGTTCTGCAGGTTGCCGATTCACTCTGATGATAGTTTCTTTTGCTGCACAGAAGCTCCTTAGTTTAATTAGATCCCATTTGTCAATTTTGGCTTTGTTGCCATTGCTTTTGGTGTTTTAGTCATGAAGTCTTTCCCTATGCCTATGTCCTGAATGGCACTGCCTAGGTTTTATTCTAGGGCTTTTATGGTTTTAAGTCTTACGTTTAAGTCTTTAATCCATCTTGAATTAATTTTTGTAGAAGGTGTAAGGAAGGGGTCCAGTTTCAGTTTTCTACCTATTGCTAGCCAGTTTTCCCAACATCATTTATTAAGTATGGAATCATTTCCCCATTGCTTGTTTTTGTCAGGTTTTTCAAAGATCAGATGGTTGTAGTTGTGTGGCGTTATTTCTGAGGCCTCTGTTCTGTTCCATTGGTCTATATATCTGTTTTGGTACCAGTACCATTCTGTTTTGGTTACTCTAGCCTTGTAGTATAGTTTGAAGTCAGGTAATGTGGTGCCTCCAGCTTTGTTCTTTTTGCTTAGGATTGTCTTGGCTATATGGGTTCTTTTTTGGTTCCATATGAACTTTAAAGTAGTTTTTTCTAATTGTGTGAAGAAAGTCAATGGTAGCTTGATGGAGATAGCATTGAATCTATAAGTTACTTTGGGCAGTATGGCCATTTTCACAATATTAATTCTTCCTATCTATGAGCATGGAATGTTTTTCCATTTGTTTTGCTCTACAAAGCAGTGGTTTGTATTTCTCCTTGAAGAGGTCCTTCACATACCTTGTAAGCTTTATTCCTAGGTATTTTATTATTTTTGTAGCAATTGTGAATGGGAGTTCACTCATGACTTGGATTGTGTTGAATCTGTAGATCACTTCGGGTAGAATGAACATTTTAACAATACTAAGTTTTTCAGTCTGTGAACACAGAATGTCTTTCTATTTATTTGTGTCTTTAATTTCTTTCAGCAATGCTTTGTAGTTTTCAGTGTTCATCTTTTGCCTCCTTGGTTAAGTTTATTGTTGAGTGCTTTATTCTTTTTGATGCCATTGTAAATGTTATTGCTTTCCTAATTTCGTTTGTGGATTATCCATTGTTAGTTTATAGAAATGTGACTGATTTTTGCATGTTGATTTCAGATCTTACAACTTTACTGAATTCATTTATTAATTATAATAACTAATTGTGGACTCTTTAGAGTTTCCTACATATAGGCTTATGTCATCTGCTGTCAGAGATACTTTTACTTCTGCAATTTCAATTTGGATACTGTTTATTTCTTTGTCCTGCCTAACTGCTCTGACTAGGACTTCCAGTGTTATTTGAACAGAAGTAGTGAGAGTGGGAATCCCCTTCTTGTCCCTGATCTTACAGGAATGGCTTTCCATTTTTCCCTGTTGAGTGTAATGTTATCTGTGTGATTTTTATGTATGGCCTCTATTATGTTGAGGTATTTTGTTTAATTCCTAGTTTGTTGAGAGTTTTCATTATGAAGAGAGTCAAATCTTATCAAATTCTTACTCTGCATCAAATTCTTGTTCTGAGATGACTGCGTGGTTTCTGACCTTCGTTCCTCAATGTGGTACATTACACTAATTGATTTTTACATGTTAAACGATCTGCTATGGTTTGACTGTGTGTCCCCTCCCAAACACATGTTGAAAAGTAACTGCCTTTGTATAGTATTAAAAGATGAGACCTTTTAATACTAACAAAGGCAGTTATATTTCAACATGTCACACACCGGGGACTGTTGTGGGGTGGGGGGAGGGGGGAGGGATAGCATTAGGAGATATACCTAATGCTAAATGATGAGTTAATGGGTGCAGCACACCAACATGGCACATGTATACATATGTAACAAACCTGCACATTGTGCACATGTACCCTAAAACTTAAAGTATAATAATAATAAAATTAAAAAAGAAAAAAAAAGATGAGACCTTTAAAAGGTGAGTAGGCCATTCAGGCTCTGCCCTCATAAAGGGATTAATGGCATCATTGCAGGAGTAAATTTCTTATAAAAGGATGAACTTGGTTCCCTTTTATCTCTCTCACCCTCTCATCCCTTCCCATAAGATGATGCAGCAAGAAGCCTCTCACCAGATGCCAGCACCTTGATATTGGACTTCCCAGGCTCCAGAACCGTGAGAAATACATTTATTTTCTTTATAAATTACCCAGTCTCTGGTATTCTGTTATAATAGCACAAAATGGGCTAAGTCACCATCCTTGCATTCCAGTAACAAATTCAAGTTGGTTATAGTGTATAATTATTTTAATGTGCTGATGAATTTGGTTATCCAGCATTTGTTGAGAATTTTGCATCAGCTTTCATCATGGACATTGGTCTATAATTTTTTTCTTCTAGTATCTTTGTTTGGCTTTGGTATCAGAATAATGGTGACATCATAAAATGAATTTGAAAGAGGTTGAGAAGGACTGACATTAAGAATTTTTTTAAAGTTTCATAATAATATAGTTTATTTCTTCTAGTTGATTACTCCATTTACCTTCATTAATATTTATAATATATTTAACTTATTTATAGCATCTTATTTTGTGTGCTGCACTTACTAGTTTTTTTTCTATCCATTTTAACTTTAATTCCATATTTCACTTTATTGTTCACATAGAGCCTGTTGCACAGACTTCTCTCCCTATGTGGCATTAAAGACACAACCCTTGTGGTTAAGATTTATATTTGGTATAAATTCTCCTGAGGTATCACACATTTATCTGACTTTAAGTTTTATCTATAATCCTAAAATTATACAACTCTTATTTCAATATAGACTCAAAAATAATTTTGTTATATTTTATTCAGTCACCCATTCTATTTGAGGCAAATAGAAGGATTCCTAAAATAGTTTAGTAGCTTTCAGACTTCCAACTATTTTTTAGTTTGGAAACTTTTTGACAAATTTTAATATATTTACTTCCATTTGTTTATGCTGACCAGATAATAATATTCTAGCATCGAAATATGCCAAATCATTAAACATCTTAAGTAGATTTTCTTCAAATGGAGAAACATCAAATAATTTTTTAAAGTTTTAGTTCTTGAAAACAGAAATCTTGATATTTATTTCATCAGGAGACTAAGAGATGTGAATGACAGCATTTCATAGGATATCTGACAACCCTGGTGTAGGTAAAAGGCAAAGAGGCAGGAATTAAGTTGGAAATTGAGAAAAGACTGTGAATAATGGCAAGCAAATTGTGAGCAAAGAAGAAAACTAAAATATTGCTCAAATTTATGTGACCAAAAAATAATGACACTAATAATCAAAATAGAATACCTAGAAAACTGATCTGAGTTAAAGATTGGGTTACATACTATGAATCCCTTTTAAAATTTTAAGATTGAAATAACAAAGTGTTTTCTAAATTGGCATACTATAGTAAATAAAAATTGTAGGTCCCAAACTCTGTATTTCTAGGTGATAGGGTTTGGCTGTGTCACCACTCAAACCTCATCTTGAATTGTAGCTCCCATAATTCCCATGTGTCATGGGAGGGACACAGAGGGAGGTAATTAAATCATGGGGGCAGGTCATGCCCCAAACTGTTCTCATGTTTGTGAATAAGTCTCACTAAACCTGATGGTTTTATAAATGAGAGTTTCCCTGCACAAGCTCTCTCTTGCCTGCTGCCATGTGAGACATGTCTTGCTTTCCCTTTGCCTTCTGCCATGACTGTGAGGCCTCCCACCCATGTGG
Source organism: Pan paniscus (assembly GCF_029289425.2). Taxonomy (NCBI): domain Eukaryota; kingdom Metazoa; phylum Chordata; class Mammalia; order Primates; family Hominidae; genus Pan; species Pan paniscus. Next base: position 185,172,174 of record NC_073254.2, read on the forward strand.
AACTGTGAGTCAATTAAACCTCTTTCCTTTATAAATTACCCAGTCTTGGGTATGTCTTTATTAGTATTGTGAGACTGTACTAATAGACTGGGTACGATTAAGAATGCTAGTATTTGAAATTATGAGAATGACAAGCAATAAGAAAAACAAAGATGTATTTATACGTTTACAAATATTTACTGAGAACCCACTCTGTGAAGACACTCTTCCAGGTGTTGACCAACACAACTATTAAAAACAAGAAGACAATCTAAATCCTCAAGAAATTTTATATTTCAGAGATAAAGTCAGATATTAAGCAAATGAGATTAATTATATTTGCTAAAATAAATGAATTTCTGAGATAAAAATAATGGGGATAGGGGACACTCAGGGAAAGCCTTGAAAGATGAGAAAGAAACAGTTATGCATAGAGCAGAGAGAAGGGGAAAGGCCTCAGGGGAAAGGCTCAGTACAGCAAACTCCGAAAGCACCAAGGAACTCACTTTGTGGAAGGGGATAGGAAGCCAAAATGTTGGGAATGGCATGATCATTATGAGCAAGAAGGAGCTGGAAGATATAAAATAACCATAGTTATGTTTGGAAGGAAAAATAGCAGGCACATTTTGCAGGTACTTGCAGGCTTTTTTAAAAGATTAATTTTAAGTGCAAGGTGCTGAGCTTACCTAGTAAGACAAATGACTTTGAAAGTTCAATCTGGCTTCTGCATTAGGGTTATGCTATGATCCAAATGCTCCTATCTCCACAAAATTCATATGTTGAAATTCTAACCTGCAAGGCAACAGTTTCTGGAGATGGGACCGTTGGGAGGTGATTGAGTCATGAAGGTAAAGACCTCATGCTTGGGATTAGTGCCCTTATAAAACAGACAACAGCGAGCTGACCAACCCCTTCTACCCTGTACAAACACAGCAAGAAGGTGTCATCTATGATCCAGGAGAAAGGCCCTCACCAGACACCGAATCTGCCAGCACCTCAATCTTAAACTTTCCAGGCTCCAGAACTGTGAAAAATAAATGACTGTGGTTTGTAAGCTGCCATTTCAAAGCTATTTTGTTATAGCCGCCCAAACTGATGAAAACAGGTGGATCCTGGAGGGGCAAAAATGTATACGAGGACAAAAATGAGGAAATTATTGAAATATTTATACAAAAGAGAATATTGGCTTTGAATATGTGATCACAACAAACTCATCTCTTTAATCATACACACTGAGAACAGGGTCTGAGACCTCTTGTATAATTTAAAGTATTGGGTCAGTCTGAGGAAGACAAGCAATAGATGAATAAGGTGAAGAGGGTTAATCAGAGAAGCAAGAAGTATGTTTATTGAAAAAATGCCCCTTAGAACCCAAGGAAGAGGAGAAGTTGAAGTAAATAAAATCCCTTCCTGTGGTAGCCAGGGCTGGAACAATGGTGATGAGGTTTCCAAGGAAAGCATGGATTTAATTCGTATCATTATATAAAATTATTGGAAACTGATAAACCTGAATTAAAATGCTTCTCTAGCATACAAATCTGCCAATAATTTAAATCTAGAATATTTTCTCTGTCCCACTATACGTTCAGTTACACTTTCTTTCTGGACCACAACATGCAGGAGTAAGTGGACTGCAAATTCCAGAACATCTCACCCACCATGTTCGAAAAAAGAGCCAGATACAGAGTGTAACATAATTTGGTCATCTTTAGGCTCCAAGCCCTGAATTCATGTTGCATGAGTCACCGTAGATGAAACACTACCTAAAGTTCCGTTTATATTAATATGGGAGAGAGTAAATAAAGATAATGTCACTAACAAAGTTCTCATGCAAACATATTGGCCACAGGTAATTGTAATATAACTTCATTGCTCAAATAGCTGAAGGATACTCTTGCTTTTATTTTTAAAATGAGCTTTTTACCTTAGAACAGCTTAAAACGTACAGAAAAATTGTGAAGATAGTACACAGTTTTCATACGACCCATATCAAGTTTCCTCTATTATTAATACCTTATATTAGTACGGTACATTTATACAATTAATGAACAAATATCAATGCATTATATTAACTAAAGTCAATACTTTATTTGTATTCCCTTAGTTTTTACCTAATGTTCTTTTTCTGTTCCAGTGTTCCATCCAGGACACCATATTGCATGTAGTTGTCATGCCTTCTTAAGCTCTGGCTGTGACAGTTTCTCAGAATACCCTTGTTTTTAAAAATCTTGGTAGTTATGGCCGGGCACGGTGGCTCACGCCTGTAATCCTAGCACTTTGGGAGGCCGAGGCGGGCGGATCACGAGGTCAGGAGATCGAGACCATCCTGGCTAACACGGTGAAATCCTGTCTCTACTAAAAATACAAAAAATCAGCCAGGCGTGGTGGCGGGCGCCTGGGGAGGCTGAGCCAGAAGAATGGCGTGAATCCAGGAGGCGGAGCTTGCAGTGAGGCGAGATCGCGCCACTGCACTCCAGCCTGGGCGACAGAGCAAGACTAGGTCTCAAAAAAAAAAAAAAAAAAAAAATCTTGGTAGTTATGAGGCGTTGATCGGGTATTTTGTATAAAGTTCCCGAATATGGATTTGTCTAATGTTTCTGTCAAGATTAGACCAGGGTTATAGGTTTTTGAATGAAGACCCTAGAGATAAAATGCCGTTCTCATCATATCATATCAACAGTATAAACTATGGACATGACCTATCACTGCTGATATTGACCATGATCACCTGGCTGCAGTGGCATCTGTCAAGTGTCTCCACTGTAGAGTTACTTCCCCTTCCACTCCACACTGTGCTGTGTGAAAGGACGTCTCCATGCACCGCCCACACTTAAGGAATCAAGAGTTATGCTCAACCTCATTGAATAAAGATTACCTATACAGATTATTCAAAATTCTTCTGTATGGGGAATTTGTTCATTATCTTGTATTTATTAATTTATTCAGTAACTTATTTTTATCAGTACGAAATCATGGCTTTTTATTTTAAATTTGGGTTGCCATCCAATTCTACTCATTTTTGTTTGTTTGTTCAATCTTTCCCTTTTTGACGTGGGGACTCTTCCAGGTGGCTCAGCGTCTCTTTGACACCCCCCTATTATGGTAGGTTTGGGTTTTCTCCTTTTTTGTTATTTTTCATTTTTAGCACTGCCTTAACTCTGGCACTACCAGATGCACTGTGTTTCTATTGTATTGTTTCTGCCCCATTTCTGGAATCAGCCATTTTTGTAAGAAGCTCTGGTTCCTTTTCCTGGAGAATGCTACTAGAAACTAAGGTCTGACACTAGGTGTGCTTGTTAATATAGGTGAGTTATTGCTTTCAGGCCCCCTGGACTGACAAAGCAAGGGTATGTGTGTGTGTACTATTCTGTGTATGTACATATCTGTGAATTTTTATATGTAATTATCTGCATCTGTATTATGCTAAACATGAGTTCATACTGATGTCTCCAACTAATCCATTACCACATGGATCATTCTAGGTGGAGCTCTAACTTATATATAATCTTCCATCCCAATAGCAAGAAACCTGGTTTTCACCATCAGCTATCCAATTACCTAGTATCCAATTCAGTATACCTGTATTGCAGTATCAGAGTTGTTATCTTGTGGGAAGCAACTTTACCAACTAGAGTACAGTGTTTACATGAAGTTGCTCATGACTTTAGTTTTACAGACTACTGATTTCCAACCTTACTTAGGTAAGCACTTTTTCCCCTATCACTTCAGTCATACAGTTTGATACATTTGTAATACAGTTACATTTTTTTCACATTCTGCATTCCATCCTGGAGGTCCCCAATCTCCTAAATTATACTTTTAAAATTTGCACACATTAAGGTGCACTGTTTATGCTACAAAGCTCAGTGGGTTTTGACTACCACATATTCACCATTACAGTATCATGAAGAATAGTTTCATTGCTCTAATAAATCCCCTGAACTTCATCTCTTTAATATATTTCCTTTCTCCCATCCCCAACACCCCGAAGCCCCTGGAAATCACTATCTTTTTTTAAAATCATCACTATAGTTTTGTCTTTTTTGGACTGTCATCTATGAAGTATACAGACTTTCCAGACTAGCTTCTTTCATTTAGCAATGTGCATCTTCATACAAGTCTTTTCATGGCTTGATAGCTTCTTTTTATTACTGAATAATATTCTATTGTATGAACACACCATGATATATTTATGAATTTACCTACTGAAGGACATCTTGGTTGTTCCAGTTTTGGTGATTATGAATAAAACTGCTATAAATATTCACAATTTATGTGAATTTACATACTGAAGGACATCTTGGTTGTTCTAGTTTTTGGTGATTATAAGTAAAACTGCTATACATATTCATAATTCAATTTTAGTATAAAAACATGTTTTCAAATCCTTGGCTAAAGAACAAAGAGTATAAAAGTTGGATTGCATAAAGACAGTATTAACTGTCTGTCAAACTGTCTTGAAAAGTGATTATACAATTTTGCATTCCCACCAGCAATGAATGAGATTTCCTGTTGCTCTACATCCTCACTAGCATTTGGTAATGTTAGTGATTAGGATTTTGGCCACTCTAATAGATGTTTAGTAATATATCATCTTTCTTTCAATTTGCAATTCCTTAATGACAAATAATGTTGAGCGTCTTTTCATATGATTATTTTCTATCTGCCTGTCTTCTTTGATGAGATTTCTGTTCACATCTTTTGGTTTCTTCTTAGTTTTAGACATTTTTTGTATATTTTGAACACAATTTTTTTCTTTTTTGAGAGATAGGGTCTTGCTCTCACCTAGGATGGAGTTCAGTGGCACAATCATAGCTCACTGTAGCCTCCAACTTCTGGGCTCAAGTGATCCTCCTACCTCATACTCCTGAGGAATTAGCACCATAGGCATATACCACCGTGTCTATTATTTTTTAAAATTCTTTGTAAAGATTGTTTCTCACTTTGTTGCCCAGGCTGGTCTCAAACTCCTGGCTTCAAGTGATCCTCCTGCTTTGGCTTCCTGAAGTGCTGGGATTACAAGCATGATCCACCACACCTGGCCAAATATCTTTATCATATATGTACATTGTGATTTTCTCTCTCCGTCAGTTATTTATTTTTTCATTTTCTTAAGAGTGCACTTAGAAGGGCACAGGTTTTTTATTGTAATTTGGTAAAATCTATCAATGTTTTTCTTTATAGATTGTATTTTTGCTGTTAGATCTAAAACAAATCAACAAACCTAGTTCTCTTACATTTTCCCTGTTTTCTAGAAGTTTTGTATTTTTGCACTTTACATTTATATCCAGGAATCATTTATATTTGATATTTGTAAAAGGTGTAAGCTTTCACTTTTTTGCTTATGAACAGCCAATTTTTCCAGCAGCACTTATTGAAAAGTTTATTCTTTTTTCATTGAATTGCCTTTGGTCCTTGACATTATTTGTAGCAGTTCATTTCTGGGATCTCTGCTCTGTCCCATTGATCTATGTGTCTATGTGTTCACCATTTATATGCTCTCTTGATCATTGTAACATTATAGGAAATGTTGAAATAGGGTAGGGTTGCTCCTCCAATGTTCTTCTTTGATATTGTAGTGGCTATTCTAGGTCTTTTGCCTTTACCATATAAACATGAGAATGAGTTTACTGGTATCTACAAAGTTACATGCTGATATTTTGATTAGATTTTCATTGAATACATAGATCAAGTTGGCAACAAATAATATCCTAACAATATTGAGACTTACAATTCATTGATACAAAACATCTCTCCATTTATTCCTACCTTTAATGATTTTCTTCATCAGAGTTTTGTAGTTTTTTTCACATATAAATTCTGTATATATTTTGTGAGATGTATAACCAACTATTTCATTTGGTAATGATATGGTAGTGCAAATTTTATTGTTTAAATTTTAAACTCCAAGTATTAATTGTTAGTATAGAGTAAACTAATTTACTTTATAATCCTGTGACCTTGCTATACTTGCTTGCTAGTCCCAGGGATTGATTTATGTGTGAGTGTGTGTCTCTGTGTGTTTAGTAATTTCTTTGAATTTTGTACATAGATTATCATGTAATGTACAAAAATTTATTTCTTTTCAATATACACACCTTTTATTTCCTTTTCTTATCTCCAGTACAAAGCTGAATAGGAGCATTGAAAGTGGATGTCTTTGGTATATTCCCATTCTTAAGGGGAGACACCTAGTTTCTAAATATTAAGATAATTTTTGCTGTAAGATTTTTGTAAGTATTTTTTATCAAGTTGATTAAATTTATGTGTATTTCTAGTTTGCTGAGTTTCTATCATGAATCAATATTGGATTTTGTCAAATGCCTTTTTAATCTACTGATATGATCACACAATACTTTTTCTCTTCTCTAGCCTGTTGATGTGGTAGATTACATTGATTGATATTTGAATGCTGAACTAGTCTTGCATCTCTGGAATATCTCCCACATGGTCATATTCTTTGTATACATCATTCAGCTTGATTTGCAGTTTTGCTAAGGATTTTTACATCTTTGTTCATAAGCTATATTAGTCTGTTGTTTTCTTTCATTTTAATGCATTTATCTGATTTTGATAGTGGAGAAATGATTGCCTTGATGAAAGAGTTAAGTATGTGTCTCTTTTTCTGGAGAGTCTATGGAAAATTAGTATAATGTTTTCTTCAATATTTAGTAGAATTTACCAGTAAAAATATCTGGCCTAGTGCTTTTTTTTTGAAAATTTACTAATTATTCATTCAATTTCATAATAGGTGTTTCAAATAGACCTGCTCATATTACCAGTTTCTCCTTGTGGGTGTATGGAAGTTTGTGTCTGTCAAAAAATTGATCCTTCTCATCTAAGTTACCAAATTTTTTGGCGTAGAATTTTTTAAAGTATTCCTTTATTATCCTTGTAATGTCAATATAATCAGTAGAGAAAATACCTCTTTCATTTCATACATAGGTAATTTGTGTACTCTCAGTTTTATTGATATTTTCAAATAATCAGCTCTAGGTTTTGTTGATTTGCTCTATTTTCATCCTGTTTCAATTTACTTTATCTCTGTTCTAATTCTCACCAATCATATTCTGCCTCTCTCAGCGTTACGATGATCCACTTTCTCTACTTCCCTCAGCTAGAATTTTGGATTATTAATTTTAGATCTCTCTTCTTTTCTAATATATGCATTTAATGCTATATGTTTTTCTCTAGGTACTGCTTTTGATGCAGTCCACGAACTCTGATGTTTTATTTTCACTGTCATTTAGTTCAAAAAATTATTTCTCTTAAGATTTCTTCTTTAACCTGGGTGTTATTTAGAAGTATGTCATTTAATCTTTAAATCTGAAGATTTCTCAATTATTTCTGTTACACAAGTCTTTGTTAAATTCCATTGCTGTCTGAGAATTTATATAATTCTTTTAAAAAAATTGGTAGGATATGTTTTCTCATCTAGAATGTTGTCTATACTAATGAATGTTTTATGAGGCCTCAAAAGGGGTGTGCATCCTACCAATATTGAATGAATTATTCTATAAATTTCAATTAAATCAAATTGATTGATGGTACTGATCAGATCAACTATATCTTTACTGGTTTTCTGTCGACTTGACCTATTAATTGCTGGAACAGGTGTTTACATCTCCATGTATAACAGTGGATTTGTCTATTTTTATTGCAGTTCTATCAGGTTTGGCCTCGTGTATTTTGATGGTCTGTTGCTAGGCGCATACACCTTTAAAATTATTATCACTTCTTGGAAAACTGACCACTTTATCATAATGCATTTCCCTCTGTATCCTTGATATATTTTCTTGTTCTGAAGACTGCTATGTCCGCAATTAATATAGTTACTCTGGTTTTTAAAAAATTGGGCTGGGAAACGTATCTTTGTCTATCCCTTTACCTTAAATTGATCTATGTCTTTATAATTAAGATGGACTTATTTTGCACAATACATAGTTTGTTCTTGTGCTTATTTTTATTTATCTACTCTGACAGTCTCTTTTAGTTGGTATATTTAGATCATTCCCATCTAAAGTGATTATTGATATATTTATATTAATATGTACTATGTTTCTATTCAGTGCCCTTGGTCTTTATTTTTTATCTTCCCCAATTATCTGATTTTGCTAGTTTTAATCAAGAATTTTGTATGATTCCATTTTCTCTCTCCTCTTTCAACATATCAATTATACCTTTTATAACAAATTAGTAGCTACTTAGAGTTTATAATATACATTTACAACTAATTTAACTCCACTTTCAAATAACGCTATACCACTTATTGAGTAATACAGGTACCTTATAACCAAGTACTCTTAACTCCTCTATCCCATCCTTTATAATGTTCTGGTAATCATTCCACTTATCTTTGTACTATCATCACACAACACATTGGTATTATTATTACATTAACCAAGCAGTCTGGGATTACTAGAATTAGGTCTTTAAGAATAAGAAAATGAAAGATCGTTTTTCCCTCTACTTATTCATTCTTTGATGCTTTTCGTTTCCTTATATAGACCTCATTTTGTGACCTGTACCATTTTCTTTCTCGTTGAAAATATTTTTGAATATCTCTTTCAGTGTAGTCTCCTGGCAATGAATTTTCTCAATTTTTGTTTGTCCAAGAAATTCTTTATCTCTCTTTCACTTTTGAAGTATAATTTTGCTTGATATAGAAATCTAGGTTGTTGAGGTATTTTTTCCTTTTTTTCTTTTAATACTTTAAAACATTTTCAGTATCCTCTTTTTTGTTTGTTTGTTTTTTTGTTTTTTGAGATAGAGTCTCTCTGTCACCCAGCCTGGAGTGCAGTGGTGCAATCTTGGCTCACTGCAACCTCCACCTTCTAGGTTCAAGCGATTCTCCTGCCTCTGCCTCCCAAGTCACTGGGACTCCAGGTGCCCACCACCACATCCAGGTAACATTTGTATTTTTAGTAAGACAGGGTTTCATCGTGTTGGCCAGGCTCGTCTTGAACTCCTGACCTCTAGTGATCTGCCTGCCTCCGCCTCCCTATGTGCTGGGATTACAGGTGTGAGCCACCACACCCAGCCCGTTTTCAGTATCCTCTTACTTGCATGTTTTCTGATGAGAAGTCCAATATAATTTTTTTTATATATAGATAACGTTTTATATTTCTCCGATGTATTCCATGTTTTCTCCTTGTCATTGGTTTTCTGATGTTTGAACATATTATGTGTAGGTGTAAAATGTCTGGCATTTGGCCTGAATAGTGTTCTTTGAGTTTCTGGTTTTGAGGTATAATGTCTGTGAATAATCTTGGAAAATTCTGGCCCTTATTACTTAAGAGTAGTTTCTACACTCTGTAAGATTTTTCTTCTTCTTCTCATGCTCCAATTACCATATGTTACTTTCCCACAGCTCCTGCATATTCTCTTTATAATTATTTTCTCTCTTTGCGTTTCAGTTTGGGAAGTTTATATTGACATATCTTCCAGCTCACTAATTATTTCCTCATCTATGACAAGTTTATTGGTGAGCTCACCCTTTACTTTTATATCTCTACCATATTAAACCATATTAAAATATTTTTAGCATTCCTGTCTTTCCACTTATTTTATTCTTTGTTCTTCGATATTGTCTGGGTTTTTTTTTTTTTCACAAAAGTCCTTAACATATTAATCACACTTATTTTAAATTCTCTGTCTGATAATTTCAACATCTGTGTTTGGTTCTGACGTTTGTCCTGTCTTTAGATTATGTCTTCCCTTGCTGTTAGTGTATCTTGTAATTTTTCACTGAAGCCCAGACACAAAGCACCCGGTAATAGGATCTGAGGTATTGTTTACTTCACTAATGGCAAGGAATTGGGCTGTGTTTAATTTATGATGTAGCTGTAGGTCCCAAAGATCTCAAATTCGTGTAGTGTCTTTGTCTGCCTGTTGACTCCGGGCTTCCCTAAGTACTCTTCCTCAGAGAGACCTGGCACTTCGCAGCTCTTTCAGCTGTAGTCCACTGTTAACCAACTGAAGCTCTCTCTGTTGGTGTGGTGGCATGGCCTGGAAACAGAAAGCATCCTATAATCTCATGATTAAATCTCAGTCTGTCCTTGGATCTGAGTCTCTGGACCATGACCTTCAAAATTGTTTCTTAGCCTCCACCTTCCTGAAGTGTTCCTACCAGCTTATGTCTCTGGCATTTATGCTCCAGGTAAGTCTGTTTCAGCTGTAACTCTAGATTCTCCCGTTTCTCCAGATTTTTGGGTGGTAATCTGCCCTGGGATCTCACTTTTTCGAGGAATCCAATAAAAGTTCCTTACATTCACTTTGTTAAGCCTTTTCTTTTCGTAACGTTAAGAGTAGAAACTTCCACACTCTCTACATTTTAAAGCTGAAACTAGAAGTTCTAGCAGTCTTACTTTTTTAAAAGAAATTAGCTCTAACTTTACCATGCACTGTGCCCATTCCAATTTACCAGGGAATGTATAATTTTGTAACAAAGAAAATTACCACAGTATCACATAACTTCACTTTCCCAGAATACCTAAAAGACTTCACTTTTCCTTCTGACAGTAGGAATGGGTTTTCATCTTTATTAGATTAATATGTCTTTGGGGGAATAAAATAATCGTCTACAAAACGGAAAACTAGATGTAAAGATGCAGTGCTTAAAATTGACACTGAATGTACGATCGGGCTGACCAATATTAACTATGACAGCACAGGAAAGATGAGGAAGGACAAAAACCAGGGACTAGAAACATTTCCTGGTGTGCAACAGACATGAGAGGGAAAGCAGCTCAGTCATGTTGGAAGATGAGCTCTCCAAAGAATCTGATAAAAAAGGAACAGCAGTTCAGTCAGTATCAGAGATTCCAACCCAGTTTACTGTTCTGTGTGAAGTTAAATGAGCAGCAGGTGATTTCATTAATGGCATGAAGGAAGACCAGCCTCAGGGCTCCACACAGGGTTAACGTTCAGGCCCAGAATTCAGTCTGGATTGCAGGGGAAGCATTTATTTAGTGTGAGGCACATCCACATTGTAGAAAGACTTGGAGACCAGAAAACATTTTAACTCAGGACAAGTAGGCAGAAAAGCAAATCTGAGAGTTGGATAAATAGACTCAGCTCCACTTAAATCAAATCCTATGCTTTTGAGCGAGATATAACAAATGTCTTCCACATATGGCTACAATTAATCATGGAAATGGTGTGAGACTCATCTCATAAATATTAGATCATGTGGCCCCAGGGATAAAAAAAAAATAAGACTATAGAGGCTGAGGAATAGTGCCTGGTAATAAATATGAATAGGTGTTTTTACGCCTTTCACTGTATCGGTTCAGAGAAAGAGAGAGAGAGTTGCCTTTTTCCTAACATTATTTTGTCATCTGATGTGTCTTTTGGCTCTTTGTACTATGTTTTAATATGACTCAGCAAGCTACCGTAGTGAAAAGACAGCTGACCAGGCGTGGTGGCTCTCGCCTGTAATCCCAGCACTTTGGGAGGCCAAGGCGGGCAGATCACTTGAGGTAAGGGATTGGAGACCAGCCTGGTCAATGTGGTGAAACCCCATCTCTATTAAAAATACAAAAATTATCTGGGTGGGGTGTCGCATGCCTGTGGGTCCAGCTACTCGGGAGGATGAAGCAGGAGAATTGCTTGAACCAGGGAGGCAGAGGTTGCCGTGAGCTGAGATCGCGCCATTGCACTTCAGCCTGGGCGACACAAAAAAAAAGACAGGTATTTTTTCCCCAAGGTCACAAAGGCTCATAAATCCATGACTTCATGTAAGAAATACCTTTTTTTCTAAAAAACTTGCAGTGTCGTGTGCACAAACTCTAAAATTGTAAAGCTTAAAATTTAACAAAGGGAAACATTTTACATTTAAGAGGACTGGCCAGGCGCAGTGGCTCGCGCCTGTAATCCCAGCACTTTGGGAGGTCGAGGCGGGTGGATCACCTGATGTCAGGAGTTCGAGACCAGCCTGACCAACATGGAGAAACCCCATCTCTACTAAAAATACAAAATTAGCCGGGTGTGGTGGCACATGCCTGTGATCCCAGCTACTCGGGAGGTTGAGGCAGGAGAATTGCTTGAACCTGGGAGGCAGAGGTTGTGGGGAGCTGAGATCTTGCCACTGCACTCCAGCCTGGGCAACAAAAGCAAAACTCTGTCTCAAAAAAAAAAAAAAAAAAATCCATTTTGTAGGAAAAAAAGCAAAATATTGAAATTTATTGAAGAGTTTAAGTTAGAAAGCATTGATCTGAGGAAACAATTGCATTTTTTTCATTTAGGAATCACCTAATTAAAAATAATACCTAATTAATAATTCAAATTAAAACTGGTACCAATGGAACACATTTTATCCAAGATCAAACTCAGACAAGAAAAGAACTAGAAATAGCATCCACATCCTAATTTGTCTTCTTCCAAAAATTTTAAAGTGAAAATAAAACTTCACAGCAATATAACATGACCAAGCTGATTTGAATGAATTTACTGATCAAATGAAATCAAATCAACTGATTTTCTCAATGAAAGAAATTATTTTATTTTTTCAAAGTAAGAGAAAAAATTATTTAATCCTTTCTTATGAATCAGGTCCTATATGCTACTGTATGCTTTTATATATTTTATTTCAGATGATTTTCACAAAAATCTTGAAAAATAAGTATTATTCCCAATTTACAGACAAAATAACTGATTTTGATTGCAAAGCTTCTTCTCAATTTTATACAGAAAGTGAGGTAAAGCAAGTTTATATATTCAAATCTAACTGCTTGAATATAAAGTCTTCTCTTGGTCTTAATAAAATATTACTTTCAAAGAAACCAGGGACTAATACCATTAGCAAAGTAACCAAAGTAAATCAAGTTAATCTGCATAGCATCCCCAAAACATCTTTTTCTAATTCATGAATAATTAATACTCAGAAACAGATTAAAATGACATGTAAAATTAACAATGACAGACAACCTAATTCAAGCATAAAATAAAAAGGACATTATATTATGGTAGATTAAGCTGCCTCAGGTAGTTTGCCTTAGGCAAACTTAGTCAATTTCAACTCATGTACAATCCACTTTAAAAAATGACTGAAAAGATTATAACAATGTTTTAAAATTACCTATCAATAAAAAAGATTAATATTAACATCTAAAAATCTGTAATTTTAAAAATATTTTATTGATACATAATAGTACATACACATGGGGTACATTTGACATTTTGTGACATGTATACAATGTGTGATGATCAAGTCAAGTCATGATATCAATCACCATGAGCATTTATCATTTCTATGCATTGCGAACATTTCAAGTCCTCACTTCCAGCTATTTTGAAATGTGCAATGTATTGTTGTTAGCTATAGTCACCCTACTCTACTATGAAACACTAGAACATATTCATTCTATCTAACTGTGTGTTTGTACCCATTAACCAACCTCTCTTTATCCCCTCTCCACATATCCACATTCTTCCTGGCTTGTGGTAACTATCATCATACTCTCAACCTCCACGAAATCTACATTTTTAGCTCCTGTATATGAATAACTACATGTGATATTTGTCTTTCTATGTCTAGCTTATTTCACTTAACACAATGACTTCTAGTTCTCTGAAAACCCCATATTGTTGCAAACCATGATTTCATTCTTTTGTGTGGACAAAATAGTATTCCTTTGTGTAAATATACCACATTTTCTTTATCCATTCATCCATTGGACACTGAGGTTGATCCCATATCTTTGTTATCGTGAATAGTGCTGCAAAAACATGGAGTGCATACATCCCTCTGATATACTGATTTCCTTTCGTTTGGATGAATATTCAGTAGTGGGACTGTTGAATTGTGTGGTCATTCTATTTTTAGGTTTTTTTTTGAGAAACCTCCATACTGTTTTCTATAATGGCTGTACTAAGCTACATTCCCACCAAAGTGTATGAGAGTTCTCATTTCTCTGCATCCTTGCCAGCGTCTGATATTTTTTTGTTTTTGATGATAACTATTCTAATTGGGCTAAATTGACATCTCACTGTGGTTGATTTGCATTCCTCTGATGATCAGTGACACTGAGCATGTTTTATATACTTGTTGGCCATCTGTATGTCTTTTTTTGAGACATACCTATTTATATCCTTTGTTCATTTTCATTAGAATTGTTTATTTGCTTGTTTTGTTGTTGACTGCTTTGAGTTCTGTAAACATTCTGATGAAGAGTTTGCAAATATTTTATCCCATTCAACAGGTTGTCTCTTCGCCCTATGGATGGTTTCCTTTGGTGTGCAGATTTTCAGTTTAAATAAGTCTCATTTGTCTATTGTCGTTTTTGTTGTATATGCTTCTGGGGTCTTATTGGCCACAAAATTTTTGCCTAGACCAATGTCCTGGTCCTGTAGTGCTTCTGCTATGTTATCTTCTAGTAGTTTTATAGTTTTGGGTCTTACATTTAAGTCTTTAATCCATTTTTATTTGGCTTTTTATATGGTGAGAGATAGGGGTCTAGATAAACATTTCTGTATATAGATAACCAGTTTTCCCAACCACCAAAAGCAGTCCTCAGATTAGTGCAATTCCTATCAAAATACCAATGATATTTTTCACAGAAATAGACAAAAACACCCTAAAATTTATATAAAACCAAAAAACTGTCTGAATAGCCAAAGCAATCCTGAGGAAAGAGAATAAAGCTAGAATCAGCACACAGCCTGACTTCAAAATTTATTACAATGTGATAGTAACCAAAACAACAAGGAATTGGTAGAAAAAGCCACATGGACCAATGGACCAGCATAGAGAACCCAGAAATAAGTCCATGTATTTACAGCCAATTAATTTTTAACAAAGGCTCCAAGAACATGCTTTAGAGAAAGGACACCCTCTTCAATAAATGGTGCTGACAAGCTGCAATATTAATAGTGCATTATATTAACAGCATATTATATTAATATCTTTAAAAGATTACTAAATTTAAAAAATGATTCCTCTACATTGCTAAAAGTTCAATACAGGAATATTTATTATGTCTTCATGGTAATATAGAATATTATTGCAAGATCTATTAGAAACCCAAGAAAAAAATGGATGTAAATATAATTCTCAAGAGCAAATCCACATGTTTCTCACTGTCCCGTTTGGAATAGAATTGTCACAAGCCATGGCATCAGCTAACACCTGTGTCCTTGACATCTACCTCTCAAAGAGTATAAGGCTCTTAAAAGAAAAAACAGATACTATACCATAAAACCTTACTTTATGTGTGTTTACTGCACTGATATTTAAACAGCAAAAACATAAGGAAGAGGGAGAGAAGAAAGAAAAGGAGAAAAGAAAGCTGAAGACAATAAGACATTTACTAGAGACTTTATGGTGAATCCATACAAATTTGCACTATGTATCCATTTAGAAGATAATACAGAGATAGTCATTCATTATTCAGAAAGGCTGTTCCTAGTGTACATGGAACAATAAACAAAAATTATATACGTGGATAAATATATGAATAAAATACGTTTAAAATTATGTACAGTATATATACTTTTATAATTATGTCATCCTGAACATTATATTTTTTCAAAGAAGACAAACTACCTATATAATTTAAAAATAATTAAAGTGAATACAATGTTGAACTATAGGATGAAAATTAAAAACTCAGAGTCCCTGGGAGTGTCAGGCCATTGTTATACATCCCACCATTTGGGGAACTCACCTATTTAGAGAGCTCCCGTGTCACTAGTGAATTTTAATTGTACTTCCCCCTAAATTGGTACGCCAATTAAGGAGAAAAGTGATATCTCAGCTTGTAATTTCTAGTAATGTTTCTAAAGTCATACATCTCCCCAGTTATATTTTATTTGGAAAAATCTAGCTTAAAACATAGGAAACATAGTTATACTTAATTTGGAAAATATTGACACTGGATCATTGAATGACAGCTCACTGACCAGTTCATGTCATATCTCAATGTCACGGAGGACTGAAGATAGGAGCTGACCTTCTGCACATCTCTCTAAACGTTTCCTGTCTGTGCCACCGTGAGCTTTTCATAACCACACCGAGAGGGGAAGAGCAGGTCACTGATGCCCTTTGTGTGTTTGTTCCTTGGGAAAGGATTTCACAGCAGACACATGAAAGTGGTGATTTACTGTCCATTAAAAGGTGCTAATAAGCAGAAAGAAAAAAGTGCATCCAGTGCCTGCCCTGGCCCCTCAGCCCCGGATGTCTGCACTGTGTAGGTGCTGGGAGCTAATGAACCTTTTTATATTGCCAGTCATAAAAAGGGCCAATGGCTCTCTCTGCAGTAATGGACTCTACAGTGAAACCTGCCTAACGGGCTTCATGAGGAGCTATGAAAAAATCAATTGCCACATTGAGGTCAGTGTCACATGGCTTTGCAGCAGGATAATCTAGTAGAGGTCAATCCACTGCTATTTCATGAGAATTAAAAATTGGCTTTAAAATTGTGTGTTCCCCTTAATTTTAAAAGAAGAAAAAATACACATTTCCCAGTCAATCAGTCATGGCTGTCTATATCACAAGTCAAAAACAGTAAGAAATAAAAGGACAGCAGAAATAAATAAGGAAGTTAATGATTGTTTTGTTCCCGTCTGTATAAAAACAATAATAATTTATATTTGCATGGTACTTTCAAGTCACTGATCATTTTTTAACAGCCTTGTGAGGTAGGAATTTTTATCTTTGTTTTACACTTGAAGCTCAAATCATTCAGCCAGGGCTGAACCTAGATTTAAACTCAGCTCTTTTATTTCTAACTCTAACTAAAGTGTTTTTATCTTTTCTCTTTTCTTCCCCTTCTCCCATTTCAAGTACATGGTCCAAACAATATGCTCCTTTGTCTCAGGAAACATTTATGGCAGGAAAAAAAAATTAGGTGCTTGGAATCAAAGGCCTTCCTTTTCCTTGGTCCCCTCTTTGTTTCCTTCCTTCCTTTTACTTTTTCTTAAAGCCCAGTCCCATTAAGATGACTTTGTCCCAGAGAGAGGGAGAGGTCAGGAACAACTCTGGAAGCAGAAAAATCAGAAAATCAGAGATTTTCCTGAGACCGGGAAAGTGCTCTGGCTAAGGCAACCTTAGCAGCATCGATGCCAATGTTTTGGAATTAAAGATATGGTTAAAAAGAGAAGTGTTGGCAAAAGGTGTCACAGAAGCTGAATAAATAAATAAATAAATAAAGCAAACAAACCAACAAAGAAATAGAAGCAGTTATTGGAAGTAATAACGAAGTGGGCTGAAAAACGAAAAAGTCCACATCCTCATTCCCAGAACGTGTGGATATGACCTCACATGGCCTCACAGATCTGATTAAACCAAGGATACTGAGATGCAAGTTTATTCTGGATGATCTCCGTGGTTCCTAAATATATCACATGTGTCAGTCTAAATATAATCACATGTGTCAGTCTAAGAGGGAGGCAAAGAAGATTTGGGTATAGAAGAAGAGATGTGGACATGGGAACCAGAGGATGAAGTCACGTCAGGGAGGGGTCACAGCCCTCAGGTAGACAGCAGCAATATCGCGGTGATGGTGACAGACACCTTGAGGAACAGGCAAGGCTGTGCGAATGCTGAAGTATGAGAATTTATGCTCCAAACACATGTGACCTTTACAAGCACTACATAAAAATCTCGGCTGTCAAAATTGCTGATACAAGGATTTATGTTGGAATTCTTACGTTTTTCTTGTAGAGTTGACCCTTTATCATTATGTAATGTCTATTTTTATCCCTGATGACAGTCCTCATTTTGTAGACTATTTCATTTCAAATTGATATGACTAATCTAGCTTTATTTTGTATCCTTTTTGGGGTTTCTGTTTTGTTTTGGTTTTGATTTTTGGTTTTGCTGTGTCCTCATATGAGACAGAAAGTGTGTGTGTGTGGTGTCTGTGTGTCTCTCAAAGAGAAAGAGAGAGCCTTCAAGCTCTTCTTAAGAACTAATCCCATTATGGCCCCCTTCCCCAATGACTTCATCTCACCCTAATCACCTCACAAAGGCCCACCTCTAATTACCGTCACACTGGGTATTAGAGCTTTGCCAACATATGAATTTTGTGAGAACACAGTCAATCCGCAAAACATAATAGCTTTTCAAAAATTTCACATCTGATATTTCCAGCATTTCTGTCACATCTGAGATGGATTCTGATGATTGTTGTGTCTCCTCAGACTGTGTTTTTGCTTGCCTCTTGTTGCGCCTCATAACTTTTTGCCTCCAACTGGGCACGTTTTGTCACACAATAGCTACTGAAGCATTTTTTTTTTTAATGCTTACACATAAGCACGTCTTTTCTTATGAGTTACATCTTTCTGCTTAGCATTGGCCATTTCCTTTGCTCTGCTATCGAGAGAGACTGTCCCTGCAGCTCTTCCAGCTCTATTCCGCGCGATTTATTCTTAATACTTCTTTGCGTGGTACTAGACTGTGCAGAGGCGGCATTTTCTGGTGTTCTGATGAAGTCTCACTCTTAAGCAGATGCTGTGATTCTGGGTCTGAGGGTGTGGTCTTCACAAGCATTATAGCCCTCAGGTTTAAGTGGGGCTGCCAAGTATTTCTCCCCATCACCCAGGGGTAGAGCATTTGTTATCTTTTTCTCTTTACCCCACCTTCAGTGGGATTTCCACCAGTGTCCTCAATCCACCGTTTTATTGCTTTTTTTTCCCCGCAGATTGAAAATGTTTCTTAGGAGAGAAGACAGAGATGGCTCTGGGCAGAATTTCTGTGGTGGTGAACATTCCCTTTCCGCAAACTGCACCAGGAGGAAGCTTTCCAGGGATTCTCCTTGATGTTCCCCTTGAGTGTTTGGAGAGGCTTCTGAGAAATGCTTTGTGAAAAAGGAAAGTGTGCAAAGTGCGCCTGTGAAAGTGTAAATCCCCTCCCCCACATCCGTGACCTACAGGATTTTCATCATCTTAGGATAATCCACACTCAGCTTTAGCAACTCATTGAGAGCTTCTGTCTGCAACTTCTGACCAACTTATTTCACTGACATCTGTTCCAGTTGAGCAAATTTTGGGGTTCTGTTTGTCCCTGTGACTTCAGATCTCTGATGAATTCAAGAGAAGGTATTATTTGACCAGGGTTTTTAATGTTCTGCTGGCAGGAACAATGCCCTTGCTAATAGCACTCAATTGATCAGGACCCTCCCACTAGCAAATACCATCAGCCCCCCTCCCTTCTTGGAGTTGCCTCCTTGCTGATGCACTGACTTGACAACAATAAATGTAAGTTGGCTAAATTGTTACCAAAATATTTTGTTTTAAATGTTATCTAGTTAAAGCAAAGGGCATCCTGTTTCTCAAAAATTATTAATTTGAATGAGAAAGACAAAAATAGTTTTTGTTTTGTTTTAATTCTGAGTCACATATCAAATTAAGGCTACCCGACTACAGATTCAACAAAAGCCAAATCCTGTTTTATGATGTTTGGTAACACACTGTTAAACAACTGCTCATTTGATAATGATTGTCCTTAAAACCCTTAACACCTAATGATAGAAAATTGTTGATCTTATACTGACCATTACGTAAAAATTATTCCTTTTTTATACTGATTTTATTCCTTCAAGAAATTTGTGCACCATATGTTAAGATAATGCCCCAGGGCACAAAACAGTGCCCTATATGCCAACACAAATGAATTTGTCTCCAAAGAGGGGGCAAGAGATTCTTCGCATTGGTTTCTGCTCTAAATAAATTTATTTCTGAGGAAAACTGAATCTCATTTGAAAAACTAGCTAATAAGTTTAACGCAAACAGGAAACAAATGTTTGTTTCCCATTGACGTTATCTCAAGGAGTTGAATTAATTATAAACTATGTATTACTCTATGTGCAGGGTTATTATTTTCTGTGTTAGGTTATAATAAAAGGTTCAATAAATTGGAATTTCAACAAATAAAGTTTCTAATCTTGCCTCTGTCGCTGAGTTGCTGAGACAGAGTTGTACTCAATCTTAAGATTCATTTTGACTCTAGACGTGATTCTAAATAGGTAAACTAACTAATAAAACCACTTATGATACACTTCATGCTGTGTCTGGAATTGGTGGGTTCTTGCTCTCACTGACTTCAAGAATGAAGCTCTTAAGGTAGCGCATCTGGAGTTGTTCGTTCCTCCCAGTGGGTTCGTGGTCTCCCTGGCCTCAAAAGTGAAGCCGCAGACCTTCCCAGTGAGTCTTATAGCTCATAAAGGCAGTGCTGACCCAAAGAGTGACTAGCAGCAACATTTATTGCAAAGAACAATCCAAAAAGACGACCCCATCGTATTGCCACTTCTGGCTCCGGCAGCCTGCTTTTATTCCCTTATCTGGGCCCACCCACATCCTGCTGATTGGTCCATTTTACAGAGAGCTGATTGGTCTGTTTTACAGAGAGCTGATTGGTCTGTTTTACAGAGAGCTGATTGGTCCTTTTTGACAGGGTGCTGATTGGTGCGTTTACAATCCCTGAGCTAGACACAAAAGTTCTCCAAGTCCCCACTAGATTAGCTAGATGCAGAGCACTGATTGGTGCATTTACACTCCTTGAGCTAGACACAGTGTGCTGATTGGTGTATTTACAATCCTTTAGCTAGACATAATGGTTCTCCAAGTCCCCACGAGACTAGCTAGATAAAGAGTGCCGATTGGTGCATTTGCAAACCTTGAGCTAGACACAGAGTGCTGATTGGTGTATTTACAATCCCTTACCTAGACATAAAGGTTCTCCTAGTCCCCACTAGACTCAGGAGCCCAGCTGGTTTCACCTAGTGGATGCCGCACAGGGCCGCAGGCAGAGCTGCCTGCCAGTTCCATGCAGTGTGCCTGCACTCCTCAGCCCTTGGGCTGTCCATGGGACCAGTAGCCATGGATCAGGGGGCGGCGCTCGTCGGGGAGGCTCGGGCTGCACAGTAGCCCAGGGCGGGAGGAGGCTCGGGCGTGGCAGGAGGCAGGTCCCACGCCCTGCACGTCAGGGAGGCAGCTGAGGCCCAGCAAGAATTTGAGCGCAGCGCTGGCGGGCCGGCACTGCTGGGGGACCCGGCGGTGCACCCTCCGCAGCTACTGGCCCCGGTACTAAGCCCCTCACTGCCCGGGGCCGCTGCCCACCTGGAAC
This sequence comes from Pan paniscus, assembly GCF_029289425.2. Classification (NCBI taxonomy): domain Eukaryota; kingdom Metazoa; phylum Chordata; class Mammalia; order Primates; family Hominidae; genus Pan; species Pan paniscus. The sequence continues at coordinate 185,193,217 of NC_073254.2, forward strand.
TCGTGCTGGCCCGCGAGCGCTGGGGGTTCCTGCTGGCGCCTCTCCCTCCACACCTCCCTGCAAGCAGAGGGAGCCGGCTTCGGCCTCAGCCATCCCAGAAAGGGGCTGCCACAGTGCAGTGGCGGGCTGAAAGGCTCCTCAAGCGCGGCCAGAGTGGGCACCGAGGCGAGGAGGCACCGAGAGTGAGCAAAGGCTGCAAGGGCTGCCAACACACTGTCACCTCTCAATGCTAAATATTGTCATGACAATAGGGGAATGGGTGAGACTAAGAGCACAATTTCTGCCAATAGCTAATGCCAGCAAAACTGAGCATCAGCAAGTAAATGAGGCAACGTGAAAAATATGAAATTCGTTTAAAATACATGAAAATAAAATTATAAAATAAAATAAATGATATTATTGAATGCTTATGAAGGACTTTAACCAAATAGAATGAAGAAGTGACACACTTCATGGTTGTTTCCCCAAAGTTTATTTTTAAATGAGATTTTAACTTTAGAACAATTTTAGATTTACAGAAAATTATTAAAATATACAGATTTTTCATATACCTGCATCCAGTTTCTCTTATTATTGACATCTTAAATTAATATGGTACATATTTTGCAATTACTGGACTGACATCAATGGATTATTAATAAGTGATAAGTGTATTAATAATTAATATCAGTATTTTATTATTAACTAAAGGCCATATTTTATCTGACTCCCATAGTTTTGCCTAATTTCCTTTTTCTGTCCCAGGACGTATGCAGGATGTCACATTACATTTAGTTGTCATGTCTCCTTGGCCGTGACAGTTTCTCAGGCCTTCCTTGTTTTTGATGTTCTTGACGATTTTGAAAAATACTGGTCAAGTATTGTGCACAGTGTCTCTCCATTGGGATTTGTCTGAGGTTTCCTCATCATTTTACTGGCATTGTGGGTTGGGGAGAGGAAGGCTACAGTGATAAAGTGCCAATCTAGTCACATCCTGTCACGGGTACATGCTATCCACGTGACTCATCACTGTTGATGTTGGCCTCCATCATCTGGCAGCAGTAGTGTTTGTCAGGTCTCTCCACTTTAGAGTTACTCTTTTTCCCTGTTTTCAGACCGTATGCTTTGGAAGAAAATAACTGCGTAGCCAAGATTTAAGCAGCTAGGAGCTATGCTCTGCCCCCCCCTTGAGGGTGTATTTCCAATGGTTTACCGCTGGAGACCATGTTTTTGGTGTTGGAAGATTCCCAGACTCTGTCATCCAGAATCAGAGTTATTTTCTACCGCTAATAGTGAAAGTATCTCATCTCATCACTAAAATAAACCTGGTTTTCATGTTTTATCATCTTTCCGAGATGCAATAGAGAATCTGTTGATGTTTGAAAGGAGAAATGAGAATCGCATGCATATAGAATTTTATGTTCAGTTAGGCGACTACTTGAGAGAAGGAACGTGGCATTATACCCCAGCCCTAAGGAGCTAAAAATGTGGCCTGCTATTGACGATAAAGGCAGAGTCCATTTCAAATCTCAAAAGCAAGCACATGGAAACTACCTCTTTGCTCAGTGTTTTCAGTGTTGTTTCAATGGGCTTTCGGATATCAGTAATATTTTGTTCTAAAATGAAAGAACAGAACAATTCAATATTAATCTAATCTGAGACTGGTCATGCTTCACCATATGGGACTCCTTACTTGTATTTTTAGAATGTGATGCGGATATTTGATAAAAGCTAAGGCAAGTAAACCCAATTTATAAGTCTTGAAGGCTTACACTGCTGGGGTGATAAAATTAATCCACATAAATGTTCTAAGACAAAAAAGAAGACACATCCCTTCAGGAACAGATCATGAGAGGCCAAACCCTAATGCATATAGCAAAGCATTTATAATGTTATTCTGCTTTTCCTATAGTGGTTAATTAATTCAAAGTACACTTAAAAGATTAAACATGTAGCACTTTCTTCTTGAATTACTACCTAACTTCCTCAGTTCTAAAATGCTGTGAAATATTAAACACATTTATCTAATAATAGCTTTATCAGGGAGAAGGGAACTAGTACATTAAAATTACATATCTATATTTCATTCATTTTAAAGAAAAAATTGATCGTAAAATTTAAATTTTTTTAAATTTTAATTGTCACAATGTGTCACAATTATTTCTTAATTTCTCCTAACAATGGCATTGTTTAAAGATAAATATGTAACCTCTAGGAAACAATCAACATATTTTTAATTAAATTATTTGCTTCATAATTTACATTTCCTCACGAAAGTATAACAAATCTAGAATAAATGATAACCTAAATTTTAAAAATATATAATATTTTAATGAACAAAGTAATTTCCATGTTTTGGTATTTTGTTCTGTTTTAAAGCTCTTGGAATAACATTTTTGTCTATTTGAAATATTTTGGTGAGGTTTGATGTGACATATTTTATACTTGGTAAAATATACCTCTTTAGGTATATTTAGGTATATTTGGGTATTAGGTATATTTGGGCTGACCCCAACCCCGTGGCAATCTAGCTCTGCCTTGTGTCTGTGCTGGCTCTTGGGCAGTAGGGATCTTCCTCCCCTGACCCCAGAACCAGCAGGTACTTCCCTTGTGTTGTTGCATAACCCTGGTCCTCAGAGATTTCCCTCCCTCCTCTCCCAGGGTTAGAGGTCTTTCGATTCTACCTTCCTCCCCACTAGGGAAATCCTTGCTTGGGGCCTGGGGCAGGGAGGGTTTTACCCCCGTTCACAGCTGCAGATGTCTTTCACTTGAAGTCCTTTTGCAGAAGCAGAGAAATTGGCATGGGATCTGGAGGTTGGAGGTTTAGCTGGACAGCCCCTTAAAGTTTTCACTCCACGTAAAAAAGGTTCTGGGGAAGTGGGTGATGCTTCTCAGTCGCCCAGCAGAAGCAATGATGGCCAGCATTCCTGCATCGGCCACAGCAGAGGTGCTCCTGTCTCCTGCCCTACTGGGATCTTCCTTGTCAACACCTAATGGAGGTCTATGAGAAAGCATTTAAGAGTAAGCATGGATTCCTCTTACATCCAAAGCTTCCAATTTAAACTGTCATATTTGGCATTTAGGAATTTGTTAAAATTGCATCTGATTTCTTCTTATCCACATATAAGTTGGTCCCCTCTTTCTCCCATGCTCTGCCAGTGCACCCTGGCTGTCCTTGGAAGGTCTCCTCAGGCTTCATAATACAAAATACTTGGCACTCTGATGGGTTCAAGGAAAGGTACATTTGTAGATTTTATGACTTAGTCTAATTCTTAGGGTGAGAGTGGCATTCTCTTGAAGCTTTCTGCTAAGTAGAAGCATAGCTCCTTCTCTGTTTTGCCCTGGTTGTAGTTATTGTCAAGGATGAAACAGAGGACTCAGTGCCCCCTTGCATATTTCACATGCATCATCTTCAGATTCTTCTACCTAGGGCTTTTAAACCACAGACTCTTAGAGAAATAATTGTTTCAATATTCAAAGGGAAAGCTACAGGTAGCATTTATTTTGTAGTAACTAAAGGGAATAGCAGTCCTCTGATATCTGAAGTCATATTTAACAATGCATTTCTAAACCACAATAATATCACAGCTGGTCTGACTCTGGCTATGAGAAAGTCCCATCAGGTTATAAAGAGTTTAAAAAGTTGCATTTAATATATAACAATAGGAAATAAATTTATTTTTTGCTCACTATACTCCCTAAATCCTCTTTAAACAGTTTCCTAATTTCTCACCCCTGAATCTCAATCAGTAAATCTCAATCAGATCACTTAGCCTTGCAGGATCCTCCTGGTTTTCATCAAGTTCAATCTGGCATAACAAGTTCACAGCTCTAAAATCCACTCGTGATTAAGTTTCTCTACTTTCCCCAGCTTGGGTCTACTTTGGGCTTAAAAGCCATTTGTGTGGTCAGGAGTGGTGGCTCATGCCTGTAATCCCAGCACTTTGGGAGACCAAGGTAGGCAGATCACCTGAGGTCAGGAGTTCGAGACTAGCCTGGCCAACATGGTGAAACCCCATCTCTACTAAAAATACAAAAATTGGCTGGGAGCGGTGGCTCACTCCTGTAATCCCAGCACTTTGGGAGGCTGAGGCGAGCGAATCACCAGGTCAGGAGTTCAAGACCAGCCTGACCAATAAACTGAAACCCCGTCTCTACTAAAAATACAAAAATTAGCCAGGCGTGGTGGCGGGCGCCTGTAGTCCCAGCTACGTGGGAGGCTGAGGTGGGAGAATCTCTTGAACCTGGGAGGTGGAGGTTGCAGTGAGCTAAGATCATGCCATTGCACTTCAGCCTGGGCGACAAGAACGAAGCTCCACCTCAAAAAAAAAACAAAAACAAAAAACAAACAAACAAAAAAAACGATTTGTGGAACATGTCTTCATTTCCCTTTTCAATCCTAGCCACCTGTTCTACACCTTGCTGCTTGTTTTCTTGGACCACTCAAGGCCAGGGTGAAGGGGAGAGGAGATTACAGTAGTGTGATGGCTGTAACTCCAAAGAACAAAAAGGACTGTTTCTCAGTGCTTGCTGATTTCAGTGGCGTAAGTACACCAGCAATGGCTGATTTTGTGCTACAAATGAGACATCACTAAATAAGGGAAGAAAAGAATGCACACAGTCACCTCTCCTGAGCTCCAACACACACTGGATCGAAGGAAAGATACTGTTTCCCTTGTCCAGGGCAGATGTAATCTGCTGGTGGTGCATTGTACACGGAAGCAGCATGATTTTGAAACTTGTGTGGATCCTTGAGATTCCCTCCCTCAGCATCATGAACAATGCTCCTTCCCAGCTTATGACTCCCCTCTCATGGGCTTCAATTGTTCCACCATTTTTCCTCCCCAAGTGGTACAAATGAGCAGTATTTATCCACTGCATCCAAAAAGCATGCATCACTGGTGGACAAGCAACTTGCTCACAATGCCACCCTATTTACTCAGCCCTCTCATGATGACTGGCCAGTCATGCACGGTCGTTCATGTTTAGTCTCTTCAGGACTGAATCAACTACCATTTCTCAAATAAACAGAAAATTACCCACTCCCTTCCTGCAAGGAAAATGTGGGGAATAAATGATATGCTGACGTTTCTCTCAAGGAGATGCTCACTGCCAGTTCATTGACGGGACACTTTACATAGCCTGGAGGTGAATAATAGGCTAATCCTAGCAACATCAGCACCCAGGCTCTCAGAATTTCTTGAATAGATGTTCATCATCTTTACTTGGGACCTGAGGGATACCTGGCAGCTCTTATATTGCTATTTCATTTTGAGGGCTTCATAAAAACCAAACAGAAAGAGTCCTATTTTAACACTCATTCTAAGTCCTATGGCATTATATTTCAGTTTAAATGCATACAGAAGAAAAGTTAACTGAGATATACATGAAGAAAAAATATAAGCCATTTTTGTAAAGATATCATCCAGAAAGTATTTTGAAGGCAATAGCTTTAGAATGCGAAACACACGCGCTGTGCTATTCCTTGCTAACAAATGTATTTTACAGATGTTAAATGAGAAATAATTGCCTTAAATGGTGAAGTTTTTAAATTTTCCTTTTTTTTTCCAATTCATGACAAAGTGGTAAATGTGAGGCTCAGTGGGGTGGACTGAGAAATATCAAGTTCTGAATATTAATAGAAACTTCTCTCATGAATAGATTTATACTGTAGCCCTAAACATGTTGCTGTCTCTCATTTGTTTCATTTTCTTTATCTATAAAATTCAGGTAACTGAAGAGAATAATTCACCAAAAGACTAGCTAAGAAATTAAATAAGAAGATTAAGATTTGTTACTTCACCCACTCTCATTCTCTTTCTCAACCTCCCCTTTTCCTCTCTCCTTGCTTTTACCTCTAAACTTGTCCTCAACTAGTTTGTTTTCTCATCTTTGCTTTTTCCATCTATTTTTAACCCCAGTTGCTGTATGCTTTCTTCCCATTTCTATGGGAATTCCTCTCGCATCCACACGAGCCATCTGCCGAACCTTCATCCTCCTTGACCTGTCTTCATTACTTGATACGGAGTCATCTCCTTCCTCCTGATACTTTGTCTCCTTTGCATTGGCACTACATTCTATTTATCTCACTGAGTAAAAATAATAGCTTTGTGACTTCTTCTCTTCAGTCTCATTACTGGATTTTTCTGTATCTCACTTTTCTCATCATTAAAGGGGGAATAATAATAGTACCTTACTCAGAGATGTTTGCTGAACATTTAATAAATTGCTCTATGGAAAGAACTGAGAACAGTGCCTTTCCTACAGCCAAAGTCACATACATGCATACTCGCTCATGTTTTCACCATGATAAGAGTAAAAAATGTCCTGCAACAATAGCTAATATTAATAGAATGTTTCTTCCATGCTAGTCACAGTCATAAATTCTTCAAAGATAGCAATTCACAGACAAATATAAGCAATATAATTTAATTGTCACCATGTTACTGGAAAAGAGGTCTCTACCCAGACTCCAAGAGTGAGTTCTTGGATCCTTGTACAGGAACAGATCTGGGGTGAGTCACAGAGCAGAGTGAAGTTATGATGGTTTGAGGCATCTCCACTATAGGGTAGGGTGTCCTCAGAAAGCAAGAGGAAGAATGCCCCTTCCTCAAACATAATTCTTGCTTCTATAGGAGAGTAGGGTGAGGAATAGTGTGCCGTATGACAAAGGCTGTGATCAGCTTGTGACAGGCTGTCAGTATTGTCATATTCTTATGTAACTATTGGTTTCAGCAAGAATTTATGGGTGTACTGTTATCTTCAAAGTGAAACCTATTCTTAAACCAGGAATGCTTTTCGTTCTAAGGGGCTTTATTTAGTTGGTTAGCATCATTAACTTGTTCCCTCAACCATAAATATCCTGTGACTAAGAAAGCCTGACTTCCCAGGAATGTAACCCGGCAGGTCTGGTGTTGTTTGAGCTTTATTCAAGATGGAGTCACTCTGGCTTGGATGCCTCTGACAGCAACAGTGTCAGAAAAGATGTTAAGTTATCACAGTTTTACGGATCAAAAGGCCAGAGCCTATGGCTCACCCAAGGTCTCAATGCCTGGGAAAGACAAAGCTCTGGGACCTTTAATTTGCCTGACTGCCATTCCAGGGCTCCTTCACAAGCTCTGTTTTCCACACTGCAATGTCTATAACAATGACACTTTTTTCTCTCTAAATATTTCAAATTCCTTTCTGCATTTATTATCTCAGTTGCTGACATTACCAGTCATGCAGTTACAATGTCTGGAAATATCCATGAATACTCAGTCTCCCTTTAGAGTCCTCATTCAATTAATCAGAAGAGTCTTATTTATCTAATCTCTGCAATGTCCCTTTACTTCATCCTCTCCTCTGCAGATCTCTGCTGCTACACTGCTCAGACCCTCATGATCTCCTACATATCAAATGGTCTTTCCCCTTTAGCAACTCCACCCTTCCACCCTATTCCTGGAAACTGCTACCACAGTGTTGATTATAAAATACAGATATGATCATATAATTCTTTCCCATTCTGCATGAAACTCCAGCACATGGTTCTCTCCTGTCTATAGAGTAAGTTACAATTCTAAAATTGGTGCACTGGCCCCTCACAAACAGCCTAGGTGTGCACAGATGGACTGATATGTTGAAACATGACAGAGAAAGAGAGAGATTTCTTGATGACACATGTACCAAAAATAAGCAAATTCCTTTTTTGCCACCATAAATGACCCCGTGAACTTTCTTTTCTTAAATTCTTCTTTTTCTTCCTTTCTCTTCTAGAAAAAAATCCCAAATAAGTCTTGATATATAACTCTAAAGTAAACTCCTGTAGCTTTCTCTGAAGGACTTTGTCCATGACCATAGCAGTCATCATCATACTGCAGATTTTAGTGAGACCCCCCCCCACCTCACAGGACAGGTCAGTCTTTTTCATTGTTGGGATCCCAGTTCCTAGCTTACTGACTGACTGGAATTTAGCAGACAATAGATATATTTAGCAGACAATAGGTACTTTCAGGTGTTCCTTTGTGGTAGCTTTCATTTTAGGTGCCACTGGAAGAAGAAACAGAGACAGAAGGAGGTAGAAAGTAAAGGGCCCACGCTCTCAGACTGCTTCCTGGCCATTCGGATAAATGGTTCCAAACAAGTGCTGCAGAGATGTAAGGCCATAAGCATGTTCCAGGAATGTTAATTCGCACAGAGGCATATGCACATTAAATAGGCTTTCCATTTTAGCAACTCTATCCCTCCACCCTATTCTCTGAAACTGCCACCAGAATGTTGATTATAAAATACAGACATGATTATATAATCCTTCCCCATTCTGCATGAAAATCCAGTATGGTTCCCTCCTGTCTGTAGAACAAGTTATGATTCCAATATGAGTGCCTTGGACAATGGCCCCTTTACTTCATTCCAATTTCCAGAGATGATGAAGTGAAAGCATCGAGGGAGGGAAGCAATGCTTCACACAGAATTGGTTTCCAGTAAACTGATTACCTCTTCATTTTCCAAAGGGCATTTTCTCACACGTGCTTTTAGAAAGAATTTGATGTGGCTGGGCACGGTGGCTCACTCCTGTAATCCCAGCACTTTGGGAGGCCAAGGTGGGGTGGATCACCTGAGGTTAGGAGTTCGAGACCAGCCTGACCAACATAGTGAAACCCCGTCTCTACTAAAAATATAAAAACTAGCCCAGTGTGGTGGTGGGCGCCTGTAATCCCAGCTACTCAGGAGGCTGAGGCAGAACTGCTTGAACCTAGGAGACGGAGGTTGCAGTGAGCCGACACGGTGCCACTGCACTCCAGCCTTGGTGACAGAGTGAGATTCCGTCTCAAAAAAAAAAAAAACAATAAAAGAAAGAAAGAATTTGACATTAGTTCAGGATTGCTTCCTCTGAAGCAGCTCTCCAGTACTAGGTACACAGTCACAGGCACACATTCACGTGTGTGTGCACACAAGCACTTGTGCATGTGCATGCATGACTGTATATATACACATACATGCACATTCCTGACACAGCACACATGCACCACACATGTGCACACACAATGAATGCATGCTTACATGTGCATACACACATATTCTCACATTCACACGCATACACAATACATAAAAACTCATACACATACCTGTGCATGCACACACACTCAAACTTACACTCAAACATGCACACTCACATACACACACTCACACATATGTTCTCACATTCACACACATACGCATACATAAAAGCTCATCCATACTCACAGGTGCATGCACATGCACCCACAGAAACTCTCACACTCACATTCACACATGTACACACACATACACTCTCACATACAGAAACACATATATGCACTCATGCAATACAATTTCTCTCACACACACACATAGACAAACATGTACACTTCACTGCTATCTGCTTCTGGAAGTGAATTCTTGTCTCTGGACCCAGTGTGAACTGAGCATTAAATCTTTCCTCAACTGGTAAAAAGCGAGCCTCAATATAGAAAGTAAAATTAAAGCTGTGTGTGGTAAATTTTCTTGATATTTGAACATTTTTCTCTCAAAAAGGTGAAATATTTCCATTCCCACACAAACTGTTATTTTCAGGAGAAAATTCTGTTTTCCCACAGAGACAGTGACTCATCTTCTTCAGGTTGGAGTTTATGTTTAGTAAGACGCTTTCCAGAGGCAGCTGGGCAACATGAATTTGTCTATTTCTCCCTGGTATCAACAGCAAGAAAATGTTAGCATTCATTAGTGATTAAGAACTGTGCAATAAACACTGCATGATTAAATGCTACATTGTTCACATATTTTAAAGCAGTCTTCATCTTAGCCACTACTGCAGGTAGCTTCCCTTGTGCCTGTTTAGGCGAGCTTGCCTTTACATCATATGACAGTCTGCCATATAAATAGTCAAGGGTCTTGTGTCTCTGAGCAAGCCTCAGGAAGTTCTGTGATGTAAAGTTAAACATTGTCAAAGAGGATGTGTGCCTTATGTCCTCCCACCTCTACTCATGAAGTTCACAGTAGCAGACCACAGACCCATTGCTGGTCCATTTTAGGCAAATTTAAAAAAGACACATTTCCCCTAGAGCAGGATTTCTCAGGCTTAGCACCACTGACATTTGCAGTCAGATTATTTTTGTTGGGTGTGGAGAGTGGAGGGCTCTGCTTTGTACACCGTGGGCTGCTAGCAGCATCTTTGGCCTCTTCCTGCTAAATGCCAATAGTAGCTCTCTGCAACTGTGAAAACCGAAAATGTCTCTGTACATCTCCTTCTTTAAATAGAATCTATTTAGCTTCTGAAAATACATTTTCAGAAGGAGATACAGTGTTATGGCCTTGTCTGCAAACAGACAAAACTCTCATTTGATTCTAGACTAAATATCAGCAATAACCCCCCTCTTTTTTGCATCACGTATGGTACTTTTCCATGATGGTTTCATAATTATGTTCTTATTTTATCTTTACCGCAGTTTGATAAACAGGATATCAAAGAGCAATGCTGTGTATTTTCCATGAATATGATTAGATTGTATTATCTATAATCTTAGATTAATTCTGCACTTCCCATTTAAAGAATATAAAATCATAAAATCTTAAAATACAGAGTATGTCTTATTTTATCAATAAGAACCAAGTCTTTTGAATAAAGCATATATTTATAATATCAAATTTTTCCATACTTCCTGAAGTCAAAATCAACAAGCCACTGGACTCTAAATGTAATTTGTTTTTTTGTTAGGAACTGGCCAATATATGATTAGTTTCCACTTCCCCCAGTAACCTCTGTATTCTACCCTAGAGATAGTATTTTCAGCAATTCTACCCTAGTCCACGATTAGGGGTCTCTTGCTGTGAAAGTCTGTCATTAGTTCTATTTTATCTTCTGGGGAACCAATTCACACAAATGTGATTAAGTAAATTATAGCACATTTATTAGATTTGAAGCAACGAAAATTATGTTTATGGATTAATGACAAGGGAAGATGTAAAGAAAATCCGAAATATTATTGCCTTATCTCTACCTCTATCTACTTCAGTATCTGTGTTATCTATGTTCACACTTATATTTATATTGTTCATATGTTTAGGGAAACTCTTATGTAAATAAAAGAATGTATTATCCTAGACACTCAATAGCTTTCTTAACACCCTTTTCTCACTCTGCATCTCCCTATCAAGTGTCTTCTTAGCATCTGGCTCACCCACTCTGGGTGGTCCAGGGGGCATCAGGGGTCAGGCCTGGGTTTTACTGTCTTCTCCTCCCTCCTTGTCCATTTCCCAACCCCTTCCCATTGAATGCAATCTCGGAAGTACAGATCTATTTTTAGGTTACTAGTATCAAAATAGAAAAAAATACATGAAACAAATCACAAAGAATATTTTTGACAATATTTGTGGTCTTTTCATAATACCACAAAGTTTATATCATCACCTATAATTTTATGTACCTATACAATTAAATCTCATGCAGGTATTTCACATACATACTATCTAATAATCAATTGTGAGGCAGATTCTTCAGAGGTACCAGTAAGCCTTGCTTTGCCACAGGATCTAATACTGTTTAGACATACACACAGAAAGTCAGTTAGAGCCTGTGAGAGATTTCTTTTTAATTAATTTTGATTATGTATTCAGTGAAACCTATTTCTATTTCCCAGTGCACAACTTTTAATGACTCTGTCTAATGCTCATGTGGTTTCTTCTGTTAAATTGTTTCCCTGTAGCATTTTCTTTTCTCAGTATGTTAGAAAAAAAAATTCTACAGAGAAGAAGGGTTTATTGTATTTTAAATTTATGTTCATTGCTGGCTAGATGCCCAAAGGGCATTTGATAAATGCCTTCTCATAAATCAAAAAATAATTAGGTGGACAAAGATTCCCCAATAACCTATCAGACTAACATGGCCATCATTGTTTCACACCCATAATCTGCGCAGCTCATCAGCGATGGTCTTATCTGACATCGCAAGTCAGAGCTGCAGATCCATGTAGTGATTATTGTATATTAGCTGTTTCATTAATTATTCAGTCATGTCAAAGGACTTTTACTAGGAATATTTAAATGTGAGGCCCACGAAGGAATGTTGATGTCTGCTGGGGTGGATTTATAGCTGATTGAATACCATGCAATGGTTAATGGCAGTATGATAGGAAGTTTTTCCATCTTCTCAGTTTCTTATCAGTAAAATAGAAGGCAGAAAGCATGCCCATTATGCACAAAACTTTTAAAAAATGGCTATTACAACAAAATGGCAGATTTGATATTCATCAGAGTTTTTATACTTTAAGTTCTAGTGTACATGTGCACAATGTGCAGGTTTGTTACACATGTATACGTGTGACATGTTGGTGTGCTGCACCCATTAACTCGTCATTTACATAAGGTATATCCCCTAATGCTATCCCTCCCGCCTCCCTCCACCCCATGACAGGCCCCGGTGTGTGATGTTCCCCTTCCTGTGTCCAAGTGTTCTCATTGTTCAACTCCCACTTATGAGTGAGAACATGTGGTGTTTGGTTTTTTGTCCTTGCAATAGTTTTCTGAGAATGATGGTTTCCAGCTTCATCCATGTCCCTACAAATGACATGAACTCATCCTTTTTTATGGCTGCATAGCATTCCATCATGTATATGTGCCACATTTTCTTAATCCAGTCTATCATTGATGGACATTTGGGTTGGTTCCAAGTCTTTGCTATTGTGAATAGTGCTGCAATAAACATATGTGTGCATGTGTCTTTATAGCTGCATGATTTATAATCCTTTGGGTATATACCCAGTAATGGGATGGCTGGGTCAAATGGTATTTCTAGTTCTAGATCCCTGAGGAATCGCCACACTGACTTCCACAATGGTTGAACTAGTTTACAGTCCCACCAACAGTGTAAAAATGTTCCTATTTCTCCACATCCTCTCCAGCACCTATTGTTTCTGGACTTTTTAATGATCACCATTCTAACTGGTGTGAGATGGTATCTCACTGTGGTTTTGATTTGCATTTCTCTGATGGCCAGTGATGATGAGCATTTTTTCATGTGTCTGTTGGCTGCATAAATGTCTTCTTTTGAGAAGTGTCTGTACATATCCTTTGCCCACTTTTTGACAGCGTTGTTTGTTTGTTTTTTTCTTGTAAATTTGTTTGAGTTCTTTGTAGATTCTGGATATTGGCCCTTTGTCAGATGAGTAGATTGCAAAAAATTTCTCCCATTTTGTAGGTTGCCTGTTCACTCTGGTGGTAGTTTCTTTTACTGTGCAGAAGCTCTTTAGTTTAATTAGATCCCATTTGTCAATTTTGGCTTCTGTTGCCATTGCTTTTGATGTTTTAGACATGAAGTCCTGGCACATGCCTATGTCCTAAATGGTATTGCCTAGGTTTTCTTCTAGGGTTTTTATGGTTTTAGGTCTAACATTTAAGTCTTTAATCCATCTTGAATTAATTTTTGTATAAGGTGTAAGGAAGGGATCCAGTTTCAGCTTTCTCCATATGGCTAGCCAGTTTTCCCAGCACCATTTATTAAATAGGGAATCCTTTCCCCATTTCTTGTTTTTGTCAGGTTTGTCAATGATCAGAGAGTTGTAGATGTGTGGTATTACTTCTGAGGGCTCTATTCTGTTCCATTGGTCTATATCTCTGTTTTGGTACCAGTACCATGCTGCTTTGGTTACTGTAGCCTTGTAGTATAGTTTGAAGTCAGGTAGCGTGATGCCTCCAGCTTTGTTCTTTTGGCTTAGGATTGTCTTGGCAATGCGGGCTCTTTTTTGGTTCCATATGAACTTTAAAGTAGTTTTTTTCCAATTCTGTGAAGAAAGTCATTGGTAGTTTGATGGGGATGGCATTGCATCTATAAATTACTTTGGGCAGTATGGCCATTTTCACAATATTGATTCTTCCTATCCGTGAGCATGGAATGTTCTTCCATTTGTTTGTGTCCACTTTTATTTTGTTGAGCAGTGGTTTCCTTCACATTCCTTGTATGTTGGATTCCTAGGTATTTTATTCTCTTTGAAGCAATAGCGAATGGGAGTTCACTCATGATTTGGCTCTCTGTTTGTCTGTTATTGGTGTATAAGAATGCTTGTGATTTTTGCACATTGATTTTGTATCCCGAGACTTTGCTGAAGTTGCTTATCAGCTTAAGGAGATTTTGGGCTGAGACGATGGGGTTTTCTAAATATACAGTCACGTCATCTGCAAACAGGGACAATTTGACTTCCTCTTTTCCTAATTGAATACCTTTATTCCTTTCTCCTGCCTGATTGCCCTGGCCAGAACTTCCAACACTATGTTGAATAGGAGTGGTGAGAGAGGGCATCCCTGTCTTGTGCCAGTTTTCAAAGGGAATGCTTCCAGTTTTTGCCCATTCAGTATGATAGGCTGTGGGTTTGTCATAAATAGCTCTTATTATTTTGAGATACATCCCATCAATACCTAACTTATTGAGAGTTTTTAGCATGAAGGGCTGTTGAATTTTGTCAAAGGCCTTTTCTGCATCTATTGATATAATCATGTGGTTTTTGTCTTGGTTCTGTTTATATGCTGGATTACGTTTATTGATTTGCGTATGTTGAACCAGCCTTGCACCCCAGGGATGAAGCCCACTTGGTCATGGTGGATAAGCTTTTTGATGTGCTGCTGGATTCAGTTTGCCAGTACTTTATTGAGGATTTTTGCATCAATGTTCACCAGGGATATTGTTCCAAAATTCTCTTTCTTTGTTGTGTCTCTGTCACGTTTTGGTATCAGGATGATGCTGGCCTCATAGAATGAGTTAGGGAGGATTCCCTCTTTTTCTATTGACTGGAATAGTTTCAGAAGGAATGGTACCAGCTCCTCTTTGTACTTCTTCATCAGAGTTTTAATGCAAAATAGCTCTGCAATTAGAAAGACTTCCATCCAAATCCCAGTCCAGAAATGCAATATTCATGTGACTTTGGTTATGTTACCTAATCTCTCTCTTCCACAAAATAATCACATAAAAAACTGAGATACTTGGCTCCTGTGTGAGGAAACAAAGTGGAAAGTTTCCTTGGTGGAGGTGGAAGCTCTCTGGCCAAATCTGACAGCATTTCTATTCCAAATATACTTTTCTATCTCAATATCACTTTTGGAAAATCTTAATGATTATTGTATACAGATTCAAATAGAAAAAGTGAAATGGGCTTTATTCACAGATAATATGTTTGTATAAGTAGAAAATTCAAGTGAATTTACCAAAACTATTAAACCTAGTAAGTGAATTGTACAAAGTGGCAAAATTGCAGGTCAATATACAAAAGTCAGTTGTGATTTTATATACAAGCATTAAACAATTAGAAAATAAAATTTAAGACAATTTACTATTTACAATAATCTCAAATATATAAAATGATTAGAAATAAATCCACCATAAGATTTTCAAGCTCTCTTCGAAAGAGTTTCATGCTTTGTTGAGTACAATTTAAGAAGTCCTAACTAAAGTGAGATATGTACCATAATCATGTTAGAAAACATAATATAGTGAGCAAGTAACTTCAACTGAGTTCAAGACTTGTGATAAAGCAACAGATCAAGACAGGATAAGATTTGAATGAGGATTAATGAATATATTATGAAGCAGAATAGAGTCCAGAATTAGATTAATATGTAATAGAAAAATTGATTTTCTGCAAAAGCATCAAACAGTCTAACGGGAAAGGAAAGTCCCTTCAGCAAACAGTGTTGAAACAACTCCACATCCAAATTTGTGGAGGGGGATGTCCCAGATTCTAATTCACATTATTTTTTCTCTGGGTGTAAAAAAGTGAAATAAATACATCTTCAGAAACAAAGTATTGTGACAGCAGATGAGACTCATATGATTCTAGACTAAATATCAACAACATTCCCATTTTTGATGTCAATTTTTGGTATCAGCACTTTTCATTATGGTTTCAAAGATGTTTTCTTATTCCATCTTTACTGCAAACTTTATATCCTCTATTTTTTTTTAGCCTCATGAGATTAACTTGGCACATATAATCATGGAGGTAAATTGTGAGTCTTTTCTATGTTATAATTAGGTTATATTATCTAAAAATTTAGACTGATCTTAAATTCACTATTAAGGGGATATGAAAGTATAAAGCCTTAAAATACGAAGCAAGTCTTGCTTTATCAACCAGATTCTAGTATTTTAATTAAAATACATATTTCTAACAATGAATTCTCCTGTACCTCTCAGAGACCAGAGCCACTACCTCTAAATGTTTGCTGTTGTTGTTGTTAGGAACTGGCCAATAAATGGTCATTTTTGTGGTCGCCATACCTGAGATGAATTGAGGTTGATCACAGACTTAAATGGAAAAGCTAAAACTATAAATCTAAAAGCTAATGACATTTATCTTTGTTCAATGTGTATTTTATCCCTATCCCCCTATGAACATGTAAAGAATGTTTTCCCACCACAGCATACAGACTCTGAAATTTTTTCTTTGTATATTGTTATTGTTCAGACTTAACAAGTGTTATTAAAATATTAAAATGTATACTAAGTACTATTCAGCAATGAAAAGGCCTAAAATGTTACAACATGTTCCATGATACAACACAGATAAACTTCAGTGTAAGTGAAAAAGCCAGATGCAAAAGACTTCATGTTTGCATTAGTTTGCTACTGCTGTATAACAAATGACCACACACGTTATACCTCGGCACAGGACCACTTCATCAGCTCACATTTTCTGCCGGTTAGAAGTATGGGCACGGCCTCCTAGGTCTTCCGCTCAGGGTCTTGCAAGGCTGAAATCCAGGGTCAGCCTGGCTGGCTCTCATCGGGAGGCCCCAGGGAAGAGTCTGCTTTCTAGTTCATCCAAACTTCTGGCAGACCCAGCTCCTCGAAGCTGTAAGACTGAGCACCTCACTGCCTCGCTGGTTCTTGCTGGGAGATTCTGTCAGGTCCTGGGGTCCAGCCTTCAGTCCCCGATTGGGGCCTCTTTCAACTCAGAAGCCAGGAAGGGCTCAGCAAATCCCCTTAGTGTTTCAAACACCTTCTTGCCTTTCCCTCTGCTCCCAACCATAAAAAGCGCACTGCTTTTAAGGGGCTCATGTGATTAGCTTAAGCTCACCTGAATAATCTCACTTTTATCATAAAAAGTACCATGGTCATGATTATAACTCCAAGGAGTGAGGGTCATAAAGGCCACCCTAAATTCTGCCTACACAATATTAAATTATTCTACTTATATGAGTGTCCAAAAATGCAAAACTATAGATATAGAAAGCAGTTAGTAAGTACCTGGGGCTGGAGGAAGAAATGAGGATGGATTGCAGATCCACATGAGGGAGCATTTTGGGGTGATGGAAATGTTCCAAGACTGGATTATGGTGAAGGATATACAACTCTATAATTTTGCTAAAAACACCTAAATTGCACACCTGAAGTGGATAAATTTATGGCATATAAATTATAGAATTATAGAGCTCTTAAAATAGTATATTGATGAGTAAGAGTATATATAAGCTATATATATTATATATATTCTGCATATATTTAATATACCTACATATGTATAGATAAATGTATTATATAGGTATTTTATATATATATATACACACACACACACCAATATAGAGAGTGAGGTGTGTTTATGTATGTAGTGACCTTGGGGTAGTCAAGGATTTCTTAGAAAATACAAATAACCATAAAAGACAATTTATGACTTAGACTTCAACAACACTGAAAAAGGAGATCAAAGCACTTCTGAATAAAATAAATAGGTAAGATAATTACTAGAAAGGCTATACACCAGATGAAAATATTCTCATTACATATATTTGACAGGTGACTTGCATCCAGGATATATTAAAAACTGCTATAATTCTACATAAAAGACAAATCACCCATTAAAAATCAACAAATGACTTGTACACATACTTCAAATAAGAAATATGAGTTGCCAGTAAGCATCTATGCAAGGTTCACAACATCACTAGTCATCAAAGAAATGCAAACTCTGCCCACTCTTAGATACTATGTCATACCCAGTAGAATAGCTACAATAAAAAGACTGACAATGCCAAATTTTGACGCATAGAGGCAGAAACGTTATTGCCAGTGGGAACATAAAATGTCATAGCAACTTTGGAAAAGCATTTTGCTTTTTCTTATACAATAAAACCCTACACCTATTCTATCACTGGCAAGTTTATTCCTAGTTATTTACACAGTAAAAATTAAAATTTATGTCCTTAAAAATGTTGCTAAGATCATTAATAATAATTTTAGTGATATTATATAATCCCTAGAAAAATACTTAAATGTCCATCGACAGAAAAATGGTAATTATAACCTGCTACGTTCATACAATTAAATGCACCAATAAAAATGACTGAATTACCACTATCCATTAAAACCTGAATAAATATCATAAGCATATCCTTGAGTGAAAGAAGCCAGACATAGAATGAATCCATTTCTATAAAGTTTAAAAATAGGGCTGGGCACAGTGGCTCACGCCTGTAATCCCAGCACTTTGGGAGGCCGAGGCAGGTGGATCATGAAGTCAGGAGATCAAGACCATCCTGGACAACATGGTGAAACCTCGTCTTTACTAAAAATACAAAAATTAGCCAGGAGTGTTCCTGTAGTCCCAGCCACTCAGGAGGCTGAGGCAGGAGAATCACTTGAACCTGGGAGGCGGAGGTTGCCATGAGCCGACATCATGCCCCTGCACTCCAGCCTTGGGTGACAGAGTGAGACTCCTTCTCAAAAAATAGGAAAAACCAGTCTATGGTACAAAACTTAGCGTAGAGTTCAGTGTAGAGGTTACCTAGAGAGTAATACTTAGACAGGGCATTGTGAGAACTCCCAAAGTGTCAGTTACAAGGCTAGATTCACTATGTGATAATTTATTGAGCTATATACTTACGATTTATGTGCCTTTCCTTATGTGTGTTAACCTTCAATAAAAACTACCTCAAAAAGAGTTGTGAATAAAAGGAATGAGAATACAAGCCTTAGACTTGGAATAAATATTTGCAAAACACATACATGATAAAGGACAAAATATACAAATAATGCTTAAAACTCAACAGGAAGAAAATGAAAACCCTGATTTAAAAATGGGGAACAGATCTGAATAGACACCTCACCAAAGAAGATCTAGAGATGGCAAATAAGCATATGAAAATATATTCAATATCATACGCCATTAGGGAATTGCAAATTAAAACAGCAATGAGATACCACTCCATACCTGTTATAATGACCAGAATCCAAAACACTGACAGCCCCACATGCTGACCAGGATGTGGAACAACAAGAATGTTAATTCACTGCTAGTGAGAATGCAAAGTGGTCTAGCCACTTTGGAAGACAGTCGTCCAGTTTCTTACAAAACTAAACGTACTCTTACCATACAATCTAGCAATTGTGCTCTTTGGTTTTTATTCAAGTGAGTTGAAAATATCTGTCCACTCAAAAACCTGAAAAGAATGATAATAGAAGCTTTATGTGTAATTGTCAAAACTTGGAAGCAACCAAGATGTCCTTCGGTAGGTAAATGGATAAATAAACCATGGTACATCTAGACAATAGAATATTATTCAACCCTAAAAAGAGATGAGCTATCAAGGCATGAAAATACACGAGAGAACATTAAATGCAAATTACTAAGAGAAAAGTCCAGTCAAAAAAACTATATACTGTATAATTCCAACTATTTGACATTCCAGAAAAAGCAAAAATATAGAGACAGTAAAAAAATTCAGCAGTTGTCAAGGGTTAGGGGTGAGGTGGGAGGGATGAGCACACAGAGCAAAAGAAGTTTTCGGAGAGTAAAAGCAGTGAAAGTACTCTGTGTAATACCATCATGATCGATCCATGCCGTTTTGAATTTGTCAAAATCTGTTGAATACAGAAATCCAAGAGTGAGCCGTCATGTACACTCTGGACTCCGGGTGATGAAGTGTCAGTGTAGGTTCGTCAATGGTAACCAATGCACCACTCTGCGGGGGATGTGATCGTGGGAGAGGTCGTGCATGTGTAGGGGCAGAGGGCATATAGGAATTCTGTACATTCCACTCATTTTTGCTGTGAACCTAAAATTGCTCTAAAAAACAAAATCTTTTTTAAAAAATGTGTGAGGGAAGAATTAAAGAGATAACATGAAAAAGGCTGCCAATGACCAAAAGTGTGACAATTTGGGTATCTTCAAAATGACTAATACACTGAAATACAAGGAATGCATCAATGCCCATAAGGTGACTGTTATGATTTAAAATAGACTAGGAGAGAAAGAGCTAGATACAAGAAAAAAGAAACTGTGTGAGGGTACCCAAAGGTGCTGCTTATCACTGAAGTGTCCCCACAGAACAGACCCTGGGACAAGGATTTGTGTGTAGTTTACTTGAGAAACAACCAGCAAGAGTGGGGAAGTGATGGAGAAAGGAAGATTATAGAATGCCCGCTACTAAGCTGGTTATCGTCAACGGACCTTCATCCCACTGGAGAACCCTTGAAACCAGTGTAGAACAAGTGCCTCAGAGATGTCCCACCTGGGGGCAAAGGTTCTCGGATCTTGGTTCACCCATTCCTGCCATGTGTTGGTTAAGGTTATTGATGGGGAAGGACTTGGCAGCATTCATTCTGCTGCGCTCTGCTCCACTGTGGTGCAGGCAAAGTGAGATCTGCTCATCAGCAAAAGTTGTCAGGAAGCAGCTGCAGATTCTGGTTGGGAGGAGGAGAACCCTGTGCTGAACTGCCTCAGCCTAAAGGACCTGGGCATCCCGGGGTCCACCATAGCCACCAACTCCTCACTAAGCAGGAAAATAAAGGAAAAGAATTGACATATTTCTGTCCTTCTTTACGAAATGTATCTGATGGTAATAAAAAAAAGCACTAGCTCATGAGAGAATTTTTATGGAAAAATTTCCACTGATAAATAAGAAATAACAGAATAAGAAAATAACCATCTTGCACACTAATAATAAATTCAGATTATCCATGGGTGAAAGATGGCAAGCTTTTAAAGGCAGTGCCAGGTGTCACCCTGAAGCCAGTGATCAATGTTGGCATGGCTGGAAGGTGCGCCAGGCGTGCTGTGAAGTACACAGCCCCACCCATGAGTGTTCTGCATTCTGAAAAGTTAACCTTCAATCTAATCAATCCTTTAGAGATTGCTTTAAGTTTACAGTCAATTCAGAAGATGGAGGAACAAGTTCCATAGCCACATGAAGCAATCAATAACTCCAGAAACAGTTACATTCTACAAGGGTACTGACCCAGTTACTTCAATTCAATGGCATGAAAAAAAATATGATGGGGAGATTGTATTATATTAAAAGAGACCTAAGAGATTGAACAAACAAATATGATGGATGAACTTTCTGGAATCTGCTTCAAATAAACCAACTGTAAAATATGATTTCTGAGATAATGAGAGAAACTCAAGTATGAAATGAATACCAGATGGTACCAAAGAAATATCTTTATTTTTTGATAAACGTGATAAAGACATTATGGTTAAGTAAGGAAATGTCCACATATTTAGAGGTAGATATACTAAATTTATAGCTGTAAAATCATAAAACATCTGGAAATTTGCTTTAAAATACCTCAGTAGTGTATATGTGAGTGAGAATCTGTGTGTGTGTGTGTGTGTGTGTGTGTGTGTATGAAAGAGAGAGAGAGAGAGAGACATAGAGGGAGAAAGGGACCACATGCAAAGAACACATAGAGAGACCACAAGTATGGCTAAATCTAGACCTTATTTGGATTTAAGATATATGGAACTTCTTTGAAAATGTTCATTAAACATGTAATTCTAAAAATTGAGTAGTCACTGCTGGCTAGCTATGATGGAGCAATACGATTTAGATTTTGCCCTCCACTTGTCCTATGGACAAAATATATGAATCAACATTTGCAGATATTAGACAACAGTCATCATTTGACCATGTATGATCCCTTTGAGAAAGAAAGAAAACAAGGTGATTCTTACGTTCACGACAGATTTATACATAGAAGCACAGTTCTGAAAATGAAGCAGGGAGAGGAATCCCAAAAAGGAGACAGCAGTATCCTTGGGTAGAGGAGACAGACATTGGACTGGAGGGTTCTGAGGAGGTAGACATTTCCAGAAGTTCCAGAAGAACTCTGGAGAACAGAACGTTACCCAATACCCACACTAAAAAATGCTGCCCAAAGAACCCTGAGTCTTTGCTTAATACTAACATGGGCACGTTCATGCAAAGAATGGCTGGACATCTGTAAACAACACTGTCCTACAACACACAGAAGGCTGGTAACTGTTCAAGTTCTCAACATACAGAAGACTGATAATGTTCAAGTCCTCACCTACCAGTGTTGAGTGGCTTTGATCCACTTGATTCAACAGAGACCCCAAAAAGGCATTCCTCAATAGCCGTATATGCTATCCCTATGTTGGCAGCTAATTTAGACATGCTCTAACAAAGATTGAAACAACGCTTGAAGGACTCAAACTAAACCATAAGTAATTTACCTGCCTGCAAGAGTCAAGCCCAGAGCTCTTTAAAGGATGGGAGCAATTCAAACATTCAGCAGATTTAAATTCAAAATATTCAACAACATCAAAAAATACTAGACACATGCCAAGAAACAAAACGCTGTGACGTATTAAGAAAAAAAATTACATTTTCCATTTATATCTTTTGATATATTAGAGGAACCAGGAATTCATGCTGTGTACTTCAATGGCCACAATCCTAGGCCATTTCTTTTTTGCTAAACTCTACTTCTACCTGGAGAATTATAAGTAGCATACATTTAAGCAGCCAATACAAACCAGTAAGTCATTTTCCTAGTATATCTCTCTTGACAAATGGAATTTTTTTTCCTAGGATTTCTAGACCTGTACCAATTTCACTCAAAGCTCCTTTAGATAATTTCAGTCAATATTGGCCTATTCTTCAAAAATGTTTGCCTTTAAGAAGGTATTGTTTCATGAGGTCAGGAGATAGAGACCATCCTGGCTAACACAGTGAAACCCCGCCTCTACTAAAAACACAAAAAATTAGCCAGGCGTGGTGGCAGGCACCTGTAGTCCCAGCTACTCGGGAGGCTGAGACAGGAGAATGGCGTGAACCCGGGAGGCGGAGCTTGCAGTGAGCCGAGATCGCGCCACTGCACTCCAGCCTGGGCGACAGAGCGAGACTCTGTCTCAAAAAAAAAAAAAAAAAAAAAAAAAAAAAGAAGGTATTGTTTGAGTGAGTATGTATTTTGCATCTACAATGTTAAGCTCTAGGGGTGGTATCCTATGGGTGTAGCTACCCCCAAATATAAGTTAGCTTGATTTTACCAAAGAGCTTCCATAAGTGCTCTTGGTAAATATCAGGGTTAACTCTTCCAGGTATATGTGAGCCCGTCAAGCTACCAACTGGTTTCAAGCTGCCAACTATTCTTTACTTTGATGATTACCTTCTATCCACAAAATGATTGTTTATAGGTATCAGAAAATACATTTCTATGACAAGTCAGGTAAGTGGCAAATCTTTCCCATCCATTGTACCTAGGAATATTTCTCAATAGATCATCACTAAGGTTAATAGTTACTTATTGGTTCCTGGCTGTGTTGTCGAGCTTTAAGTCCTTGGATAAAATCAAATTTCCAAAAAAAGAAAGTACTTAAATATATAATAATAAATCTATGAATAACATAAATTTTCTTATTTTTACAACTATTTAAAGCGATTTTAAAAATTAATGTGATTTTAGATTGTGAAGAATATAGTGCTAAAGACATAGGCACTCTGTTATTGGCACTGCTCAGCTCTCACCTGGAGCACTCTGTCTGATCTGAGTGCCAAGTTTTATAAGGAACACTGCCTAACTGGAATGTATTCAGAGGAGGCTGACCAGGATGGAGAAAATCTCAGACACTGTATTATATCAGAAATGTTTGACTTGCGATCAACAAAGCAAGAGCATTTTGATGGCGCCATCCCCATATCGGAGGTGCCAAAGTGAGGAATGCTCGTGGAGGAGAACATGCCCAGGGTGTGAGGACCTTGTTTGGTATGCCTGTCACATTTCCTAGCTAGAATAATTAGGCACATTTTACATGCACACTGATCATCTTCGGATTAATGAAGGAAGGAAAAAAGGAAGGATAAATAATTTTTTTTTGAAAGCTAAGTTTCTGTGACTCCAAAAATTTTTTGTGTTTTTAAAATTTCTAATCATTTTACAGAATCCCTCGAAAATCAGGATCAAAACAAGGTTCAATACAGTATTAGAATTAGAATTCTCCAGAGAAAAAGAATCAATAGTATAGATAGGTAGATAAAGAAGATAGATAGATAGACAGATAGATAGATAGATAGACAGATAGATAGATGATAGATAGATAGATAGATAGATAGATAGATAGATAGATACACACACATAAAGAGATTTATTATAAGGAATTGACTCACCCAATTATGGAGGTTGGCAAGCACAAAATGTACAACTGCTCTTGCCAAATATCAAGGTTAACCCTTGTAGGTATATCTGAGCCCATCAAGCTACCACTTGGTTTCAAGCTGCCAAGTATTCTTTACTTTGATTATTACCTTCTATCCATAAAATGATTGTTTGTAAGTATCAGAAAACATTTCTACAACAAGTCAGGTAAGTGGCAAATCCTTCCTGTTCATTGTACCCAGGAATATTTCTCAATAGATCATAACTAATGTTAATAGTTACTCATTGGTCCTCGGCTATGTTGTTGAGCTTTAAGTCCTTGGATAAAATCAAAATTTCCAAAAAAGAGTAATTACTTTAATATATAATGATAAATCTATAAATAACTATAAATTTCCTTCTTTGGGCAATTATTTATAAGGCTGGTATCCCTGAATAAGGTGGCATTCTCCAGCTGACTGCCTTCAGACTGGAACTGCACCCCTAGCTGTCCTGGGTCTTCAGCCTGAAGGCTGCTTCTAACTCAACTTCTCTCCCTCCTCGTGGCCCCCCTCCTCCTGCTCTTGTCTTGCTCAGCTTCCCTCCTTTTTCTTCCCCTGATTATTCTTCTCTTGCTTTTGGGTAGGATTAACTGCTGTTCTTAAATTTCTGAAGAAATCTAACATATTGAAAAACAATTGTACTCTAGCTCATTTCAAATGAGATAGGAAGTTGTCATAAAACTAGAATTCCTATATTTCGGGGGCATTTTTTATTTTAGTTTATTTATTGTGACGTTTGCGTGAGTCAAATCAAGCAAAAAATGTTTACAAGTTAGTATATGCAAAGATATCTGAAACTTAAATGGGAATAAAGACATGAGCCCTATTTGTATCAACCACAGGAGTTTAGCTTTTATATTTTTATATTAGAAATATTTTTAATATTGGTATTATTTATACCATGTAGACATTCACCATCATTTTTCTAATTATAGTTTTCAATTATATTGATTCATGTTATTATTATACTTAATAACTGCATAATATTTCACTTGGATTATTAAATACTGATCCTACAAAAAGACTACCAGAAAAAAAATTGACTAAAGTTTTGATTAAAATTTCAGTTCAATCCAAACAATCATTCAAGTAACCATATAAATAAAGCTTAATTGTTAGATGGTTAATGAAAATGTATTCCTCATCTTCCTCTGCAAAAGAAATATAAATCAAAATTTATTATGAGAAACTTGAGGAAGATGACAATTTATTATTACCAAAAGAAAAATGTAATGAAAAATTTAAAATATTATTTCCAAGACAAGAATCTTGAAGAACATTTGGCTGAAATATAAATTTCTATTAAAGACAAGAGTAAGCAGACCTCATCCAATATTGTTTAATATTGTTTGCCTTTCATGGAATCATTACAAATAATGGCTCTGGTTGCCAGCCAAATTACAGGACACCCAGTTAAATTTGAATTTCAGACAAATAATGAATGATTCTGTAGTCTATATTTAGTATTAGTATTCTTCATTTAAATGTATCTCAAATCCTGCTTGAGACACACTTATACTAAACAATCATTTGTTGTTCATCTGAAATTCAAATTTAACTAGGTGTCTTCTATTTTTATTTGCTAAATATGGTGACCCTAATCATGGCACCACTTAACAATTCCCTACAATCTAGAATCTGTTATTCTCACTGATTTGTACAGCACTTCATGCCCAATCCAACTTCAACTGCACTTTTGATAATCTTGGTGTTCTCAGACACTTAATTTCCAAATATTTCTCACCTTTACTACCAAGTCCAACAAAAATGGTTTATAAGCGGCAAGTGTGGGCGTGAGAGTGGAATGTACTAGAGAAAGATAAGTGTTAAGGGAAAATTAAAATCCATCATGCCTTTCTCTGTCACGAGCAATTAACAAATCGTGTCCTAAAACTGGCCACTAAACGCTGCTTTCTGGCTAATATAATCTGAATGTTTGTGTCTCCCTATAATTCGGGTGTTGAAACCCCATCAACAATGAGATGCTGTTAGGAAGTGGGGGTCTTTGGGAGGTGATCGGGTCATGAGGGTGGAGCGCTCATCAATGCCATTAGTGCCCTTATAAAAGAGGACCCACAGGGCTGCTTTTCCCCTACCCTGTGGGGGGATACAATGAAAATACTGTGGCCAATGAACCAGGAGGCAGGGCTTCAGTAGAAACTGCATCTGCTGATGGCCACATCTGTAACTTCCAGCCTCCAAAACTGTAAGGAATAAATTTCTGTTGTTTCTAACCCACCCGGTCAATGGTAATTTGTTGCAGCAGCCTGAAAGGTTGACGAGGTTGGCATAGAAAGAGAAAAAATGTAAGACGAATCTGTAAAAAGATGCCAGAAAAAAGCAAGAACAAAAGGAGTCAGAAGCAGTTAATTAACTCATCAATTGCAAACAAAATTGAAAGAAAGATGCTGATGAGGAAACGGGGTGAGAGAATTTCAGACATCAAAAAATCCTCCTAAATATAAGCTATCTAGATGAACCACATAATGGTCTATGGCATAATCACCACTACAAGAGATATTTGCCAAAATCGTTTTCCAGCCAGATGTGTCAGTCATGGTGCTCTGTGCTCTGAGTAATAATTTTCTGTGCAATTAACATGAAACTGTTCAAAAATGCTCTGACTTTCCAGGTTCCCTCAGCATTCAGTGTTGTAGTATCAGGAGTGAAGGTGTCAAACATTGCGAGCTGGAAAGGAATGGAAATAAATTTATACAACAAAAAAAGACATCTAAGAATAAGGACATAAGTAGGGTGTGTTTTGTACAAGATTACATAATGCAATTTGAATTGTTCCTCATTTTTATGTTTAATTATAGTTTTTATTGCCCTCATAAGGAATTCAGCTGGTAAAATAACAGCTGAGAAGAATTACAGTTCTCTAAAAACTTTCAGCCAATCCAATATAATGTATCTACGTGATCATAGAGAAAGAACATGACTGCTGGATTTCACTTTACACTGTCTTGCTCTGTGGAAGAATTTTGCTTAGGCTAAATGGGAAACTTTGTAGAAGTGAGCAGGAAGCCAAGATGAAATCAGAAAAGAACCATTTTCCTCTGCAACCGCCGGAGGCTACTCACTTACATCTGTAAAATATGCATCAGCTGTTAATGGAAATGTAGCGTCCTCGTGAAGGAAAATCAGAATTCAAGTGTGTGAAAAGCTGTCAGCTGCATAGCTCAAGAGCCCTATAATATTAACCTCTATGCAAGTTTAAATTGTGCCTCTGGAAGTGAGATTACCGAATAAATGTCCCACCGCATAAGAATCAGAGAAGGATTGAGAGTTTCTATGCATTCAGAACACTGCTCAAACAGGTCAATATATATGGAACTGAAAATTTTAGTCTTGCAAAAATCTGAAGTGCCATATAATGTTTAGGGTATTCCAAATTTAGGAATATATGCTATATGTGACCAGATTTCAAATAAAATCTAACATAAGTTTTACAATCAAGCTGGATGAAAATAAAGAGAAACACAGAGGAGATATTTGTGCATGCTGTCTTTAGTTTATTTTTCTGGTCAAATAACCTGTGCTTATTTAAAAAGGGTAAATGAAAACTACCATTAGTAAGCAACTTTTTATAAAATATTTCTATTTGTAGAATTCTAATGACATTGTCCTGGAGGAAAGGGAGACTAGAAAATCTCTCACTAAAAGTAGATTGAAAAATTATGTTCCCTGTTCCCTGGAGAAAAGTTCCCACTACCCATTTAAGATGAAACATGAAATTTTATTCATGGAAACCTTCCCATTCTCAGGGTTCTTAAATTAAACTT
Source organism: Pan paniscus (assembly GCF_029289425.2). NCBI lineage: Eukaryota > Metazoa > Chordata > Mammalia > Primates > Hominidae > Pan > Pan paniscus. The sequence goes on from NC_073254.2 coordinate 185,221,401, forward strand.
TAAACTCTATGAACTTCTGATGAAGTCATATTCAAATATTCAAGTATAAAATTATGCATGCATATGAACTATATAAGTAACTATATGACTTAAAATCAAAGTCAATTTTACTAAGTAAAATAAATCAGAATGTCACCGGAATATTGCCTTCACTAGCAGCTCTGTTGTACACCATCACTCAGATGGTGTCTGTTCACCCTGGCCTGTCTTCAGTGACAGTCCTGTTAGTTGCGTGTAACCAAAGTCCCCTTGCCCCTGATGTTTCCCCAGCATTTTCCATCCACAGACCCCCTACCCTGCTCTGTGGCTATAAATTCCCCTTGCTGAGATGTATTCAGAGTTGAGCCCAATGTCCTTCTAACTGAAAGCCCCCACTGCAGTGGTCCAGGACCTATCATGATGACCCTGAATAAAGCCAGCCTCGGCTGGGCATGGTGGCTCACGCCTGTAATTCCAGCACTTTGGGAGGCTGAGGTGGGCGGATCACGAGGTCAGGAGACCAAGACCATCCTGGCTAACACGGTGAAACCCTGTCTCTACTAAAAATACAAAAACATTAGCTGGGCATGGTGGCACGCACCTGTAATCCCAGCTACTCGGGAGGCTGAGGCAGGAGAATGGCGTGAACCCTGGAGGCGGAGCTGAAGCGCCACTGCACTCCAGCCTGGGCGACAGAGCAAGACTCCGTTCCAAAAAAAAAAATAAAAGTCAGTCTCAGCCTCACCATGTGTGTCAGTCCATTCGCATTGCTATAAAAGGCCACCTGAGACTGGGTAATTTATAAAGAAGAGAGGTTTATTTGGCTCACGGGTCTGCAGGCTGTACAGGAAGCATGGTATTGGCATCTGCTTCTGGTGAGGCCTCATGAAGCTTCCAGTCATGGTGGAAGGTGATGGGGAGGCAGCGTGTCACATGGCGAGAGAGGGAGCAAGGGGCAGGGGCAGGCTCCTTTAAACAACCAGCTCCCGTGTGAACTCAGAGCAGTGAGAACTCACTTGTTTCTGTGAGGAGGACACCAACCCATTTATGAGGGATTCACCCCCAGGATCCAAACACCTCCTATCAGGCCCACTTCCAACCCTGGGGATCACATTCCAACATGCAATTGGAGGAGACACACATCCAAACCATAACAGGATGCTTTACAAGCAGGATGGAATAATTTTTCTTTAACTTCTGATATAGTTTGCCTTTGTCTCCCCACCCAAATCTCATGTTGAGCTGTCATCCCCACATGTTGAGGGATGGACCTGGTGGGAGGTGATTGGATCCTGGGGTGGTTTTCCTCATGCTGTTCTCCTGATAGTAAGTGAGTTCTCATGAGATCTGATGGTTTAAAAGCGCCAGTTTCCCCTGTGCTCTCTCTCTCTCTCTCCTGCCACCATGTAAGACATGCCTTGTTTCCCCTTAGCCTTCTGCCATGATTGTTAGTTTCCTGAGGCCTCCCTAGCCATGTGGAATTGTGAGTCAATTAAACCTCTTTCCTTTATAAATTACCCAGTCTCTGGTATTCTTTACAGCAGTGTGATAATGGGCTAATATAACTCCATTAGGTGAAGGGGTGGACATTGGTTTCCTCTTTCAGAAAAGTCTCTGAGGAGAGCGTGAAGGTGTTCAGCACTGAGGGAGTGGGGTTGAGTGTGGGCTGAAGTCAGGAGGAGGAGAAGGTCTTCTTGAGGTGCTGCACTCTGGGACCCCTCTCCGACACACACCACCACCAGCCTCTAATCCAGAAGCCTGGAGGCTTGTTTTGTGGAAAAACTTGACCTGGAGGCACAGCGATTTAAGCCACCAGCCATAGCAGCAGCCTGGGTGAGGTGAGAGGTTCAAAACAGGGAGATTAAATTCTATAACTGAACCACAGAGACTTCAAAACCTTTCCCTGACCAACTCTTAAAGTGCCGGCCACTGGTTTATATCACTCCAGACAGGATATGGGAGGAGTCCCCTCCAGAGAGACCCAATAGTCACAGGAAATAAAAACCCTTTCCAAGCCCTGCCCAGCCCAAGAAACAGCTGTTTTGCCAGCCAATTGCTCTGAAGATGAGCCCTGCCCTCTGCTGCCCTGCCCAGCACACAGAGCTATGAATAGGCTTTTTAGGGGTGTACTCTGAAATATGAACAGAGAAAGACACCAAAAGCAAACAAAAACAAAAGCCAGCGGAATTTTTAAGCACCAGAAAATGCATTACTTCATTCCTTGAGAGATGAGAGCATACCAGTCATCAATTGACACCACAATGCTGCACTGCCAAGATGTCAGTGCATGTTTTCTGGCAATCAACAAATCATGGCGCAATGAGCCATACCGGAGCTGCTGTGGAAATGTCTAAGAGGACTACAAGGGAGGGGAGGCCAGCAAAGGGATGGAGGAAGTGGATTAGAGAAGAAGAGCCTGAAACTGGGGAGTCCAAGGGCAAGATGAAGGGGGTCCCTGAACAGCAATAATCATTAGAGGAATCCCATATGAGGTGGAAATGTTCTGGTCTTAGTGTCTTCACTCCATAAGGGGAGAGAATATTCCAGCACCCTCACAGTGCCCATTCTTTGGTCTGGGGAAGCTGGGGGGAGTCAGTTGCGGGGAGGATGCTGCAACAGATACCCACAGTAGTGACAGCAAATGCTGGCAGCTCACTACACTTCTCTCAGTGAGTCCCTGCTTGCAAGGAGATCTCAGCAATGCACCTCTGTGACCAGCACACAACCACCAGACCTATGTGCTTGTTCTGCTATGTACTAAGGACATCACAACAAACATTCATTTCTGCTCATGAGGCTGGGGTCTGATTGCATTACAGTGAATGTGCCCTGGCTCAGCATGTGATAAGGTTTTGTTGTGTCCCCACCCAAATCTTGTCTTGAATTCCCGTGTGTTGGGGAGGGGTCTGGTGGGAGATAAATTGAATCATAGTGGGAGGTCTTTCCTATGCTGTTCTTGTGCTAGTAAGTCTCATGAAATCTGATGGTTATTATAAGGCATTTTCCTGCACAAGTTCTCTTTTTGCCTGCTGCCATCCATGTAAGACGTGACTTGCTCTTCCTTGTCTTCCACCATGATTGTGGGGCCTCCCCAGCCATGTAGAAATGTGAAGCCAATTAAACCTCTTTCTTTTATAAATTGCCCAGTCTTGGGTATATCTTTATCAGCAGTGTGAGAATGAACTAATACAGTAAATTGGTACCAGTAGAGTGGGGTGTTGCTGAAAAGATACCCAAAAATGTGGAAGCAACTTTGGAACTGGTTAACAGGCAGAGGTTGGAACAGTTTGGAGGGCTCAGAAGGAGACGAGAAAAGTGGGAAAGTTTGGAACTTCCAAGAGACTTGTTGAATGGCTTCGACAAAAATATTGATAGTGATATGAACAACAATGCCAAGGCTGAAGTGGTCTCAGATAGAGATGAAGAGCTTGTTGGAAACTGGAGCAAAGATGACTCTTGTTATGTTTTAGCAAACAGACTGGTGGCATTTTGCCCCGGCCCTAGAGATTTGGGGAACTTCGAACTTGAGAAAGATGATTTAGGGTATCTGGCAGAAGAAATCTCTAAGCAGCAAAGCATTCGAGAGGTGATTGGGTGCTGTTAAAAGCATTCAGTTTTATAGGGGAAGCAGAGCATAAAAGTTCAGAAAATTTGCAGCCTGACAATGCAATAGAAAAAGAAAATCCCATTTTCAGAGGAGAAATTCAAGCCAGCTACAGAAATTTGCATAAGTAACAAGGAGCTGAATGTTAACCCCCAAGACAATGGGAAAAATGTCTCTAGGCCATGTCAGAGGCCTTCACAGCAGCCCCTCCCATCACAGGCCTGGAGTCCTAGGGGCAAAAAGTGCTTTCATGGGGTGGGCCCTGGGTCCTTGTGCTGTGTGCAGCCTATGGACTTGGTGTCCTGCATCCCAGCTGCTCCAGCCATGAAAGGGGCCAACACAGAGCTCGGGCCATGGCTTCAGAGGGTGCAAGCCCTAAGCCTTGGCAGCTTCCATTTGGTATTGAGCCTGTGAGCATACAGAAGTCAAGAATTGAGGTTTGGGAACCTCCACCTAGATTTCAGAAAATGTATGCAAATGCCTGGATGTCCAGGCAGAAATTTGCTGCAGGGGTCGGGGGCTCATGGAGAACCTCTACTAGGGCAGTGCAGAAGGGAAATGTGAAGTCAGAGCTTCCACACAGAGTCCCTACTGGGGCACTGCCTAGTAGAGCTGTGAGAAGAGGGCCACCATCCTCCAGACCTCAGAATGGTAGATCCACTGACAGCCTGCAATATGCACCTGGAAAAGCTGCAGACACTCAACACCAGCCTGTGAAAGCAGCCAGGAGGGGAGCTCTACCCTGCAAAGCCACAGGGGTGGAGCTGCCCAAGACCACAGGAACTCACCACCCCTTGCATCAGTGTGACCCGGATGCAAGACATGGAGTCAAGGGAGACCATTTTGCAACTTTAAGATTTGACTGCCCTTGTGGATTTTAGACTTGCATGGGACCTGTAGCCCCTTTTGGCCAGTGTTTCCTATTCAGAATGGCTGTCATTATCCATTTCCTGTGCCTCCATTGTTATCTAGGTAGTAACTAATTTGCTTTTGATTTTAATGGCTCATAGGCAGAGGGACTTGCCTTCTCTCAGATGAGACTTTGGACTGTGGACTTTTGAGTTAATGCTGAAATGAGTTAAGACTGGGGGGCTGTTGGGAAGGTATGATTGGTTTTGAAATGTGAGGACATGAGATTTGGGTGGCGCCAGGGGCAGAATGACATGGTTTGGCTGTGTCCCTACCCAAATCTCATCTTGAATTCCCACGTGTTGTGAGAGGGACCTGGTGGGAGGTAAATGAATCATGAGGGCAGGTCTTTCCTGTGCTGTTCTCATGATAGTGAGTAAGTGTCACAAGATCTGATGGTTATTATAAGGGGAAGTTTTTTGGCACAAGTTCTCTTTCTGCCTACTGCCACCCTTGTAAGATATGCCTTGCTCCTCCTTGCCTTCTGCCATGATTGCGAGGTTTCTCCAGCCATGTTGAACTGTAAATCCAATTAAACCTCTTTCTTTTGTAAACTGCCCAGTCTTGGGTATATATTTATCAGCAGCATGAAAATGGACTAATATAGCAGGGCTGCTTCAGCTTCTGCCGTCAACTGCGTGCTGACTGGGCCACTTTGCTGATCTTGGCTGGACTTTCTCATTTGTGACACATTTTCCAGAAAGTTCACGTGTGTATGTTCTCAAGATGAAAGCAGAGGAGTGAGAGGGGAGGCAGAATACACAAACACACACCCATGCCTCTGCTGACATTGGGTTTTCTACTATCCCCCAAGTCAAAGCAAATCCACAGCTACCCTAAGAGTCTGACAGGAAGGGAACAGCAAAGTCACTGGGCCAAAAGCATGGACACAGAGTGGCCACCAGTGGTCAGACCTCCACCTGAATTACTCACATGTCCCCCACCTGCAAAGCATCCTCATCCTCCATCCACAGCCCCTAGAAGTCTAATCCTACCACCAATCCCAGCATCAGGCTTCAAGTCAGGATCTTGTGATTGACATCATCTTGATATTCAGCTGCTGCTATACTCCATCCAGAGGCTTGTGATCTAAAGACAAGCTACCTGTCCCCCACGTGTCCAACATAATGAGAAGACAGGCACAGGATCATCAAAATAAGCATCGTAGCTCAAATAAAGAAAATGAGCAGCATGCGTAGACACTGGTCTGCAGAGTTCCAAACCCTCACCCTCAATAGTTGGCAGGTCCCATAATCCAAAAGGAGGAGACAGTCTTTTCTTAAAAGCTCAGTTCTGCACCCTGAAAGTGGCTTTCCAGTCCTTTGGCCATCCTCTCCAGTGCCCTTCCATTCCCATCCTCCTTGGCCACTGCCAGATCCTTGGAAGATATGCCTTTTGAGTAATTGTTTCAGGCTGCTTCCTGTCTGTTTGGAAGGTTGGGAGCCAAAGCTATGAATGACAACTGTTTTTCAGCCTGGACTCATACATGAAACCAAATTTACGATCAAACTTTGAGGTTGAAAAAAATTCAAATGTGCAAAAGCAAAAATTTAAACCTCTCACAAACTCTTTCATAGGTTGTTTCTGCAGCATATACTTTCCCAGATCAAGTTGATAAAGAGAGGGCCATGATTCAGGGAACAAGGGGACTTACACAGGGTAGAGGCAAGCAGTGTCCGACAGGTTCTGATGTGCAGTGGCCCAGCCATCCTGGAGAAGCGAGGGCTACCTGGGAAATTCTATGTGAATAAAGAGGGGAGGCTGCTTTTCATCTTTTCATGTTGTTTAATGTGTTTGTATTTTTACTTCAAAAGCCCTAAAAGACCAATCACAACAACCTAGGTGGTCACTTCCACACTACTTCATGGTCCTCTGTCTGCAGGACTGTGAGCAGACAATTTCCACAGGGACAGGTGGGAGGCAGAGATTTAGGCAGCAAATACTGTACAAGGAACAACACAAACCTACTCAACAAAAGTCACTTGGGGTCAATGTGGTGGGTGGTCCATGTTACTGGAATAGGGAACTCTGGCTGGGCAGTGAGAAGTAAAATCTGACTGGGAAGTCAGAAACAAACTCTAGAGAAATAGTGACTTTCTCTTCTGAAATCAGAAAAGGGGAGTGAAATGATCAAAGGAGAACTTCCAAAAGGTTCATGAGATGATAAAACTTATTAGATAACAAAAATAAAGCTTTGAAAGAATAACATGACAAATCTAATCCTGTAAATATTAAAATAGTCCATGAAAAAGACTTACACTATAGTGATGGCAAAGAGAATGGAAAGGAGATAAAAGTGTGGCAGATTCTAGAATAGAAATTTAAATAAATCCTTAGATTCACTAGAGTAAGGGGACAGTTGTGAAGGACTGGCTATACTAGAGTGAAGGCTCCAGCTGGAAACTATAATGTTCTGTGCACAACACCACAGAATCTGGAGAATGAAAAAGACAATTGTGCCAAATAGCCAGAGATTCAACAGGCAAAACACAAAAAGCTTGATTTTTTAAAGATATTCTGTTTTTATCATAACAAAGAAAAGAGAAATGAGTAGGACAGAGTAAGCTACTCCAAATTTTTATTAGAAAAGAAGGAGAAATCAGTGGGAAGGTCCAGGTAAAATTTTTTAATTGACATGATTTTTTTAAGTAAGTTGTATCATGTATATTTAAGTTATACGACAGCGGTCCCCAACCTTTCTGGCACCAGGGACTTGTTTCATGGAAGACAGTTTTTTCCATGGATCGCTGTGGAGTGGCAAGGGGTAAGGGGGGTGTGTGGGGGCAGGATGGTTACAGGATGAAACTGTTCCACCTCAGATCATCAGGCATTAGATTATCATAAGGAGCACACAACCTAGATCCCTTGCATGCACAGTTCACAATAGGCTTGTGCTCTTATGTGAACCTAATGCCCCCACTTATCTGACAGGAGGTGGAGCTCAGGCCATAATGGTTGCTAGCCTGCAACTCACCTCCTGCTGTGTGACCCCATTCCTAACAGGCCACGAACTGGGGGTTGGGGACCCCTGATATACAACATAATGTTACGAGATTCACATGGAGAGAAAAAAGTTACTAAAATTAGGCAAATTAATATTATCTATTGTGTCACATAGTTACCTTTTTTGGTGGCTAGAACAGCTAAAAGCTCCTTATTTAGCATGAATCCTATATACAGTACAATTTTACAACTTATATTCCTCATGCTGTGCCTTAGATCTTGAGAGTCATTCATCCTACAGCTGCCATTTTGTGTCCTTTGAGCTACATCTCCCCTCTCTTCCCCTGCCTCTGGTAACCACTGTTTTGCTCTCTATTTCTGTGTATGTATGTATGTGTGTATATATATATATATATAATATATATTTAATTCCACATATAAATGAGATCATGCAACCATTTTCTTTATGTGTCTGGCTCATTTGACATAGCATATCTCCTAGGCTAACCCATGTTGTGGCAAATGGTGAGATCTTGTTCTTTTTCAGGGCCGAATAATATTCCATTGTGTATATGTACTACAGCTTCTTTATCCATTCATCCCTCAATGGACACTTAGGTTGTTTACATATTTTGGTTATTGTGAATGCTGCTTCATTGAACATGGGAGTGCAAATGCCTTTATGAGGTGGTGATTTCATTTCCTTTGAGTATATTCCCAGAAGATTGGATGCTGGGTCATATTGTAGGACTATTTTTAGTTTCTTTAGCAACCTCCATACTGTTTTCCATAATGACTGTACCAATCTACATTCCCACCAGCAGTGTACAAGAATTCTCATTTCTCCACACCCTTGCCAACATTTATCTTTTGACTTTTTGATACTAGCCATCCTAACGAGTATAAGTTACTATCTTATTATGATTTTGACTTACATTTCCTGTTGATTAATGATGTTGAGCATCTGCTCATATGCCTTTTGGCCATTTCTGTGTCTTCTTCTGAGAAACATCTGTTCAGATTTTTTGCCTACTTTTCAGTTAGGTTATTTCTTTTTCCACTATTGAGTTGTGTAAGTTTTTTATAAAATTATAAAACTTTGGATATTGACCCCTTATCTGATAAAGAGTTTGCAAATATTTTTCCCCAATCCACAGTTTACTGTTTCACTTTGTTGTTTCCTTTGCCCTGCATAAGATTTTTAGTTGTATGAAGGCCCACTTTATTTATTTTTGCTTTTGTGGTCTGAGTTTTTGGTATAATAATTTAAAAAAATCATTGCCAAAGCCAGTGTCCAGGAACTTTCCCTTGTGTTCTCTTCTATGGGTTGTACAGTTTCTTGTCCCACATTTAGATATTTTATCCATTTTGAGCTGATTTTTGTGTTTGGTGCAAGATAAGTGTCCGATTTCATTCTTTTGCATGTGGAATCCAGTTTTCCCAGCACCATTTACAGAAGAGACTGCCCTTTCCCCATTGTGTCCTCTTAGTGCCCTTAATAAAAAATTAGTTGACTGTTTATGTTTACATTTATTTCTGGGCTCTCTATTCTGTTCCATTGAGCTATCTGTCCCTTTTTATGTTCACAAACCATAGTATCTGGTGAACAAAAAGACTCATAACAAATATTCAGAGATTCAATCTACCAAACACAAAAAGCCTAATTTTTTTAACTCTTCTATTTTTTCAATTAGAAGGAAGACAGAAACCAGTGGGAAAGAGTAAACTACTCTAAGTTTTTAATTAGAACCAAAGGAGAAATCAGTGGAAAGGACCAATTAAAGTATTTGTAACTCATATGACATAGCTTTAAGTTAATTTTTTCATTTAATTGGAAATTGGAGAGGACATTAGGGGATATTTTGAATGAACAAATTACACACATATGTAATTTCAATATCAGTTATATAAAAATAATTATCTTAAATTGTTTGAATATTTTTCTAATAGGTACTTTAAATGAAATTAAGCATTTGACCACATGGAGCATTAACTAAGCTTTGAAACTGAAAGTTATATAGAGAGAGGTTTCCAGGAGATTATCTTAGCAGAGAAAAAGGTGCATGGGAGGTAAGATACAAATAAATAAAAGACAAAGCAGCAACTTTACAGAAAGAAGAAAGAAAAAGGGGCTATGCGACATTAAAAGGAACCTCTCGTCTATCTTCCAAAGTTAATAACGCTATGGTAAATTTTGTGACAACGTATTGCATGTCATAAAAATAATATACGTATACATATTCAATAAGAGTGGAGAATCCACAAACATTATATTATTGAGATTTATGGCAGCCCGGACAATTAAGAGCTAGAATATTAGAAATGAGTTCCTTCAAGAAATTTGGGGCTGAGGAGCCCAGTACAGGAAGGCTTTCTGGCAATGTTGCCAAAGCATCTACATTAAACTTGCATAAACATTGAGAATAGTGAAACCACATGGCCTTGACTTCTGCTTCTGAAGATGTGTTAAGTCAGATGAGCTAAAGCTCAAGAGCCACTCCCTCACCTCAAAACTATGAGAACAAGAACAAGGAGGCCAAAACTGTTTTCCCCTATCTTCCTTTCTAAACACAATCAGAAACCCTGGAAATAATGCAAGAAGCAACCAAAGGGGAACTCTGAAGGTAGAAAGAGGAAGAACTGGTGAGGAGCCCAGGACCGGGAGAACAGAACACAAAGCAGCAGAATGTCCAGGGACCACCTACCCACCAGAAGACAGTCATCAGGCTTGGCATTTCTGATCCCAACCTGCAAACAGAAGGAGGTCCAGGGCTGCTCCTTCCTTCAGGGATAAAACCTTCTAATCAGTACAAGCAGGCAAGCTGGCACCTTTGTCAAGGAGATGAATCAGAAGCCCCCTGACAAAAAGCTAGCAGTGGACAGCTGTTTCCTCTTTCTAGTACCTAGCTGTCAGTTGCCCTGGCTGCCATGAATATCACTAAAGCATCATTTATTTTTTCACTCTCTGAGATATGTGTGTGTGTTTGTGTGTGTGTTTGTATGTGTGTGTGTGTGTGTGTGCATGCCTAATTCCTAAGAAGTCATAAAATCACCATAGTGCCATCGTTCCTTTGTCTGCAGGGAGAGATACTTCCCTGCTTCACCAAGAGACACTGAGAAGCCAGTCATCACTGACAAAGAGGATTCTCCAGCCACAGCAGCCCAAATGGAGAAAGATCACTTCATCACCAGTTTCTCTACTCCACCTGGTGGCACCTGGAGGCCTGGCCTGGGGAATGTCCTTCCGCTGCCTCAGGCAGCACCTACAGGGACCAGTGGGAGTCCCAGTAGACTAGATAAACCAAACAGATGAAATAGCACCATGGAGGTTCTGCAAACTAAAGTGATACTGTAACCACAGCCCACAAGACATTCCGCAGATAAATCTTGAAAGCAGTTAGAGCAAAGAGATACATTTCCTATAGGAGTTCACCAATATGGATGACAGCAGAATTTTCATCTGAAAGCCTGGAGACCACAAGGAAGTAGCACAACAGTTTTCAAACGTAGAAACCAAAAAAGCTGTCAACTGAAAGCTGTGTAGCTGAGAAAACTGTTTTTCCTTTAGGCATGTAGGAGCAATAAAGACATTCTCAAACTAAGTAAAGCAAATAATTTGTCACTAGCAGAACTTGCATTAAGGAATAGCTCAATGAAACTCCTGAAACAGAAAGAAAATGAGAAAATGGCAGACATAAGCACTAACATATCAATAATTAATAGTTAAACAAACGATTACATTCATTTCATGGAATATTACTCAACAATGAAAAGAAACACCCTAATAGTACACACATTGATGTGAATGAGTCTCAGAGAAACATGTGGAATGAAAATGTCTAATCCAAAAGGCCACATATTACATGATTTTATCTATATGACATTCTTGAAATGACAAAAATTATGAAAATGGAGAACATGTTAGTGGTTGCCAAGGGTTTGTAATGGAACAGGGGAGAGAGTAGGAAAGGATGGAGGTGCATGTGGCTATAAAGACAACATGAAGGATCCTTGTGGTGTTGGAATTTTTCTGTGTCTTAATTTTAGTGGAAAGATCATCCTAGACGCACAATAAAAATGCATAGAACTAAACAAACACAAAAAGATTAATGGAATGTATTAATGTCAATTGGTTGTGATATTGTACTATGATTTTGCAAGATGTTCCCACCTGAGTAAAGAGTACATGAAATCTCTCTGGATTATTTCTTAAAATGGCATGCCAATCTATAGTTATCTCAAATAAAAGGTTTAATTTTTAAGTGACAGGCAATATGATACGTTTTGGGATATGGAAGTAAGCAAAAAAGGATTCTGCTCCCATTGACATTATATTTAAAGGTACTGCCAGACACTGTGCTTTCAAATATGTATAGACTTAGAGAAAAGAAACTACTAGAACCTACTAAAAAGGCTAAATAAAATACATTAAACATCCTTACAATTGAGGATGAGCAATTTCTTATGAACATACTTGAGCTTACAAGAAGTTGCTCTCCCCAGGGGATGCACAGACCAGACTGATAAGGAAACACCCCTATCACATGCACCTTGTGAGTGCCTGCTGATGCTAGGACTCAGGACTCAGGATTTTAATATCCATATATCCAAGTGGGGATGGCAGGTAAACACTTGCTTCTGTACAAGTGTGTAGGTGATATATAGTCGGAACCAAACACATACAAAAATAAATGAGCCAGAAAAAATTGTTTTCTCCAATGAACAGAAGAGAAAATCTAACTAAGTCCATCTCAACCTTGAGTGAAGTAGGGAAATAAAACATTGCTTAGATATTTAAAATACTGCTAAGACCTCACCTGGGGGTGAAATTTATACTACTAGAATTATCCAGGATTCCAAGATCAAGAAATAAAGTGCTTCTGAATTAATAGCCCTCTAGGACAACCTGAAGAAACAAACTCAAAAGCTTTTGAAGGAAAGCACTCTCTACCACACCCTTCATATGATAAAGCTCAAAATTCAAATAGTATACACCTCTTTCAGATTTAAAGGCAACAGAAACAAAAGTAAAAAGTATAGCACCCAAACACTACAGCTAATGGGATTTCCAATTATCAAATATGAAATAACTATGTTTATAAAGTTAAGCCTTATAAACATAGTTATTTTATATTTGATATTATATTGATTTACATGTTTAAGTTTAATAAAAAGATAATTCAAAGAATTTAGAAAAGAGTTCAAATATAAATATCCAGGCAAGTCAAATATGTATTTGATGAAATTTTTTAGAAGACAAATTAAGAGAAAAATAGTGACATGAAAATGGGTCTTCAGCGGGGCATGAAGGCTCACGCCTGTAATCCCAGCACTTTGAGAAGCCGAGGCGGGTGGATCATCTGAGGTCAAGAGTTCGAGACAACACTGGCCAATATGGTGAAACCCCATCTCTACTAAAAATACAAAAATTAGCCAGGCATGTTGCCAGGCGCCTGTAATCCTGGCTACTTGGGAGGCTGAGGCAGGAGAATAGCTTGAACCCAGGAGGTGGAGGTTGCAGTGAGGTTGTAGTGAGCAAAGACCACACTATTGCATTCCAGCCTGGGCAACAAGAACGAAATCCATCTCAAAAAAGAAAAGAAGAAAAGAAAAGAGAAAAAGAAAAGGAATCTTTAGAAATTACAGCAAGCTGCCTACAACAGACCCACCCAATGGGTAGACAGTCACAGACTCAAAGTAAAGAGGTGGAAAAAAAGGCATGCTACGAAAACAGAAAACAAAAATGAACAGGAGTTGCCATGCTTATGTTAGATAAAACGGACTGTAAAATAACAACAGTAAAAACAAAAAAGACAAAGGTTATTATACAGTGATAAGAGGTTCGATTAAACAAGAAGATATAACTATTCTAAATATGTATGCACCCAACACTGGAGCACTCAGATTCATAAAACAAATATTACTAGACCTAAGAAAAGAGACAGACAGCAATACAATAATACTGTGGAATTTCAGCATCCCAGTCATAGTACTAGACTGATCATCAACCAAGAATCTCTGGGCTTAAACTGCACTCTATACCAAACGGACCTAACAGATATTTACAGATTATTTTATTTAAAGCAATGAATATACATTTTTGAGACGTTCTCCAAAATAGACCATATGCTTAGCCATAAACCAAGTCTCAAAAAACTCAAAAGAAATCAAAGTCCTATCAAGTATCTTCTCAGACTACAATGGAATAAAATTAGAAATCAATACCAAGAGAAACTCTCAAACCTGTACAAACACATAGGAAATAAACAACTTTCTCCTGAAGAATTTTTGGGTAAGTGACAAAATTAAGGCAGTAGTCAAAAAAAGTTTGAAATGAATGAAAATAGAGATATAACATACCAAACCCTCTAGGACACAGCAAAAACAGTGCTAAGAGGAAAGTTTATAGTGATAAACGCCTCTATCAAAAAGGTAGAAAGATCTCAAATTAACTACCTAACATCACATTTCCACAACTAGAAAAACAAGAACAAACCAAACTCAAAGCTGGAAACATTAGAGCAGAACTAAAATAGATAGAGACCAAAAAATAAGGGACAAAGGATCAATGAAATAAAATATTGGTTCTTTGAAAAGATAAACAAAATTGATAGTCCAATAGCTAGATTAACCAAGAAAAAAAGAGAGAAGATTCAAATAAGCACAATTAGAAATAATAAAGGTGGCATAACACCTGATACCACAGAAATATAAAAGATCATCAGAATATACTACAAACATCCTCATGTGCACACACTGGGAAACCTAGAGGACATGGATAAACTCCTGGAAACATACAACCTCCAAAGACTGAACCAGGAAAACAAACAAACAAACAAACAAAAACAAACCCTCTAATAGACCAATAACAAGTAAAGAAATTAAAGCCATTGTAAAAAATCTTCCAGCAACAAAAAAACCCACTAGACAAAATCACAGCCAAATTTTTCTAGACATACAAAAGTGAGTTGGTACCAATCCTACTGAAACTATTCCAAAAGATCAAGCAGGAGGGAATCCCCTACCTTATTCTTTGATACCAGTCTTACTCTGCTATCAAAATTAGACAAGGGCACAATTAAAAAACAAAATAGACAAATATTCCTCATGAATATAGATGCAAAAATCTTCAATAAAATACTAGCAAACAAAATCCAACACCACATCAAAGAGATAATATACCATGATCAAGTGAAATTTATCCTAGGAATGCAAGGATGGCTCAACATATACAAAACAATAAATGAATTCACCACATCATAAACAAAATTTAAAACAAAAACCACATGATTATCTCAATAAATGCAGAAAATGTATTTGATAGAATCTAACCTCCATTCAAGATAAAAACAACCATAAAAAATGCGGGCATTGAAGAAACATATCTCAAAATAACAAAAGCCATATATGACAAACCTACAGCCCGCTTCATACTGAATGGGCTGCAGTTCAATCTGGGCCTGAATATCCCTCCACCCCAGTGCCATAGATCTCACAGAATTATTGTTAGAATTAAATTATGCACAATTATATATTAAACATATCATATATTATTATATGCATATATTATCTAAATTAATTTTCCTAATATTCACATCAATTTGTATTTTAATACAACATATAAGAAAATAGGAGCACCTAGGGATTAAGTAACTTGCTCAAGGTCATACAGTTAGTAACAGACAAAGCCAAAATTTGAAACAAGCAGTTTGCATCCATAACTCATGCTGTTAATCATAATACATATGGCCTCTCAATAAATGCAGAAAACTTTTATAAAGTTCAGCTCCATTCATTGTTTCAATATGACTTGTATTTTAAATAAACTAGAAATACAGGAGAGTTTATTTACTAACTACATATAGATAATTTCTACCAAAAAAAAAGCATATGAAATGGTGAAATAGTAGATGGCTTCCTTTAAAATCATAAGAAACAATGCACAATATTAGCACTTCTGTTCAAATTAACTTGAGGACTAGCATTTCAGTAACACCAAAGTTAAATAAGTAAATGTGTAGATATAAGAATCATGAATAAAATATCAAAAGTGTCATTATGTGTATAATTTTTTTGAAAAATCACAACAGTATCTACAGAAAAATTTCAAAACTAACATCAGTTCAGAAACTGATGAAAAAATAAATACATAAAATCTACTTGTTCCACATCTAATCATAATGAAGCAATCAGAAGTAGGCTTATTCTTCTGCCCTGAGTATTTGAAAAACTGCCCAAAATAAATAAAATGCTTGTTTGTAGACACTGAGAAACATGCAGTGCAGGACTGTAAACCACCACCCCCCATCCCTGACACACACAATATTGCGATCCCTTTTAGCCTGAAGACACATTTTCAACCACGGTGAAGGGTAATGGTCCCAAGCAGAGATCACTGGACTTGCTGAGTAGACGAGATAATAAATCTCAGTTCAGAGAGGCTGTGATGGCTGTCAATTGTGGGGCAGATTTTTGGAGAAAAAGGAGCTACACAGAAAAGAAGATCTAGAAATCTTCACAGAGACCTCCTTGTGTCTTTCCTGACATCAAGCTGCACATGCATAAGGAAATATTCCATGAGTCCAGAAAAAGGAACTACCAAGGAACTCAAGTCTACCCTAACAAAATTTGGTAACAACTCTCAAAAGGATAAAGCTAACCAAAAATGTAACTCCCTACCAAAAATCTTTAAAAGAAAAAAGAGTCACGCAATCGACAACCAAAAAAATCAGAATGTCTGATAGTAAACCAGTATTTATTAAACAAAAGTAGAAGCAGAGAAATATGATCCATACTCATGAGAGGGAGAAAAGTCAATCAATAGAAACAGAAGCAGAAGTGGCAGATGTGTTAGAATTTACAAAGGAGTTTTAAATGACTATTACAAAATGAAATGTCCCAGCAAAGCTGTCTCTTGTGGGGAAAGTCAACATTCTGTAGAGAATCCCCTTCCCTTTCCAGGCCTTTTTCCTTATCCAGGAGAGAATTAACTAAAAGTCTGGTACCTTGTTAAGTCTGATAAGAAACATTTACAATCTATTCTCTCTGAAGCCTGCTACCTGGAAGCTTCATCTACACAATAAGAATGTTGGTCTCCAACACCCCTTACCTTAACCCAGCCACTCCCTTCTATTGGTTCCAGGTCTTCATATAAACTTTCAATCAACTGACAATCAGACAATCTTTCAATCCAACTTTGACCAGGAAGCTTCCCCGCTTTGATTTGCCCCATCTTTCTGGACCAAAACAATGTGCATCTTACTGATACAGGAGTTAAGAAGAAATTACTTAGGCAGATAGTGAGGGTATAGAAATCCTCAGCAAGTGCTTCCTTTTAATGAAAAGCAGTCCCAAATCATTTTCCTTTCTAGCAAAGAGCCCCTGGATCTCCAATTTTTCTATGGTAATTTCCTCCTTTCCTGTCTGCAATCACAATATCTCCTATCCTCTCTGTGTCGGGAAGTTTTACAGTTCAGGGAAGTAATCTCCTTTGGCAAGATCAGGGAACGTTGTAGTAACCAGAGATATAGGTCAAGGGAAGGCGTCTTTGTGATTTTCTAGGAACAGAGGGTACCCAAACCCCCAACACAGTGAGTGTCACTCTCCGCCCTTGGTCTGGAGAGCACATGGCATTTGCAGGTCTGTCTGCTCTTGGTCTGAAGAGCATATGGCATGTCAAGGTCACTCTGCCCTTGTTCTGGAGCGCACATGGCATTTCAAGGTCAACAGCGCCACCTAGTCGACTAGCGACCCTCTCCATGAGGCACATTGTTGGTCTATTACCAAAACACCTAGCTTCCCAATTATCTTCCCCTTTTGCATCTCTCTACTAGAAACCAGACTTCATGCTGCTTCTCTGAATGGGAAAATTCTGCCTTCAACAATTAGGAGTAAAATATACTCCGAAGCCAAATTTTAGTCTTGACACTGTAACATCAGCAGGAAAATGGTTATTTTGTTCCAATATTCTTTTAGGGTACCAATTCAGCCTCCAATGAGAATGGCACTTAATAAATAAGTGGATTCTAAGTCAGGAAGTTAACCAGAACCATTCTCTAAGGGTAAATGCTTTAACATGAGCCATAATAGCAGGATATAGAGTTCAATCTGCCATGCCCCCTCCATTAAAGGGGCCTGGTCAACTATTAATGTAGTTTTTTTGAGATCCATTTTACAGGAAGCCACCCAGGTCACAAAAGTCCAGGAAGTCAAAGGGAGATCACAGGCAGAGGACTAGAGTCACTTGGGTGAGTTTGACTAATCCCAGTTGCTTAGCTCCTCTGGTTCAATGGTTGGGGGTCATTCCTGCAACCACGGGTGGTACATTTAACAAGGTGCCTGGACCCAGAAACCATGGAGGGAAAGCAGCAGTGGGGATGTCCCCACTGTCTTCCCCTCTGCCCTGAGTCACACCAAAAGGAAAGAGACTAAAGGGATGACTTTTTATCACTTCTCTTTCTAGAGGGGTAACACATCATCTTCTGCTTGCATCCCTCTGGAGGGCATTCTGAAGCATGAGGACTCCTTTGACTCTGAAACTTTAAAGAAAAAGTGGCTCATTTGCTTTGGTACAAAGGCCCGGCCTCCTTACTAGAACTTCGCAGGCATTACAAAATCAACCCACCACTTTTCGTAGTCATATCAAAAGCCTATAAAGAATGATTCTGCAAAGTTAGAGAAGCAACTTCCAGGGGAATCATTTGAGGATCTCCCTTAGTTTGGGCTCCCTCAAGTTCCCTTCTCATTACAGGACCTTAGGGAAATAAAGGGAGACTTAGGCTGATTTTCTAATGACCCTGATATTTATATAGAAGCTTTCCAAAATTTAAATCAGGTGTTTGACCTCCCATGAAGGGATTTTTGCTGCTTCTAAGCCAAATTCTAACTGCAGGTGAAAAACAGGCAGTCCTGCAGGCTGCAGAGGATTTCGGAGATGAGCAGTATGTCTCCTATAATAGGCAAAAAGGGAAAAGAGAAAATCGGGAAGGTGAAGAAATAGGGGAAACACCATTGCTGATAGGAAGTGAAGTAGTACCTCTTGACAACTCTAACTGGAACCCCCGGACTTTTCTCTGGTATTTTTCCTTCTTTCATAGTTTTAAATGCTTCTATCTTCTTTTATAATGTTCTTCCAACCCGGAAAAAGTTAATTTTCGAAACCTTAAAATGCTTGGTTTAGAGGAAAGGGAACCCAGAAGCCTGACATGCCAGCAAAATGGTAAAAATTTCTTACCAGTCAGGCTTTTGTCTTCTCTCTCCCTGTGCAATCTGGTAAAAGGGATAATAAGGATCATTGTTTATATTCTCTATTAAGTTTTAATTAATGAAAAAGGATTTGTGAGGTTGGTCTTAAGCTGTAGCCAATCTGGTGTGTATTGTGTGACTTTCTGCATAGTTCTGTCAAAAAAAAAGGGTACCTTAGGTTAGCATGCAGAGTCAGAACCCCATAAGCCTGCTATTCAAGCCAGCCCAACAAAATGGTCAGTAACAAACTTGGATACAGGCCTCCATCTTGTTTCGTGTCCTTGGGAATATGACCTGTAACCGCCTGTTTAATACTTTGTTTTAGTCTCTGCCATTTTACAATGGTCACGGTTTTTTGTTTTTTTCACAGAAAAATTAAGAGGAAGGTACAAGTATTTCCCATCTACTCCCCTCCCCCACACATGCACAACCTCCCCCCACTATCCACATCTGCCACCGTGGTGCATGTGTTGCAGTCAATGAGCCTACCGTGACACATCCAAGGTCGACTGTGCACACCAAGGCTGACTCTTGGTGTTGTACATCCCATGGGTTTGCACAGAGGCATAATGACATGTGTCCACCATTGTAGTATCATACAGAAGAGTTTCACTGCCCTAAAAATACTCTGTGATCCACCTATAGTACATCAGTTTTCATTTAAATAAAAGACATTTTTCCTAAAATAATTTAGGTTGAGAATGGATATATCATAACATTCTGGGAGCCCACAAACAAAGAAGTAACTGACAATTGGTAATGGAATTAAACCAGTAGATTGCTTTTGAGATGGTGCTGATTGCCTGACATTTGGTGCAGCATTGCCACCTACGACTGAAATTGCTGCTCCCCGACCCCATCTCTAAGCATTTGCTTCTCTAACTTTCTCATAAGAAAACAAGTAGGCCAGGCGCGGTGGCTCACGCCTGTAATCCCAGCACTCTGGGAGGCCAAAGCGGGCGGATCATGAGGTCAGGAGATGGAGACCATCCTGGCTATCACGGTGGAACCCCGTCTCTACTAAAAATACAAAAAATTAGCCTGGCGTGGTGGCGGGTGCCTGTAGTCCCAGCTATTTGGGAGGCTGAGGTGGGAAAATGGCGTGAACCAGGGAGGTGGAGCTTCCAGTGAGCCCAGATTGCTCCACTGCACTCCAGCCTGGGCCACAGAGCAAGACTCTGTCTCAAAAAAAAAACAAAAACAAAACAAAAAACAAAAAACAAGTAGCCCTGAGGTCGCAAAAACGTTCCCTTTTCTTGGTTCTTCACTACAAGGAATTTCATGTCATATTAAAAAGGGTCACATGTTCCAGATTATCTCAAAAACAATGAGCTCCACTTTAAAGAGTGAGTTGGGGAGGAAATTGGGCAAAGCAAGTAATGTAGGTCTTTGGAAATCAGCTTAAGAAACAATAGGAGACTTCAATGCTATAGGGAGAGGGGCTACCCAGCCTCCATTCAGGTTTTTTCTTTCTCTCCTCTGAAAATTCCATTGACATTTTCTCCTGGATTTTCTTATTCAGAGACATCAAAGAAGTAACATTTCCTCCCACAGATACCTTGTCACGATGAGCAGCTCCTACCCAGCAGATACCCAAAGACAACATTTGGGATCAGGAACCAGTCGTGGCACCAAACATGAATGAAGCCAGAGCCAAAAAAAGGTATGGGGACTGAGTGCCATCTGGAGGTGACTATGACTTTCCTAGAGTAAAGCACTATTTGTGAGGCAAATCCATTTTTGCAACATCTTCTCAAGGGACCCTTACTTCGAATAAAGTGATCATGGTTTCCCTGGAGAGATCCAAATTTGTCATTAAAAGCCCAAACCTCTTCTTACGTGTTTAGGAATTTTCCAAGTTATTGAGAATGAGTAACACCAGCATAGAGTCCCTCCTTGTGCTGTCCAAGCATCCACCGGGATATTTATATGCACGAAGACGTCTGTTTCCTGCACTTTCGTTCCTAACTGGCTCCTAGGGTGGTCCCTGAAGTCGTTGTGGGCCTGCAGGCCTCTACACTAACCAACCTAAATGCCTGATCCTGCCAGCTGGATGCTGCAGTCTGCTGGCATATGGGCAGTGTTAGAATGGTTAAAACTCTTCCAGGGCTTAGAGGAATTCAGACCACCAGAGCTCCATCAATTAAAAACTGATAACACTCATTCTACTTGGGCCTCCTCCAGCACAGCATTCTGTTCTGCCCCATCTCCAGTTGGTTTGACTTGGTACATTTCCTAAACACAAGGGCCAGGTGTCCAGCACTGCCAAGCTGAATGTCATTTCCATTTTGGATGGAAATTAGCAATTCAAATTTAATTCCACTTTAAATCTTTCAGAATCATTTATAAAGATAACCTGATTTTCAGCAAAGCTAGATGCTTCTGACAAGAGTTCCCTGCTTGTTGTAGACATTCAATAAATGATGATTGATTTTTTTGAAAATCATCAATTCTTTCTACTAGTGATGGTTTGATGATCAATTTTAAGCCTAACTGGAGAATACACCGATTTTATTAGGCTGAGTACAATATTAGCAAGATGATTCAAGTAAAGAAGTCAATCACCACAAGGCACAATTTCTCAAGACTCAAATTATGTCAAACTAGAGATATTCATTTTATAGTGTTGATGTCAATAAGCCTCTCTATGTGTGTTTAGTAATCCTATGCACAGATTGATCTTCTAACAGTATCTTCCAAGGTCCAAGAAGAGAAAGCTTGAGCTTTTGGAAACTGTGTAGCTATTAAGAGCTTTAATTTGAAAGCAGAACCTCCGTCTTTACTATCTCTAGGAATTTTTGAATTTAAATGACTTAAAATACCAAACCGGTGTATTGACAATTTTCGTTCCAAGACTCAAATCAATAAACTCTCTAAATCTAATAGTTTCAATAATAGAACTACTTAATCATTCACTCACAGATATCAGGATGCATGTAATGACAGTCTAGAGCAGCTTAAAAGATAATTAAATCAACACTGTTCATCTTCCTGAGGACTGCCAGAAAAGATGAGAGAAATAAATAAAAGGTTGAAGACAAACTCCAAACTTATTTAGCATGACATTCTCTCTTTTCATAGAATTCCAATGGAAATAAATAGAATACAATCCACAATGATTCTCTAACGCTTTCTCTTTTTACTCTGATAATACTGACTGTGGTTAATGGAAAAATAGGATTAATGGAACACCTCTTAAATGCACGCACACATTTTAATGCTCACACAAGACTGCTCCAGGGCGTAAATCCAGGCGGTGCCAACCACCTTGTAGTGTGTCGGAATAATATGCCCTGGCGTTGTGCAGCACACAGCACACTTAAAATTTTTATAAGGGAGTAAAAAAGAAAGAATTCAACCTACAACCAAGTTTCTCTTAGTTCGATTTATAGGATAACAAGATTTTCCTGAATTATCTGATTTTTTATTTATAAAATAAATAGATTTCCTAAGAATTTTTAACAAATTAAAACATTTCCATTATATTCAAGGTAAAACATCAATAGATTTTTAATCACATTTATCGGTACCTATGGTTAAGAATATTTAACAACAGAACTTTGAAATTTACTACCTACTAATAACTCTCAGCTCAGAGGAACAAGTATTTTAAAAATGTAACCCACAGTCTGGTCTTTTAGTCTGAATATCAAATATTTAGGGATAAAATCAGAGTTCATAGATACTTTAAAATTCTATGAGTTTTCTTTTGTTAACGTGTCCTAAAGATAGACGACATTAAAAAAATTTTAAATACGAGAATAATATTTTGACTTACAAGATCTTATTAAATATTTAGAAATTATCACAAATATATCAGTTTGACCTATAGTTTACTATATGGTGGTTTAATATATATATGCGTTTTATTCTACCCATTATAATAAATACAGTCCAGTACCCCTTCCCTTGTAATATGTTTATTTTACATGAAAAAGCTGACACAGGATTCATTTCATTATATAATCTTGGCTCACTACAAGTAATGAAGAGCCTTATTAATATTAAATATTTTCTCATTAATATACTAAAATCAGAAAAGTCTGGTCTTTCATGTAAGTGTTTGGAAATCATCACTCCTTTCTAATAAAAAGTCAAAAGCTGAACAAACTGAAAAATCAACAATGCTTCTTACTGTCAGAGAAACAAGGCCACAGGGCAAAGCACTGCCCCACGTTGGAGAGACCTACGGGCAGATACAGAGATTGACAGCTGACCAGAGCAGAACCCCCACACAACCAGGGGCAGGGCGGGGAAACCGAAATGGTAACTGGCACATGGCTGCAGGCTCAGTGTGAACAAGTCTGAGAGTGAAAAACACCAGGGGGACCCAGTCATTCAGGGATCCCACACTTTTGTGAGTCATAGCTCCAGGAGCTCTGCGAAGCTTTCACAGTGAGGATCAGAGAAAAATCTTCTTATGCTGCTGGCAGGGGCAGGGGGACAGAAACCACTCGAAATACACTAGAGCATCCTGTTCATCCTAGCCAGGAGAAACCATATAACCAGAGCCCAGCCTACTGGATTTTTCATATCTGGGAGAAAGGAAGTACCCAATTTCAGCCCATGCTAGCCATCCTGTCCCACTTAAGGGAAGCAGGGTGACCAAAACATACCTGTGAAGTTCATAGTGCAGAGGCCCAATCTTGCTAAAAGACTAAGACCTACTCATAGAGCTCTACAGTGCTTACCCACCACCCCACAACCACAGGCTCATTAACTGCAGTTTTTAAGAAACCCATTATATCATGTACACCCATCAGAAAATACGGCAAAGCATCCTAAAATGAGAAAAACACAGTTTGAAGAGACAGAGCGAACATTTGAACCAGACTCAAATATCAAAGGGATTTTGGAATTCTCAAACTGGGAACTTAAAACAACTGTGAATACTCTGTTAAGGGCTCTAATGCACAAATCAAGCAGCATGCAAAAACAAATGAGTGATGTTACTAGGAGCCTGGAAATTCTAAGAAAGAGTCAAAAGGAAACACCAGAGAGAAACACAGAAACAGAAACGAAGAATGCTTTTGATAGGGTCATTAGTAGACTGGCCATGGATGAAGAAACAATTTGCACTTGAGTATGTGGCAATAGAAACTTCCAAAACTGAGAAGCAAAGAGAAAGAAAGGACCAAAACAAAAGAGCTGAATATCCACCAAGTATGGGATGACTGTGAAAGGTTTAACTATGTGTAATGGGAACACTAGAAGAAGTAGGTAGAAACAGAGAAAGGAATAGAAGAAATACTTGAAGCAGTAACTGAAAATTTAATTCAAGTTACTATCAAACACCAAACCTCAGATGGTAAGCTCAGAGAGTACCAAGCAGGATAAATGTCCCCCCCAAAAAAACCGCATCAAGACACATTAGTCAGCACTTTGAGAGGCTGAGGCGGGTGGATCACTTGAGGTCAGGAGTTCGCAACATGGCAAAACCCCGTCTCTACTAAAAATACAAACATTAGCCGGGAGTGGTGGCACACGCTCGTAATACTAGCCACTTGGGAAGCTGAGACAGGAGAATTTCTTGAACCCAGGAGGCGGAGGTTGCAGTGAGCCGAGATCGCATCATTGCACTCCAGCCTGGGCAACAGCCTGGGCATCTGCCTCGGGTTATATGAAGACTGTCTCAAAAAAAAAAAAAAAAAAAAAGACACATTAGTCAAACTTCAGAAAATAAAAGGTAAAGAGAAAATATTGAAAGACACAGGGGAAAAATACTTTAACCTCTAGAGGAGCAAAGATGAGAATTACGTACAACCAACTTTTCCACAGACACCATACAGCAAGAAGGCAGTGAAGTGAAATATTTTTAAGTGTCAAAGAAAAAGAACACCAAGGTAGAATTCTGTACCCTACACATTACCCTTCAAAAGCAAAGAAGAAATAAAGACTTCCCAGACAAGCAAAAATTTAGGGACGATTTTGCCAGTACATCTGCCTTGCAAGAAAGGTTAAAAGAAATTATTCACAGAGAAGGAAAATGATATAGGTCACGTGAGAAACAAACTCACCCATCCAAACCCACAGAATACACTCAGAGACACAGAGAACAGCAGAAGCGAGACTTTAATGGCAGTCTTGCAAACGGTTTCAACAAGGAATTTATGCCCTAGTGTGCAAGTTCCTCCCCCAGTTCGTCATTGGCTGAATACTATGGGGTTACAATTTTCCTGGACGTTGTCTATTGGTAGTTGGATTAAGGCTTCAAGTATGTTATTTAGGGTCTTTTTGCTGTACTTTATTGCAGCCCATAATGCATTGTGACTGTCTCAGGACTCTTTAAACATTTGACTTATGGCCCTAATGTCTACACTTAGCTGATAAGAAAGGGTACAATTGGCTGGGCGAGGTGGCTCAAGCCTGTAATCCCAGCACTTTGGGAGGCCGAGGCGGGTGGATCACAAGGTCAGGAGATCGAGACCATCCTGGCTAACACGGTGAAACCCCGTCTCTACTAAAAATACAAAAAAATTAGCAAGCGTGGTGGCGGGCGCCTGTAGTCCCAGCTACTGGGGAGGCTGAGGCAGGAGAATGGCGTGAACCCGGGAGGCGGAGCTTGCAGTGAGCCGAGATCGCGCCACTGCTCTCCAGCCTGGGTGACAGAGCGAGACCCCGTCTCAAAAAAAAAAAAAAGAAAAAAGAAAGGGTACAATTATCTATGTTGCAAGCTAGCCTAAACTAAATTCTTTCGTGGGGTGGGGAAGGGGTAGTTAAGGGGGGCAGCCAACTGATAGGCGCCTGGCTGCTGGGTGACAGGAAAAGCAGGAAGAAGGGAGGAGGTGGCTCGTGGCTCCGTACATTCTGCTTCTTTATTTCTTTATTTCCATGAAGCCTGCTTAAACTTACACTAAAGCACTCAGAATTGAAAATGGACAACCACATATAGATTATTCTCCACAATTCCCTCCTCTTTTGTTTTTACCCTTCTTGGTCTTTTTTTCACTTAAATTACTTTGTTTTTTAAAACTGTTCTGGAAGTTTACTTTCTTTTTCATAGGAGGAGGAGCTTAATTTGGTTTCTAATAATAGTAGGTTATTTTGTTGGGTCATTAGGGGAATTTGTTTACTGATAGCTGTTTTAATTAACTTTAGTGTTAATCCCCTCACTCAAGGAATGATACAATATCCTATGGCTGTTAAGACCCCTGCCACAGTTACAAGAGATGTAAGAAATGAAGCTGCCATTCCTTTCCACTTTTTAAACCAACCTTTTAGCCAATCAGTAAAAGTGTTATTTATTCCTGCATTATTTGGCCATCTTATTGGCCAGAGTTGTTAGTTCTTGTAGTGTAGTGCCTTTGTAATGGTTTCAGCTGGGGCAGTATTGTTGGGAATGAATGTACAACATTTTCCTCCCAACATAGCACATACACTACCGTTTACTGCTAATATAATGTTCAGTGCAATTTTGTTTTCCCAAGACATTTGGCTAGTGGCATTTAGTTGGCTGGCTACACCCTTAAGGGCATCTTGAGTGTAACTGATGAATCTTTTCTGATTATAATAGATGTAATTGATCCAGTTTACCTTTTTCTTAATAGTTGACCACCAGAAGATTGCTGACTTAAATCCAGCAGCTATTTGGTTTGGAGCCTTAAATGTATTAGACATTCCCCTAGGGATGCCTATGGAACTAATATATACATTGGGGTCAAAAGAACTTGTTAGATTTCTTTGGTCTCAATGACCATGTGTGTTTTTAAGCATTCTATGGAATGTCAGGGTGAAGGGAATAGCCAGTTGCACTAAAGCACAAGTTCCGGTTCAACTGGACGGTAACAAGTTAACGGAGGTTCTGTTTCCCACGATACCCCCAGACCTCTGCCTCGGGTTATATAAAGAGCAGAGTAGTTGCCACAGTCTGGCTTACCGGTGACATTTAGGATGTGGGTGCAGGTTGAAAGCTCCCCCATGGGTTTATTGAACCTCCCCTGCCCCCTGTTGAGAGAGACAAGAGGAGTGATATATATTCCCTACAGAGCACGAGGGGATTGCTCTGGGATCTGCTCTCTGCGAGGTGGGAAAGAGCAATGACAGACTTTTACGAGTCTTATTTCCCCATGTATCTTTGTCTTGGTATAGAGCCAACATGCAATGCATTCCTTCGGAATTAGTATCCCATCCAAGGGGAAATGGAACTACCTGTGCCTGAGGTCAACCAGCAGTGCACACATAACAGTTACTCTTACTGTGGGCTTGTACTGAAAATTTATCCCATTTAACCCAGGCATTTAGATCTCCCTCCCCTGTTTTAATTTTTAATGTTTGTCTTAAATCTTGTACTTCGACTATTTCTACTCTCTTAGGGTTATCATTTGAAGCAAGGTATGGGGTTGGAATGGTGTCAGGCAGATGGGGAACTGAATTTCTATCTTAAACATAAATCACCCTCTGGGGTCTTTCACCTCAACATCAGCTCCCATTCCATATACTCAAGGGGCTACCATACCAGTTCTTAGTTCTTCTCCTAAGTCCCATGATCCTAAAAGAGCATGACTCCAAATAGTTAGGAGTATAGGATTACCTTCTAGGTTTTGACAATTAGTTGATGGGGAGCCCCTGTGTATACCTCACCCAAAATGAAATCTGATGTCCAACCCTGAGGCTTGGTGGTCCACCATATATCTTCCCAGGCATCACAAGGGGGTATATCAAGGCCCATGAAGGATTCCGGGCAGAGATACTTTTTTGCTCAAGAGAGCTGTCTCTGGTTTTCCAGACCTCCGCAAAGCAAGACTTGACAGGCATTCAATTTTATAGTAATGAGTGTTTTAGCTTCAGTCACATATGCATATGGTGTGGTTTTAGTTATCTTAATTACTAATGTAATTGGTCAATAAGGATATCCCTTCCAATTCGCCCAGTCCCTGTGCCAGCCCCTAGCCCTTGGTATAATAGCCCATCCTAGTCACATTAATTTCCATAGATGGGGCCAGCTTATGTTTCCTTTTTAGACTTTCCTTAGAGTTAGCTTTAGGGGTTCCTTTGGTGGCGCATATACCCCCACTGACTTTCCCTTCTAGGACCTTGTTTACCAGTCCCTTGACCTGTGTATAGTGAGTCCAGCCTCGTTTAGCTGCTCGCATGGCCATCTTAGTAGTCAGAAGTACTTGATAAGGACCTTCCCAGCTTGGGTAGAGCTTGTCTTCTTTCCAAGTTTTAATTAACACTGAGTCGCCAGTTTGGAAGTGATGAACCATGAATTCAAGAGGCAGAATTTGAAATAGTACTTTTAACCTGAGGGAGGACAGAGTAGATGATATGGCCGGTATATAATTTTTTAAAGAATTGATCCTTACTTTTCGTGATGGGAAGGTCTGTACTCCTACCCACATATGGGAGTCCATATAATAATTTATAGGGGGACAGTCCCCAAGTTTTTCCAGGGGCTGTCCTAATTCTAAGGAGTGTAATGGGGAGGCACTTTGTGCAGGGTATTTTGGTTTATAGGATTAGTTTGGTAATATGTTTTTTGAGGGTTTGATTCATTCTTTCTAGTTTTCCAGAGGAAGGGGGACCCCATGGGGTATGATAATTTGATTTAATTTGTAAGCCCTCCATGATTCCCCTCAACACCGCCGGGGTAAAGTGACTCCCATTGTCTGAATCAATGTTCTCTACCAGGCCAAATTTTGGTATAATTTGCTCTAAGATTATTTTAACCACATTCCCAGCAGTGGCATTAGTGAGGGGAAAGACCTCCACCCAGCCACAGAGGTGATTCACTATTACCAGTAAATACTTTAGTCTCCCTGTTTTAGGCATTTCTGTAAAATCTATTTGAATGCTTTGAAATGGTCTCAGCCCGGGAGGTCTTCCCCCTGTAGTCTGCTTCCTAGTTACCTTTGGTTTATTTTCTGACAAGTTACACAGCCTCTGCATACTTGCTTAGAAGGGTATAGATTCCTGTGCAACTGTAAGTTTTTAGTATTGCATTACACGTAGCCTGAGGGCCCCAGTGACTTCCCATGTGCATTATAGACTTCAGTTCTCTCATTATGGGTTTACTTATCATTTCCCTCCCCTCGCGAAGCATCTGCCTCCCCTCCTCAGTTTGAGTGGCCCCTATATTGCCCAGCTCTTCCTCCTTCTCTTTGGAAAATCAGGGTCTTCATACCACATTAGGGATATCTGAGATTAGGCTGAATGGTCTAACTTCTTTCTCCAGGGAGGCTTGCATAGCAGCTTCATCCTCAAGCCCGTTCCTTGCAGCTTCTACAGTGTTTCCTTTTTGATGGCCATTTACATGAACTATGGCTATTTCTGCTGAGAGCAAGGGGCTTTCTAAAATTTGTTTAATCGGTTCTCCATGTACCAATTCCTTTCCCCTGTTATTTAGCAGGCCCCGTTCTGACCAGATTTTCCAAAGGTGCCTACTACCCCGTAGGCATATTTGGAGTTAGTGTATATAGTGCCCTTTTGGCCTTTAAGGAGATTCAGAGCCTGATTATGTGCATGTAATTCACAGGTTTGGGCCGACCAATTATTAGGCAGCCTGTCCTTTTCACATAAGAGTTGTTTGTTTCCATGAATGATAGCATAGCCATTATGTCTCTTGCCTTCTATCACTCAGGACGACCCATCTATAAACAGCCTGACTCTGTCATGTAGCAGGGCTTCCCTAAGGTCCCGTCTCATTTTAGTTTGGTAGTCTGATATCCAAGCAGTTATGGTTGGATATGGTTAAGAGCTCCTTTATCTTCTTCTCCCTTCCATAGGAAATTGGCTGGATTTAGGCAAGTATCTGTTGTTAAAACCAAATTTTTTAAATCTTTTTCTAACAATATGGCTTCATATTTTAGAATTCGGGAAATTGTTAACCATCTTCCAGCCTTCTGGTTTAATGTGGTCCTGACCTGTTGCAGGGTACTCAATATTAGAGCCCCATCAAAAGTTAGCTTTTGGCTCTCTTCTGCATGCAGAGCTGTAGCCGCTATCACTTGTACACATTCAGGCCACCTTCTAGAGACAGGATCAAGGAGTTTGGAAATAAAGATCCCCAGATTTGGGTAAGCACCCCAAAGGCAACACCCTGATCCACTGTCACAAACAAATGGAATGGTTTCTCTAGAGGTGGGAGGGCCAGGACCGGAGCTGTTACAAGAGCTTGCTTTTGTTCCTCTAATGCCTGAATTTCTTCTGGGGACCAGCCAAGGGATTAGGTTTCTTTTCTGGTAGTTTAAGATATAAAATTCTTATCTTTCAGGCATATGAGTCAATCCATAATCTACAATAGCCTGTTAAGCCTAGGAATTTCCAGATCTCTCTCTTTGTTGTAGGTAAAGGTAAGTCCACTACCCCAGATATCCTTTCTGGGTTCATTCTCTACTTCCCTTCACTAATCACGTGTCCCAAGTATTTAATTTATTTTTCTACAAAGTGTAGCTTGTTTTTAGAGACTCATAATTTCTTTTCCCCTAGAAAATTTAGTAAACTTATGGTGGTTTCTGAAACCTCTGTCCTTTTTCCCCAGAGATTAAAAGGTTATCAATGTGTTGTAACAACTGAGTTCCCCTAAGGGTTTGGAATTCTTCCGACACCCTTTAGAGGACCTGACCAAATAAGTTTGGGGCTTCAGTGAAACGTTGTGGCAGCACAGTCCAGCGATGCTGCTGTTTCCTCCCGGTTGTGGGATTTTCCTATTTGATGGCAAAGAGATCTCTACTTTTAGATTCTAAGGAGCATGACCAAAATGCATCTTTCAGGACCACCACACTGAACCACTTGTGTTCATAGGGTATCTTACCAAGGAGATTGTAAGGATTAGCTACTATAGGGTGGCAGGCCTGAACAATTTGATTTATAGCCCTTAGATCCTGTACTAACCTGTATGACCCATGCAGTTTCTTGACTGGGAGAATTGGGGTACTGTATGGTGACATACAGGGTTCCAATAACCCATCTTTAACTCTATTACCGGTTGGAGGCCTTTTCTTCCTTTAATGGGCACAGGATATTGTTTTCTATAGACGATTTCCCCAGGTTGTTTGAATTCAATTTGTAAGAGTGTGATTCTTAACCCTAAACTATTGTCTTTCCTAACCCATACAAGGGGATCAATTTTACTTTCTTCTTCTTCAGATAGGAGACTCATGATCACATTTATTCAACCCTCCTCTACTCCTAATCCTAGGCCCAATCTTACAGTCAGGTCTTGATCCAGGAGGTTAGTTACTGCTTTAGGAACATATAAGAATGACTCTTTAATCTGTTCTGATCCTAATCTAATTACCATTTTCTTGAATAACCTGAAATCCCTCCCATTTTACCCCTGATACTGTTAGTTTTTCCTTAGAGACCTCTGTACCTTTTGATTGGTGAATTACGGAGGAGCAAACTAAACCAGTACTGACCAAAAATGTTACTTCTTCCCCTTCAGGTCCCACCCTCAAATTTATCAAGGGTTCCTGGTGGGACCTACCTATAAGGAACCCCTGACTCTCCTAATCTTTATCAGAAGTTATAAGGGGATCACCTTCTCTTCCTTTTTCCATTCTGGGCACTCCCTCTTAAAATGTCCTGACTTCCCACATTTGTAACATATACTTAAGAGTCTTGGGAACTTGTCATTGTCTTTCCCCCCAGTCTCTTTGCGGAAACCTAGTATTCTCTCATCTCCCTGAGAAGAGTCTTAACCCAGTCTCTTTCTGACTACTTCCTTACAATAGAGACCACAATCTTTGCCTTTTGTTTCTGTCTCTCTTCCTCCCTTCTTACAAAGAGTTTCTGTGCTTCCCTCAGCAACTCTTCAATCGACTTTTCATTCCAGCCCTCAATCTTTTGTAACTTTTTGGTGATATCTGGGTGGCTTTTGGTCACAAAGTTGGCCTTTAGAAGACCCTGTCCTACTGGGTCCTCTGGATCTAATCCGGAGTATTTTCTCATCTGATCTCTAAGTCTTTGCAAGAATGCAGAAGGAGGCCGGGCATGGTGGCTCATGCCTGTAATCCCAGCACTTTGGGAGGCTGAGGCGGGTGGATCACGAGGTCAGGAGATCGAGACCATCCTGACTAACACAGTGAAACCCCATCTCTACTAAAAATACAAAAAAAAAAAAAAAAATCAGCTGGGCGTGGTGGCGGGTGCCTGTAGTCCCAGCTACCTGGGAGGCTGATGAAGGAGAATGGTGTGAACCCGGGAGGCGGAGCTTGCAGTGAGCCGAGATAGCACCACTGGCAGTCCGGCCTGGGCGAAAGAGCGAGACTCTGTCTCAAAAAAAAAAAAAAAAAATGCAGAAGGAGTTTTCTCCTCCTGTTGAATCTTAAATGCCTTTGAGACATTCTGTGTCCTAGGAGTGGACTCTTTGATTCCTTTAATTATTAGCTCTGTAAGGTCCTGCATTTGGGCACGATCTCTGGGATTGTTATTATCCCATTCAGGATTAACATGCGGAAATTTTTGTTCAGCTGGCAGAACACCTTGGCTGGGAGGGTGCTGCCTTTCCCAAGTCGTCATAGGTGTGCTCCTAATCATTCCCTTTCCTTCCCCGGTAAACAGGATATTCATTATAGACATCATTTCAGCTCACATGTAAAAACTGGGTCCCAAAAATTGATCCAACTGTTCTGCTAACCCAAGGGGTCCTTTTAGTAGTGACTTCATTTCCTTTTTCAAATTTCTGACCTCATTACTTGTTAAAGGTGCATTTACAAATCCAATTTCTCCCTGTCCCATAGGGACTTCCCTGAGGGGGAACATATTAGACATCTGTTGTTTAGATGGGAGAAGGAAGCTTTTAATATCCTTCTTGCATTGTTCTAACTCTTTTCTTAAACACTGATAAGGGTTTGAAGGAGCAGTTGGTCTAGTTTCCTCATGGCCTCCAGATCTCTCCCTTTCTGATTCTTCTATTGTTCCCTGATTTTCCTGCTCCCTATTTTGTCTGAGATATGGAGGGGGTGGGGCCGGAAAGAAAGGGGACCCCAGGATTGCTCACTGGATAAGGGTTCTTCATTATGCTCTTTTTCTTTTTCTTTGAGGGGGAATATGGGTGTTAATTCGTTGATCCAACAGAGAGCATAATTTACCTCCTCTTGTAAAGGTGGGGTTCTATCGTTAACATAGAGAATTAAAGCTTGACATACCCAATTTTTATCTGAGCCAAACTTAGACCAAAAGACAGAGGGCTGATGAATGGAGTCTTTAGGCCAGATAAAACAGCAATACTTTATTATCTTTTGTTTTTCCTTATCCCTGGTTTGGGAGTTATTCCCACAAGCCTGTAACATCCTTCCCAATGGACTATCTGGGGGGATGTCAGAGGGGGGTCTCCTTGGCTCCCTCCTTCTTTTGTTCCCTAGTCCTAGAATTTTTGCTTCCCATTTTCGGCTGGTCCCTTTGTTTGAGTTTCCCTGTGTACTCAACCCCCTACTGGAGGTTTCTTGCTCACCCCAAGAGTCAACCTCTTCAACCATCTCCGGCTGTTTCCCTCGCGAGAGAACAAAACCGCACATTGGGACTCCGCACTCGCTTCGTGTCTAGAATACATCTCAGTCACACAAACTCACTCGACCTCTGAAAATGCCCAACTACCAAGGCAGTACTTACAGTTTAATTTTCCTACCTTGGCTTATGCACGAGGTTGCCTGCTTGCTGCAGTGCCTGCTTTTCTCTCTCTGTCACCTCCGCTGCTTCCTGAATAACAATCTCGGGTTTATCTATGGCCTCTGCAGGGAGCTGGGACTCCTGGACAGAGCAGGCCACCTAAGTAGGGTGGGACGTATCTCCTCTCTCAGCCAGGGACCCACTCCACGCAGGCATAGAGATCCCAAATGAGCCCCCAGATTGTGAGAAACAAACTCACCCGTCCAAACCCAAAGAATGGACTCAGGGGCACGGAGAACAGCAGAAGCAAAACTTTAATGGCGGTCTTGCAAGACTGGGTATCTGGCATGCAGGCATACCCGGAACAGTTTCAACAAGCAATTTATTTCCTAGTGCACAGGTCCCTCTCCCAGTTCCTCATTGACTGAGTGCTATGGGGTTACAATCTTTCCAAACATCGCCTATTGGTAGCGGGGTGAAGGCTTCAAGTCTGTTCTTTAGGGTCTTTTTGCTGCATTTTATTGCAGCCCATAATGCATTGCAGCTGGCTCAGGACTCTTTAAACATTTGATTTATGGCCCCAGTGGCTACACGGATAAGAAAGGGTACAATTATCTATGTTGCAGGCTAGCCTAAACTAAATTATTTCATGGGGTGGGAAGGGGGGACTTAAGCGGGATAGCCTGACTAATAGGGGCCTGGCCACTGAGTGACAGGGAAAGCAGAAAGGCAAGGTGGTGGCTCATAGCTCAGTACATTCTGCTTCTTTATTTCTTTATTTCCATGAAGCTTGCTTAAACTTATACTAAAGCACTTAGAATTGAAAATGGACCACCACATGTAGGTTATTCTCTATAGTCATAAACTCAGGTTTAAAGAAAAAGAAGCATTGAAGAAGATATAAGTGAAGTTAAATAAAAACGTTTGCTATTCTTTAACAGATAACAGATTGTAAAAAAAAAAAAAAAGCAAGGAAGTATTCAATTATGTATGCTTGTCTCTGTGTGTGTGTGTTTGCTTACATATAACTGAATGGGCAGCAATAATACAAAAGACAAGAGGAAGACATTAATATCATTTTGCTACTAAAAGATCATGCACTACCCATTAAGTGGTGTAATATTAATTGAAAGTGGACTTGAATTAGTCATAAATGTATATTGCAAACTCTAGAGCAACCACTACAAAATTAAAATTAATTTACTAAGAAAGAAAATATTGATCACAAATAATAATATAAATTCTCAATTAAAATTATAAAAAACAAAAGAGTGAAAGACAAAATAAGAACAAAAAACAAGGTCAACAAATAGAAAAGAATAACAAATATAGTACATATTAATACAAATAGCTAAACAATCACTTTGAGAGTCAATGCTCCAAATATACAGATTAAAGTGTAACAATTTTTAGAATAGATTAAAAGATAAGACCCATGGATCTTTTGTCTTTAATAAACCCACTTTAAATATAAAGACACATGTAGATTAAAAGTAAATGGATGGTGAAACATAGACCATGCTAGCACCAATCAGAAGCAAGCAGAATTAGCTGTGTTAATTTTAGAAAAAGCATACTTCAGAGCAAAGAAAATTATGGGGAAGAAAGAGAGGAATTACCTCATGATAAAGTGGTCAATTCTAGAAGAAGAAATTCCAGTTCTTAATGTGTATGCACCTAACTACACAGCATCCAAATATGTGAGGTAAACCTGATAGAACTGGAAAGAGAAATAGATTAACCCACAATAATAGTAGATTTCAACATCTGCTCCATCAGAAATAGACAGATCCAGTCAGCATAAAATCAGTAAGGACATCATTGAATTGAACAACACCATCAATCAACTGGATGTAATTGACATCTATAGACTACTTCATCTAACAACAGCAGATTACACATTCTTCTTAAACTCACATGGAATACTCATTGAGATGGATCAAATTTAGGATCATGAAATGCACTTAACACATTTAAAATAGAAATCATATAATGTCTGCTTTCAGAACTCAGTGAAATTATACTATAAATCCATGACAAAAAGATAGTTGGAAAATCCCAAAATAGATGGAGATTAAATAACACATTTCTAAATGACACATAGGTCAAAGGAGAAGTCTCAAGTTAATTTTTTTAGTTAAATCAAAATGAGATACAACTTAGCAAAATTTATGGTATATAGCTCAAGTAGTGCTTAGAGGGAAATTTAAGTAATTTAATGTATATATTGGAAATGAAGTAACATATAAAATTAATGAGCTATGCTTCCACTTTAGGAAACCAGGAAAAGAAGGGCAAATTAAATCCAAAGTAAGCAGAAGAAAAGGAATAATAAAAATTAGAGTAGAAATAAATGATATTGGAATATTGAAATTACTAGAGAAAATCAACAAAATCAAAACCTGGTTCTATGAAAATATTAATAAAAATCAATAAACCACTAGTGAGGCTATGAAGAAAAAAGTGGCAAAGACACAAATTTATAATATCAAAAATAAAAACTATCACTACAGATCCAATGACATTAAAAGGATAATAAAAAATGTCTTAACTTTTTGTGTCTACAAATTTGGTAACACAGAAGAAATGAACCAATCCTTAAAAAATATAATGGCCAGGCGTGGTGGCTCACATCTGTAATCCCAGAAGTTTGAGAGGCCGAGGCAGGCAGATCACAAGGTCAGGAGATCGAGACCATCCCGGCTAACATGGTGAAACCTTGTCTCTACCAAAAAAATACAAAAAAAGTAGCTGGGCCTGGTGGCAGGTGCCTGTAGTTCCAGTTACTCGGGAGGCTGAGGCAGGAGAATGGGGTGAACCCAGGAAGCAGAGCTTGCAGTGAGCAGAGATCAAACCACCGCACTCTAGCCTGGGTGACAGAGCAAGACTCTGTCTAAAAATATATATATATATATATAATTTGTGAAAACTCCCACAAGAACAAGTAGATAATGTGAATATGCCATATTTATTTTGTAATTAAATTAATAATAATTATTTACCCTTAAATATAGAAAGTATCAGACCCAAATGGTTCACTTGTGAATTCTACCAAACATCTAAAGAAGAAATTATATCAATTCTCTACAATCTCTTCCAGAAGATAGAGGTAGAGGGAATACTTCCTAGGTCATTCTATGAGGCCAGTATTACCCTAATACCAAAACCAGATAAAGACATTACTGGAACTGACATCTCTCATGAATATAGAGGCAAAAATCTTTAACAAAATATTAGCAAATCAAATCCAACAATATTCATAAAGAATTATATAATACAACCAAGTGGGATTTATCTCAAGTGTGCAGGGCTAGGTCAACGTTAGAAAATAAACTAATGTAATTCATTACATCCACAGACTAAAGAAGAAAAATTATATTAACTTATCAATGGATGCAGAAAAAGTAGTTGATAAAATTCAACACCCATTTATGATAAAAATCTCAGCAAATTAAGAATAGAAGAAAACTTCAAATTGATAAAGAATAGCTACAAAAAATCTTACAGCTAACATCATACTTAATGGTGAGAAACTAGAAGTTTCTCTCTAAGATAAGGAATGATGTTAAGGATGTCCCCTCTCACTACTCCTTTTCATTACCACTGGAAGTCTTGGCTAATGCAAAAAGACAAGACAAGAAGAGAAAAGAAAGTATATGCACTTAGAAAGGAAGAGATAAAACTAACTTTAGTCTTAAATGACATGATTGTTGATATAGAAAATCCAAAAGAATCAACAACAACAACAAAAAGCTTCTGGAACTAGTAAGTGATTATAGCAAAGTTGCAGGATACAAGGTTAATATACAAAAACATTCCTTGCCCTATATACCAGCAATGAACAATTGAAATTTGAAATTTAAAATATGATACCACTTACATTAGCACCAAAAAAGCATGAAATAATTAGGTATAAATTGAACCAAATATGTGCAAGACATATATGAGCAAAACTACAAAATTCTGATGACAGAAATCAAAGAAAAAATAAATAAATGGAGAGCGATTTATTTATAAAGAAATAGGAAGAGTCAATATTTTTAATATGTCAATTCTTCACAGTTTGATCTATAGATTCAATGCAACCTCAATAAAAATGCCAGCAAATTACTTTGTAGATATTAAGAAACTGATTATGAGTTTTATTTCAAGAGAAAATAGACCCCAAATGACCAACACAATATGGAGGAAGAACAAAGTCAGAAGTTCGGTACTACCTGACTTCAAGACTTACTATAAAGCTGCACTAATCAAGACAGTGTGGTTATGGTGAAACAACAGATAAATAGTTCAATAGGACAGAATTGAGAGCCCTGAAACAAACTCACATAAATACGGTCAAATAATCTTTGACCAAAGGGCAAAGATAATGCAGTGGAGAAAAGAAGGTAGTCTTTTCAAGAAAAAGAGCTGGAACAACTGGAAATCCACATGCAGAGAAAAAAAAAACTGGAAACAGATCTTTTACTCTTCCCACAAAACTTTTAAATTTATAGATAATAATAGGAAAATATCTAGATGACCTTGGGTATGGTGATTACTTTTAGACATAATACCAAAGGCATGAATCACAAAATAAATATTTTATAGGCTGGACTTAATTAAAATTTAAAAGTCTGCAAAAGACATTGTCAAGAACACTAAAAGATAAGGAAGATAAGTCACAAACAAAAAGAAAATATTTGCAAAATGTCTATCTGATAAAGTGGTTATCCAAAATATACAAAGAACTTTTTAAAATTCAACAATGAAAACATCCTAATTTTCTAATAAGAAAAAGACCTGAACAGACACCTCAAACAAAGAAGATATATGTGTCAAATAAGCATATGAAAAAATGCTTAATATATGTCATTAGGAAATTGTAAATTAAAACATTACCCACATATTAGAATGGTCCAAATCCAAAACGCTGACAATACCAAATACTGGAGAGAAAGTGGAGCAACAGGAACTCTCATCCATTGCTGATGGGAATTCAAAATGGTGCAGCCACTTCGGAAGACAGTCGGCCAGTTTCTCACAAAACTAACCATACTCTTGTATATGATCCAACAATCATGCTCCTTAGTATTTACCTAAATGAATTGAAAGCATATGTCCACCCAAAAACCTGCACACAAATGTTTAAAGCAGCTTTATTCACAATTGTCAAAACGCGGAAGCAACTAAGGTGTCCTTCAGTAGGTGAATGGATAAATAAACTGTAATACATCCACATCATGGCATATTATTCAGTGCTAAAAAGAAATAAGCTATCAAGCCATGTAAAGACATCAAAGAACTTTCAATTTATCTTATGAAGGGAAAGAAGCCAAGCTGGAAAGGCTATATACTGTGTGATTTCAAATACAGTCATGTGTCATTTAACAATGGGAATACATTCTGAGAAATGCATCAATACCTGATTTTGTCACTGTGTGAACATCACAGAGTGTACTTAAACAAACCTAGGTGGTGCAGCGTATTAAGCACTTAGCTCTATGGAGTAGCCTATTGCTCTTAGGCCGCAAACCTGTGCAGCATGTGACTGTACTGAATACTGGAGGCAATTGTAACATGATGATAAGCATTTTTGTATCTAAACATAGAAAAGTTACAGTAAAAATATGGTATAAAATCTAAAACATGGTTCATCTATACAAGGCACTTATCACAAAGGAGCTTTCAGGACTGAATGTTGCTCTGGGTGAGTCAGTGAGTGAGTGGTGAGTGAATGTGAATGCCTAGAACATTAGTGTACACTACTATAGATTTAAAACACTGCACAAGTAGGCTACAATAAATGTATTTAAAAATTTTTCTTCAATAATAATTTAGCCTTAGCTTACTGTAATGTTTTTCCTTTACATATGCTTTAATTTTTTAAACTTTTATACTCTTTTGTAATAACACAGCTGAAAACAGAAACATTGTAGGGATATAAAAAAATTCTTTATACACTTATTCTATAAGCTTTTTTCTATTTTTAAGTTTTTTATTGATATGTTTTATTTTTAAGCTTTTTTGTTAAAAACTAAGACAAAAACACACATTATAGCCTAGGCCTACTCAGGATCAGGATCATCAAGACATCATTGGGTGATAAAAATTTTCCAGCTCCATTATAATCTTATGGGACCACTGTAGTATATGTAGTCTATGATTGACCAAAACATCATTATGCAGCACATGGCTGTATATGACACTCTGGAAAAGGAAAAACTGTGGAGATAGTGAAAGAATCCCTGGTTGCCAGGTGATGGGGTGAGCAGGGGAGAAGGGAATGCACAGGTAGGGCACAGAGGACTTGGGACCAGTGGAACTCTTCTATATGAAGCTCTAAGGGTCGATAATGCCATTGTTGCTCAAAACTCACAGAACAGGGGTCCCCAACCCCTGGGCCATGAACCAATACCTGTTAGGAACCAGGCAGCACAGCAGAAGGTGAGTGGCGAGCAAGCAAAGACTCATCTGTATTTATAGCCGCTCCCCATCGCTAGTATTACCACCTGAGCTCCGCCTCCTGTCAGATGAGCTGCAGCATTAGATTCTCATTGGAACACTAACCCTATTTTGAACTGCCCATGCAAGGGATCTAGGTCATGTGCTCCTTATGAGAATCTAGTGCCTAATGATCTGTCACTGTCTCCTATCACCTCCAGATGGAACTGTCTAGTTTCAGGAAAACAAGATCAGGGCTGCCACTGATTCTACAATATGGTGAGTTGTATAGTTATTTTAATATATATCATAACATAGAAATGATAGAAATACAGTGCACAATAAATGTAATGCACTTGAGTCATCCCCAAACCATCCCCCCACCCTATTGGTCCATGGAAAATTTGTCTTCCACAAAACTGGTCCTGCCAAAAAGTTTTAGGACTGCTGCCATAGAATATGTACAGCACCAGGAGTGAACTCCAGACTTTGGTTGATAACAGTGTGTCAGTATAGGGTCATCGGATGTAACAGAGCTATGGCTGTGGACAGGGTGGTTGATAGAGAGGGAGGCTGCTTGTGTGAGGGTGGGGGACATAAGAGAGCTTGTATCTGCCACTCAATTTTGCTGCAAACCTAAAACTCTTCTAAAATATAAGGCCCATTTACAAAAATAACACATGGACAAATAGGTGAATCTTAAAACAGAGATTGAAAATAAATGAAGCAAAAACTTACAAAGTGAAAAGAAAAATCCACATGTCAGCTAAATGCTGAATTATTCTTGAAAAAGTAAACAATAGAGACAGAAAACAGATCAGTCAGTGGTTGGCAGGGGCTGTGGGCTGGGTGAAGGGTTGACCCCAGGGGGCACAGGGAAATATTTTAGAATAATGGAACTGTTCAAAAGATTTATTGTAGTAGCAGTATGCCTGTATATCTTTGCCAAAATTCACTAAATTCTGTACTAAAAAGGTGAATTTCATGCTATGTAAATTATACCTTAATTTTTAAAATTTTAGACCTTAATTTTTTTTAATTAAGGGGGTAGAAAGAAACATAAAACAGGGATAGAGAAATGTTCATTGACATGGGGATCTATACATGTATTGTCTTACTTCCAATAAGTCAATTTAATTTTTTATATTTTTATATATAGCAGTAAGGAAAAAGTCTATCACTCACTTCCTTGCAATCTGCTATCTGACTGTGTGAAAATCAAAACAACTCTAGTGTTCGAATTTCTGATGTGAATTAGGAAATGAGTAGACGCCATAAATGAAGCAAAATATGTCTATGATCTCTTTCAGAACAAATGCATTTCATTGATTCAGTGCACATCTGTTCAAGCCATTCTTTTAGTCTTTTCTTTCCTAAGCATCTTCATAAATTAATCTGCAAATAGAAAGACCAAATGGTATCAATAAAGATAAAGTGGACACAACCAGGGATGCATTTATTTGCTGAAATTTAGAATTGGAAGAAGGGTAAGTGAGCAAACATCCCAACTCCTTACCATTATAAAACACACTGGGTCCAGGTGGGTTGCGGTGACCCCCGGGGCTGGTGCAGGATCCTGTCAGCTGCTCTCTTACCACTGCCCTTTGGTCTCAGTCCAGCACCCAATGGGCTAAAAGAGGCGTGCCCACACTCCTCCATTACTCCAAATGCCCCAATGATTTCCCATCTCAGAGCAAAAACCAAAGTCCACATAGTAGAGGAGATGGCCTAACTGCTATATATAAAAACAATAAAAATGTTAATTGACTCACTGGAAGTAAGACATACCTATAGATTTCCATGCCAATAAAGAGTTCTCTATCCCTGTTTTAGTTCTTCCCTCCCCAGTTTTAAGAATTAAGATATAAAATTCTAAAAAGGTGTACAAATTAAAAATTAAGGTATAATCTACATAGGGTAAAATTCACCCTTTTATTACAGAATTTAGTGCGTTTTGACAAGCATATATAGCATTAGTTCTTAAATGCTGTGGACCAGGAGTGCACTTGTCTTCCTCTTTTTATTCTCTATATTTTTATTTTTCAAATCATATTGTTTTCTAATTGTTTTTAAGTTTTTTGAAAAATACTTTTAAGTTCAGGGGTAGATGTGCAGGTTTGTTATATAGGTAAATTTGTGTCGGGGGTAGGGGGTTGTTGTAAAGATTATTTGGTCACCCAGGTATTAAGCCTAGTACCCATTAGTTATTTCTCCTGATTCTCTCTCTCCTCCCAGCCTCCACCTTCCAATAGTCCCCAGTGTGTGGTGTTCTCTCTTTACTCTTTTCTGTCCTTGAGACTGTGTTGCAATTAACCTGTCCCCATCCCACAGCACTGCTGTTGGATGGAAGGCACGGACAACTTGTCAACCGAGATATTGATTTCTAGATGCTGAGAAGCCACAGTTGGGTCTTGTGGGGAATACTGACCATCAGCCAGAGGTCTTAGACCTTCAGCTCCATGTACTGACTGGGTAGGACATTGGGTTGTCTTTCTGGAGGATGGGTTAGAATACTCTGCATGGGAAGAAGAATGCAAACAGATATCTCTGCTACAGGATGACAAAATGGACACTACCAACATTCAAATGCCTCTTCCCATAATGCAGAGTTGTCACAGGAAAGCACTGGCAGTAGCCAGGGGTGACAGTTCCCAGCCCCTCTTCTCTGCATCCAGGGAAGGACATAAGCATAGTTCTTGCCACCATGCCCATGAGCAGAAGCATATTTGTCAGTGACAAGCAAGGCAAGAAAACGTGGAGATGTATTCTTCACCCTCTCTTTCTTCTTTGGTTGGTGGCGAGGCTCTTGGTGGTAGTAAAAGTGCAAGATTGAAGGAGTCTCAGACTCTAAATCACTGTGGTCTGACTAGGACAATCCACCATGGACTTCCAGA
Organism: Pan paniscus; assembly: GCF_029289425.2. NCBI lineage: Eukaryota > Metazoa > Chordata > Mammalia > Primates > Hominidae > Pan > Pan paniscus. The sequence goes on from NC_073254.2 coordinate 185,263,947, forward strand.
TGAGTGAGCAGAAATTCCTGTTGTGCTGCACCGTGGACACCTTGGGGTGTATTTGTTGTAGCTGCTCCTATTTCTCTGACACATGCTCTTACACTCTTTCCTATTGATAATCCCTGGGTTTTTTTTTAAATTAACAATTTTTAATTTTTTTAATGATAAAGCTTGGCATTCCATTAAGTCATGTCTTAGTCAGCTTAGACTGCTCACAAAATACTATAGGTAGAGTGGCTTATAAACAACAGAAGTTTATTCCTCACAGCTCTGAGGGCTGGATGTCCAAGATCAAGGTGCCAGCACGGTTGGGGTCTGGGGTGACCCTTTTCTGGGTTGGAGGCAGCTGACATACCACTGTGTCTTCATATGGTGGAAAGAGGGCAAGAGGGCCCTCCAGGGTCTTTATTTATAAGGGCACAAGTCCTATTCCTGAGGGTTCTATCCTCAAGATCTGATCACTTCTCAGAAATCCCCACTGCGTAACACCATCACAATGGTGTTTTCAACATGCATCATTGGTGGGAGGGCAAGCATTCAGTAGATAACAGTGATGAGGATGATGATTTGTTTTATGATGATAATACATGGCACCCCATGAAATCATAATACAGAATTGCTAGTCCTAGATTGCAGTTTCTATAAAGAGCTCTATGAAGCTGAAAGAAAATCTGAGAACTTGGGAGTGATTGACAAGAAGTCTAGGAGAGGAGCAGGAATCGGACACTGGAGGGCTCTGCAGGCCTGAATAATGGTCACGCTAATGAATAAGGAGGTTTTAAAATAAAATTCCTCATGCCTGCCCTCAGGAGGTTCATGGATCATCACCCCCAAAGCAGCTTCATCCTGCCAATGAACATTGGCATAGAAAATTCCTATTTTGGAATAAAAAAAACCGCTTTTGTTTCTATAATGCCCTTTGTGGTGTTTATTTATTTATTTATGTATTTATTTTTTTGGAGAGACTCTTGCTCTGTTGCCCAGGATGGAGTGCAGTGGCCCGATCTTGGCTCACTGCAACCTCTGCCTCCCAAATTCAAGTGATTCTCCTGCCTCAGCCTCCCGAGTATCTGGGCCTATAATGCCCTTTGGACTTGAGATGAACACAGTCATCTAAAAGTTATATCATTCTCCACAAGGTGAAAATTTAGTAAACAGTGAATAGCTTAAGGAATTTAAGAAGGATGAATCTCAGATCTTGGTGAGCAAAATGAGGACAAACAATAAATCTTTTCCTCAAGAGTATTTGGTTGAGTATGCTAAGTCTGAATCTCTTACTGCAAGTAAACTGTGTGATATCTATTCTTACAGACAAAGTAAATGCAGCTCTTCAAGGAACAACCTGCAGTCATCAGGGACAGGAACGTCTCCATGAAGGAAACCTCACAGGCCTTTCTGCTGAAAACCTTGCAACTCCTTGGAGAGGGCAGCCCTGGCAGAACCTCAGACAAAGCAAACCCTACAGGGGAGTGAATTGATTATAATTTTAGCACAGATTTCACAGCCCAGGATCCCCCACTGTTTGTTGCAGGATAGGAAGGCCAGACTGCTTTTTATCTGCCTATTCCCAGGTTATCAAAATGATTCATTATGGCCAATTCCTGAGAGATTGATCTAGAAACCAGAATGCCAATATGTGAGTGGATAATGTGACCTAGAGCTGAAGAAATACTGGTATCTGTTGTACAATCAATACTACACTTTCCTAGAAGTCAGGCCTTTTGAAAAATTTATTTTTTGGACAACATTCTTAATTTTTCTAAATTCATCTATTATAATATGTTCTTAGGTCATTTCTCCAGGAATTAAAGGCCCTGAAATTATTTGGCATGTTTCTGTGATATAAAGTTACTATTGGCAAGATCAAAGACAGTGTTAATTAAGCACAGGGTTTACTAGTCTCTATAAAGTTAGTAGACCATTAGTTGAAATTGCTGGCTAATCCAGCCAGTAGAGTAAAAACAAATAAAAATTAGTTTATTGTTGATGTAAATTAAAAAATGTTCTAGTCAATATAAATGTTTATTCTTTCCCACAAAAAACCTTTTTTTTCTGATTCATGAAAATGTTTTGATAGTAATGATTTCTTTTTAAATAAATCACGTGCACATAATCCCATTGTCTTTCAAATCAAATGCATGGAATTTTGCTAGCCATTTACTGTGCATCAAGAAATTACTCAGAAAAAAAGGCAGCGGTTTGTTTGAAAAGCTGAGAATCATTAACTTTAGTTGCCATTATCAATTAAAAGGGCAACAGTGATTAGCAGAGATCTCTTGGTCTTAGCACTAAATTGATGGGCCTGGTAATATGAAACCTGGTTTTGCTTAACTTTGAGCGTGTAAATATCAATTTCTCTCCATGAGTTACATTTCCACTGTGAAATCTAAAGTTGGATTTTCAATGCAGAACTAATTAAGATGTTACAGACACCAAGTTAATTTGATATGTCTGAAAGCATAAAAAGGGATTATTTTAAAGGTGGTTCAGTGAACACCCCAAGATGATGTATGTGAGTATTTCTCCTTGCACATGTCACAGAGGTGCTACTTTAAAGTACTGGGAAGTTTTTCAAAAGACACAATGTTTGAGTTGTAAAAGAATAAAAATATTGGTCATATAAATTTATTAAAAATTATGTTAGTTATCATTATATACCACTGATGTGTACTCAGTGTTTTATATATAATATTTCAGTGTGGGATAGATATCATATGATAGTAGATACCAAATAGTGTATATATTGTTATTGTCCCTACTTTCCAAATAAGGAAACTGAGGCTCAGGGTAGATAGATAACTCACTTAGTTCACAAAGTCAGTGAGTAGCAGAGTCAGAATTTGCTCTACTTCCCTTGTGTGTTAACTAAAGACGCACTATCCTTTTTAATTCCAACACTTTCTGGCCCTTTTTAAAATGTACTGAAAAAATAAATTTAACAAAGTAGGGTACAAATTACTATGGGAATTGGGAGTGAAGTGTCCAGGGTACTTTAGGTAATACATAAACCTGACAGTCCAGTGACTGACTACTGAGTGACCAGGTTGATTTCTAGTCTTTCAGGTGGATCCATTTCATGAGAAGTCGCCACTATGAAGTGGGGACATCTGTAAATAATTATATATGTTACTTCACCTTTCCTGGGAATCAAGGCAATTTTGCATTATGTCCACATAGGCCATTGGAAAACATTAAAAAATCCTGAAATAGACCCACACATCTGTGGACAATTGATATTTGACAAAAGTGAATATAAACTAAACCATAGACCTAAGTCCAAAGACCAAAACTATAAAATGTGTAGAAGAAGACATCAGAAATAAAATCTCTGAATACATGAAGACTTCTATGCTATGAAACCAATAACAGAATCAACTCAACAACAAAAATACATTAGACTTAATTCAAATGTAAAGCTTCTGATCCTCATAGATAGTGCTCAGAAAATAAAAATTCAAGATAGAAAATATCTTTAATACATTTATCTGATGAAATAATGATATCCAGAATATATAGAGAATTCTTTTTTTTATTATACTTTAAGTTTTAGGGTACATGTGCACAACGTGCAGGTTTGTTACATATGTATACATGTGCCATGTTGGTGTGCTGCACCCATTAACTCTTCATTTAACATTAGGTATATCTCCTAATGCTATCCCTCCCCCCTCCCCCCACTCCACTACAGGCCTATGGTGAATGTCTACATGGTATAAAAAATAACAATATTAAAAATATTTCTAATATAAAAATATAAAAGCTAAACTCCTGTGGTTGAGGCTTCTCAAGTCATTTGGAACTGTGAGCCAATTAAACATCTTTCCTTTATAAGTTATCCAGTTTCGGTCAGCTCTTTATAGCAGTATGAGAACAGGGTAATACAGAGAGGAAGGAGGTGAGAATAAATCTTTCATATTAAATTGAAACTGAAGGTATCAATATACATCTATGGGTTAATAGATGAGTGTATTAGTTTGTTTTCATGCTGCTGATAAAGACATATCTGAAACTGGGAACAAAAAGAGATTTAATTGAACTTACAGTTCCACTTGGCTAGGGAGGCCTTAGAATCACGGCAGGAAGCAAAAGGCATTTCTTACATGGTGGCAGCAAGAGAAAAAATAAGGGAGAAACAAAAGCGGAAACTCCTGATACACCCATCAGATCTCATGAGACTTATTCACTATCACCACAATAGCATGGGAAAGACTGGCCAACATGATTCAATTACCTCCCCCTGGGTCTCTCCCACAGCATGTGGGAATTCTGGGAGAGACAACTCAAGTTGAGATTTGGTTGGGGACACAGCCAAACCATATCAATGGGCATAGATACAAATGTACATATTGACATATACATTTACAATTGATATCATGATGTGTGTGTGTGTGTGTGTGTGTGTGTGTGTGTGTGTGTGTGTGTGTGTTTCCTGGCTCTGGTTCCTATCTGCTGAGAGGAACTAAAAGCAATAACATCTAGCAGCAATGGGCATATCTAGTGCCCAAACCTTGGCTTTCAAACACCATCCTCACTAAAAGAAATCAAGGCTAACTGGAGGAAATACTAATTCCAGGTCTGGAAATGGGAAATAAAAAATGAGAGTAGAGCATTTTGTTAATCAAAAATTAAAGTGATGGAAAAATGATGGGGAGAGGTAAAAAACCATAGAAATCAGATTTAAAGGGCTTCCACTGGCTAAAAGCCATATTCGAAATTAAGATTGTATAATTCCATATTGAAATAAATAACTTAATAGCAGAAAAGCAAAACCTTTTCCTCATAGTAGAAACCCAAAGAATAAATTCAGAAAGAATGATTGAATTAGAAAAGCACTATTTGACAATCATCATAAGATAATTTATTTGGACAAGAATCATCAATGGCTACTAAAAGTAGTATAAGAAACATTTGAGGAAAAGTGTATTAATTCAGTCTCAGAGTATCTCCCTTCAAGATACTTATTAATGACAAAGTTAAAGCAATATCTTATAGCAAGAGACATTGAAGATATAACTTTAAAAATGATAACAATTATCATTGGTAGAAAAGGGACAATTCAGTACCATGTACCTCCTGATAGAATGTACTAAAAACAACACCTATTCTGTAGTATTTCAGTAACAAATACATACCTTGAATATACTCATTAGAAGACATCTGACTATCCCAAATTAAAAGGTGGTGAATACAATATCTAGCCTGTATTCATCAAAAACGTCAAAGACTAATAAATTGTTCAAGATTAAAGATTAACATTACATGAGGGAACTAAACAGTGAGTGATCTTGGACTGGATTCTGGACCTTTCTTTTTTTAATTGTACAGAGTATTTTCTTCAGTCACCATAAAATTGAATAGAAATACATTAGAAAAAATATCTAGAAAGTTCTCAAACATTTGTAATTTAAGCAACAGGCTTCTAAATCATCCATGGAACAATGAAGAAATCACAATGAAAATTAGAAAATCTTTTGAACTAAATGATGCAAAGTACAACAGGTCCTATCTGTGAAATACTTCTAAAGCAATGTTTACGGGGAAATTAATAGCTTTGAATATTTATATTAGAAAACTGAATAAAAGTTTAGAATCAAAAAACTAAGTTTCCATTTCAAGAAGCTAGAAAAAGATGCACATATTAAAGCCAAAGTCAATGGTAGGAAAAAAAAACTATAAAAATGAAATCAGAAACAATGAAATAAAGATTAGGCAAACAATTGGAAAAATAACAACATACTGAGTTTGGTAGATTAAAGGTAAAAAAAGGCCAAAAAAGACCCCATACTACCAATATCATAATGAGAAAGAAGATATTATTACAAACCCTATAATCATTAAAAAGTAAATTTAACAACATAGTGAAGCAGTCAAATCTCCTGAAAAATGCAACTTACCAAAACTGACTAAAGATGAAAAAAAAATCTGAACAGTCCTTTATCTACTACACAAACTGAACTCATTATCAAGAACCTGTCCACAGTGAAAATTCCAGGCCTGGATGGTTTCACTGAAAAATTAATCCAATCATTAAAAAATAAATACTAGTAACATTTCAAAAATTAGAGAAGGAAACCCATGCCAATTCATTTTATAATGTCAGCATTAACCAACAACAACCAGAAAAAAGACATTATAAGAAATGAAAATTGTAGACTAATATCTGTCTTGAACATTGGCCAAAAACAAACAAGCAAATAAAAACGAAATATGAACAAACAAAATCCAGAAATATATGAAAAGGACAATACATCATGACCAAATGTGTCTTATCCCAGAAATGCAAGGTAGATTAACTGAATATCAGTGTAATTCACCATATTAACAAAATGAGATCAACTCTACCATTTATGTTAATTAAAATGAAGAAAAACAATTATCAATACTCATGAAAGGTCTTACTTATAATGAAAGGTCTCAGCAAACGAAGAATCAAAGGAAATTTCCTCTACTCAATAAACATAGTTTTCAAAAATACAGTTAGCATCGTACTTAATGGGATAAAATGTAATCGTTTTTTCCTAAGATCAGGAATGAAGAAAGGATATCTGTCCTCATCATTTCTATTCCAGTGATTCTAACCAGTGGAGGAAAACCATAAAAGTAAAAATATATGTCACCTAAAATGATATAGATAAGAATATATACACAGCTTTATTCATTATTGCCAAATTCTGGACACGATCCAGGGGTCTATTGATAGCAGAATGAGTCAAACAATAGTGCTATAGAGTGGAACAAACTACTCAAATATAGAAATACATGTCAAAATATTGAATACAGCAAAGGAAGCCAAACATTCAGAAGCACACATTGTATGATTCTATTTATACAAAGTTCTTGGACAGCAAAAATTAGTGTATGGTGGCAACAATCAGAACATGGGTTGCCTCTTGGGAGCAATTAAGGAGAAAAAGCCACAAATAAACTTTCTAGAATAATGAAAATATTCCATGCCTTGGTAGGAGTGTGGTTACAGGATTATATATATTTGTCAACACTCACCTAATTGTACACCTAAGTTCTCTGCTTTTCACTGTATAGAAATTTATCTCAAACACTTTCAAAAGAATTGTAGACAAAAATTGAAAACTAGTTAGTAGTATGGGTTCTGAAACAACCTTTTAAGTGTGTAAGGCTTGAACCATGACTAACTGTTGAGGAACTGCAAACAGAATCACAGAATCAAAACGGCAGAGTGAAATAGTGAGACCCCGAGTGTCTCCTTAGGAGGAATGTGTTAGCAGTCCAGCACACGTCCCCATCACTCACTCTAGCTGTCCACCACCTGCTCTTTTTAGCGATGTACAGAGACGTCTGTGCCCCTTCAACACTGAGCCTGACCCCACCCTTCGGCTATCAGGAATTCTTCTAGGAAGGCACTGGGCCTCTGTTGTTCCACTTGGCAGGCCTCAGGCTACATGGCCACCTATCCAGTTTCGAACATCTGCTGTCTGACCATGATAGTAAGACAGAACCAAGAAAAAAATTAAAAAGTATTCCTATGCGTCTGATTACCACCCAGAATAAAGAGGTGTTTAGAAATGTGTCATGAGAAGCTCCCTAAATCCATTCTGATGAGGTGGGGATGAGGTGGGGATGAGGTTGGGGAGAATGGAGATGATGGCAATGAGGTTTTTCATTAAACTGAGGAAAAGTAGTAAAGAATTTGAAAAGGAGGCAAATGGTGAGATTATGGGAGTCCTGATGGAAACTGGCTGACTGACAACGGAAGATTAAAGTGCACCAATTCATAATTAGAAGACGGCAAAACAGTCCTGAGCTCCTTTATTTCTGTGCAGTGATTACATCAGGGAAAATGAAATGTAACAGCTCAATAAAACTTGGATATGATGCTGACGGAAACAAAATTTAAAGGCTTATTTTGGCAAGAAATTGGGATCTCTAGGACCTAAGACTTTGTTTTGGCTTTATCAATGTGCTCTTTAATTCAGGACACTCGACCTCTTTTCCCCCTGCACTTGCCAAGTTGAAAAATGAAGTCATAAATGCTCTTTCAACCTTTTCAATGATACCAATAAATTGTGAAGATACATTTAATTAATACAATATTATCCAAGTTTAGCAATTTGTAAGACAAATGCCAACTAATACACGGGTGTACATAAACCTAAGGGAGTTTTTTTTAATCACGTGAGAAATGAAAGAATCAAAGAATGAAGATTTATCTTTCGGGAAAATATTAAAAGCTAGACAGAAAAGTGTTTATAATACACATCTCAAAACATGGAAGACAAAAATCCCTGCCATTTCAGCTATTTACTTGAACACCATAGTTCTTCAGTAAAAATAATTAAATGACATTTAATGTCAACAGACATTATGTCGACTGAATGCTTTAGTAGAATGCATTTATGCCATTCCATCAAGAGACTTTGAAAGTATAAATGATGACAATAATGTATTCTTTTTTCTGATGTTCTTTTGTGTCTCACTAACCCTCATTGTTTTAGTAGCTTGGTTGTTTTACCCCTGGTTCTTTCTAACTGTTTATTTTTTCTTATAAGCAATTTAGAAAGTCTTCTGCTTCTATTCTCAAGAAGGAAAGTCCATCTGTTCCAGGTGGTTAGGCATGAGCAGTGCAGGAGAGGGCTCTTCCCCCACCCACTAGAAATGTCAGGTAACGGTTTGGCAATTATCAAATTGCCTCTCTAAAAGTGATACATTGGCAGCCAGAGCCAGGGAGATGCCATTTCCTGATGCTCCGCACCAGTTAACATTAAAGTGTTAATTAAAGCCCATCCCAAGAAGAAGAAACATACACATTAAGACACAAAAATGTGATCATCCGGGCACACTCCACTGAAAAAGCGAAGAAAGCCTCTGGTGGGCATGTGTACGACTTCCTAAAACATGGCGCATGCTCACTTCCCAAGGGTAAAGACGGCACTGTGCATGCAGGTAGCCCACCCTAAGGGAAGAATCATGGGAAATAGGTGAGTCTATAAAAGTCCTAGAATCACTGGTAAACAGGGCGCTTCATCTTCTCTCTTTAACCTTCACGTGCCCTCTTGAATCTCTTCCAAGTGAGCTTTCCTTTCTTTCCTGTTCCAAGGCCTTTTAAATAAATTTCCACTCCTGCTCTGAAATGTGCGTGGTCTCTTTTTCTGCTCTATGCCCCTCAGTTGAATTCTTTCTTCCGAGGAGGCAAGAATTGACGTTGCTGAAGATGCATGCAGATTTGCCGCCGGTAACTCGGGGTAGCTCAGATCTCTTCCACCGCTAACGCATCTGTACTAGCTAATAAAATCGACTCCCATAGTGCTGGGTCCTCTGTGTAATTGTGGCCTCAATACTCTACAAATAATATTCTGAGAATTTCTGGTGAAGATTTACAATTATTAAATGTAAAACATTGATTGGAAAATATTGCAGAATCCATTTTACAAATTATATTTTATAAAATTACACAGATTATTATACCAATAACTTCAAGTATCTAATTCTCTGGTGAAGAAGTTTCTTCACACAAAGTTGGCTAAGTTAAATATATCAATTCCACATATTGGGACATGTACTTGAGTTCCACAATGATATGGGAAAATGACATAGTATCATAGCAGAATGAGAAGATGTATTCAGTTCTCCTTACACCTTCCATGGATAATCAGGAACATGGGCTCACAGGCAGCCTTGCCTTTCTTTCCATTGTGCAGGTGGCAGTCATTTATGCAAGTGCTTGAGGCTTTTTCCTAATCCCCAAGTCCAGGGCATCCACAACATCAGTCAGAAACATTGGATGCTAAATTTTGAAACCACCACTCACTGTGAGCTACCAAGAACCAAATGGAAAGTTACCACAATCCTACAAAAATGATAATAGGGTAATTGTTCAAAATGAAAAACTATGTTAACTAGTTAGAAATAGCCTTTGACACAAGCAAAGCAATTATTGAATGGTTAAGAAAAATAGCTTTTTCCCCAGAAGAGACACATTCAGTGTGCAGTGGTAAGGGGAGAGCAGTCCAGTTGGAAAAGAAACAAAGAGAAAGCAGTGCCCTTATCTCAAAGTCTCTCGAAAGAAACTTCTTCCCAGCTGGTTCGTGGGCCCTCTGAGTTCTCATAAGCAGAAGAGCCAGAGTCAGGGTAAGGGTTCCCTTTTGCCTTCCAGTGACTGCAGAAGGACAAAGAAGCAGAAGGACCCACGTCGATGGGTTCATCTCCTGTACCTGGTTTCCTTTTAGCTCACTTCTAGGCTGCAACAATAGGATATAGCTACCAAAAACAGACAATAGTCAAAGAAAAGTAGAAATGTCCAAAGGGCCATTACAGTATTCTAATGGTTCTACATTTTGATGATAACATTATTATACCAACATCATATCACATCTTTATTTCATGTAAAAATTATACTGTCTGTGGTCAAATGTGCTGAGCAAATCAAGGGCTAATACTTCTAATTAGATTAACTATCAATTGTCCCACCGGTACTACCTGCCCACATGGTATGATGGCAAGGGCCTTGAGGAGGTCCCACTGCCCCAGAATGGCCAACACTACAAGCTGACTGATATCTAACATACAGATTGGTGATTTATCAAGTAATTATTTTATATGTTTGAACCCTGTTAAAATTCAAACATGCCAGAGTGGGCCTATCCTATGTTGATGGCATCTTTCCTATTGTGGGAATGAGAGCAGGTGTTGCTAACAGAGACTATTAGATACCTGCTCAACATCCACCCACCTCAATTTTTTTTTAGTAACAAAATTACATTTCAAAGAATCCTTTTCCATGCACAACTGTTCTAGCCAATGAGAAATTGGGGTGGGGAAGGGGATTTGGAAGTGGAATGACCATATTTTGCAGATGCCTGGGGGAAAAGATAGAACAGGGTGGATTTTTGGTACTATTATGGAGCCACCACACCAACCCTGGATGGCAACTTCCAGATATGTGAGAAAAATAAAATTTTTTAATCTCATCTTTTTATGGCTGCATATTTTCCATGGAGATGGAGGCCATTATCCTAAGTAAAATAAGTCAGAAACAGAAAATCAAATACTATATATATGTTCTCACTTTTAAGTGGGAGCTGAACAATGGGTACCCATGGATGAAAGATGAAATAAATCAATGTAAAGATAAAAATAATAGACACTGGGGACTCCAAAAGGGGGGAGACAGTGTGAAGTTTGAAAAATTACATATTTGGTACAGTGTTTACTATTTGGGTGATGGGTACACTAGAAGCCCAAACCTCACCATTATGCAATATATCCATGTAACAAACCTACCCATGTATCCTCTGAATTTAAAATTAAAAAAGAATCATCTTTTTTTTTTTAACTATTCTTGGGGTTTTTGCTGTTTGCAAATGAACATAATTTCTAACTCAAGCGGTGGGAATACAAGTACCTGAAATGTTTTCAAAATTGAAACCAGAAACTGTAGTGTGATATAATTTGACAATTAGAGCATTTTTTATGTTAATACTCACAAATAATCTAAATGGAATGGTTCCCATAGCTAGGAAAGAGAGAGAAAAAGAAAAGGTTATAGATGGGGTGGCTGTGGCAGCAGGCTAGAGGGAGTCATGGGAGCAGAGAAAGGAACGCAGTGGAGAGGCTGGGGTTCCAAGCAAGTGCCACCTGCTTCACAGGGAAGAAGTCTTGCAAGACAGGTGCAAAATGACATTTGGATCCTCCTTGCTTTCCTGATCATAGGACATTCTGCCATCACACACACACACAACATCCCCATTTCTTGCAGTCTGAGGGTGTCAATATATAACTCCCCTTTTCCTTACCTGCATTGCAGAACCACTTGAAAAATATAACAATGAAACAGATTGAGGTCAAAATATTGCCTTCATTATTCATAAGGCAGGTGGAGCATGTGACTCAGTGTGAGGGCAGGTGGGCTTACTAGGTCACTGGCTGGGGAGAGAATCACAAGCCTCCCCCAACAGCTTCATGTATTGCTTACAGCAGAAAAAAATCACATGTTCAGTAGAGACAAGAAGCCCATGAGAAAGACTGAGCACATGGTGCATACATGTGAAATGTTCAGCTGCATCTCACTTGGCTTGGCTCTGACAACATGTCAGCAATAAAGTAATTATTTTAAAGATAACTGCTTAGTTCATTGTTGTTCCCTGGATTTTTTCCATTTCCTATTGGCCTAATGTTGGACTTCACTTTGAATCCTGGGACCTACTTCATACCCTGTTAGGGCTACAGTGGATTTTGGCAATGACTGAATTCAATTTTTATTTTACGGGTCAACAACCTGCATCAGAAAGTAGTGAAATGAATTACTCAGGGTCACACCTGGTGAATACCAGAATTTGAATTATAACTCAGGGCTTGGGACTTTTGTAGCCTCTGTCCATTGCCTCTGTGTCATTACAATGACTGATTTCTCCCTCTCTGCATTTTAAGTAGCACCATAAAGAAGCCATACTTACCAGCAACAAACTAAATGCTTTGTGTCCGAACCTCTCTATAGCTGCTGAAGGTCAACAGCATATGACCTAAAGTCTTAGGAAATAGCATTTAATACCCAAAGAAATGTCTCCCACAGAGAGGTTCTCACTGATCTAAAACTTCTAAAAAATGGCAAAGAGTCTACCAATTACCATATGATGAGAAGTATATCCTGCTAAATATAGGAACAGAACTGTCTTCAAAAGCAGGTGATTCTAATACTCATTTAGTGGGTTTCTCTCTGCTGCACAATTTTGCTTCTCTAAAGTCATTCTAACCCTACAGGTTATTTGAGAACTTAATTTTTACATCCTTTCTTAGAACTTTATCTTCTGTAATAACTGTCATTCATTTAAGTGCTAGAAAATCAAGATGATATACCCTTCTCTCTTGAAAGAACAAAAATGTCTAAATTACTATGAAAGAAGTTAAAATAAAATTCTCACTTGGTTGTGTACCAATTGAGAGGGGCAGTAAAAGAATACGTTGCTTATAGAGAATTTAAACATTAGAAGAATCTGCTTATGCTTATTACCATACCCTGTAATCCTAAACAATGTCAGTGATAAGCCCCCTTGCCACCATGGCACCATGCGCGTTTTTGTACTCCACTTCCTGGACTGATTGGCAGGTTTTTACATTCAAAGAACCACTGTTAGCAGAATCGAATAGTCAGTAGTTATTTGCAAACCCAGGCTTGAGAACATAGTTGAACAGCATCAGTTAACTGCCCTTTCTAGAGATCTGGAGATCAATATGGATGCTTTGAGCAAAATGCCTCCTTTCTTAGATCCCATGACGTAAAACTATGGAAGTCAGGAGCTATTGAGAACTGTCTTTCTCATCACGCAAGAAGGACCTGCCTGGAGACAAAGCTATCACAGAGGTTAAGCAGAGACAAGACATGATCAGCAGATGCCTGGGGATGTATATAAAGCTGAAGATGAGACCATTTCTGATATTGAGGCAAAAAAACCTTACCTTTCATAATTTAAGCTTTTGAATTCTGTAATTTATAACTAAATATCTAATAAGCCATCAATATGCATATTTCCTATTCCCCATTATATTATAAAACGCCAGTCTCCCCCATACTTCTAGCCTTTGATTTTCGTTCAAAATGCGCTTGTTCTATGAAGTCTCCCGTGTCTTCTAGTAGACTTAATTGACCAAATTCTGAGCTTCCACTGAACACTATGTGTGCTTTCTCACCATATCACAACCTGCTTTCTATCATCATGTCCTATCTAAACTGCCCTGGAAGATAATCAATCTTAAGTGTTAAAATGTCTATAAAATACACTGACAACTAAGCAAATATTCATTGGCCACACAACGCTGTGTAAACACAGCAGATATTTTAACCCTTATCTAACACATGAGCAACATCAACTTTTCCTTGAAATTATTTCCTCCCTTGGCCTTCATGACACTTTTTCTTCTCAAACTAAAATCTGGTCAATCTTTTTTTCTTTCAAAAATCCTTTTGTTGCTCCTCCAGGATGCAGTGAAAGCCTCCTTCCTCGCTGGTGCCATGATGTGCAGCCATGGCAGATCATGCCTGTGGTTCTGGTCTCCACCTTCTCCACCGTAGCTGGCTGCGAGCTTCCTGCAACTTCAGGACCCTCACTGCCCCTGCTCACCACCATGGCCCCATCCCTCCACATGCTTCCTCTCATAACTACTGGGCCTCCAGTAGTTATTTGTGGAATAAATGAGTAAAAGAAGCAAAACTGCATGCCACACTTCCTTCTAGGCCCTTTCCGGCTCCTGGTGCCCTGGGACTTACCTTTTCTAATCAGCACACTCTGCTGTGGCCATGCCCACCTGCCTGCTTCCCTGACCTCACGGTGCTCACTCCTCCTTCCTCTGAATCCCCTCTAACCAGAAAGCTCCTGCCATTATTTTTACCTCACTCTTTATCTCTTCTGAGAATGGTCTTAAGTCTTTCCTGACCTCTCCCTTACTTCACCTTCTGGATTCAATCTTCTTCTTTTCTCCAAAAGTACCTCCTAGAACCCTTTGTCCTAGTAGTGACCATACTGTATTGTGATCATCTGAGCACTAGCCTGCCTCTCCTAGTAGACTACGAGAACTCCTAAGGGAAGAAAGCTGACATTACCCACGGCTGTCTCCAACACATTAAGACACTTTTCAATGCCAAGCTCTAGGTTTTAAGAAGAAATAGCTTATTGACAGCAAAAGACTGGGATTCTATATTTCTATAAGGACAATATAAATTATTTCTCTTCCTTATTATACTTTTAATACCTTGGCATTGGCATCATTCCATTAAAAAATGTCTTATATACAGTAGAGGTTGAGCATCACTAATCTGAAAATGCAAAATCCAAAATGCTCCAAAATACAAACATTTTGAGCATGGACATGAGATAGTGATACCATTGCTATCTGACGGTTCAGTGTACACAAACTGTTTCATGCACAAAATTATGTAATGTATAAAATTACCTTCAGGCTACATATATAGGGTGTATATGAGACATACATGAATTTCATGTTCAAACTTGAGTCTCATCCCTAAGATATCTCATTATGTGTATGCAAATATTCCCAAATGTGGAAAAAATCTGAAATCTGAAACACTCTGGTCCCAAGCATTTTGAATAAGGAATACTCAGCCTGCAATTGTATCATAACATTATTATTGAATACATCTTTTTACATTGTGGTTCAAGCTGCATCCCTGAAAAGGAAAAAGAAAGAAAAAAATATTGCTACAAAGTAGGTCATTTATCTATAAAATAGATGTGAGTTGCATAACCATGAATCGTAATTTAAACTTTCTTCATGTTTGACCATATGTCACCGTGGTAGGTTGTTTGCAAAATGTCTGCTCTAATTACCTCCCTGTCTCCCTGCACTTCCATAGTCCTCCCACCCCCGCACCGCATCGGGGCTTGCTCACATGACTGGTGTTGAACAACGAACTAGAGCAAACGTAGCAAACTCAGAGGCTGGAAAGTGCTCGTGCAATAGGTCCTGCCTTCTCATGCTGCCGAGGATCATGCTGTCCTCATATAAGAACCCTGCAATAGCTTGTTGAAAAAGATAGGACACTTCAGGGAGTAGAAGTGAGCCAATCAGCTAAGAGCCCCCACCATACCCCTTAGACCAGCCAGCCCCCAGGCACGAGACATGAGTGAAGACTTCCTGGTTCACTGATCCTGGCTGGATCTGTTCAGATCAGAATAACTTCCTGGCTTATTCATACAGTCAGGAGAAATAATCAATATTTATTATTTCTAACTGCTGAGTTTGAGGATGGTTTGTTGTTTAGCAAACATTAAGTGATAGAGTTGCAGAACTTGAATAATTGTGCTATTCCCATAAAATATAAAATCATACCAGAAAATTAGTTGAAGTAACTGAACTAAATATGTATTTTTATTTCAAAACTAAGTAGTCTTAGACTTGAAATCTATGTCTGATACTTAAAATTGATTTATTAACTCAACAAAAATTATTGCGTGCCTACTTCATATGCCCAGTACATATTTGTATTTTTCATCTGTTAAAAAAATTCAAATGAATACACATAATTATTAGAGTCTTATCTTTCAGTTCAAGATTCATCCTGTGCTCAGAATGAGCCTTAAAGGTAGAGCATAAAGAAGAGGTTCCGGTAAGGAAGACATGGTATTTAAAGAGACTACAGTAAAATTTCTAGACAAGCTCAGAAAGAAAAGCAAAGAAAGAAAAAAAAATTTGCCTCAGTCTCAAAAGAAAATAGAAAATAAATATTTTTTCCCACTAGCAACTTCAGAAACAAATGAAAGAATGAGCGGCATATTGTAAGAGAATGGAATGTAAGTGACAGCTCTTTCATTGCAGTCAACAGGAGCTGCCTGGTGATGTGAAGTCTGAAGGAAAGAGGAAGACCTCCAGGAAGGCACTCGGGCTCATTCCCTGTCAAGCCTCTCCTGGATAAAGTCAGGGCATATATACTGCAAAACAGTTTGGAAAATTATTCTCAATTATCCTTTCATTCTCTAGGTCCCTCCAAAAGGAAGGTGCTCCTTCCTGTCTTCAAAGATATCATTGAGTTAACATTGAGCTAGGATTGTGCACGAATTAATTATGAGCAGAAATCCATGCTTGGGACTCATAAAATGCAGGAAATGACTTGCTTTATAACAGGGAAAGAAAGAGCAATAAACTGACAGGAAGAGGGAGCCATAAAAGTCATCAAAGGGCAGCAGCAGCGCCAATGTCTGTAATTGAGGAGAATCTTTCCCAGGGAATATGTGTTGCAAGGAAAGGGTGAGCTGGAGCCACACAGGCTGTGGTTTAAATGAAAATACTTATTAGACAATCGAGTCAATGAAACGGTCTTGACATGCCATGGAGTGCTTTGCTCTGGGCCTCTCCTTCAGGCAGAAGTTCACATTAGCCTTATCGTCACTAGAGCATGACTTCCATGGAGTGAAAACACGCCGGAACAAGTCAGATTCCTACATGTTCTGTGTGTGTGAACCTGCACATGCTCATGAAGCTATGCCCGTAAAGATATAACATGTTATATCTATACACACCAGACACACACGCACGCGCGTGCACACACACACACACACACACACATATATATATTTAGACAGAGTCTCGCACTGTCACCCAGGCTGGAGTGCAGTGGTGCAATTTCGGCTCACTGCAACCTCCACCTCCTGGGTTCAAATGATTCTCCTGCCTCAGCCTCCTGAGTAGCTGGGATTGCAGGTGTGCACCACCATGCCTGGCTAATTTTTGCATTTTTAGTAGAGACAAGGTTTCACCATGTTGGCCAGGCTGGTCTCGAATTCCTGACTTCAGGTGATCCTCCCACCTCAGCCTCCCAAAGTGCTGGGATTTCAGGCGTGAACCACTGTGCCTGGCTACACACATATATATGATGCATAGCATGTAATATAAATGGATTGAGAGATTGAGAGTTTACCTCTTTAGAGAGCTTCTGGTCAAGTTTGTGAAGCCTCGATATGGTTCAGAATAGTTTCCCTTCCACCAGAGTTTATTATTTTATTTCATATTATTTCAGAGTTATTAGTTCATTAGGGAGACTAAAAATGTCTAATTTACTAAACAAGGTATTTGTTAAATACTCCTAAGTGTCAAGCACTGTGCTATGTACAAAGCATGCAATGATGACAGGAGACAGATGAGGTCTCTGATCTTATGCAGCCCACTGTCTGGGGGAAGTAGATAATTATTAATCACATAAATAAGAGCTCAATTGCCTCAGTCATCAGTGCACAAATCAGAAAGGTGTCATAAACACACATAGGAGAAGTGTTTAACCTATTCAGGGAGATCAGCAAAGACCTCCTCAAAGAAATTAAGAAATTACCTTGGAGGTGCAATCTGTACCATGAGAATAAATTTCCTAAGTGAAACAGGGTTTGGGTGGGAGGAAAAGGGGTAACAGTTGGGGGACTGCATGTTTAGGAGCCTAGTGAGGGACAAGGTGGAGTTTTGGGGTAGTGAAAGGTCAATGCAGAGCACAACACAGAGAATAATGTGAGATGGGACCATGGAGGTGGGGAGAGGACAGGCTAGCCAAGGCTTAGTAAAGCCATGGTACAGATTCTGGATGGCAGCCAATGAAGACTTTATAAAAAGTGAACAGACTTGATGTTTGAAAAGAACGCTGGCTGCAATGCAGGGGACAAATTGGATAGGATTCAAAACCAGTTGCAGGAGAACAATTAGAGGGTGCCATAGGAATCAGAGGGTGAGGGACAAACATAGCTTGTCCTATCAAAGAGGTGAAGAATGTGGGGGTTCAGTCAGGCTGGTGGGAAAAATTTTAGTTTTAATAGTCACAAACCCTCTTGGAAGGCCTGAGAGTTTGCATAACTTCGGTAATAAATCAGGCTGAAGGCAGCCTTGTACCCTTACTTTAGTTAAATAAATTAGAGTAGAAACAAAGGAATGTGGGGAGTTTCTCTAACTAACTTGTTTACTCATGTGGTCTTAAGACTAACCTTTGTTCTACTGTGGGTGCTTAAATGCGTTCTACTCAGGAAGTCCACAATGTCAGTTACCCTCTAGTGGTGTTGACTCAAGCCTTTGTCAATTAATTTTTACTGAATAAATGCAAGTCTTGCTGGCTGGTCATGGCCATGGTCACAACTGTTTACAGGACTCTGTGTGGAGTCTGTAACTGGCCCGGTGTTCAGCTGGACTGGCAAAGCAGAATATCTATGTGTCAGTGTATTTTATTCATTCATTGTTGGGTCAGGGTCTGTGGGTAAGACCCCCACAAAGAAAATGGAAAGAAGAAGGCCTATTTTAATAAATTTAGAATTTACTTAAAAATAAACAGTTTCTTCCTCATTTTATTTCTCTCAAACACCAAGGCTTCAGAATATGCCTTTCTTTATTGATAAGATTTATGTAACTGTCCTTGACGGTGCAAATTCAGAGGACCTACCTAGTGTCAAACTCTCTGTTATATCACCATTTTCCAAACTACGTTCCACTCAGCAATTGTATATCACAAAGTATATGCACCATAAAAACAGTCCAGGTGATACAACCTTTGGGAAACTGCACAGTAAATCCCCCTTTGTATACAGACAGCTTCAAGGTAGCCTTCAGTAAAGCAAAATGCATTTGATCCAAAACTAGTTGTCTTCTGCTTGGTTGGTTTGTTTTGGAAACCTTCATTATCCTTCTTGAAAACCCATGAATACAGTTTTGAAAATAGCATCATAATAATTTATCTCAAGTTCAATGAGATGGTGATTTAAAGTCTTAATTGCTACCCACTCTTTTTTAAATCTTCTTCAATAACACAAAAGGTTTACAAATGACTCTCAAAACTGTGAGAACTAGGGATTCACAACTTCTGTGGAGGATGAATTGATGATAGCTAGCTTCGTGGTTTCACATTCTTTCTCCAAATACAACACTGAAATTCCTCTTTCTGAGGAAAAAAAAATATACACCTTACCCTTTCAGTGACTACGTCTCACCTGTAACACTTGCTGTCTCAGTGAGCCCAGTACTTGTGAAGCTATTGGCTGTGAGCTTGTCTGTTTTACAATGAATTTTCCACTAACAATATCACTCATAAACTCACTCCTTTAATTTCACTCCAACATCTCTAACTTCATAAAATGAATGAAAAACTTACTGAGGGGAAATAAGAAAATTTCAAGCTACAGGGAAAAAAATGCAACATTAAAATTTTTTTTTCTCATCTTCTAAAGTGAAAAATTTTTTAAAGACAAAATACCTATTTTTAAGCATGTTAAAGCTATTTACCCCAGGCAGCACAAAGATGTTTCCAGACATCATTTCTTTAATTTTCACAGGCCTTAACTGAAAGAAAAAAAGATTATTTTTCCCCAAGTGGGGAGATACATGAATACATGACTCTTTTTTAAAAAAGCAGTTTATAGAAAATGTTTACAAAAAGTACTATTCTTTTCTCCAAGCAGCATTGTCTATTGACAATATTCCTTTGCAAATGAACTTATTTTCTTTATTCCATTTCAGAAAGCACAAACATATCAAAGGAGCTAAACACATACATCGCCTTGTTAGAACTGTCTCTCATTTTCTGCTTCTCAATGTTGGCTCCCATTTCCTGGTGCTGAGCAGTCTTTCAAGGAACACTTAGTGGGGAAGCAGTAATGGCAGGGACAACAAGAACTAGCACAGACTGAATTTCTTCTACAGTGCAGGCTTCACACACACATCATCTCATTTCATCTTCACTATTAAGATTTAGAGTAGGTAATTTTTAACTATTCCCATTTCACAGATATGGAAACTTAGACTAAGACAAAATCCAATGTAACTCCTACATCATATGGCCAAGATTCTGACCCAGATCTGCCCACCTCATTCCTTCCTTGCCCAGCTTGTCCTTCCTCAACCTGCCAGTGTTGATAAAGACCCAATGGTGTATGAATTTATGCTTTTGGGTTTGTGTTTTTGTTTTTATTATTATTATTATTATTATTGGCCTGTGATCGCATCATCAAACTTGGAAAATGATTTTATTACTTTTCTGTTATTTAAAATATATTTAACATTGTTTTAATTTCAAATGTATGCAGCATCTGATTCCTGCCCTTTTTAACCACTGTTTTGCTGAGCCATTAAACATTTTTCCACACAGAATAAATTTCAAATGCTACTCCATTGTCTTCTCTTTCTCTAAGAAGATATTTAATGAGTTTTTTTTTAAATAAAAAGCTTTACAGAGAATCAAGTAATTACAACAAAGTAGCAAGAGGAGACAGACAAATTTCTAAGCAGACAGAGACAGGTCCCCAGTGAAACCTGACCTTCAAGCCAAAGACAGTTTAAACCCTGAAAATTGAGCTGCCAGTTCTGAATAGAGTCCATGACCGGAGTGAAAACTTCTATTCCTGTTTGCCCACTCTTTACTGATTGGTTCTTTCTGAATAATGCTTTTTAACCGATCGAATATTCCCTTTTCCAAGGCTACCTATAGCCTACACCTCCTCATTCCAAACATATAAAAACCCCGCAATCAGCCTCACAGATGGCTACCCACTTTGGGTCCCCTTTTGCAGTTGAGAGCTTTTCCTCTTTGACTCAATAAACTTCTATTCTGCCTTACTTGCTCTCCAGTGTCCGCATACCTCATTCCTCTTGGTCATGGGACAAGAACCAGGAACCCACTGGACTGTGGGAACAAGAGAGCCGTAACACATCCCTGTTCACCAAGCTGTGAGTGGCGGAAATAAAAGAGCTTGTAACATGCTCCCACTTGCAGAGCTACAGGAGTGAAGAGCTGTGACACTTCTGAGGGCCCAGATAATGAGACTCCCCAAGCAAAATCTATAACACTCCTTGGGGTGCTGCAATTGCTGACATTTCTGAGTTTTTGGGTGCCACCACGTTCTCCTCTTCTACATGCTGGCACCCAATGTGGAAGCCACTCGCAGCATGCCTGGCTCAGCCACGGGCTAAGTGTGGAGCTGTGGTGGGCACAGGATCCAAGTGGGTGTGAGCTGAGCACAGCCTGCTGGGCCAAGTGGGCAGAGTGAGCCCAGTGGGTCCAAGAGAAGCCCTGGACAGAGGTCACAGTGGCCACAGGGATTTTTGGCTGGCAAAGTGGCACTGAAGGAATCCTGTGTCATTTCTGGGATCTTTTCCGGGATCTGCAGAAGGGTAAGTGCAAACCTATGACTCTTTACTGTCATTCTGAGGCTTCTTGTCTTCAGATTTTTTTTTTTCCAAAAGCAGATGAAACACCAGGCCTCTGTTCCCCAGTTAAGAGTGAGTAGTGTGGCTTCCAGGTTTACAAGACTCAGAGGAGAGGTTTGCTGGGGAGGACACTGTCAATCCCCCATCACCCTTGGGTGTTGGGAATGTTGGCTTTGTTTCAATTCAGTTTCCTTTCATGGAGGTCTAGCTGTCACATGGGATCAGAATAAGGTCCTAGGACAACTGAAGGTATCTGGCCAAGGCCACATCTTGGTGTTATCCAAAGGCTCTCAGACCAGCTCCA
Source organism: Pan paniscus (assembly GCF_029289425.2). NCBI lineage: Eukaryota > Metazoa > Chordata > Mammalia > Primates > Hominidae > Pan > Pan paniscus. The sequence continues at coordinate 185,285,893 of NC_073254.2, forward strand.
GTCCCCAACAACCTGTTATGGTATTGGCACCAAGACTGACGATCTTCATATTGCATTTTCTTTCTTTTGAGAATGCCATGGCTGCTACCCCTCTTTACATACAACGTAAGAGTGTTGCTGCAAACCACAGAGATAATATTACTGGATAGAATAAGCACTTGGCTTAGTCATCCGAAGTGTAATTCAGAGCAGTATTGTTTCTGTCTATTCTTAGAAACAAAAAGATGTAACATTTAAGAGAGTTTTATTTCCCCCTGTTGAAGAAATCCATTAGCATAGGGTAAGAGGCTACTTCTACCAGGCGCTTTCACTCCTCAGCATTTAAGTTGTTGTTGTTGTTGTTGTTGTTGTTGTTGTTGTTGTTTCCACCATGTCAGGAGTCAACATAGTTCTGCGAATACAGGAAGTTTTCTATAAGAGGGATTTTTTTTTTCCTTTTGGCAGGGCATCTCATTAGGCCAGGTCCCCAACTCCCATGACTCCCTTTATCTCCTTTGCTTCAGGAGGATTTGGTTTCACAGCTTCATTACTCCAGTGGTTTTTCCAAGCTTTGGTTTGGAGCCCTAAAAGCAAAACTAGATCTGAGGGACCCAGAGACAGTTACAGAAAAAAGCTAGGGCACAGCATAGGTGAGCGTGACTATCCCTGCCAACTAGGCCTTCGCCCTTCATAGGTGGAGGACTCACTCACATCCATGGCATAGATGAAGTCTAAGGAACCCAAAGGTCATGGGACCAGAGAGTACTTTAGAGAACCTCCTGAAAATGGCCACCCCATTCTTTTAAAATAGGGATTGGGAGGAGGCCCAAGACAGGAAAAGAAGATACAAGAAAAAGGCAGAGTCTCTAATGGCCACCTGGCAGGCTTACAAACCCCAGAATCCCCGAGATGCACCTGTTAACTGCTGTACATGTGGCAAGCCAAGACACTTTAGGAAGGACTGCCCAGGCAGCATGATGAAGCCACATCGACCCTGCCCAATCTGCAATGGGGATCACTGGAGGGTTGACTGTCCTCAGAGACAGACGTCACTAAGTGCAGAGCCAGTGTCCCAAATGGTCCAACAGGACTGATGGGTTCCAGGACTCCTCTCTCTGGCTCTGATGGTTCAGACCACCATTACCATCCAGGATCCCAGAGTGATTCTGGAGGTCAAAGGGAGGAAGGTAGACCTCCTCCTGGATACCAGAGTGGCCATTTCAGTTCTCTCCAAACCAGCCCTCCCCTCCTCCCTTAGCACAATTGTGAGGGGCATCTCAGGAAAGCCTTTAACCTGATATTTTTTCCAACCCCTTAGTTGTAGTTGGGGAGACCTCTTGTTTACTCATGGTTTTAAGTCATGCCTGAAAGCCCAACTCCTCTGCTAAGCGGGGATATTTTAGCTCATGTGGGAACCACCATTCTTACGGCTTCAGGACAGACTCTTTGCCTCCCCCTGGTGGAGACCAATATTAATCCAGATGTTTGGGCAATTCAAGGGAAATTTGGCCAAGCCACAAGCACCATACCAGTCTGGATCGACCTTCTGGATCGACCTTCAGGATCCCACCCCCCTTCCTAACCAGAGATGATATCCCCTAAAACCAGAAACTAGGAAAGAGCTAGAAGCCATCATTGATAACTTGAGGATGCAGGGCCTCCTCAAATCTTGCAACAGTACTTGTAATACCCCAATATTGGTGGTACAGAACCCAATGGGAAATGGAGACTGGCCCAGGACCTCTGCCTCATTAAGGAGGCTGTGGTTTCAATTCATCTGGTGGTTCCCAGTTCTATAACTGCTAACTCAAATATCTGAGGGAACTAAATTGTTCATAGTCGTGGAGCCAAAGGATGCCCTTTTCTGCATACTGCTACACCCCAAATCCCAGTATTTGTTCATATTTAAGAATCTCTCCAACCAGAACACCTGGCTAACCTGGACAGTGTTACCTCAGGAATTCCAAGACAGCACCAAAAAAAAGGCAGAAGTTCTAATGGCCACCTGGCAGGCTTACAAACCCCGGAATCCCCAAGATGCACCTGTTAACTGCTACACATGTGGCAAGAGTTTGGGCAGGAGTTGTCAAAAGATCTCTCTGACTTCCTTTATCCTCATGTTAAAGTCTTACAATATATAGGTGACATTACCCTTTGTGCCCCAACTGAGGAAGTGAGGAAGTCTCTCAGGAGAACAGTAAGGTTCCTCTTAATTTTTTGGCTAACAGAGGATATAAGTTCTCAAAATCTAAGGCTCAGCTCCATCAGATTTCACTGAAGTACCTAGGTCTAGTTTTGTCAGAAGGAACCTTTATTAACTGGGTGAAGAAAGGATTAAGCCCACCTCCTCCTTTCCCCTCCCCAAAACCCCTGGCATTACAGGACTCTGCGGATTATGGATACCTCAGTATGGTGAAATAACTCGTCCCTTATATCACCTAATGAAGGAGAGTCAGGCAGCTAAGACTTACTCCCTAATTCGGGAATCAGAGGCTAAAAGGGCCTTTGACCAATTGAAACAAGACTTGCTTGAGGCACCAGCCCTTAGTCTTCCCACAGGGAAGATGTTCAATCTTTATGTATCAAAATGGAAGGGAATGGCCCTGGGAGTTATAACCCAGACCTGAGGTCCAGCCCAGCAGCCTGTAGGCTACCTAAGCAAGGAGCTTGATTTACTGTCTAAAGTATGGCTGGCCTGCCTCTGGATATTTGCACTGGTAGCTTTGCTGGTGCCAGAGGATACTAAGTTAACCATGAATAACTTAACTGTTTATGCCCCACATAATGTGGCAGGACTGCTGTCTTCTAAGAGGAGTCTCTGGCTAATGGACAGCCACCTCCTTAAATATCAAGTGCTGCTAGTAGAGGGATCTGAAGTCCAGTTAAGAAGCTGTTCCTCCCTAAACCTCCTAGGGAAGAAGCTGGGGATGGGGAGCTTGAACATGAATGCAAATAGAGAATAGTGCAAACTATGCAGCCAGGGAGGACCTCAAAGAAACCACCCAAGAGAAACCAGACTCGATTTTTTAAAATAAATGGTTGTTCTTTTGTAGAACAAGGTATTCATAAAACAGTGTATGTAATAGTCACCCTGAATGACACTACTGACAGTGTGTTCTTCTCTCCTTGGGCACAAGTGCTCAACTAGCTGAGCTAATTGCCCTAATGAAGGTGCTTGAATTAAGCAAAGGAAAAGCAGTTAACATTTATACTGACTCTAAGTATGTTTTCCTAGTCCATCATGCCTATGTCACAATCTGGAAAGAGGGAGCTAATGAGTCTCCCATTAAATACCATCAGGAAATTAACAGACTGTTATCCTTGGTTTTCCTTTCACAGGAAATGGCAGTAATACATTGTAAAGGCTATTAAAAGGAGACAGATGAAATAGCTGAGGGGAATAAGTTGGCAGACCAAGCAGCTAAATCAGCAGCAAAAGGGCCCCAGATTTCCAATCCGCTTGATTGGAAATCCCCCTCTGATCTGGGAGGGCTCCATAAAAGAAATATAACCTCAATATTCTCCTGCAGAAATTAAATGGACCACCTCTTAGGGATATGCCTTTCAGTCCTCAGGATGCCTGCAATCAGAGGATGGCCAACTTAAACTACCAGCCTCCAGCCAATGCTAAGTTCTTCAAGTCCTTCACCAAGCCTTCCACATGCATAAGGACAAAACTATCAATTGGCCCAAAGTTTGTTCTCATTTAAAAATCTGCTAACAATGGTAAACAGGGCATTAATACTTGTGAGACTTGATTTAAAAATAATCTCCTCAATCGATGGTTTCGGTTTATGCCCACCAGAACCCAAAGAATGGTAGGCTACCTGAAGGAAGACTGACAGATGGATTTCACACATATCCCAAAGACAAGGGCCACCCAGTACCTCCTTGAATGGGTAGATACCTTCACTAACTGGGCAGAAGCATTTCCTTGTCAGGCAGGTAAAGTCTCTGAGGTGATAAAAGTTCTAATTAGTGAGATGACCCCTCGCTTATGACTCCCTAAGTACTTCCAGAGTAGTAATGGTCCCTCATTCAAGGTGGCTGTCAACCAGGGGGTCTCAAGGTTACTAGGCATACAATACCATCTTCATTGTGTTTGGAGACCACAATCCTCGGGAAAGGTAGAAAAGAAAAATGATATTATTAAAAGGGATCTCAGAAAACTGTCTCAAGAGACTCATCTCCCCTGGATTACTCTTCTCCCCCATAGCCCTACTATGTGTTAGAAACACCCATTCAAAGCTGGGTTTAAGTGCCTTTGAAATGTATGGACGGCCTTTTCCCACCAATATTTCTTGCTAGACCAAGAAACCTCTGATTTGATTAAACATATAACTTCTTGGCCCATTTCCAATGGGAACTGAAACAACTGTTGGAGGTCCAACACTGTGAACTAGGGTCACCTCCATTTAACTGAGGGGATATAGTACTGGTAAAGCCCCTTCCTTCTTTTTCCTTCTCTAGGTCCAGAGTGGGAGGGACCTTACACTGTACTTTGTTCTGCTCCTTTGCCAGTGAAAGTCACTAAAATAGATTATCAGATTATACCTGAGTACAGGCCTGGGAAGCTGATGGAATTACCTGTTGACCCAGAAGAGCCCCTGAAGCACCACTGTGAGAAAATCAGAGAGCTCAAGCTAAAGATCACAAAAGATAAATGTCAACAATTAACCTTCCATGGATGTCCTCTTTATAGTCTTGCCTATGCTTACTGTTCCTCATTGTAAGGCATCTTTGCCAAGGACCACTTACTCCCAAAGGCCCATGATACTATCTACTCCCTTAAACAGCTATCTCTCTTCTGAAGTTTAACTTCCCTTCCACATATGAAATTTAATATCTTTCATTGAGTGAAACAGCTCTGGCCACAACATTGTTTTCAGAATGGTTAGTCTATTTATTTCCTATTTCTGTTCTCTTTGGCACTAGGTATTTTTCCTTTTATCTCCTCTTTGTATAATACTCATATTTGGTTTATTCATAGTTAACCTCCTTGTAAGATTTGCTTCTTCTCACCTAGAGGCCATCAAACTCCAAATGGTCATGCAAATGGAGCCTCAGATGATGGATTCTTTTTACCAGGGACCCTTAGATAGGTCTCTGAGAGAGACCTGACTGCCATTTTCCCAAACAATGCCTCTGTCAGCATGAAGCAGTGAGAGCAATCACCATTCCTATCCTGACAGCAGTTAGATGTACCTCTTCAGAGGGGGGATCATAGTGATAGGAGACAGACAGATTCCTAGGCATACAGGGATGGTTCCCTGGTGAAACCCAACCTTCCAGCCAAAGATAGTTTAAATCCTGAAAACCGAGCTGCTAGTTCCGGATAGAGTCCATGACTGGAGTGAGAACTTTACTTGTTTGCCCACTCTTTCCCAATTGGTTCTTTCTGAATAATGGTTTTTAACCAACTGAATGTTGCCTTTTCCAAGACTACCAACAGCCTGTACCTCCTCATTCCAAGCCTATAAAAACCCCAAACTCAGCCTTACACATGGCTACCTGCTTTCAGTCCCCTCTCACAGCTGAGAGCTTTCCTTCTTTTACTCAGTAAACTTCTATTTTGCCTTATTTGCTCTCCATTGTCTGCATACCTCATTCCTCTTGGTCACAGGACAAGAACCTGGAACCCACTGAACTGTGGGAATGAGAGAGCTATAACACACCCCCATTTACCGAGCTTCAAGCAGTGGGAATAAAAGAGCTTGAAACACGCTTCCATTCTCCAAACTATGGGAGTGAACAGCATGACACTTCTGGAAGTCCAGACCTCAGGACTTCCCAAGCAAGATCTGTAACAGCCCTTGGGGCTCCACAATTGCTGGCATCTCCACGTTTTGGGGAACCACCATGTTCCATCCATCTACACACTGGTACCCCGTGTGGAAGCTGCTCATGGCACACCCAGCTTAGCCATGGGCTATGCCTGGAGCCATAGTGGGTGTGGCACCCAGGCAAGCATGAGCTGAGTGCAGCCTGCTAGGCTGACCAGGTGGAGCGAGTCCAACAGGCCAAAGTGAGGCCCCAGGCAGAGATCACGGCAGCTGCAGAGATTTCCAGCTGATGAAACAGCACTGAAGAAATCCTGTTTCAATGGCAGGAAAGAGTTAATTAATTAACTCAGTAGATATTGAATAAACATCTCTTTTATCCAGGCAATGCCCTGGGCACTGCACATAAAATAGTAAAAAAGGTGTACATTTTCTCTTAAGGAACTTGTAATGAAGTAAGAAATGCAGACAAGAAAGGAGAAATTGTAACGTGAAATTGTGCTACTCTTGATGAAAAGAGTCAAACTCTGTAAAATATTTGAAGAGATTTATTCTGAGCCAAATATGAGTGACCATGGCCAGCGACACAGCCCTCAGGAGGTCCCGAGAACATGTGCCCAAGGTGGTCGGGCAGAGCTTGCTTTTGTACATCTTAGGGAGACATGAGACTTTAATCAACTAACTTTAAGAAATACATTGAATTGGTCCAGAAAGGTGGGACAATGTGAAATGGGGGGGGGGGGGGGTGGCGGGGGGGTGTTCCAGCTCACAGGTAGATTTAAAATGTTTCTGGTTGACAATTGGTTACGTTTATCTAAAGACCTGGAATCAAAAGAAAGAAATATCTCGGTTCAGATAAGAGGTTGTGAAGACCAAAGTTCTTATTTGCTGAGGAAGACTTCAGGTAGCAGGCCTCAGAGATAATAGGTTGTAAAGTGATTCTAATCAGACTTAAAATCTGTGTTGATGTTAGTACTGGAGATGTATAATGAGGCCTGTCCGACCCCCCTTCCCATCATGGCCTGAACCAGTCTCTCAGGTTAAATTTTAAGTGTCCTGGCTGAGAAAGTCCATTCAGATGGTTGTGTGGGCCTTTGACTTTTTTTTTTTTTTTTTTTTTTTTGAGATGGAGTTTTGCTCTGTCGCCCAGGCTGGAGTGCAGTGGTGCAATCTCAGCTCACTGCAACCTCCGCCTCCCGGGTTCACACGATTCTCCTGCTTCAGCCTCCCAAGTTGCTGGGACCACAGGTGTATGCCACCATGCCTGGCCAATTTTTGTATTTTTTTTTATGGGGTTTCACTATGTTGGCCAGGCTTGTCTCGAACTCCTGACCTCATGATCTGCCCACCTTGACCTCCCAAGGTGCTGGGATTGCAGGTGTGAGCCACTGTGCCTGACCAGGGCCTTAGAATTTTAATTTTGGTTTACATTATCAAAAGTAAAGGCAGGTGCTCTGGAATTAAAAAATTCCAAGTGAGCCTGTTTTGGAGAATCTGGAATAGCTACTGGAGGAAGTGATGTCTCATCTAAGAAAATGGGTAGAACTGAAACAAATTATTTGAGCAGTAAGAGTGTCCCAGGAGGAGACAACGATGCATTGAAGGCCTATATGCAAAAGAGATACAGAGCTGGAATGCACAATGTGTGTGGAAATTTAATAAGTGTTTATAAATTTAAGCAGGGGCTTTGTTTGTTGTTTGTTTGTTTTTGGAGACAGAGTCTCACTCTGTAGCCCAGAGCAGAGTGCAGTGGTGCCATCTCAGCTCACTGCAACCTCTGCCTCCTGGGTCCTCGTTCAAGCAATTCTGCCTTAGCCTTCCGAGTAGCTGGGATTATAGGAACACACCACCATGCCCAGCTAATTTTTGTATTTTCAGTAGAGACGGGGTTTCACCATGTTCACCAGGCTGGTCTTGAACTCCTGACCTCGTGATCCACCCGCCTTGGCCTCCCAAAGTGCTGGGATTACAGTCATGAGCCACAGTGCCTGGCAAGCATGGGCTTTTGACTCTGAGTTTAATTACTTTTTTTATGCAAGGAAACTGCTTTTTAAGGAAGAGAATGACATGACAGAATGGTATAGAAAGGTGACTTTTCAGCATGGATAATAAATTGGGGATGATGAAATCTGAGGCTAGGATTTGAGTTAGAGGCTGTTGCTGCAGGAGGTGAAGTGTGGTCCAGTTTTGAATGTAGTGGGTTAGAAGTATCTGTGGGTCACACAAGTGGGGAAATTCAGTAAATCAGTATCTGCAGAGGTCTGGAAAATCTATCCAACAAGAAAAAGATATATGTGAGAGAAATCAGCTTGGAAACAGTAATTTAGAGTATTGATATAGAAGAAATTAATACATAATGTATAGATAGTAAAAAGAATGAGGCCCAGGACAAAAGCGACAGGTACAGGACAGAAAAAGTGATTGCTATAAAGAAGACTCAGGAAGATGGGCAAGAAAAAACAAGAATAACATACCATGAAATCCAGGCTGGAAAGCATTTCAAGAAGATGAGAGCAGTCATCATTGCCACACTCTGTCTGGGAAGGTAAGAATAAAAATTGACACTTGGATTAAAAGATGAGGAGGTTTGAGAGTTGAAAGGAGATGTGGAAGCCAGAATTTGCTAGAATAACGAGAGAGGAAAGGGTGTTAGAATGCATAAAACACATAAAGACAACCGCATAAAGGACTTGGAATATAAATTGTAAGAAGTAGAGCAGCTAATGATTGAGATACAGAGTTGAGGTTTTTAAGATAATGAAGATATGTTAATGAATGTGAATTGCGTGCTTGTGTTATTCAATCACTGATAAGAGCTATTCAATTTCTAGGGAGAGAATGGAAAACACAGAGAGAGGAGGGGAAAGATCAGGTGAGGGATGTCCCTGGGGGTGGGCGCAAGTGGATATTGGATCCAGAAACAAAGGACGATGAGCTTTAGACAGGAGAGGGGACACCTCTTGTATTGTGACATAGACAAAGGAAGAAAACTGCGGAAGACAGAGGCAGATATTTAAATTGGATAGCATGAAACAGAAGGATTTCTGATATTAATAGGTTGCATTTTCTCTAAGCAGTGTGCAGCAAGTGGAAGAGGACTTTGAGGAAAGTGCAACAGTTTACTAGAAAAAAAATCAAAGCTGCTACAGTCCAATGCCCAGTTGAAAGTGGATATCAGGTGATCTGGGTATCAGATGCAACAAAAACTGCACAGCAAGGGAGCTCAGGCCATTGGAAAAGAATGCTTATAGTGCTGGGCTAAAGTCTAAATAACACTCAAAAGGAAATGAAGACAGGTGGAAGACTGACAAACCTGAAGAAAAAAACAGGGAACAGGGAGCTGGAGATCCTGAAAATCTAGATGAGCAACTTTACTAGGGAAGGTTTTGTGAGGGATCTTAAAATATAAGTGAAAATTGAATGAAAACCACCATCTGGGAAAGTCTGGAAACCCATAAGGTAGAATTTGATTGCATCAGAATTTGACCATACAAGAGATACCAGGCTGGTGGGAAGACTCAGGGGGAAAAGACACTTGTGAGGTTGCCTTCAAGATCTCCAATGACTGATGGGGCTATGGATCCCAGGAAATGATGAGAAGGAAGAATAGAAAGGATATAGTGTGTGCCTTGGCAAAGCCGGGGCTTTTTGTGTGTTTTGGGGAGTAGTTGTCTTTCGCATACTTTTTAAAGGAGTAATAGTCTGTATGTAGCAATCAGGCTGAAGGAAAATGCAGCCTCCCTGGAATTTGACAGAGGTGAATGTGAGGAGCAATGAGTAACTGCCTCTGGGGGAGCCCTCCAGGTGTGGCAGGGTCCCCATGGCACAGCTGAGGCAGGTGTTAAAAGCAGCATTAAGTCAAGGAGTCAAGATATCACATGTTCAGTTTGGTAGTAAGACATGTTTGGGCATAGAGAATTATTTGGAGATGGAGTTGGGCAGTAGGACATAGAAAGAGATGTGAGTAAGCAGAAAGAGGTGCGGGGTGGAACTGTGGGGAATGAGAGGCAGCTGATGTGATTGTGGCTGAGGATATGAGTGTAGGCAAAGTGAGATTACAGCAGTGGCCCCCAAACTTTTTGGCACCAGGGACCGGTTTCATGGAAGACAATTTTTTCACAGACCCGGAGGAAGTTGGGGGAGGATGATTTGGGATGATTCAAGCACATTACATTTACTGTGCACTTTATTTCTATGATTATTACACTGTAATACACAATGAAATAATCCTACAACTCACCATAATGTAGAAACGGTGGGAGTTCTTAGCTTGTTTTCCTGCAACTAGATGGTCCTAGCTGGGGGTGATGGGAGCCAGCGACAGATTATCAGGCATTAGATTCTCATAAGGAGCGTGCAATCTAGATCTCTCCCAAGCACAGTTCACAATAGGATTTGTGCCCCTATGAGAATCTAATGCCACTGCTGATCTGACAGGAAATGGAGTTCAGGCGGTCATGCAAGCGCTAGGGAGCGGGTTGTAAATACAGATAAAGCTTCACTTGCTCACTTGCTGCCCATCTCCTGCTGTGTAGCCCGGTTTTTAACAGGCCACCAATGGGCACCAGTCTGTGGGCAGCAGGGGGGAACCCCTGGATTAGAGGACAGCAGGGTCTTCAATGTGATTCCTAAAGTCTGCAAGTCAATTCGTGAGAGTGAGAGGAGGCACTCAGGACCCCGAGAGAAGTTAGTTAGCCTGGATTGACTGACCTTTCTCAAATTTCCTAGTCCTAGTAAGCAAGCCTGGACTGGAGTGTCATTTTCTGGAGTCCAAGAACTGTGGCCTCCAGTGAAATGGACTATGGCATCTTTTAATGAAGATACATAGGCTGACACTTCTTTTGAATTCTTGCTTCTCAAAATTATTCCCACCTCCCTTCTTCTGAGGGCAGGCTGTTAGTGATACCCATGCCACAAGGCCAACATGAATGAACATATCAACAGAGAGGATGTGAGCCCAGAGTCATGATGAGAAAGCCACGCTGGCCAAATGTGCGATGATCCACTGCAGCACCGTGACAGGTGAAGTGGAACAGGGAAAATGATATCGTTTCTTTTAAGGGGAGTGATCTGTTTCAGTAATTGGATGACAAATTCACCAGATGTAAGAACCAAGGAATAGGAGTGGAGAACTGACTGGAGATGCAGAGCTGAAAAGTGATCACAGTGTCCCATTTTCCACTTGTTCCCATTTTCCAACCCCTGTTCCACCATTGCACTCAGTTGCCCTCTTTTGACCTGTCATTTATCTATTCCCCATTACTGCCTTTTAAAAACAAGCTAGGGCGCAGTGGCTCACGCCTGTAATCCCAGCACTTTGGGAGGCCGAGGCAGGCGAATCCCGAGGTCAAGAGATCGAGACCACCCAGGCCAACAAGGTGAAACTCCATCTCTACTAAAAATACAAAAATTAGCTGGGCATGGTGGCACACACCTGTAGTCCCAGCTATTGGGGAGGCTGAGGCAGGAGAATTGCTTGAATCTGGGAAGCGGAGGTTGCAGTGAGTTGAGATTGCACCACTGCACTCCAGCCTGGTGACAGAGAGAGACTCCGTCTCAAAAGAAAAACAAAAATAAAACAAACAAACAAACAAAAAGCAAACAAAAAAAACCAAGCTATTTTATGTATACATATATATTAATCAAAACCCCACATTGTGCACCAGAAATACATGCAATTTTTGTCAACTATACCTCAAAAAAGTTGGAAAAATTTCAATTAACAAACCAAAACAAGCTATTTTTTTCACAGACTAATAAAATGTTGAAGATATTTCAGATATCATTTAATAGGGCATTACATTTTATACGTGAGAATGCTGACTTCAAGGGTGATTACATGAATGTCACACAGGGAGACATAGCCAAAACCAAAATTCATGTGTGCTAACTCCCAACACAGTACTCCTTTCAAATGCAGTCCAAATATTTTATCAATTTTTAAGTGTTGTAATTTTCCCTGATAATCAAGTCACATGTATCTATTATCTTTTAAAACAAAATTGTTGTCTATTTAATGAATATAAGAGCTGTCAGTTAATTTTTCCAGTCTTTAGTCAGTAACCAAGTCTTGATAGATGATTAGATCATTTTCTACATACAAAGTATTGTGTATATGTGTATATGCATATGTGCATGTGTAAGTTTTGGAGAGAAGAAGGAAATATGCTGGAGAGAAAGAGAAACATAACTTATAAATGCAACATAAAAAGAGGACAAAGTCCCTAACCTCAAGGAACTTAAAATATTTTCAGGGAGATGCAATATGAAATGACAGTACAATTACAAAACAATTTATCAAAATTACATAGAACATATTGAATACATAAGCTTGAAGATGTTGAAAGGTCAAGGAGTGATTCTAAATAACGTTGTTCCAAAAAGCAATATAAAAATCACTGCTGAGAAATCATGCATCGGTCAGTAGCAGCCACAAATAAATTAATCACAGAAAAACTTCAATGAAACTCATTCAATCTAACTTTCTCTGGCATTACGCATCATTCTCGTAGCCTTCGGGTCCAGTTTGAACAGGAGAACAATATAGAGACTGTATTGTTTTCAGAGTCAAATAGTGTCTGTCCTTAAACTTCACGGACTTAATATGATTAATATCATTTGACCCCATTGTTCTTTGTGCTTTGGCTGTTACTTATTCTCCAATAAAGGCTTTGTGTAATATGAGTCTCCTCCATCTAAACTTTTTTTTCTATTTATGTAATTCCTCCTAGATTGTTCTACAGTTTCAGCAATTCTTTTCCAATAAGTTTTCTTTGACTTTTCATTGACTGTGGGCTTTAGGGAGGCATCAAATATTTGCTTCCTATATTTTCGAATCTGCCTTCATCCCTCTTGTTTATCTTCATTATTTCCATTTCCTGCCCACCCCAACCCCGCCCAGCTTCTAATTCTTTCTCAGGCCTCTGCCACAACCCCACTCTGTCAATCTTAAGATTTCTCTTCTGGGCCTGGCACGGTGGCTCACGCCTGCTACCCCAGCACTTTGGGAGGCCAAGGCGGATGGATCACCTGAGGTCAGGAATTCAAGACCACCCTGAACAACATGGTGAAACCCCGCCTCTACTAAAAACACAAAAATTAGCCAGATGTGATGGCAAATGCCTGTATTCCCAGCTACTCGGGAAGCTGAGGCAGGAGAATCATTTCAACCTGGGAGGTGGAGGTTGCACTGAGCCAAGATTGCACCACTGCACTCCAGTTCGTCCTGGACAACAGGGTAAGACTATGTTTCAAAAAAAAACTCTTCTAATCTTATTTTGCCTCTCCCTTTCCCTGTCCCACAGTTAGTCACCTCAATATTTTCCCCAGATTTATTAAGGTATAATTGCCAAATAAAAATCATATAGATCTATGGTATACAATGTAATATTTTGATATATGTATACATTGTAAAGGCTAGACAAAGCCAATTAATATATTCAGTACCTCACATACTTGGTATTGTTTTATGGTGAGAATTGAACATCTATTCTCTAGCAATTTTCAAGGATCCAATAAATTGTTATAAACTATATTATTATTAACTGTAGTCTCCAAGCTGTACAATAGGTCTCCAGAATTTATTCCCCCTGTCAAACAGAAACTTCGTACGCTTTCGCCAATGTCTCCTCATTCTGCCCCACTTTACCCCGGCCCCTGGCAATCACTATTATATTCTCTGCTTCTATGAGTTCAACATTTTTCACTTCCACATATAAGCAAGATCATGCAGTGTTTGTCTTTCTGTGCCTAGCTGACATCGTTAATGTAATGTTCTCCAAGTTCACCTATGTCGTTGCAGATGGAAGAATTTCCTTCATTCTCAAGGCTGAATAGTATTCTGTCATGTATATACCACATTTTCTTCATCAGTTCACCCGTCCATGGATACTTAGGTTGTTTGCATAGCTTCATTATTGTGAATAATGCCACAATGAACATTGGAGTGCAGCTATCTCTTCAACATATTGTTGAGAGGTGGTTTTAATTTGCATTTCCCTGATGATTAATGACACTGCATAACATCCAAAAAAGCCTAGGATACACTCCACTTGTGTATACAATCTGAAAAATGGAAATATATACATTTCTTAACCATGTTGACTAAAGAAGAAATATCTTGTTGAGAGAGAAACATATGCATGTTTAAGCACTTCACTATAAGAGGTTAATTACTCAAATGTTTCTACATTCAAGCCACTGCCCAAATCTACAATCTTAAATCATTATATATGTATACAGTCATCCCTCCGTATCTTTGCTTCTTTCTCCATGGATTCAACCAACTGCAGAATTTACATTCCCACCAACAGTGCATAAGGGTTCCCATTTCTCCATATCCATGATAGCATTTTGTTTTGTTTTGGTTTGGTTTTTTTATAATAGCCATTCTGATGGAGTGAGATGGTATCTTGTGTGGTTTTGGCTTGCATTTCCCTGATGATTAGTCATGTTGAGAATTTTTCTTGGACATTTGTATGTCTTCTTTTGAGAAATATTTGTGCCTTTTGCTCATTCTTTAACCAGGTTATTATTTTTTTGGCTATTGAGTTGTTTGAGTTCCTTGTATATCCTGAATATTAACCCCTCGTCAGATTAATAATTTCTAAATATTCACTTCCATTCTGTAGGTAGTCTCTTTACTCCATTGATAGTTTCCTATGTTTGTTGTGTAGAAGCTTTTTATTTTATGTAATCCCATTTGTCTATTTTTGCTTTGGTTGCCTGTGCTTTTAGTTTTTTTTCCCAAAATGTCCTTGGCCAGACCAATGTCATGAAACATTTACTTTATCTTTTCTAATAGTACTTTCGTAGCTTTGGGTCTTACATTTAAGTCTTCAATCTATTTTCAGTTAATATTTTGTATGTGATGAGAGATAGAAATCTACTTTCATTCTACTGCCTATGGATATCAGCTTTCCCAGCACCATTTTTTGAAGAGAATATTCACTCTCTAATGCATGTTCTTGGTGCCTTTGTTGAAAATCAGTTGCCTGTAAATATGTGGTTTCACTTCCGGGTTCTGTAGTCTGTTCTATTGGTCTATGTGTGCATTTTTATACCAATACAATGCTGTGTTGGCTACTGCAGGCTTGCAATATATTTTAAAGTCAAGTAGTGTAACACTGCCAGCTTTGTTCTTCTTTTGTTTAATATTGCTTTGGATATTTGGTGTCTTTTGCAGTTCTATAGAAATTACATAATTTTTTTCTATTTCTGTGAAGATTGTCATTGGTACTTCAAAAGAGATTGCATTTAATCTGTAGTACAGTCATTTTAACAATACTAATTCTTCCAATCAATGAGAACGGGATGTCTTTCTACTTGTTTGTGTTCTTTCCCATTTTTTTGTTTTATTGGTGTTTTGTAGGTTTTCTCATAGAGGTTTTTTACCTCCTCAGTTACATTTATTTCTAGGGTATTTTTTTGGTAGCTATTGCAAATGGAATTACTTTCTTGACTTTTTTCAGCTAGTTCATTACTATGTTGAATAAGAGTAGTGAAAGTGTAGCTACTGATTGTTGCATGTTGATTTCGTAATGAATTTTTTCCTCAGTTCTTAGTTTTTTGGTGGAGTCTTCAGGCTTTTCTATATATAAGATCAAGTCATTTCCGGAGAAGAGAAATTTTACTTTCTCTTTTCCAATTTAAATGCTTTTTCTTTGTTTCTCTTGCCTGATTGCTCTAGCCTAGACTTCCAGTACTATGTTGAATAAGAGTGGTGAAAGTGGGCACTCCTGTCTTGCTCCAGTTCTTTGATGAAAGGCATTTAGCTATTCTCAATGTAATGCAATATTAGCTGGGGGTTTGTTATCTATGGCTTTCATTGTGTTGAGTTATGTTTCTTCTATACCTAATTTTTTGAGAGTTTTTATCATTAAGCAATGTTGACTTTTATGTATGGTTTTTTTAGTCACTATTTTGTTTAGTTCTGCTATGACTTTATTATTTCTTTTCTTCTACTAATTTTGGATTTAACATGTTCTATGTTTTGCAGTCACTTGAGATGCACTATTAGGTTATTTATTTCTCGTTTTTTGATGCAGGCATTTATTGCTACAAACTTTCCTCTTAGCAGTGCGTTTGCTGTTGTGTTTGGTATGTTGTGTTTCAACTTTCATTTGTTTCAGTAAATGTTTTTTATTTTCTTCTTAATTTCTGTATTGACCCAATGGTCATTGAGGAGCATTTTATTTAACTTCCTTGTATTTATCTATTTTCCAAGTAAAATGGAAAAATACATTTTTACATTGTCTCTTGTTGTTAATTTCTAGTGTTCTTGTTATTCATTTTTAGTGTTATTTGCTTGTGGTCTCAGAAGATATTTGATACGATTTCAATTGTTAAAAGTTTGTTGAGATTTGCTTTGTGACCTAACATATGGTCCTATCCTTAAGAATGTTCCATGTGCCAGTGAAAAGAAAGCATATTCTGCATCTGTGGATAAAATGTTCTGTAACTGTTAGGTCCATTTGGTCTAAAATGCAGTTTGAATTCAATGTATCTTTGTTGATTTTCTGTCTAGAGGGTCTGTCTAAAGCTGACACTGTAGTGTTGAAGTTATCCATTATTATTGTATTGAAGCCTCTCTCTTTTTAGATTGAATATTATTTGCTTTATAAATTTGGTGCTCTAGTGTTGGGTGCATATATATTTAGAGTTGTTACATCTTCCCAAATAGACCCCCTTATCATTCATCACTTCATTGTCTTTATTTATAGTTTTTTACCTGAAGTCTATTTTATCTGATGTAAGTATGGCTAATCCTACTTCTTTGGGTTTCCATGTTCAGGGACTATCTTTTTCCATTCCTTCACTTTTAGCCTTCGGAACTCTGAAAATTTAAATATTTGGTTATTTTATGGTGTTCCACATGTCATGTAGGCTTTGGCCAGCTTTTCTTCTTTTTATCTCTTGTGTATTTGCTCCACCAATGAGTGTTATACTTTTGTGTGTTTTCATGATGGTAGATATCATCCTTTTGTTTCAAGTGTCTTTACAGGCAAAGTCAGTTTCTTATAGGCACCACATAATTTGAGTCTTTTTTTTTTTCAATGCTTTCAGCCCGTCTGCACTTTTTAAGTGAATAATTTAATCCATTTATATTTAAAACCACTATTAATAAGTGAAGACTTATTTTTGTCATTTTGTTAACCATTTTTTGTTATTTTATATATCCTTTGTTCCTTTCCTCCTCTCTTGTTGCTCATTATTGCAGTTTGGTGGTTTTCTGTGGTGGTAACACTAGACTCCATTCTCTTCCTACTTTGTGTATTTGCTCTACCAATGAGCGTTATACTTTTGTGTGTTTTCATGATGGTAGACATCATCCTTTTATTTCCAGATGTAGTTCTCCCTTATGCGTTTCTTGTAGGCCAAGTTAGTGGTGAAAAAATCCCTCCATTTTTGCTTGTCTGGGAAAGATTTTATTTCTTTTGCATTTTTCAAGGATAACTTTACTAGAGATGGTATTCTTGACCAGCAGGGTTTTTTCCGTTTTTTGGTAATCCTTCAGCACTTTGAACATACCATCCAATTCTCTCCTGGCCTGTGATATTTATACTGAGAAATCTGCTGTTATTCTAATAGGGATTCCCTTATAGTTAAATTGATGCTTTTTTCTTGCTGTTTTTGAAATTGTCTCTGAATTTTGACAATTTAACTATAATGGGCCTTGAGAAGACCTTTTATTTTGGTATTGTTGAGTCTATTGGAGGATCTTTGAGCTTCCTGTGCCTAAATGTTTGTATCTCTTGCAAGACTTGGGAAGTTTTCAGCTATTATCTTCTACATAGATTTTCTGTCTGTAGCCATCTATTCTCCTTTTGGAACTCTGAAAATTAAAATATTTGGTTATTTTGTGGTGTTCCACATGTCATGTAGGCTTTGTCCAGTTTTTCTTCTTTTTGTCTTTTGTTTATTTGTTTGTTTGACTGGGTTATTTCAAAGGATCTGCTTTGAAATTCAAAAAATCTTCCCTCTGTTACATAGACTTTCCTCTTCACTGCTCCATTTGAATGTCACTTCCTGGTTCTTATTTTTAAGGAAAATTTGAAGTAAAGTTGCTCAATTATTACATAAATTAAAGAGCTAAAACCATTTAAGAGTGCAGTAAAATAGATACTGCACAAATAAGCATGCTCTTGCAGACACACGCCCCCAATCATGATAAAAGAATCACAAAGTATTATATAATAAGTGGCACATGTATGAATGGAAAGGCCTGGGTTTAGATGAAGAGAGGGTTGTTTGAAAACATAATGAGAGGGAACGCAGGAACAGTGAACTTTGTGCCTCATACCAGAGGCAGCAGCATGGAACCCCTTCACAGGCATCTCTACTTATTTTCTTCTTGGTACTCTCAGAAGTAGGGCTGACCCTTTTCCAGATGTAACATAATCTTTTCTTCCTCCACAGGAAAAAATAAAACAAAACAGCAAAGCTACAACAAATCAAAAAAATCCACTACCAACAACAACAACAAAAACTATACAAAGGTCCTGAGTGACTCTGACTACAGAATAGGTTCTGAGAAATATCTTTATTTTTACTACTCTACAGTTGGCTCAGTTTGACAATTTTTAGTCTTGTCTGCTTTCACACCCTTGGTATTATTCAACCAATATTTAATTTTAAATGAGAATTTGGCTAGGCAGACTATGGTGGGAGCTTACGGTTTCTGACTTCTAGCCCTGTGGCCTCTTTACGGAACTACACTAGTTAGTTAGTTCTGTAACTAACTAGTGTAGTTACAGACATTATCGTTACTAACATTATCGTTAGTAATTTATAATGATAACACTACAGTGGTATAAATTATTTTATAAAATAAAAATGATCATACCATAATATGTTTAATAAATCACTAAAATGTTGACATTTTCTGTTTAAAATTCATGCATTTCAAGATTACTTCTTGTTCAAAATGATACGCATATTTAAAATCTGATTGCCCTACCTAAATATTTAGGGAAGGTATAAATATAAAATAAAAATAATCCCGCCTGGCCACAGTGCCACCAGTTTTAATTGTAAAGGTAGCACTGTTCAACACAAACATGAAAATCTTTGGCTTATTATTCTCACAATGTGCTTGAAAATGATTCACAGAAACACATTGCAAATCTACCTCCATCTTTTCCATACTGTATAGTATTCTTCAATGTGGATTCCCCATGACACAGTTAACCAATGCCGTATTGAGGGGATTTGTTTTCACATTTCTGCTAGAGAAATGCTAGAGTAAGTATCTTTGAACATGCCTCTCTGCATACTTGGAAGCCTAGGAGCAGAATGTACAATTTTTATTGTTCTTTTATTTTTTCCAGGGCTTGATTCATTGTTTGACTGTATAGGCTTAAAGTGTTGGGGAATACACTAACGGTATAGATGAAATTTAAAAGTATACCACATCTGTACCTTTACATTGTGACAAGCACAAAAATTTGATAAAATATTCTTCTATTAGCCCATTTACAAAATAAGTCATTGACATCTCTGACAAATGGATGAAGTTCTAACATTTAAAAATATACAGGCAGAATATAGGAATTTACAGTTGACTAAAAAAGCTTTGTGAGTTGCAAATAAACACATGAAAAAATGCTCAAAACCATGAGTCATTAGAGAAGTGTTAGTTAAAACACAATGAAGAACTAATACAAACTAATACACACCTATTTAAATGGCAAAAAATTGGAAGCAACTACAATGGAAGTTTTAGGTAAAGAGTTTAACAACTGCAACTATTTTATATTGCTGTTGGAAACATAAAATGGCACAAACACCATAAAACACAGTAGAGCAGCTACTTCAAAAGATAAACATTCATATATTCTGTGAGGAAGGCATTGCACTTTTAGATTTGAAGTCAAGAGAAATGAGAGTATACATTCATACAAAAGCCTATAAAATCATGGTCATAGCAGCTTCAATTACAAAAATCAAAAGCCCATATGACAATTAACAAAAATAGATTAACTGTATTCTATAAAATACATTCATTTTATAGAATACTACTCAGCAATAAACTGAATGAACAATTCACACACATTGCAAAAGAGAATCTCAAAATAATTATATTGTATGAAAGAAATCAGACAAGAGTTAAATACATTCAGATTCTAGAGAAGGCAAATAATTCAATAGTAAAAGAAAGTAAAGCAATGGTTTCTTGGGGAAATGGGGCTAGGGAGGATAGAGACAGAGCCATTTTAAAGGTATACAGGGTAACTCTGGAGGTAATGAATATGTTCCTTATTGTGATTGTTGTGACAGTTTCACTTGTATATATATTTCTGATTTTATAAAATGGTATACATCAAAGCTATAGTTTACAATATGTCAGTTGTACTGCAATAAAACATTAAAATAATATATTTCATATGAAAAAAATCTAGATTTTCCATTTATTTTATAAAAGAAAAGAATTTGGTAAACCCATATTCATTCCACCATCTTTGTCCTCAACCTTAGCAGCAGAGACTAGAAAGCAATGAGGGCCATTCCACCTGAGTCATCAGACAAGCTGGAGACTGGAGATGCAGCTAAAGAATTTCCCACATTCTCTGCAGTCCTAAGACCTTTCTCCAGAGTGGATTCTCTGGTGCTGAACAAGTATGGATTTGTGGCCAGAGGCTTGCACATGTTCACTGCACTTGTAATGCCTTTGTACAGTGGGAAAGGCCACCACACACTCAGTGCTCCTGTGTGACTTTCCCCTGTTGTGAGTGACTCAGTGGCGGAGAAAGTCTGAGCTGGCAAGAAAGTCCTCTCCAGCCCCCACATGGAAGAGGATTACTCTGACTTGTGGTCTCTGCAGCTCTTTACAAACAGGGTCCTGCTCTCTTCACTTCCGATGGGCTTCCCTTCCTTCCACTGCACCTGTTGCTGGTTGAAGGTTTGCCTTGAACCAGAGTCCTCTTCCACATGCCATACACACACATGGTTTCTGCATGGCCAGTATTGGTACTACCCCTGCCTTGGTATTTATGGTATCAGAAGCTCATTCTAAAGAAACACTATGTTCACAACATAGTCTTCTAGCCCTCTGTTCCTAGCAAAAAAAACTTCTGTGTAAGTGCCTTTCAGCAGAGCCTTGGCTGCTGGTAACGCATGACAGCTGTGCAATAGGATGAGTCCAGGTTCAGAAAACTCTGATTGCAACAATGCACAGGACCCCTGTGACTTCCACTATGGCTGGAGTCATGTCTACTCTGTCAGTCATACAGGATTCTTCTCTATGCAGTACCTAGAAGATGTATTGGGCAAATGCTTTAGGACAAGTGACTCTCCACCATCCTGCCAGTTACCCAACAGGTAGCCCAGCTGTGTCTTAAGAACAGGACACCCTCGTGAGAACTGCGCACCACAGATATCCAGCCTCACCCCCACCTAACAGTGTCCTCTGGGTCAGGTGAAGCTGTCCTCACTCCTTTTGTATGAAGATGGCAGTCACACTCTAAATGGTCACAGACCTGGCCCTGGGGCAATCGTATGTGTGGAGAAAGCCAGTCAGGAGGCAGCAACCTGGGATTCCTGAGGGCTCAGCCCAATGCTGTCCCAGGCCTAAAAAGGCTTTGAGGCAGGTCCCATTGTAACCACCCAATGGGTTCTTTTTGTTTGCTTCTCAAATAGTGCCAATTTATCAAAAGAAGGGTGATATGGTTTGGTTGTGTCCTCACCCAAATTTCATCTTGAATTGTAGCTCGCACAATTCCCATGTGTCATGGAAGGGACTTGGTGGGAGGTAACTGAACCAGGTGGGCAGGTCTTTCCTGTGCTGTTCTCATGATAGTGAATAAGTCTCACAAGATCTGATGGTTTTAGAAAGGGGAGTTTCCCACACAAGCTCTCTTCTCTTGTTTGCTGCCATGTGAGACGTGCTTTTCACCTTCTGCCATGATTGTGAGGCCTTCCCAGCCACATGGAATGGTGAATCCATTAAACCTCTTTCTTTTGTAAATGGCCCAGTCTGGGGTATGACTTTATCAGCAGTGTGAAAACGGACTAATACAAGGGGAATTGCAATAGAGAAAGAGCTTAATACACATAGAGTTGGCCAAAAGGGAGACTGCCGTTTTATTATTACTCAAATCGGCCTCCCTGAAAATTCAGAGGCTGGGTCTTTTAAAAGATAGTTTGGCAGGCAGCGGGCTAGGAAGTGGGGGATGCTGATTGGTTGGTTTGGGAGGAGATCACAGAGATTCAAAGCTGTCTTCTTGCTCTGAGTCAGTTCCTCGGTGGGCTCCACAAGACTAGATGAGCCAGTTTACCAGTCTGGGTGGTGCCAGCTGATTCATCAGAATGCAGGGTCTGAAAAATCTCAAACACCAATCTTAGGTCTTACAATAGTGATGTTATCCATAGGAACAATCAGGGAGGTTAGGAATCTTAACGGCCTCTGGCTGTGTGACTCCTGAACCATAATTTCTAATCTTGTGGCCAATTTGTTAGTTTTACAAAGGCGGTCTTGTCCCCAGGCAAGGAGGAGGTTTGTTTCAGGGTGGGGCTGTTATCACTGTTGTTTTAAAGCTAAACTATAAACTAAATTCCTCCCAAAGTTAGTTTGACCTACTCTCAGGAATAAACAAGGGCAGCTTGGAGGTTAAAGGCAGGATGGAGTTGGTTATGTCAGACCTCTTTTGCTGTCATAATTTACTCATAATCTTTGCAAAAGCGATTTCACCATTCTCCAGTTGTCCTTCCCTGCTTGGCCATGGAGCTGCATGGTTCCAACAACTACACAGACAGACAACCCCACGCAACAGCTGAAAGCCTGAAAAAACCAAACGCCCTGCAAAAATGGAAAGCCCGTAATGATGTTGCTGGAAGTCCTGCCCCCACCCGTGGAGCCACAGCAAATGCCCTTTTCCTGTAGTATATATAGATTCTTTTAATTTTAAAGACTTTGTGCATTTGTGGCAACTTCATGATTACACATAAGATTTTTCAACTTGAAATAAAAATATAAAGAGAGTTGGATCTCCAAGCTAAAAAGATTTATTTGGGAATAAATGAAGAAATAGGACTGCAGTCTGGTACATATGCACAGACTGGTTTGGTCTGTGGATTGTTCTGAGAACAAAGGAAGTATAGGATTTCACTGGAGAGAGAGGGAGTTACACAAGTTGTTTTGGAAGAAAGCCTATTGCCACTGGCAGCATCTTACAAGAGTTGATTGGCAAGGGTCAAGAGTTGTTAGGTAGGACTTTCAATCTTGGCATTACAAGGCCCTTGTAGTCCTGCACTGGGTTTGTGAGATTATGTGCCGGGCAAATGTTCTTGCATGAGTGGCTAGCTGTCCTTGTGCTGCTAGCTGCCTTTGTGTGACCCAGGTAGTAAGCTGCTGTTTGGAAACATATCTTGAGCTAGCTCCTGTTATCAGGAGAAGTGTGTGTGTGTGTTTGTGTGTGTGTGTGTGTATCTGAGAGAGAGAGAGAGCCCTCTCTTCATGGTCTTCCTCAGCTCCATTTGCCAGAGTTTGACACGAGTGACTGTATTTTGAATCTTACAACTTTCACAGATTACATATATTTTAAGAAAATTCCTACTTAAGCTAGATGAGCTTTCTCTTTCAGAGGTCCTGTGACAATTCATAAATTTAATGTTTGCATTTAAATCTTACTTGCTTATTATGAGCATGGTTTCGAACATAGCCTACATAATATTCTTCATTAATCTTTTACTTACCTGAGATTTTCCAAAGAATTTTAATGTGTTACCTTTTCCATGTCCTTATCCTCTGCAACCTATACCTTACAATTCTTTTTCTTTCTATGGAGGTCTAAAGAAAGGGAAATTATCCAATACATTTATGTGCCTATAATAACATTTTTGTCAAAGGCAGACCACACATATGAGGGTGGTCACATAAGATTGTAATTCCATGTTTTTGCGTATCTTTTCTATGGTTAGATGCACAAATACCATGTGTTACAATTGCCTATAGTAGTCAGTACAGTAGCATGCAGTAAAGGTTTGGAACCTAGGAGCAATAGACTTTTCCATATAGCCAACGTGTGTAGTAGGCTGTACCATCTAGGTTTTCAAAAGTACACTCTGTGATGTTTGCAAAGGACAAAATTGCCTAAAGACACATTTCTTAGAATGCATCCCCATCATTAAATGACCGCCGACTATATAGTATGATTTACCCAAAATGCATCAATAGTTTGAAAAACTAAGGTTTTTTAAAAAAATTATTAAGTTGTTCAAGCTCGACTAATCTCCCCACCAAGAAAAGGGTGTTATATACCTTTCTTTAAGGAGCTGCAGTGGCTTTTGTAAAACAGCACTCCTCACAAAAACAGTTTCATTCCAAAATGGCTAAACCAGTGGTTCTCAACACAATGTACCTTAGGGGGCACTCCCTGCTTCAGCTGCAGTGACTTATTAACTAATGATTCTTCCACACTGAGAAAGGAGGTGAAGAATCAAAATTCCCGGAGGACATATGCAGTTTGAACCCCCACCTGGCTCTGATACAAATTCCCAAGAGATATCCCCATCTCCCTCATCTCTTATCCTTGCCAAAATCAAGTTTGCACATTCATTAGGCAAATACATATTGCTCTCCTAATTTTCCCATACACATATAAAAATGAAGAAGATTCGGCCAGGCGTGGCAGCTCATGCCTGTAATCCCAGCACTTTGAGAGGCCGAGGCTGGCATATCACAAGGTCAAGAGATCGAGACCACCCTGGCCAACGTGGTGAAACCCCATCTCTACTAAAAATACAAAAACTGCCGGCTCGGTGGCTCACGCCTGTAATCCCAGCACTTTGGGAGGCTGAGGCAGGCGGATCACAGGGTCGGTAGTTTGAGACCAGCCTGGCCAATATGGTGAAACCCCATCTCTACTAAAAATACAAAAATTAGCCGGGCATGGCAGTGTGTGCCTGTGGTCCCAGCTGCTAGGGAGGCTGAGGCAGAGGAATCACTTGAACCTGGGAGGTGGAGGTTGCAGTGAGCCGAGACTGCGCCATTGCACTCCAGCCTGGGTGACAGAGCAAGACTCTGTCTCAAAAAAAAAAAAAAATACAAAAATTAGCTGGGCGTGGTGACACATGCCTGTAGTTCCAGCTACTCAGGAGGCTGAGGCAGGAGAATCACTTGAACCCTAGAGGCAGAGGTTGCAGAAGAAGAAGATTCATCTCAGCTCTCCAGTTGCTCAGGTTACCATTGGAGGATGAGAGGTTAAAAACTATATGTTGCCTTAGGCCAGGCACGGTGGCTCACGCCTGTAATCCCAGCACTTTGGGAGGCCAAGGCGGGTGGATCACGAGGTCAACAGTTCAAAACCAGCCTGGCCAAGATGGTGAAACCCCATTTCTACTAAAAATACAAAAATTAGCCTGGTGTGGTGGCAGGTGCCTATAATCCCAGTTACTCTAGAGGCTGAGGCAAGGAATTTCTTGAACCCAGGAGGCAGAGGTAACAGTGAGTGGAGATAGCGCCACTGCACTCCAGCCTGGGCAACAGAGTGAGATTCTGTTTCAAAAAGAAAAAATACGTCTATATGTGTGTGTATATATGTGCATATACACACATATACATATGTGTGTATATGCACATATATACACACACATATATACAATGTGTATATATTCATATATACATATATGCAGATGTGTATATTCATATATACATATATACATATATACATATGTGTATATACATATATACATATATACGTATTGTACATATATACATGTGTATGTGTCCATATATACGTATGTGTATATACGTACATATAGACGTATGTGTATATACATACATATAGATGTATGTGTATATATGTACATATAGATGTATGTGTATATATTCACATATATATTCATATATATATACACATATATACACATGTTGCCCTAGCATGTAATCTGTGTGACCAACAGAAATGTATGAAGTGTGAGCTGAGCACAGATTTGTGGGAGGTAGTAGTAGGTGTCCCTCGGTGCCAGGTATCTGAACAATATTGGTCTATATCAATTTTCCCAGAATGATTATTAAGTAGTTATTAATAATGTCCCTTTCACAAGTGTCCTGATTAGTAAAATTAATTGTATGGTCACCTTATCCATAATAGAGAAGATTCTTACCTTTAATTTCAGACAGATCCTGCTTTCAACCCCTATTATTTTACTCACTCGATACGTAACCTTGAGCCAGCTATTGAACTAGGCCTCCTGTATGGCAGAGGCATCTGACAGCCGTAAGCAAAGCATATCTCAAGAACGACTCCATGGTCTAAGAAGAGTATTGGTTCAAAGTTCTTAGCTAAGGAATCCAGGATTGGCCAACATGGAGCTCCACTCCTTATTTATAAAGAAATAAGAAAATGTGGCACATATACACCGTGGAATACTATGCAGCCATAAAAAATGATGAGTTCATGTCCTTTGTAGGGACATGGATGAAACTGGAAACCATCATTCTCAGTAAACTATCGCAAGAACAAAAAACCAAACATCGCATATTCTCACTCATAGGTGGGAATTGAACAATGAGATCACATGGACACAGGAAGGGGAATATCACACTCTGGGGACTGTGGTGGGGAGGGGGGAGGGGGGAGGGATAGCATTGGGAGATATACCTAATGCTAGATGACGAGTTAGTGGGTGCAGCGCACCAGCATGGCACATGTATACATATGTAACTAACCTGCACAATGTGCACATGTACCCTGAAACTTAAAGTATAATAAAAAAAAAAAAAAGAAATACATCTTGAATTGATTTTTGTATAAGGTGTAAGGAAGGGATCCAGTTTCAGCTTTCTACATATGGCTAGCCAGTTTTCCCAGCACCATTTACTAAATAGGAAATCCTTTCCCCATTGCTTGTTTTTCTCAGGTTTGTCAAAGATCAGATAGTTGTAGATATGTGGCATTATTTCTGAGGGCTCTGTTCTGTTCCATTGATCTATATCTCTGTTTTGGTACCAGTACCATGCTGTTTTGGTTAGTGTAGCCGTCTAGTATAGTTTGAAGTCAGGTAGCATGATGCCTCCAGCTTTGTTCTTTTGGCTTAGGATTGACTTGGCGATGCGGGCTCTTTGTTGGTTCCATATGAACTTTAAAGTAGTTTTTTCCAATTCTGTGAAGAAAATCATTGGTAGCTTGATGGGGATGGCATTGAATCTATAAATTACCTTGGGCAGTATGGCCATTTTCACAATATTGATTCTTCCTACCCATGAGCATGGAATGTTCTTCCATTTGTTTGTATCCTCTTTCATTTCATTGAGCAGTGGTTTGTAATTCTCCTTGAAGAGGTCCTTCACGTCCCTTGTAAGGTGGATTCCTAGGTATTTTATTCTCTTTGAAGCAATTGTGAATGGGAGTTCACTCATGATTTGGCTCTCTGTTTGTCTGTTACTGGTGTATAAGAATGCTTGTGATTTTTGTACATTGATTTTGTATCCTGAGACTTTGCTGAAGTTGCTTATCAGCTTAAGGAGATTTTGGGCTGAGACAATGGGGTTGTCTAGATATACAATCATGTCATCTGCAAACAGGGACAATTTGACTTCCTCTTTTCCTAATTGAATACGCTTTATGTCCTTCTCCTGCCTAAAAGACATAGGCACGGGCAAGGACTTCATGTCTAAAACACCAAAAGCAATGGCAACAAAAGCCAAAATTGACAAATGGGATCTAATTAAACTCAAGAGCTTCTGCACAGCAAAGGAAACTACTATCAGAGTGAACAGGCAACCTACAAAATGGGAGAAAATTTTCGCAACCTACTGATCTGACAAAGGGCTAATATCCAGAATCTACAATGAACTCAAACAAATTTACAAGAAAAAAGCAAACAACCCCATCAAAAAGTGGGCAAAGGACATGAACAGACACTTCTCAAAAGAAGACATTTATGCAGCCAAAAAACACATGAAAAAATGTTCACCATCACTGGCCATCAGAGAAATGCAAATCAAAACCACAATGAGATATCATCTCACACCAGTTAGAATGGCAATCATTAAAAAGTCAGGAAACAACAGGTGCTGGAGAGGATGTGGAGAAATAGGAACACTTTTACACTGTTGGTGGGACTGTAAACTAGTTCAACCATTGTGGAAGTCAGTGTGGCGATTCCTCAGGGATCTAGAAATAGAAATACCATTTGACCCAGCCATCCCATTACTGGGTATATACCCAAAAGACTATAAATCATGCTGCTATAAAGACACATGCACACATATGTTTATTGCGGCACTATTCACAATAGCAAAGACTTGGAACAAACCCAAATGTCCAACAATGATAGACTGGATTAAGAAAATGTGGCACATATACACCGTGGAATACTATGCAGCCATAAAAAATGATGAGTTCATGTCCTTTGTAGGGACATGGATGAAATTGGAAATCATCATTCTCAGTATACTATCGCAAGAACAAAAACCAAACACCACATATTCTCACTCATAGGTGAGAATTGAACAATGAGAACACATGGACATAGGAAGGGGAACATCACACTCTGGGGACTGTTGTGGGGTGGGGGGAGGCGGGAGGGATAGCATTGGGAGATATACCTAATGCTAGATGACGAGTTAGTGGGTGCAGCGCACCAGCATGTTACATGTATACATATGTAACTAACCTGCACATTGTGCATATGTACCCTAAAACTTAAAGTATAATAACAAAAATAAAATATAAATAAATAAATAAAAAGAAATACAAACCCCTGACCCATCCCATGGAACACAGGCCATGCAGGGGATCAAGGCTCTTTGTTTTGGGTTAAATGAAGGTTGCTAGGTGGAGGATGCTATGTGAAAATGTTATATACACTGCATGCTTTAAACCAACAGCAATGGTGTTGTTCCTGTCCAGCCCACCACCGTAGACTGCCCTGTATGGAAGTACCCCCATTAAAACCTATCTCTCATCCACTGGGTGCTCTCTTTGGCCTCTAGGACACAGTGTTATTCCTACTGGAGACAATAGGCAGTCTGGCATGACACCTCCATTTTCTGATCTTAAAATGAAATAACATATGTGCCTCATATGATTGTTACAAATGATCGATGAGATGGTATAAAACTTTTAAGTTTATAATGTGATACCTTCTATATTAATAAGTGGTAGCAGTCTTATGAAAGAACATTATAGATATCCACCGAAGTAACTTTTACACATTTTATGTATTAAAGTTAGTGAATAATAAGATGGGTAGCATAAACACCAAAAATCTAAATCTATTTGCTGCCCTCAAATTTATGTTCGTTTAGAGTTCTTTTATATAAAATCTGGTAGATATTCAAAGCAAGATCTAGGAAAAGTCAAGGCTTCTAAAAATTCAGTACTTCTATGTCTCCAAAATAGTTTTCATGTTATTAGCAGTAACTTATACCATTATAGTAAATTATAATATAAGAGAAAAATAAGGATCTATGTCTTATTTTATTTTTACCTTTACCCTCAATATCACCAGGTATGTTGTAATTACTCACTTAATTTTTAAATAAATTAACTCAGATAATTGAGACCAAAAGATCAAATATGTACGTGAGAAAAACTTTCTAATTACAACACTCATAAGCCTCATCTCAAGTATAAGACATCTTCACATCGCCTCACAGCACTGCCTATCCCAATCTCCTCCCACTCTTACAATCATGGGATTAAGTGTTGCTAGAAAAAATTATTCGTAAAGGCTCAGATTGTTAATTACTATTCATCCAGGTATTGTTAGGGGTTGCATGTGCTATGCTTCCTCAGCACCTTATGAAGCTTTAATACAGCACTTTCACATTGCATTTTAAATGTTCAGGCTTCCTTCTGAGTATCATATTATAAGCTCCTTGAAGAATTGCATTAGGTTTGGTTCATATTTTTATGCCCAGCAAATAGCACATTGTCAGTTCATCATAGGTGTGAAATAAAATACAAATGAATATATGAAAAAGTGTATCGATAATTGCTTAGTGACACTTGAAAGTGTGCTTAAAAATTCAGATCACAAGAAATAGGCCAACATAGTATTCGAAGGGGCTCGATTAAGGATCCCTATTGTGTCCATAAGATTTGTAGCCTCTCAGATGTCAATAGCATGATCTGCCTATTGTAGGTTAAATTTCACGGTAAAATTGTACACAATGGTCTGCTGAGCCCTGTAAAGTTGACTCTAAAATGAACTTTTTGGCTGACTCAACTCTGTTCAGTGGGAGGACTGAGAAGGATCCCCTCTGACGCCAACTGCTTTAGCACTAATTATCAGACATACACCAGATTAAATGCAGAATAGAATGTCCAGGTCAGGCAATCTACTTAAACTTTAATAGAAGTTAATTATTCATTGATCAAACTCATTTATATCTAATTAAAGTTTTCCTGCATTAGAAGGTACAAGCTAGCATGGTCTACGTTCTACTCCTTGGAGGAGAGTACCTGATGCAAAAATAAATGGAAAATGGTGACATTTGTGTGATACAAATACATATTTGACAACTGAATTATCAACTTCAGGCCTAATCCATTTAGGTGACTTTGCTATGTAAATATCGTCTCCAAAATGCTTCCAGAATTTGGTAATTTTTGGAGCCAGAAGAACATAGCCTGTCAAGTAACAAAGCCTGTGTATGCTTAAAAGAAATCTCAGGGTCTGAATTTTATGTAGGTAACTATTTCAGTCTCATGAAGCGTAATTAATTGTGCTCTTTACCATAAATATTTACGACAATAAAAATAAAAAATCTTGAGGCTTAGTATGGAAATGCCATTTTATAATCTATTTTTATGCCATTCTCTCTGAAAGCCCACAAAATGGCAGGATTTTCTATGGAGTGGAAAAGACTGGATGCTTTTTGCTGGAAACAGAACATATGTTTATGCTAAAAAAAGTTTCCTGTGCATTTTACTTTTAACTGTCATCAGTTACAATATGCTGCTTGAAATATGTTGCTTTCTTTTATGGAGTGTTTTCTAATATTGAACATATTTCAAAGTTGTAGATTTTTGCTTTGGGGATATAATTTCTTATCTAAAGGCATATCTTTGAATTTTGTGTTCTTTTATGATAGCAAGATTGACAGTTTTATTTCCTAATACCATGCGTCATCAATTAAAACCACTGTGTAAAAATGTCTATTGCCATAAATAACCCATTATAAATAAATGTCATATGAGTCCTAAGTTTCCAAGGCTAAATGTTAAATCTCTCTTTAAATCCATAAAATGCTTTCCAACTTTGTTATCATTTTTTATTCATCGTGATTACTATCAATCTAAGATTTGAGATGCAGTGTTCATGTTCAGTATACACAAAATGTCCCCACTCCCTGGACCTATAAATACAGTAAGTGGGTGTGCTTTACACGCATGCTTTACTTTTTCTTGGGGAAAACA
This sequence comes from Pan paniscus, assembly GCF_029289425.2. Classification (NCBI taxonomy): domain Eukaryota; kingdom Metazoa; phylum Chordata; class Mammalia; order Primates; family Hominidae; genus Pan; species Pan paniscus. Next base: position 185,317,019 of record NC_073254.2, read on the forward strand.
GAAGATTATTTCTTTAAATCAAATTTTTGGAAGGGATTTAGGCAGAACAGCACCTCCTCATGTTCACACGTTACTGATTTGGGTATTTCATATATTTCATATAGTTTTCTAGAATTAAACTGCACTATAATTGTCTGTTTATGTTTGTCTTCCCACCAAACTGTAAGATGTGTGTTTTACTTTTCTTTGCACCCGGAAACTAACAAAAACTCCTGTGCATAGAAAGCTTTCAATGTTGGTTTGTTGAGTAAGTAAAATAACAAATGAATGGATGGATGGATGGATGGATGAATGAATGGACAGATGGATGGATGGATGGATGGATGGATGGATGGATGGATGGATGGACGGACGGATGGATGGATGGATGGATGGATGAACAGACGAATGGATGGATGGACAGACGGATGGATGGACGGACGGACGGACGGATGGATGGATGGATGGACAGACAGATGGATGGACGGACAGATGGATGGATGGATAGATGAATAAGTGCATGAAGTTTCCACGACATGCCACCTGTTGCCATTTGCATGTTAACTGACAGATATTGGGCCATCCAGCCCTATTCCCTTTTCGAAGATAAGTAATGGCCTCAAATTAACTTTTAAAGGATGTGACTATATGTGCTACTTGAAAACCTTCAAGATATCTTCTGAAATCTTCCTTGAGCAACCCAAAACACTTTCCCTGGAGGAGACAAACGGCCATTGTTGTTTCTCCTAATGAAGTTTTATAATCTTGAAGACAAGTAACTTTCCTGTACATAAGCACAAATTGCAATGCCAGAGAGTCATCAGCATTTTTTCGACGTTGGTATCTAAATACACCAGAACTGGCCAGATAAGGTTAATTACTTGAGGTTAAGAAAATGTCATGTTGGGGTCTTTCAAATGCTTATGAGCCACACAAGAGATATGGTTTCAAATGCACAGGAAAGATGCAGATCAAATCACTTAGCTCTCAGGTAGCCAATCTACTGGTCTGAAATCGCTTCCGCTTATGGATGGAGACTGCACTACCTTAATGCCTTTCCTATACAATTATTTCTTCTTCACTGGACTCCAGACAAAAATAAAAGAGCTTTCAGATTGATACCTATGAGCCACAGTCTGCCTTATTGTATCATTAGCTCATTTTAAAGTTCCTTTTACCAGGGAACACAGACAACACCAACTTAGAATCCAGCCTGAGCTGCCTCCCTGAAGAAGACAAGCAGGAAAGTTGTACAGTGTTTTTCCCCCTTTTGAAAGCTAATCAACCTTATTTTGAAATAGTTTCAGCTTGTCCAATAGGCAGCATTAAAGAAAATATTTCCTTTTAGGGCTTTTTAAAAGACAAAAAGAGTATTAACTTTTAATGATTTGGTAAAGAAAAGGAAAAGGACCTTCTTAACTAGAAAAGGATTAGATATTTAGGCTTTAAGGAAGAAACGCAAGTGCATAATGGCATGAAAGCCCCATCCTATCACGAGAATTGGCAATCAGTGCCCAATTTTGGAAGAAGTAAAGGCACAATAATTGGCAGCCACTGCAGATATTTTTGTTTGCCAGCTAACATCTCATGTATCTTTCGTTAAATGGATTAAAGCCAGCTGCTGTACATCCAAAAACAGAACTTTTTCACACACAGAAGCAGAATGGTAATAGAGATGTTTACTCAGTATAAAAGAGACATGCACCACATTCGTGTTTATCACTAACATTTAGAAAATGTTTTTTATTATTAAGATTAACTGAGATTGACCTGTCAGGAATTTTCCAATCATTAAAGTATGAACACAAATACACTCTAACATGAGGCGCAGTGGGAGGTGTCCACAAAGCCCATCGGATGGTGCCCACTGGCACATGTGGAGGGGTGAGCACTGCTCCCATCAGGCCCTGTGCAGGCGCAGAGGAAGGTCAAGCTGCTGCAGCCACTGACTTTTCACTAAGGATCCTTCTAGACATCCAAGTTGTCCCTAAAAATACCAGCATCTCCACTTTCAAGGGCATGAGGGTTTACATTATATTTTCACTGATTCTTAAAACTTCTGTTGAGGCTGCTTTTTAGATAAGTTCTTTTTCTTTTTAGCTTGTTCCCCAGTTTTAAATAAATGTAGTGTTTGCATTCCCTATGTGTTCTCCACTCCCCCCCAGCATTCCTCCAAGCCCAGAATATCCCCTGTGTGATATTCTTTGCTGGGAAATCCATGGACATCTTTAACATAGTTGTTGAAAAGGAGAATTTCACTGACATTGTAGATGCTATAGGATAAACTGGGCAACATTGCTAAATATTCTGCTGGTATAGGTCAAACAGCCATTTCAACAGCTAGAGATCATCATCCCTGTAAATTATCTGCTCTTCGTCCATTCCAGGTCATCTCATTCCATAAAGCAAAAAAGAAGTGAAACAGATAATAACCCCATTGTGTCTTATGTCTTAAATGTGCTTTTAAAAAAGCAGTACAGTTGGAAGCACGTACTTCATACAGCCTAAAGTGGCCCTCTAATATTATCAAGGAAATCATATCATAGGTTTCACTGTCACCCTTAATTGGACATAATTATACTTTTGCCTTCTGATAAACACCAAGTTTTAAATTATTTTAAATATCTTTTGGAAAACTGTCATAATATGGCAAGGTCACTAGCATGTTATTCTTCCTAATCGCTTATTAGCCTTAACACAGTGAAAGACTCCCTTCTTCTGAACTTTACACGGCAGACCATGCTCAGGTAACTTTCCACTCTCCAGCTCTTTCTCAGTGTTCATTGATGATATGTTCTCTGTTTCACCACGAAACTTTGGCCACACTCAGCCCTCAGACCTCAGTCTTTCTCTTCTCACCCTGTGCTTTCACAACCCAAGCTTCCTCCTCCTTAAACCCGTCCCCTCAATGCCCTCATCGAAGTAGATGAATCCTCCATCCACCCAGGTGCTTGCGTAAGAAACTAGGTAGCCAGCAACAACATTCTCTCTCAGTTCAAGAAACTAATAGATGTTCTCTCAAACCTGTCCAGACTCTGCCAGCTTCTAACTCTGCCAATTAGCCCCATGCACAGTTCTGCCCTACATCCTAATCCTCTCACCTGGATCATGACCATGGTCCCCAAATGACTTTCTGTAGCCGCCCCTGTTCTCCTGAATCTCCTCCCTGGATGCCATCCTCTCACTTGGCTGACTACCTTCCTCAATAGTGTTGTTCACACTAGCATAAAAGTTTCCAGAAACCAGACATTGCATCTTGATTCTACTCATCATGTGTAGCTTGTATGTGTCAGGGGCACCCATCCAACACGTTCTCCAAGTCATCTGCCTATTCAGGTTTCTTTCACTCAGCTAATTGCACCTTTCCTGGCACCCTGGCCACGTGTGTTATTCAGCTCAACTCTTTTGGTACATCCCTTAAAGCAATGTTATTGAATAATAATTGTCAATGATACACCATAATATAAAACAAACATTAAACTAATAGAATGCATTTGAGCCTGAAAACTGCCTACCCCACCAAAATCTCACTATTTTTCATTTCTTTCACCCCACTCATAATGGATGAAAAGGCAGGAGGATTCAGATCACATCTTCCCAATGGTCTTTGCTGCACCTTCTGGTTTCTAGTTCTAAGACTTCGTTTGATTCATTGGATCTTCTTTTTTTCCTTTTTGTTTTTCTTTTGTTGTTGTTGTTGTTTTAATGTAAAAGCATTGTATCATTCTTATTAGCAGGATTTTTTCTCTTTTTCAGGTATAAAAAATAATGATGCATCTTGTAATCTGTGGAGTATTACATAATAATTAAATATCGTAAATGCCCAGGTTTTAAAATTACTATTATCCTACTATTCTAAATACTTTAATGTACTCTCTTTACAACAAGCACATTTTCCCATAAAATACAGTATCATTACTGTATATCAGAAAGTTAAAGATACTTCCATGATGCCATCTAAAACCCAATCACATTCAGATTATTCCAATTGTCCTAAGAATATCTTACGTAGTTTGTTTCTCCTTAACCAGTAGTCAATTAATTTACATGTATTGAATTTGACTATAAATGGTAATATTATTAATACTGTGTACCTGCTACTCACTAGAAAAAATTATTTTAATAAAAAATATTTTATAGGCATTGCTGTCGATTTCATTCTCATCCTATTTTTGTCTTTTGGGCCTCATTTTAAAAACAACTTTATTGAAGCATGTTTTACATATCAGAAAATTCATCTATTTCAAGTAAAAATTCAATGACTTTTAGTAACTTTACCAAGTGGAATTATTTACTTAGGAGGGATCAACACCTGACCTAAAGTGGGATTCAGATTGGTGAGGGGGTTCAGTATGACTGGGCTCTATGCCCCAATACTTGGTATAATATTAAGATTTGGGCTCTAGACAGATAGGTAGAGTTAGAGACATAGAGATGATAGAGATGGAGATAGAGTATTAGTCAGGGTTCTTTAGAAAGGCAGAACTAATAGAATATATATATATGAGTTTATTAAGAAGTATTGACTCACATGATAACAAGGTGAAGTCCCACAATAGGCTGTCCGCAAGCTGAGGAGCAAGGAAGCCAGTCAGAATCGCAAAACCTCAAAAGTAGGGAAGCTGACAGTGCAGACTTCAGACTGTGGCTCAAGGCCTGAGAGCCCCTGGCAAACCACTGGTGTAAGTCCAAGAGTCCAAAAGTTGAAGAACTTGGAGACTGATGTTCGAGGGCAGGAAGCATCCAGTATGGGAGAAAGATGGATGCCAGAAGGCTCAGCAAGTCTAGCCCTTCCATGTTCTTCTGCCTGCTTTTTTTGTTCGTTTGTTTTTTTACGGAGTCTTGCTCTATCATCAAGCTGGAGGGCAGTGGTGCGATCTTGGCTCACTGCAAACTCTGCCTCCCAGGTTCAAGCAATTCTCCTCCCTCAGCCTCCCGAGTAGCTGGGACTCCTGGCGTGCACCACCATGACCAGTTAATTTTTGTATTTTTCATAGAAATGGGGTTTCACCATGTTGGCCATCTTCTGCCTGCTTTTATTCTGCAGCTGATTAGATTGTGCCAACCCAGATTGAGAGTGGGTTTGATTCTCCCAGACCACTGACTCAAATGTTAATCTCCTTTGGCAACACCCTCAAACACACACCCAGAAACAATACTTTGCATCCTTCAATCCAATCAAGTTGATACTCAATATTAACCATAAGAGATAGAGATAGAGAGAGAGAGAGAGAGAAATACAGATGCAGAGAGATAGAGATATAGAAGTACACAGTTCCATCTCTCGTTCTCTTCAGTGCTTGACTCATTTCCTTTGGTTATCTTTATTCTTAGGCAGCCTCTCTGAACATAGTGACAATCTAGTTATCTTATGAACTTACAAAACAAAGAAAAATCCTTAATGGATCAAAAATGCCATTATCAAAGGTCCTGAATTGGCCCAAAGTAAACAAAGTGTCCCTTCCTTAACTCTAATTGTCCAAGGTAGGGACAGGTGCCTATTCCTGGAGCTGGAGCAGAACTGGACCAATCAAAGAACATGGACTGGGATGCAGGAGGTTGGTTCCAAAGGGAAAACAGGAGCTATTACCAGAAAAAGAAAAATTGGATGCTGGACAGGGGAAAATGGTACCCTTCCACTACAATCCTCTGTATCAGAGCAGACAAACATTTTCTGGAAAGGTCCAAGTAGTAAGTATTTTAGGCTTTGCTGACCATGCAGTCTGTGTCATAACTATTCAACTCTGACACTACAGTGCAGGAGGAGCCATAGACACTATGCAAAGGAATGAATATGGCCATGTTCCAAAAATACTTTATTTACAAAAACTTGCAGCAATCCCAGTTTGGCCGACAAGCTGTAGTTTGACAATTCTTGCTCTGTGTCATCAACAGGACTGCTATGATCTGAATATTTGTGTCATCCCAAAATTCATATGTTGAAATCTTAACCCCCAAGGTAATGGTATTAGAAGATGGGGGCTTTGGGATGTAATTGGAGCCCTAATAAAAGAGGTCCAAGGAAGTTCATTTACCCATTCCACTGGGAGGACACAGATAAAAGGCACCATCCGTCCACCAGAAAGTGGGCCCTCATCAAACATCAAATCTGCCAGTCCCTTAATCTAGGAATTCCCAGCCTCTAGACTAAGAAATAAATTCCTGTTGTTTATAAGCTTCCCAGTTTGTGGTATTTTGTTATAGCAGCCCAAAAGGACTAAGACAAGAACCCATATCCAGTGACAAGAGACATGGTTGTAGCTGTCTGCTAGACAATCTGCCATATGCTTTTAAATAGCGTATCTTAGCCATACGGTGTTTTAAAAGCCAACTCAAAGTTCTCCTTCAAATATTATCAAGAAACTGAATTCCCACTAATGACCAGTTACTATGAATATAGTAACAATGATAAATCTCAAATTAAAAGTACTATCAGAAGCTAAAGGGAATTATAAGAATCTTTGTTTTTGTGATGATTTAAACATGACAAAAATTAGATGACATTGAAATAATCTAATATTTCATTGCAAATATTCATACTTTACTACATCTAATTAAATTTCTGACAGTTGTTAAAATTGTCAAGCATCAATATTTCTTTTATCTAGGCAAACCACATTTTTCCTGCCTTACTAAATAAGAAAGCTAATACTTATAGAGACATATGAACAATTTTGTCCCTCACATCTAACATTTAAAATCAAATTTAATAACTCATATCTCTAAGACTTTTATAACAAAATTATAGTAGTAGAGTTGTTAAACTATATAAAACTCTAGAGTTCAAAAGTTGTATAATTATGACAATAAATACAAATTGTTCATGGTCTGTTATTTGTTTTTTATAGCTTGAATACATTGCAAACATGATCTTTCTTTATTACGGTTTTTGTACTGGCACTACTTAATTATATTTTTACTGTATTCATTTTTCATCTCCTCCTATATCTCTAAATTTAACTTTTATTGTATTGGTATCATAATTTACCAAACATGCATAATGAACACCATTCCCATCCACACAGTTTAATTAATTCCCTTCCAACATCTGTGTCATAATTATGTCAGTGTTTCCGATTACTTCTGTTAAATAAAAAACTTTAGACAAATTACATTTAGCAGAGTTTATTTGAGCAAATAACTACTCATAAATTGGGCAGCACCCTAACCAAGCAGAGGTCCAGATAGCTCCATTTAGGATTGTGGGTTGGTCATATTTATAAACGGAAAAGGGAAGTGACATAGGGAAGCAGCTTGATTGGCAATAGCTCCAGCATTTGCCTTATATGGACATGGTCTGATCAGTTGGCAGGCTGTACTTGGCTGAAGCTCAGCTGCTGTGATTAGCTGAAACTCAAATATTTGTTTCAAAAATATACTCTTAAGTTAGCATTTTGTTTACATACTCAGGTTGCAGTTCACTATGTACAGAGGTAGCTTTATGCCAAATTCAATTTAATTTAACACCCCCTGGGTGATATCATTTGGATGTGTGTCCCTACCCAAATTTCATATCAGATTATAATCCTCAATGCTGGAGGTAGGGCCTGGTGGGAGGAGACTCGATCATGGGGGCAGTTTCTAATTGCTTAGCACCATCCCACTAATGCTGTTCTCATTACTGAGTTCTCACAATAGCTGGATGTTTAAAAGTGTGTAGTGCCTCTTCACCCTTCCTCTTGCTCTAGCATAAAGACGCCTGCTCCCACTTTGTCTTCCACCATGAGCAAAACTCCCTGAGGCCTCCCCAGAAGCAGATGGTTCCATGTTTTCTGTACAGCCTGTGGAACCATGTACAGAACCAATTTAACCACTCTTCTTTATAAATTACCCATTTTCAAGTATTGCTTTATAATAGTGTAAGAATAAACTGATACAAAAAATTAGTACTGAGGAGTGGAGCATTCCTAAAAAGATACCTGAAAATGTGGAAGTGATGTTGGAACTGGGTAACAAGCAGAAGTTGGAAGAGTGTGGAGGGCGCAGAAGAAGACAGGAAGATGAGGGAAACTTTGGAACTTCCTAGAGAATTGTTAAATTGTTGTGACCAAAATGCTGTTAGTGACACAGACAATGAAGTTCAGGCTGTTTAGGTATCAGATGGAGATGAGAAACTTATTGGGAACTGGAATAAAGGTAACTTTTGTTGTGGATTATTCAAGAGCCTGGCTGCATCGTTTCCCTCCTTTACAGATCTGTGGAACTTTGAACTTGACAGTGATAATTTAGGGTATCTGGTGGAAGAAATTTCTAAGCAGCAAAGCATTCAAGATGTGACCTGGCTGCTTCTAACTGCCTATGCTCATATGCATAAGCAAATAAATGGCCTGAAACTGGAACTTATATTTAACAAGGAAGCAGAGGGTAAATGTTTGGAAAAGTTGCAGCCCAGCAATGTGGCAGAAAATAAACCTGTTTTCAGGGGAAGAATTCAATCTAGCTGCAGAAATTTGCATAAGTAAAGATGAGCTGAATTTTAGTAGCCAAGAGAATGGAGAGACCTCAAACGCATTTCAGAAATCTTGGTGGCAGCTCTTCCCATCATATTTCCAGATGGCTAGGAGGGAAGAATGGTTTCATGGGCCATCCCCAGGGCTCTACTGACCTGTGCAGCCTTGGGACATTGCTCCTGACATACAGGCTGTTCCAGCTTCAGCCTTGGCTAACTGGAGCCCAGGTACAGCTAGGGCCACTGCTCCAGAGTGTGCAAACCATAAGCCTTGGCAGCTTCTGCATGGTGTTAAGCCTGTAGGTGGATAGAGTGCAAGATGTGAGGCTTGTTAGCCTCTGCCCAGATTTCACAGGATGTATGGAAAAGTCTGGATATTCAGGCTGAAGCCTGCTGCAGGGTCATTGCCCTCATGGAAAACATCTATTAGGGCAGTGTAGGGGTGAAATGTGGGATTGGATTCCCCACAAAGAGTCCCCACTGGGGCACCATCTAGTGGAGCTCTGAAAAGAAGGCCACCATCCTCCAGACTACAGAATGGTAGATCCACTGGCAGCTTGTACCCTGTGCCTGGAAAAGCCATAGGCATTCAATGCCAGCCCAAGAGAACAGCCATGGGGGCTGAACCCTGCAAAGTCACAGGGGTGTGTGAAGCTGCCCAAGGCTTTGGGAGCCCACCCCTTACAACAGCATGCCCTGGATGTGGGACATGAGTCAAAGAAGGTCATTTTGAAGCTTTAAGATTTAATGACTGCCCTGTTGGGTTTAGGACTTGCACATAGCCTGTAGCCCCTTTCTTTTGGCCAATTTCCCCCTTTTGGAATGGGAGTATTTACACAATGCTTATACCCTCATTGTATTTTGGAAGTAACTACCTTGTTTTTTTTATTTTACAGGCTCATAGGCAGAAGGGACTAGCCTTGACTAAGATGAGAGTTTGTACTGTGAACTTTTGAGTTAATAATGGAATGAGTTAAGACTTTGGGGGACAGTTGGGAAAGCATGATTGTATCTTGCAACATGAGAAGAACATGAGATTTTGGAGGGGACAGGGGCAGAATGATATGGTTTGGATCTGTGTCTCCACCCAAATCTCATGTCAAATTGTAATCCCCAGTGTTGGAGATAGGGTCTGGTAGAAGGCAATTGGGTGCTGTTTCTAATGGTTTGGCTATCTCCCTAGTGCTGTTCTTGCTATAGTTCTCACAATATCTGGTTGTTTAAACATGTGTAGCACCTCCCTACTCCTTCCTCTTGCTCTGGCCTTGTGAAGTTCCTGCTCCCACTTTGCCTTCCACCATGAGTAAAACTCTCTGAGGCCTGCAAAGAAGCAGATGTTTCCAGGCTTCTTGTGCAGACTGTGGAATCATGAGCCAATTACATTTCTTTTCTTTATCAATTACCCGGACTTGCATATCTCTTTATAGCAGTGCAAGAATGCACTGAAAAACTGGGACAGAAAATATCCCTCAGAATAAGGGAATTTCTTATTTAGGTGACATTAAAAGACAAAAATGAAAGTGACAATTTTGGTAAAATGTGATCTTGTTTTCATGGAAATAGGGACAAAATAAACACTTTAATTTGCAAACAGAGTAGTGGGTTCTACCAGACAGATAAAGTCTCCAGTGAAGTTAAGTAATCTGGTCCAAATCAAACAGCTTATAGTGGAGTGGGTGTGTTTGTCTCGGACCTCAGGAACTACCCATCCTTTTATACCCTGTGGTCTGATCAACGTGTTAGTTATCAAAGTTGTGGAAAGTTGTTTTTCCTTTGTTTTTATTTTGTAGAACGGTTGTATGCTATAATTAATACCCCAGAGAACATCAACATTGTAGTTATTTGTGTTTTGTGTATTTGGGTAACTTCGTCACCCCTATAAAGTGAACACTCTTGCATGAATTCTTTGCTCCTGTGGAAAGCCTGGTGCAGAGATGTAGAGATGTTGGCAACCAGTTTTTCTTCTGGTCTTTACCCAACAAATAACTGCTCAAGTTGGTAAGCTGTTCTGAAATTCGGTGATGTGGTTAGGCTTTGTTTCCCTACCCAAATCTCATCTTGAATTATAATCCCCATAATCTTCATGTGTCAACGGAGAAACCAGGTGGAGGTAATTGAATCATGGGATCATGGGGGTGGTTCTCATGATAGTGAGTGAGTTCTTACAAGATCTGATGGTTTTATAGGAGCTCTTCCTGCTTCTCTTGGCACTTGTCCTTCCTGCCTCCTTGTGAAGAAGATGCCTTGCTTCCCCTTCGCCATTGGCCATGATTGTAAGTTTCCTGAGGCCTCCAGGGCCATGCTGAAGAGTGAATTAATTAAACTTCTTTCCTTTATAAATTACCCAGTCTCAAGCAGTTCTTTACAGGAGTACAAAAACAGACTAATACACTGTTTCTTTTGTATCCCCTCTGTAGATTACATATGAAAAGTTCTGGATAAATAGTAGTTCATTTTTATTTGAAATTGTACCTTGTATGCAGCAGATAGGACAATGTGAGTAGTGTTATGAGGTACAAAGAAGCATAAGCCACAGTCTTTATAAACAGGAAGACTGCCAATTTAATTGAAGAAATTAGACACATAAACATGATATAAACAATGCTACCAATCATCATAAATTAATGGTACAATACATACCTCTGCACAGAGTTTTCCAAGGTGTGAAACAGAAATCCCTTTTGTGGGTCTACACAATCAAACCTGAACTCAAAAGCAAATCTAAAACTCTGGACATAGTAGATCCCACTTGAGTATTCTAAATGCAGATTAGGATATAAAAGTGCTGAGAAATCCTGTGGTAAATAAATCTAATTCATATAAATCAGCAATTCCCAGTGTATTTGACCACTTACCCCTGTTTTAATGAAGAAAAAACATCATAAAACCCCTAGCTGAGTGTTCTTTAGACCATGTTTGTAAAATGCCACCCCAGAAGCTGCAAGATGAGTGAGGGCCTGATGAATGGGCATGATGTTCCTGGGGAGGCAGAATACAATGGGAGAGGGCGAGAGGTAAGGCAAGAAGCAGTCTTTCCAAGTCTGAGATGACACAGAGACTGTGGGCTCTTAATAGGTGGAGTGACTCCCACACACTCATGTACATCAAAATGGCGTCTTCACCATGGTGGTTCTTCAATGTATGTTTGACGAACTAACTTCACAGAATTACAAAACTGAAATTCCTATTTGGAGGGTAGAGAGTAAACCAAACTGAGTACAGCAGAGAAGCAGAACTAAGGCTGGGAAGGAAAGGGAAGGAAAGATCCCAGAAGAAGAGAAAATCAACACCTAGGGTTGGGCACGGTGGCTCATGCCTGTAATCTCAACACTTTGGGAGGCCGAGGCTAGTGGATCACTTGAGGCCAGGAGTTCAAGACCAGCCTAGCCAACATGGCAAAACCCCATGTCTACTAAAAATACAAAGTAAGCCGGGCATGGGGTGGCGCATGCGTATAATCCCAGCTACTCAGGAGGCTGAGGCAAGAGAATCGCTGGAACCCGGGAGGCAGAGGTTGCAGTGAGCCAAGATCGTGCCACTGCACTCCAGCCTGCATGACAGAAAGAGACTACACCTCAAAAACGAAAAAAAGAAAATCAACACCTAACTGAGAATCATGTGTGGGATCTGTGCTGCAGGTATTTCATACCCTGTCTCATTGAACTCTGACAATTACCTAAGGCAGAGAAGGATTATATTTAGAGAGAAAGACAGAGGTAACAAAGAAAGGGAAGAAATTCTGAACAGCAAAGAAATAGAAATGGCAAAGCAAAAGATGGCCATGGCCGGCCGGGGCTGGAATCACATGCAGGCAAGAGTGCAAATGAAGGAGAGGGGAAGCAACTTCCTCCAGAAACATTATTACAACATCTAAAAACTGATGGATTTTACTTTTCATAGCTCTAACAGACTCCAGATTTCTGAACTATTTTATCTTACTATTTTCTATAACATTAATAAGAATTACACTTTTAGGATAATTACCATGGTTATTCTTTCCTTTTAAAAAAGATGTATTCTACTTCCTATTTTCTGATGTTCTGATACCTTCCCAGGTCTCTATTTTCATACTTTAAAAATAATCTTTAGTAGTTGAATATGTTCCTTAGTTAATTCACCTGCAGCACCACATTTAATGCCATCTGGAACCACTAATTTTATTTTGTTTAAATTATCCAAGTATGCTCTTACCTGAATTTCAACAGCAGGTATTTTCACAAAGTCTTTATTATTTTATAATTTTCCAGAATCGTATTTCTTTCCTTTCCAGCACTTTACAAGGAATAATTAAGGCACTAGAAGAACAGAAGCCCTGTGAAATGTGCTACTTTGAGATTTCTCAATTTTAACAACAAATGTCAGTAAGAAATGGTTGAAACAATAGATTCTCACTTGTTAATTTTCTTCCACATGCTCAATTAAAAGCATCTTCCAAGATTATTTTAAAAGCTTTCATTTTCAAATCAGCAGGATACTGATTTAATCTACTTTGAAAGATATTTAATAAAGCACAGTCATAAACAATTATTTCAATATCTAATGGAGCACAGGTGGGCTTATAAGACTGGAAAGGGAAGCAGTGAGGACTGTATTCATAAAGGAGTGGGTCCTTTCCAGAATGATCTACACTAGAGGATTTAATCCCATGCTCTCAGGTGCTGCCCAGTCCTACTGTATTTGACTCCAGACACCAGGCTCCCATTGGAAGATCAACCTTCACCCAGTCTACACCATCCCTGACTCAGAAAAATTTAAAGAGCTCAAAAATCTAGCACTTAGTGTCTAACAATTTTCACCTCAAAGTCCTCTCCAGTCTTGCAACCCAGTTTACTACCTGGCTTCTGTCTTTCTCCTTATGCCTATGTTTTGTTTAAGTCAGCTTCGCAGTAACACTGGCCTTCTGGGACTAGGATCCCATCTTGCTTTGAACATCTACCAGCCGCCACAGCTTTCCCATCGTCTACCTCGTATCTACCTGCACCTGGACTCTGCCTAAGACTGAGCTCCACTGTTTAAGGATAGACTTTCCCAATGTCTGCTGCTTTTTGATATAAACTTCTACATGCCACTTGGTTTAGAGTCCTCACTATGTCCTTCTGCCTGCAGCTAGGATATCTCCCTACCTCATGTCGTCCACCACACTGGCTTTTTGGCTGAATTTATACTCACCAATTTTCCCATCCTCTGCAGTACATGCACTAAGTGTACATTCACAGTCCCTCCAGATGGCCATGCCAGGGATCAAAGCTCTTTTGGTCCTGATCTCTCACACTTTCGTTTATTTTAGTAACAACCTGCCAGGTTGATATAGTCTGAGCTCTAAAATCATCTATGATATCTAGATTAAAATGCAACTGACAAGGAGCAGCAAATGACCAGAAAGTGTGGTCACCATCATAAAGAATTTAGATTTTTCTCCTGAGAAATCTTCTCTATAAAAATATTGAGCAAAGAAAAAATAGAATCTGATTTTTAAATGATGAAGACCATGCAGGCAGCAACTGGTGAGTAATAGGTGCTCTCTGTCTTCCATGTCTTTCCTCTGCATTTTTGTTTCAATCTCCTCTAGCTTTCTTATCATGAACCACAGTTAAGATATTGTTTACTCAACCTCCTAGCTGTAATGGAAAAGAGAAATAAAATTCAGCCAAACTTGAATACTCTAGGAGGTGAGAAAGAGGTGAGACTAGAGGCAGGGAGGCCAGGAGGATGGCTGGAACCTTGCATTTGGCAACGAATCAATTGATGTACTAACAAAAGCACAAGTAACAAAAGAAAAAATAGATAAATTAGAGTTTATCAAAACTGAAAACTTTTATGCATCAAGGGACATTTTCAAGAAAATAAAAGACAATCTACATAATAGAGGAAAGTATTCACAAATCATTTACCTAATAAGGGTCTAGTATCCAGAATATATAAAGAACTCGTACAACTAAACAATAACAAAGGCACAACCCAATTTAAAATAAACAAAGGACTCATATAAACATTTTTTCAAAGAAAAAGATATAAATGTCCAATGAGCACATAAAAAGATGCTCACTCTCATTAGTAATTAGGGAAATGCAAATCAAAACCACAAAGAGGTACCAGCTCATACCCACTAAGATAGCTATAATAAACAGAATTGATTCTAATTTTAATTTGGAAAACAGAAAATAACAAGTGTTGAGGATGTGGAGAAAATGGAACATTAATATATAACTGCTAGAATGTAAAATGATTCAGCGATGTGGAAAAGTTTGGCAGTTCCTAAAAAGTTAAGCACAGAATTATCATATGGTCCAGCAATTTCACTCTGAGGTAAAGACACCACGCCACCCTCTGCCAAAATTGAAAACAGATACTTAAACAAATACATGTAGGTGCAAATTCATAACAACAGTATTCACAATAGCTAAAAGATGGAAACAGCTCAAATGCCCATCAATAGATGAGTGGATTCACAAACTGTTGCATATAAATAAATTAAAATTGTATTCAAAGTCTAAAATAAATGAGTCCTGATACACGCTACAATGTAGATGAACCTAGAAAATACGATGTTAAGTGAAAGAAGCCAGACAAAAAAGCTCCCATATTGTTTACTTACATAGAAATATCCATAATAGATAAAGCATATCAATAATAGGTAAATCTGCAGAGACAGAATGCAGATCGGTGGTTGCCAAGGCTAGACAAAGGAAGAACAGGGAGTGACTGCTTAATAGGTATGGGGTTTCCTTTTGAGGTGATGAAAATGTTTCTGAACTAGATAAAGGTAATGATTGTGTAACACTGTGACTGTAGTAAATGCCACTGAATTTCTAACTTTAAAAACGTTAAGTTTATGTCCATTTCATTTCAAATAGAAAATAACACAACTTTCCTCATTTCTATTATTGATCTGAGTCTCCATTTCTATTTGGTGATTAAAATATTAGATACCCTCAACAGCCGTTTGTGGTTTAAAGCTCGAAGTCTTGTGATAAATAGTCTTTTCAGGATTTTCAGGTTGATCTTTATTTAAACCATCATTCTTTCAGTGATCCCTCCACTTTTGCCTATTTTAGGGATGGTTCTCACCATATTAATACGGTGTGACTGGGGGGTGCGGGCAGGGTGGCTATGGTTGCTTCTTCCCTGGTTGTCATCTAACATCATTCGTTTTGGAAATTATAAGTAGTCTATCCTCCTTGCTTGGATAATGTGTGCTGATTACCCTGCTGGATGATGATGGGCCATTAACTGGTTCTGAGAGGTCCCAGAAGCACCTCCGTTCTTACACCCAGCTGAATGGCTGCCCACAGCCTTAGCTGGGAGGAGGCCCTCACCTCTAACACTTACAACCCTGGTTGGGCACTCAGAGACATTTGGTTATTGTACATGCTACCCTTGGGCATGCAGGAAAAGTCAGGGCCATGTCTGTGTCCTTCTAGATGCTGGAAACACCAGGGTGTTATCACTCTTGCCCTACCCTCCTGCTTTGGCCAGTGGAGAAACCTTCAGGGCTGCTGCTTTCAATGGTGGATCCGCAGTTATGTTAGTCAGGATTCTCCAGACAGACAGAACATGTGTGTGTGTGTGTGTGTATGTGTAACACAGAGAGAGAGAGACTGATTTTGAGAAATTGGCTCAAAACTGTGGGTGCTGACAAGTTTAAAATCTGTAGAGTAAGCTGGCAAGCTGGAGATTTAGGTAAGAGTGGATTTTACAGTCTTTATTCCAAAGGCTAGAAATTCAGGTAGAATTTCTCTTTGGTAGTCTAGAGGTAGGATCCCTTCTTCTTCGACAAATTTTAGCCTTTGCGTTTAAGGTTTTCAACTAAATAGATGATGCTACTCACATTGTGGAGAAAGATACGGTTTTACTTAAAGTCAAATGATTATAAATGTTCATCATATCTAAAACACACTTTTACAGCAATATTCAGATGGGTGGTAGACCAAATAACTGGGTACCATGTCCCGCCAAATTGAAATATAAAATTAAATATCACAGTCACATACAGCGAACCTGGGTCCTGACCTAAGAGTCTTCCAAGCCAGCTCTGGACAGTCCACCTGTGGGCATTTGTATGAGGGAGAATGCAATTCTGCTTTATTGTGTCCATTATTTTTTCCTGTTACATTTTTTTTTTTTTTGCCTGAATTCTAATGGATGTCTACTCCCTTATCCTTGTTACAGTAATTGGATACAGCATCCTGCCTCTCTTCTCCTGGGAAATCTAAGGGGCTAGAGAAAGAGAAGTGACTCCTAGTTCCCCTTTCATCTCCAAAATGTGTCACGCAAAACTCTTTTCTCTCTCTGACAGCCTGGAGTTCATTGGTATAAGATTTAGCATGTGGCCTGAAAAGCCTCTTCTAGTTCACCAGTTGTCTCCAGTCTTCTTGGTCTGCCATGGGCAGAGTGTGTCATCTGAGCTTCACCGGGATGTGCTGGTTGTGAGGAAGGAAGAGGAAACTGCACGTTTTTGTCTCAGGTGTTCGGGCCAATGCTCTCCAGGCCATCCTGCCGCACTCTGTTCCATGCCAGCCACATTCACAGATGGAGGGACTCAGTAACGTGATTCCAAACTCCTAGAGGAGCAAATTTGTTACCCCATATGGAGTTCTTGCCTGCTCCTGGTCCATATTATTCTCCACAATGTGAGTAGGCATCATCTATTTAGTTGAACCAGGATCAGTTCTTGCCTGCAGCTGAGACAGGAAGGAAGGGGATACATGGCCCCCTCCACAGGGAGATGCAATTTTAGATCCCTAGTGCATGTGCAGACATAAATCGCCTTTCTAAAATGACATACCGGTGTGCATGTGAGGGCACGCGCATGTAAGTTTGCAGGTAACAGGAACTAGACAACTGCTTGACACTTTCTGAAGACCAGAAAATGACTTACTGGGAATTATTGAGAATGAAATTAGAAATGTGAACAGCAGGTTTGTACTCATAAAATAATATGCTATGTAAGGATTTCTTATAACTATTTTTGCTAATCCTTAGTCAATTTTCCAGAATAGAGATGAGGATGATTCTTCCTTCTTTCCTTGCATATTCTCTGTACCCACTCCTCCCTTACCCTGTATGTCTGCTCCTGATATCAGCATTCTGATTACTTGCTCCTCCAAGGTATTAACCTCACTTCATGCACTTGATCAAAGAATAGTCCTGGTAAAAAGTTATTTAACTCAGATGCTGTTGCCTCCCCGCATCGCGTGCTCTGCAAAGTGCTGGCTGCCACTTTACTAGTCAACAGAAATGACTGTGCATGGCTGTAGTTCTTTGCTCTGAGCCAGTATTTTCTGCCAAACTAGCAGCTTTCTCTGCCAGTATCAATCTTCTCTACTTCATAGTGATGGGAGAAGGATATAAAGCTCTTTTTTGTGGGAAGACTTACTGCTACTTGCAGTGGTGATGGAAAAATTGTCCTACTCCCACCCATTGAATATGTTTCATCATCCTTTTAATTTCAAATTGCATATTGAGTAGAGGAGTTTCTGTATCTGTAAAAGTCACATAGTGAGATGTTTAACTCTTCATTTATTAACTTAATAGAGGATCTTATACAGTCTCTATAGTTTGCATGTTTGTTCCACAAACCTCATGTTGAAATTTGATCCCCAATGTTGGAAGTGAGGCCTAATGAGAGTTGTCTAGGTTATGAGGGTGAGTCCCTCATGAGTAGATGAACGCCCTCTCTTTGGGGTGACTGAGTTCTCGCTCTCTTAGTTTCTGAGAGTTGGATGTTGAAAGGAGCCTGCCACCTCTCCCCTGACCTTTGCTGCCTCTCCCTCCATGTGGTCTCTGCACATGCCAGCTCCCCTTCTCCTCCCATCATGAGTGGAAGCTTCCTGAGGCCTCGCCAGAAGCCAAGCAGATGCTGGTGCCATGCTTCCTGTACAGCCTGCAGAACCATGAGCCAAATAACCTTTTTTTTTTTATAATTCACCCAGTCTCAGGTATTTCCTTATAGGAACACAAGTGGACTAAGACAACAGTCTTCCCTAAGCTTCACAGGGATGCAGAGTCAAGGGCTCTCTTTAGTAGCAAGGACCTTATTAAAATAATTTTCCCCTCATTTTAAATTGAGTGTATTATCGATTATATATGATCATTTTCTAATGAATAAATGAGACCAACTATAGCCAGCATCCAAACTCCACCACAGGCCCCTTTAGCAACTGAAGACACCAAGGGCTCTTTGTCTGTCAGTGCCACCTGCGGTGGCCTCATCACTCTTGGTTTCTTGCCAGCATAGCTGCCACATTTTTGCATTAAGTATCAGTCATGGTCCTGGCTGCAGACAGAAGATCCACTCAAATGGGATTACTAAAGTTTGATAAAGGGACCTTTTATAAAACTGTGTGGAAGTTAAAGGAAGCCAGCAAGGGATGGTGAGGCACCCTGTGACTTACAACAGTGGAAGCCTTTGTCACTCCAGACCTGATGGGGGGAAGTGATTATCAGGACCTTGAGAGAGCCTTGTGCCTCTAAGAGACAGCTATGGAGACAGGCTGTGATGCCTTCCATGACCCTGCATGGAGGGGCCAGAGAGGGAAGTGAACACTGGGACCTTGGGCTCCAGTCTCCTCCTGGTGGGTCTCATCAGCCAAGCCCAGAGTGCCTCGCAGGGTGCCATGGATCTGGTCTATGCAGATCGGCCTCCTGAGGCTCAAAGCAGGGCACAGAAGGAGTAGAGAGTGCCTCAGGAGCAGCAAACAGAAATGCTGGGCGCGGATGAGGGATGGCCATTTCAGCCAGGTCTCTGAGTCTTCCTGCCCTGCCCTGCTGTCTGGATGATTCCCAGGCTCATTTATAGCCTCTCATCCATATCATAATGACCATGCTCCATAATGACCAAATCCCTCCTCACAGGAAAAAACTAGTGGGGAGAAAAGATCAAAGCCAACAGGGTCTGCTCATTCTCGTTGCTCCTTTAAAGAGTTGCTAAGGGTGCCTAAAGATCTGAGACTGACTCTTGGTCATGGTTACATACCCAACTGCCAATTCTGGTGTTCAGTGACTATTATACAGTCACCAACTGTTTATTGAGATAATACATGAAAGAATAAATAAAAGTGGTCTTTTCTCCCCAAAGTAGCTTCATCTACAGTAACTATATGTCTTAGAACTTCTATAACATCCTCATTTCAAATATTCTTACCCAGTGTTCCCATATAATTACAGTTATATTTGATAGACCAATTGCCCTGGTTGTCAGCTCTGAATACATAGTCACTGTAGCTATCCAGATTTGGTTTTAGCATGCCAAATATAGGTGCTGAGGGCAGAAATGGCAACTGATAGATTGCAGAGTTCATGTACTGGAGTTATCAATATCCTTGCTCAATGGCACATTGTAATACACCAGCCCTGAAACCAATTTTGTGTGTTTAAATGAAAGTACAAAAATCAATTACTAGAGAAGGATTATTTTTGTATTGCAACCTCTTGCCTTCCAGAGTAATTCAAAAATCATTATAGACCAACATATTCAGAGAAACACACTTTTTTACCTCTTTCCTGACAGATTTTCTCTTACAAAAAAGGGAGAACATGACAACCTGTTTATTGAAAGGTAAGGAATGTCTTTGTTTTACTGTTATTTCTACTTGAATCCACAGTGATTCTCTACTTCAATCATTACAAACTAAGTTGTCAAATATAGTCAGTTTAAAAGATAAGGAGAAACTAGCATCCTCATGCAGACTGTTATAAAACCATTTTTGTTCTATTCGTCACATTAGCATTCTATTGCCCTTTAAATGCCACAAGTTCAAGAGCACAGCTGTATAAATCCTGAAAATATTTCTTCTCATTAAAATAAAACATGAGGATACAATTTCCTAGGACATAGATGACAGAGAAACGGCAAAATAAGAATCAAAACAAGTTGGGTACGATTACACATAAGAGGCTGGGTGATTTTGCAATCAAAGCTTTGTCACTATTCTATCACTAAGCTAATCAGGAAAGGGTTTAATTTGTTTGTTAGCACCTGCTACTTTTCTTTTATCATATAAACCATAATTAGAAAAATGGAATTTATTCACTGAGGTGTGTTGAAATAGAAGTTGTGCCACTTCATTCTAAAGGAAGGATTCATGTCATAATGTATATGCTATTCTTCCTTCAGAAGTGCTTGCTACCTGTGAACAAACTGGATATCATTTCCAAAGCTACATTATCATAGTTACAGAGGAGTGTGCATTTACCAAATCACCACTACCTCAAAACTCACAGTAAGCTAAAGCAATCACAGTAGATTGATCTAAAAATTAGAATAGGAAAAGAGCAAAGAATAAATGAATTCTGATTTTTGTCAATGTCTCATATCCATGTTTTAGACCATGTAACATAAGGGCTAAAATGTAATTTTCACCAATATTCTCAATGATTTATCTCCAAGAACACACAAAAAGAAGATTTCGTTGCCTGTTCACTCTGATGGTAGTTTCTTTTGCTGTGCAGAAGCTCTTTAGTTTAATTAGATCCCATTTGTCAATTTTGGCTTTTGTTGCCATTGCTTTTGGTGTTTTGGACATGAAGTCCTTGCCCACGCCTATGTCCTGAATGGTAATGCCTAGGTTTTCTTCTAGGGTTTTTATGGTTTTAGGTCTAACGTTTAAATCTTTAATCCATCTTGAATTGATTTTTGTATAAGGTGTAAGGAAGGGATCCAGTTTCAGCTTTCTACATATGGCTAGCCAGTTTTCCCAGCACCATTTATTAAATAGGGAATCCTTTCCCCATTGCTTGTTTTTCTCAGGTTTGTCAAAGATCAGATAGTTGTAGGTAAGTGGCGTTATTTCTGAGGGCTCTGTTCTGTTCCATTGATCTATATCTCTGTTTTGGTACCAGTACCATGCTGTTTTGGTTACTGTAGCCTTGTAGTATAGTTTGAAGTCAGGTAGTGTGATGCCTCCAGCTTTGTTCTTTTGGCTTAGGATTGACTTGACGATGCGGGCTCTTTTTTGGTTCCATATGAACTTTAAAGTAGTTTTTTCCAATTCTGTGAAGAAAGTCATTGGTAGCTTGATGGGGATGGCATTGAATCTGTAAATTACCTTGGGCAGTATGGCCATTTTCACGATATTGATTCTTCCTACCCATGAGCATGGAATGTTCTTCCATTTGTTTGTATCCTCTTTTATTTCCTTGAGCAGTGGTTTGTAGTTCTCCTTGAAGAGGTCCTTCACATCCCTTGTAAGTTGGATTCCTAGGTATTTTATTCTCTTTGAAGCAATTGTGAATGGGAGTTCACTCATGATTTGGCTCTCTGTTTGTCTGTTGTTGGAACCTACAACATGGGAGAAAATTTTCGCAACCTACTCATCTGACAAAGGGCTAATATCCAGAATCTACAATGAACTCAAACAAATTTACAAGAAAAAAACAAACAACCCCATCAAAAAGTGGGCGAGGGACATGAACAGACACTTCTCAAAAGAAGACATTTATGCAGCCAAAAAACACATGAAAAAATGCTCATCATCACTGGCCATCAGAGAAATGCAAATCAAAACCACTATGAGATATCATCTCACACCAGTTAGAATGGCAATCATTAAAAAGTCAGGAAACAACAGGTGCTGGAGAGGATGTGGAGAAATAGGAACACTTTTACACTGTTGGTGGGACTGTAAACTAGTTCAACCATTGTGGAAGTCAGTGTGGCAATTCCACAGGGATCTAGAACTAGAAATACCATTTGACCCAGCCATCCCATTACTGGGTATATACCCAAATGACTATAAATCATGCTGCTATAAAGACACATGCACACGTATGTTTATTGCGGCATTATTCACAATAGCAAAGACTTGGAACCAACCCAAATGTCCAACAATGATAGACTGGATTAAGAAAATGTGGCACATATACACCATGGAATACTATGCAGCCATAAAAAATGATGAGTTCATGTCCTTTGTAGGGACATGGATGAAACTGGAAACCATCATTCTCAGTAAACTATCGCAAGAACAAAAAACCAAACACCGCATATTCTCACTCATAGGTGGGAATTGAACAATGAGATCACATGGACACAGGAAGGGGAATATCACACTCTGGGGACTGTGGTGGGGAGGGGGGAGGGGGGAGGGATAGCATTGGGAGATATACCTAATGCTAGATGACGAGTTAGTGGGTGCAGCGCACCAGCATGGCACATGTATACATATGTAACTAACCTGCACAATGTGCACATGTACCCTAAAACTTAAAGTATAATAAAAAAAGAAAAAAAAAAAGAAGATTTCGTGCTTTATCCTACTCTCCTTATCACAAATCTTGGCATTTTCTGCAATTTTAAATTCTTAATTCATCTTTCTTTTTTCATCTATATCCAGGTCCTTTGAACGCGCCTTCCAAAATCCTTCTTTAAACTTTCTTCTTTCATTTCTCCCATTTCTCATGACTGTTCTGGTTTGTTATATATCCAACTTACCTCCAGCCTTCCAGCTCTTTTCCCTGTCTTCTAATCCCTCCCTATTTTTTCTACTGCACTGTGATCAAAATTAGCTCTATGACATGTAAATGCAGGTATGTGTTTCTCTTGATAAATCATACTCCACTTCTCACTGTTGTCTATAACAGTGATTCCCAGTGAGAAAATCTATTATATAATAAATTTAATTATATATTATATATTAATTATATATTATATATTAATAATGTATAATTAATTATATATAATATATAATATATAACATTATATATTAATGTTAAATATTATATTATAAATATAAATATATTAATATTACATAATATATAATAAAATGTATAATTGATATATTAATTATATATCATATGCTATATATTAATAATGTATAATTAATATCTATATTATATATTTAGATATCAGTCTACTGTTTTCTTGTCTGTATGGGTTTGATATTTGATATTAGGGTAATAACTAGCCTTATAGAATGAATTGTGAAGTATTTCCTCTTTTTCTATTTTTTGGGTAGCTTTTGAAAGATATGTATTAAATTTGCTTTAAATGTTTGTGGAATTCACCACTGAAACTATCTAGGGCTGAGTTTTTCCTTGTTGTAAGATTCTTTTTTTTTTTTTTTTTTTTTATCTGAGACAGGGTCTCACTCTCTTGCCCAGGCTGGGCTCAAGCAATCCACCCATCTCAGCCTCCCAAAGTGCTACGATTACAGGTGTGAGCCTCCGTGCTCAGCCTGTTGTGACATTTTTCTTTACCAATTCAATCTCCTTGCTTATTATAGATCTCCTCTCATTATCAATTTCTTTTTGAGTCAGTTTTGGTAGTTTTCATCCTACTGAGAATCAGTTAATTTCATGTAATCTATCTAATTTGTTAGCATACTTTGTTCCTAGTACTACTCCCTTATAATCTTTCTTA
The DNA here is from genome assembly GCF_029289425.2 of Pan paniscus. Taxonomy (NCBI): domain Eukaryota; kingdom Metazoa; phylum Chordata; class Mammalia; order Primates; family Hominidae; genus Pan; species Pan paniscus. The sequence goes on from NC_073254.2 coordinate 185,340,805, forward strand.
TTTCTGGAAGGTCAGTAGTGATGTCCCATCATTCATTCCTGATTTTAGTAATTTGAGTATTTTCTCTTACTTTCTACACCAGCCTAGCTAAATGTCATTAATCTTGTTGGAGAAAAAAATAGTTAAAATGAAAAATAACGTATTTATGTAGTCTTCTGTATTTACCTGCCTTTTTGTTTTTGTTTTTTTTTTTTCTTTTGAGACGGAGTCTCGCTCCGTCGCCCAGGCTGGAGTGCAGTGGCGCCATCTCCATTCACTGCAAGCTCCGCCTCCCGGTTACCTAAGTATTTACCTTTATTGGTGTAGTGCTCTTTGTTTATGTGGATTTGAATTACTGTTTTGTATCCTTTAATTTCAGCCTGCAAGACTCCCTGCAGAATTTCTTGTAGAGCAGGTTTGCTAGTGACAAATTTTCTCTGTTTTTATTTTTCTGGGTATTACTTAATTTCTTCTTGTTTTTTCAAAACAGTTTTGCTGAATCTAGAATTTTTAGTGGACTGTCTTTTTCTTTTTGCACTTTGACTATGTAAACCCACTGCCTTATGCCTTCCAGGGTTTCTAGTCATTTTTCTCTTGATACTTCCAAGGGTTTTCTTTTTTTTCTTTGTCTTTGACTGTTGACAGTTTGGCTATGATATGTCAAAGTCTGGATCTCTGAGTTTATTTCACTGAGAGTTTATTGTACTTGATTTGTTCTACTTAGAATTTGAGTGTGTAGGTTAATATTCTTCAACAAATTTGAGAATTTTTTAGATGTTGTTTTTATTAAGTACTCTTTCGGACTCTTTATCTTCCTCATATTACTAGAATTCCTATTATGCATACGCTGATATACTTGGTGGTGTCCCACAAGGCTCTGAAGCTCTGTTTATCTTTCTTCACTCTTTTTTCTTTACATTCCTCAGACTGTGTAATCTCTATTGACAGATCTTTGAGTTCACCAGTTTTCTTCTGCTAGTTCAAATCTGTTGCTCAGCCCATCTAGTGTTGTTTTCATTTCAGTTATTTACTTTTCCTCTCCAAAATTTCTATTTGGTTCTTTTTCGTATGTGTAATTTCCATCTCTTTATCACTATTTTCCACTTGGTGAGACGTTATTATCACACTTTCTTTAATTCTTTACATATTCTTTATCTACTAATCTGAGACCCCTTAAGGACATTTTTCTGTTGACTGCTTTTTTACTGCTAATGTGGCAAAATTTTGTTTCTTCTCATATCTCAAACTTTTTTGTTGGAACCTGGACATTTTAGTTAATATATTGTGACAATACTGGTATTAGATTCCTTCACACATATGCACACACCTAAGATCTGTTTCCATTGCTGGTTTTATTTTTCTTGCTGCAGCTTGCTTGTTAGCTACTTTCCTATACTAAGTCTGTAGGTTCTATATATTGAAATATGCGGCAGTTGAATTCTCTGCTTACCCTTTTCAAAAAATATACTTGTTCTTATTTTTAACACTAGCTTCCTAGGAATCACACCTGGATCACTATAATTTAGTGGGCAACCAATGATGGTTGGAAGACTTCCTTTTGTGTTGCCTGTATGTCTTCTACCCTTTGCCAGTGGATGTGTATGGGAAGGCATGCCTGCAAACTTCAGGCAGTTTGCAAGACAGCCTTAGCTTTTACATCCTGCCAAGCATAACCTCAGTCAGCCAGAGGTGAATGACTGGGACCTGCTCCTTTCCAGTGTCTTTCCTGGTAATGCCCCAACTCATGCTCACACATCCCTGCCCATGCCTGCAGCCTTTTAAGTCACAGAGAATATTTCAGAGTGTTTCACGGTTCCTTGTTAATGTCTAGGTTTCCTTTAAAAAGCCCTCCCAGGGGCTTCTTTGCCTTCACTGAAATCACAGGCTTACACAACTGAGATATTGCCAGCAGTTTGCTATTATTTTGGTGGTGACCAATAAGATTAAACATTTAGACAAAATTAGAAAATGTCTAAAAAAGCAAAACTTTTCAGGACATATTCAAATAAAAATAGAAAACCTGAATAGCACTATTAAAATTAAAGTAAGTAAACACACAATTAAAACTTTCTCAAAACAAAAACTCTGGTTCCAGAGAGCATTGCCAATGAATTCTTCAAATTTTTAAGGAAGAAATAAGGACAATCTCATACAAAGTCTTCTGAAGAACAGTAAAAAAATCTGAATCTTGACAACAAAACCTAAGAACATTACAAGAAAGGAAACTAAGATCAATATCACTCATGAATATAGATGCAAAATTCTAAACAACATATTAGCAAATTGAATCAAGCAGAAAATAAAAAGAGTAATACATCGAGATATATCGAAATGATTCTAAAAGCAAGGTCATTTTAATATTGAGAATCAATGTAATTCATCAAATCAATAAAATAGGTAGGGGGATTTATAAAATTAAATCAATACACTCAGAAAACATTTTTATAATATACCTATGATAAAAATCTTTCAGCAAACTAGCAATAGAAAGTGAAAAATTAATCTGATAAAGCGTCTAAAAATACGTCAGCAAAACACATTCAATAGCAAAATGTTGAGAGGTTTCCCTCTGATGTGGAATATGTTAAAGGTTACCTACCAACAAAATTACATACAAATCTTAGACAATGGAGTAATGGAAGGAACAGAAATGAAATTATATGAATAAAAATATCTTTTACATTGAGTTTTTTAAATTTGACTATGATGTATCTAGATCTACATCTCTTTGATTTTGTTCTATTAGAGTTTATTCATAGAGATTGAATCTGTAGAATTCAAATTAAACTTGTGGAAGTAAATCTAAAATTATTTACAAGAAGTATAACTATGTATTGGAAAATTCAAAAGAACCTATGAATAATGTATTAGAATTAATAAGTATGTTTAGTAAGGAACCTATCTAGGAACTTTGCTACAAATATAAAAATATAAAAGTAAAAATGCCAAATTTAAAAACATTTTTCATACCAGCAACAAACAATAACAAAATGTGAAAAGGTACCTATTCCCTTTTACTTTCTTTTCCTTCCTAGACAATTCAGTACTAAAGCTGTCATGTATGGCAGAGCAACATTGCTGCCTGCTTGGGGAAGGGGTGGCTTGGTGCGGAATCTGGGAACCAGAGCAGCAGGAGGAAGAAAGAGACCCATAGGAAGCATCCACCATGTGGCCTCAGGCCTCTGCAGAGGAGGAGGCCTGGTGGGCGGCTCAGAGTACAAACAAGGTGCAGAGGGTGTCCAAGCATTGTAGTGACATAAAGTGGGACATCAGAGCCCAGGTGTAGTAAACAGGTTAAGCAGAGAAACCAGGCAGACAGATAGGCTGGCCCATGGGACCCGAACCTGCAGGGACCCTAAATAGGATGACGAAGGCACCTATGCAAAGGGTAAAGGGTGCTGGGCAGAATAGGATATTAGTTACAGCTGGGGATGGACCAAATAAGTAAATCAATTCAAAAGAACGGCAGCGGGTTTTGTAATGTCGCAAAATGAATGAACAAATATGGAAAAAGAGAAGAAAGCTAAAATAACACTGTAATGTTGGATCAGAATTAGAAATGTCAGTGCATACTAACATATTTCAATCTATAAAGATAGAGATGTGCGCACACACATATATACATACATGCATAAATAAACTTCTACATATTCCCTAACTTTGTCCATTGCAGGCCTAGGAGTGGCCATATTCCCAGTGGTGCACAGATCTTACATTATCAATGTACATTTTAATACTATTAATATACATTTTAATACTATTATCCTACAAAAAAGAATGATGGATCCTTGGATAAAGGGCTGATTCTTAGGTCGGTGCAGGAGAAGTAAAAAATGTCCCATGAATATCTTGTTATGTACTCTTGAAAGCAAAAAGGCTCTCAAACAATGAATATATCGAAAGAACCATTTTGAAGGTATACCTGTTGGCCAAATTGAGGACAATTTGAGCATCAAAATAAATTAAATAAGTAAATGGAATTCTAATCCACTAGGTAAAAGAGAAAACTATGAATCTTCAATGATGTGCATCTCTAAATACATACAGACAAGATATTTACCTCATTTGAAAATACCTCCCCATAGAAAACACTCATTAATTACTAAGGGAAAAAAGAATAACTTCACAGTGGATAAGCCTGGCAGACACCACATTCATCAAGTAATCAAGGCAGTAATCATTAGTAATAGAACAAATCAAAATTGCAAGCCTCCTGATAGAATACAAAAGAACAACAGAGCATCACTACAGTTTTATTTCTGATGAAATACGAATCCTGAATCCATTTCTGAAGAAATATCAGACAAATCCCAATGAGGAACATTCTACAAAAACACTGGGCCATGATCCACAAAAGTGCCAAGTTAATGAAAGTCAATAACTAAGGATCTCTTTCTGACAAGTGAATGCGACATGTAAATCTCAGCTCGATTACTTTGCTGTAGGATGTTATTGGGAGAACTAGACACATAAATAGGATCTGAGGACTAAATATTATTACTATGCCAATGTTAGTTTTCTGATTTTGATAGCTGTAGGAGATTTTGTGTTTATGTAGGAGAACATCATTGTTCACAGGAAATGAACACTGAACTATTTAGGGGTAATGGGACATCAGGTAAGCAAACTACTTTCATAAGATTCTGAGAATAAAATCTTTCTTTCGAACTTTTCTATAACTTTATTATTGATTCAAATGTTTTAAAAAATGAACAAAATACCAAAATAGCATTTTTAAATAATGTGTATTTCTATTAAAAATGGGCAAGACACCGTCATGTTAATCACATGTCAATTTTCTATACAGAAAAATATATAACATCAATAAAATAAATGGAAATGGAAATATATGCAATGATGTTAGTTCTTTCCCATATTGTTAGGTAGATAACATGAAGCCCTAATAGAGTTTCCAGAAAATTAATATTTTGGTGGAAATTCACAAGTTGTTTCCAGAATGTATATAAATGAAAATGGCCAACATTAAGATAAGCTACTGGGTTTTGAGAAGTTTACAAAGTCATAGTAACTAAGAGAACACGTTATTGATACAAGGATAGATAGAAATAGAACAGAACAGGGTAAGAGGCCAGAAATAGAGCCTCTTATAAGCGGACACTTTTATTACAACAAAGTTTGTACCACAGAGCAGTAGAGAAGGAGCAGTGTTTTCAAAAAATTATGCCTGGTCAACTGGATATCCACTTGGGGAAAAGCAAAATGACTCCTGGCTCACCACCAAGCAATCTGTACCTTGTGCATTGCCAATCTAAATGTGAGAGGAAAACCCTTCTTAAAGAGCCCCTTGAGCAGTGTTGCCTGATAGAACTTGTGTGGTGATGGAAATGCTTCACATCTGCACCCTCCACGATGGTAGCCACAGCCATATATTGGTTTTGAGCATGTGAAATATGGCTAGTGTAACTCAACCACTGAATTTTTACTTTGTTTTTATTTTACCTCATTTATGTTTAAATATCCACATGTGGCTAGTGGCTGCTATATTAAACAGTACAGTTCTAGATAATAATGGAAGAGAATATCTTTATGTCCTTGGGGTAGGCAGATATTTCTTGATAGAACACAAAAGCGTTTTCCATAAAGGAAAAAACTGGCAAATAAGAACTTCTTCTCATTAGAAGACATCATCAAGAAACTGAACGTAAACCAACATGTAGGAGTTATTGCAACACACAGAGCTAACAAGTTCTCAGTCCTGAATCAATCCCATAATCATTAGAAACTTACTAAAGAAAATGAGTGTGGAATTAATGGACAAATGGCTTGAACAAGCACTTCACAAAAAGGATAGCCAATGAAGTAGTGCTTTATATCGGTGTCATCAGGGCACTTCTAATTGAAACCACCATTAAATATCACTACACACCCACCAGAAAGGCTAAAATTTGTAAGACTCACAGGACATGTGGCAGGGTTGTGGAGTGACAGTCGCACTCCAGTGGTGGTAAATCGGAACCCACTTTATAAAACAGGTATTATCCACTAAAATTAAATGTATGCAAGCCTTATGAACAGCAATTCCACTCTAATGGATATGTCCAATGTAAACGCATGCACATGTGTGCCAAGAGTCTTCAGCAAGATGTGTAGAATGTTCCTCAACTTGGGTTTAGCTGATATTTTCTCATGATAAAAAAAATTCATGGTATGTGGTAATAAACTGTGAAATACAATGAGTATTACAAAGTAATGAAAAAAAAATCACTGCATACAAAAACCTGAATAAAACCTGCAAACATAATATTCAGTGACAGAACAGGATACAAAGGATACATTCAAATGGTTCCTTTGGTGTCATCTTCAAAACAGGTGGTACCTGCCCATCATAGTCAAGAAGGGTAGGCTGTAACTATGAGAGGACCGGAAGGGGCCTCCAAGGTGAGCAGAGTGTGCAGTTTCAGGCCCGGGTAGTGGATACCTGGGTTTCCTCTCATGTGATCATTCATTCGGATGCATGCTTAGGATTGCTTACTGCCTTTTGGTTGGTTACAGGGCAATACAAATTGTAACATCATTACTGTAAATTCCTAATCATATATTTATAACATTTACATGCTGTGTGATTTCTTCCCATAAGCCAGCTATCCTAAGCCTAGTTTTATGACATTGCTACTCCTGCCAGTTTTTTCAAGAGCATGGTTGAATGTTTCCATGATCCTCAAAATTAAATTTATTCTTTTGAAATAAAAAAATAAACTTGGTATTATGATTTCAGTGACACTGAGAATATTACAACATTCCATAATAATTCATTCTTTTATTTTTTTTCCACAGAGAATTTGACTCTGCATCCCCTAAAATAGTGGTAGGCACTGCTTTAAAAGAATGAAATGGCTTATTCTGTCAAATGGTGATCGAACCCATTTTAACTTTGCAGGATGAATTTTATGGTGCTGACAACTTTTATAAATGATTTCTGGGCTAAAATATTGAATTAGTATTATTATCCTTCAGTGCGTCATTAGAAGTTTAACGAATGTTTTTAACACAGATAACAATGGACACTGTTATCCTGGTAGACATATAAAAGAAACCATTATCTCACCACTTTAATGTCCTTCTTTGCTTTAGTTCTCTTAAAATCCTTCCAAAAGAAAAATGTGTCTACCTCTCTTCATTCTTCATGCCTCTCCGGGGCTCGCATTAGTTGCTAATTGCAGTTTCCTGTTTTATCTCTTTTGGTCCACAGGGAACACAGACCTTTTTGTGACTTCTTCTCTGTATTACCAGCCATAACTTGTTATTTATTTTCAACATGTATAATGTGCCACCACTGCCAAGGGAAAATTTCTCTTAGATGAAAAAATTTCCATAAAAATGGATGTTTGCATTTTAATTGTAGGTGATATGGCTACTCTTATTCTTATCTATGCCAGAGCTAAAAAATAAAAACAACAAAATAAAAATGCGATAGGAAAAGGCTAAACCATAAGCTCATACACACTCTCTCCTGGTGTAAGCTGCAATAACTGACCGTAGCATGAGACGTTAGCAGTGAGTTAGATCAAAATGATATTTTTTCTAACATTAATAGCTCAGAGTAGCCCTCATATAAAATCCAAAGACTTGAGTGTTTTTTGAATTATGATTTCTCTGGAAAACTTTGCCTTAAATTTCATTTGTGGCATTTTGAAATATATTCCAATGAAACCTGGAAAGAATTGTATTTTCCACACACTTTCGCACCTTCCTAGTCTTTCTCATTCCCTCTTGCTATACAACCTCCCTCTTGCTTACAAAATGGACTCTTTTTTTTACAAATTAGGTATTTCTGGTCTATCAGAACAACAGATTTTAAAAAATGAAAAGATATTTCCACTAAACAGCCCACTGCTGATACAGTATAGAGAGTTTTGTCATACTTCAGAAACCTCACAAAAGAATTACCTGTTTCTCTTATAGAAACTAATTGCGTCATTTTGGTAGAGTTTCAACTTCCTGGAATAGCAAGAAAACCAACAAATCACTCCTTGGCAGAATTGTTCCTACATTGTGCCATCTGATACAATCCATTAATGCCATTGGAGAGCTGTCACAACCAGCACTTATGATGTGCGTGTTTGTGTGTGTTTTCTTTATATTTTAGAGGAAAATAAGAAAAGGAATTTCTCCTCTTCTAATTAGTAAAAAATAAACAATATTTTCTTTGAATATTCTTCAAACTTTTTTCCATCATTGGAACTAAAGAAGTAGGAAAAAATGTGTATTTCTTGTAGTTTTTTTTTTTTTTTTTTTTTTGAGACGGAGTCTCTCTCTGTCGCCCAGGCTGGAGTGCAGTGCAGTGGCACGATCTCAGCTCACTGCAGGCTCCGCCTCAAGGGTTCAAGCCATTCTCCTGCCTCAGCCTCCTGAGTAGCTGGGACTACAGGCACCCGTTGCCACACTCGGCTATTTTTTTTTTTTTTTTTTTTTTTTGTATTTTTAGTAGAAACGGGGTTTCACCGTGTTAGCCAGGATGGTCTCAATCTCCTGACCTCGTGATCCACCCGCCTCGGCCTCCCAAAGTGCTGGGATTACAGGTGTGAGCCACCGCGCCTGGTCTTCTTGTAGCATTTTTTAATGGAGACACTGGAATCATTGTGATTTCTATGGTGCACTAAGCTGAAGCTGTTAACGCACCACTCTAAACAGAAACTTTATATTTTTGCTTTTTTTCTTCTGCCATGTCTTCACCTCTCTGAATTTTCATACTTGGTAAAGTTGAAGAAGAAAAAGGAAAAGTAATTGCACCTCGAAGTTTACCTCTTTGCTGAATTTCTTTAGTTATTATTTCAGCTATTTGTGCTTTGAAAGAGTTTTCCTCCCACATGAAATGACTTTTCCATCTGCCTGAACTTCTGGAGATAAAAAGTGAAAAAAGTGCCACAGATTTCATATCAGAACTGTAGTGTGGGGCCTGTGAGGCTCACGTGTGTAGGAAATAATGAGGCTTCTTTTGTTTTGTTTTTGTTTTTGTTGCTGCTGCTTTCGCACAGTTGAATCCAAGTAGAAAATAGAGATAAAAAAGGAAATGCAAGTCAAAGGTAATTGGGGGTTCACTTTGTGTCATGAGATATTTGTTAGCCCTTTTCCAAAGCTGATGTAATTGTTAGGTTTTTACCTGTCTGTTTAGTAAAAAGACACAAAAATAGTTGAAATAACAATAAGTTAACATCGATTTAAAATCCGGGTCCTTCAGTTGGAAATTCAGAAAGATTCCCTAGGACTCCTTATTTATTAAAGATTTTTAAAATTTAAAAGTCTAGCCATTAATCTTTCTGAACATGACACTTTTCAGCCATGCCAGATTTTTCAGGCTGCCACTAAAGAAATCAAACAAGGGTCAGAACACAGTAAACACAGAAACTGTGAAAAGAAGAAAACCTATGCATCGCAATAGAGAATATCCAAAAGCTACAGCACCTGTTTTCCAGCTGGGACTTAGTTTTGCAATCCGAATTTTATCAACAAGCCCAGCCATATCCAGGCTGCCAACAGAGATCTTCTGAAAGCAGAAAGAAACCAAAGTCTGCATGGGAATAATCTCAAGCTCTAAAATGAAATCTTAAACTCTATCAAGACATTTTAGCCTCTGAGTTTGTTTTTTTATTTTGTGTTTGAGAAACAAGACCATGCATTTCTCCTTACAGATGAAATTAGGCATGGCTGACCTCAGTGGGTAGCAACTGTGCCCTTATCAAAAAAACTACATGTGCCAGGCACTAGCAGGCAAGAGGCTGCTCACTGTCATCTGGTAGATGATGGGATGGAAAGAACACGTCTGATTTGAAAGCCAGGCCGATATGCCAGTGCCTCAGCAATTATCATGCCCATCTGCTCCTTAGCTTCCAAGCTTCTGTGCCTACACCTATGCTGAGAGAGAGAGAGAGAGAGAGACAAAGACAGAGAGAGAGACAGAGAGAGAGAGAGACCCTTCAGGCATCTCACTGGCATTTAGCATACAGGAAATTTAAAGCTTTGGATATACCTTATATGAAATCAACTGGGGAAGGCCCTTTTAAAAAGCATGACTCCTTAATAGATAATTAACTTAATGCATATATTTCATTGTCCCTGAGCACTTCATATACTGGTGATCTCAGCTCTGTGAAATATACTTATTTGGCATATTCAGAAGAAATTTCAATAATTACTCAGCTATCTTTTTTCCTATGCTTATCAAATTGCACATGATAGCTATTATCTGAACCTATTCTAGCTCATGACTATGTGTATAGATATGATACAGAAAATTCACCAGCCAAAATTATTCAGGAAAACATCCTTGGGAAATTACCCAAGTTTATTCAATAGAAACTAATAATACATTCAAACAGTTTTTGAAATGCATAATATTTATAAAGAACTAAATATGTATATATTACATATATGAGTCAGTCATTCTAATCAGTAGCTAATTCACATATGTATTGAGCATTTATTTTGTGCAAGACCCTGTGAAAAATATACTAGACATAAAATATAAGTAAAACTTGCTTCCTGCCTTCAAGGAACTCACATTTTAGCAGGAAAGATAAAGAAAATGCATTAACAACCCTAAAGCATGATAGAATATAGTAAGATCAAGGAGTATGATGAGCGTATGGTGAATTATAAGTGGAAAACCTATTCTGAATCACGCTTTAGGTTGGCACTCCAAAGGCTATGGTCAGGCATGTTATAGGGTCCAATGATGCAAAAAGAAAGGAAACCTAAGAATTTATCACTGCTACTCAAAAGGAATTTCCCAGTAGGATAGATGAATGGAGATTGTACTTAGCTAGTAATAGAAACCCTTACTATCCTTCCTTTAAAATGCAAAGAATAGGTTCATTTCATGTAACAAGTTGAATATATTTCTAATTTCTTAATTATGTTTAATTAACATTTTTATGGCCATTTGAACAAAACTAGAGAAAGTGGTAAAATGAACCTATATCCCAATTTTTTAAATGTCTAAGACTTTTACCTCAATTCTTTCAATACACTGTCTACTGTGGTTTTGGAAAGGGAGCAAATCCAGACTATTTTAAAGCAAATTCAGACAACATGTTATTTTAACTGTTTGAAATGTGTGATGGCATTGGGTTGTTTTTCCTGTTGACTTTCCCACTGTTATGAACTGAACTGTGTACCCACAAAATTATATATGCATGCCCTAACCCCCAGTACCTTAGAATGTGACTGCATTTGGAGATAAGGCTCGAGTGGGTAATTAAGTTTAAATAGACAGATGATAAGGATGGCGGCTTAAACTAACATGAGTGATGTCGTTATAAGAAAATGGAGATACTCCAGGGATGCCCAGATAAAAGGCCATGTAAGGACACACAGAGAAGGTGGCCACCTGCAATCCCAGGAGAGTAATCTCAGGAGAAACCAAGCCTGCTGGCATCTTGATCTTGATCTTGGACTTCCAGCTTCCAGAATGTAAGACAATAAATGTCTGTGTTTTAAAGTTATCCATCCTGTGGTATTTTGTTATGGCAGCCCTGGCACATGAATATCCCTACATTCTGGATATGACATGTTTCTCTGTGCCCTGTATTTTCTGCTAACTGATTGTGGAAGATGCTGAAGTGACCTCCAAGTGCAGTGATCACCCCGGCTGCCATGAGTAATGGTTGACAAAGGCTCGTGGTTGTCCCCTTTTCTGGAGAACCACCCAGAACCTGTAGAAGAACCCACTTCACACCTGTTGCCCTAAAGCCAATGACTGCCTGACTTGGGGGCATAAAACACTGGCCCATTTGACCCATGGGTGGAGTGAAGGCAAGTCTCTAGTGTGATCCAATCCCCAGAGCACCGTGTGTCCAGCCAAGGTGCAGCTGTGGTTGAGAGTGGCTTACTCAGCTCTTGCCCCTGCCCTGTCTTGCTTCACAACCTCAACTTTTTCCTGAAGAGCAGCCTCTCAATAAGGCACATGCACTATGTACTTTATTAGGAACTGCACTCAAATGCAGCTGGTGACAGTGGAAGTCCTAAGACAAAACTCCCAGGCTGCAATTTTAGACTCAGATCCTGGACAGACCTGGAAATAAGGAAGTGTCTGTGCCTGGCAGTAGCTGGAGCATGGACAGCACCTAGCAAGCACCCCTGTAATTGTTCAGGTTTCACCTGTTATCATCTGGAGGCCGATCCACACAGAAGGTGTTTACCAGGAACTATTCACACACCTGCTCTTGGAGTTTCTCTTGTCTTAAAAAAATATATGGGGAAATGAAATTATGAGGAGTGAGGGTTTGAGTGGATATTGCTAAGAGCTGTGGATTACTTAAAAAGAGTAAGCCACAGGGTCAGAATATTAATTACAATTTACAGCATAATGTGTAGGTCAGTAAATTTCCTTGATAGTATTTAAATAGATGATCACTCCTGCAGCCAGAGGCAAACAGAGATAAAAACCAAGCAGAGAACCTAATTTTAACAATGGAAAAACTCCAAGGGAGGCTACACTAGTGGTCTTTGATGGCTTCTGTGCTTTCTGGCACAAAAAAGTTTCCAAAGCTTATACTGCCCATAGACCTAGAATCAGCCATTGCTCTAAGGAGCCCTCATCTCTTTCAGTGGAAAATGGTATTTCACATCTTCAATCTGGATTTAAGGCTACTCTGAATTTGGATGGGAGTGTAAGTCCAATAGTCAGACAAAATTAGTTATTTTTTAAAAAAAGTATTGCTTGTTAATGCAGAAGGGGAAGCAAACACATCCTTTTTCACATGGTAGCAGCAAGGAGAAGTGCCAAGCAAAAGGGGGAAAAGCCCCCTATAAAAACATCAGATCTCATGAGAACTCACTCACTATCATGAGAACAGCATGAGGGTAATGGCCACCATGATTAAATTACCTCCCACCGGGTCCTTCCCACAACACGTGGGGATTATGGCAACTACAATTCAAGATAAGATTTGGATGGTGACACAGCCAAACCGTATCATTCCACCCTGGGCCCCTCCCAAATCTCATGCCCTCACATTTTAAAACACAATCATGCCTTCAACAGTCCCCCAAAGTCTTAGCTCATTCCAGCATTAACCCAAAAGTCCAACAGCAAAGTGTCATCTGAGACAAGGCAACCCCTTCCGCCTATAAGTCTGTAAAATCAAAAGCAAGTTCATTAGTTCCTAGATACAATGTGGATACAGGCATTGGGTAAATATACCTGTTCCAAATGGGAGAAATTGGCCAAAACACAGGTGCTATAGGCCCCATACAAGTTCAAAATCCAATAGGGCAGTCATTAAACCTTAAAGTTCCAAAATGATCTCATTTGACTCCACGTCTCATATCCAGGGCATGATGATGGAAGAGGGGGCTCCCATGATCTTGGGCAACTCTGCCCCTGTGGCTTTGCAGGGTACAGCCTCCTTCCCGGCTGCTTTCATGGGCTGGCATTGTGTGTCTGTGGCTTTTCCAGATGCACAGTGCAAGCTGTCAGTGGATCTATTGTTCTGTGGTTTGGAGGATGATGGCCCTCTTTTCACAGCTCCACTAGGCAGTGCCCCAGTGGGGACCCTGTGTCGGCTCTGACCCCACATTTCCCTTCCACGTTACTCTAGCAGAAGTTCTCCATGAGGGCTCTGCCCCTGCAGCAAACTTCTGCCTGGACATTCAGGCATTTCCATACATCTTCTGAAATCTAGAGGGAGGTTCCTAAAACCTCAATTCTTGACTTCTGTGCACCCACAGACTCAACACCACATGCAAGCTGCCAAGGCTTGGGGCTCACATCATCTGAAGCAATGGTTGGAACTGTACATTGGCCACTTTTAGCCACAGCAAGAGGTGAAGCAGCTTGGACAGAGGCCATCATGCCCTAAGGCTGCATAGAGCAGGGGGGCCCTGGACCCAGCGCATTGAATCATTTTTCCCTCCTAGGCCTCCAGGCCTGTGATTGGAGGGGCTGCCATGAAGCTCTCTGACATGCCCTGGAGACATTTTCCCCATTGTTTTGGTGATTAACACTCTGCTCCTTGTTTCTTATGCAAATTTCTGCAGCAGGCTTGAATTTCTCCCCAGAAAAAGGGTTATTCTTTTTTATCATATTTTCAGGCTGCAAATTTCCTGAACTTTTATTATCTGCATCCTCTTGAATGCTTTGTCACTTAGAAATTTCTCCTGTGAGATACCCTAAATAATCTCTCTTGAGTTCAATGTTCCACAGATATCTAGGGCAGAGGCAAAATGCCACCAGTCTCTTTGCATAGCAAGAGTGACCTGTACTCCAGTTCCAAAGTTCCTCATCTCAGGACCATCTGGGACCATCTCAGTCTGGACTTCGTTGTCCATATCACTATCAGCATTTTGGTCAAAGCCATTCAAGGAAGTTGAAGTTCCAGACTTTCCCACGTTTTCCAAATGTGTAATTCCAAATTTTCCCACATTTTCCTATCTTTTTCTGAGCCCTCTGAACTGTTCCAACTTCTGCTTATTACTCAGTTCCAAGGTCATTTCCATATTTTTGTGTATCTTTACAGCAGCACTCCACTCTTTGCTGTACCAATTTACTGTACTAGTCCATTCTCATGTTGCTATGAAGAGATACCAGAGACTGGGTAATTTATAAAGAAAAGAGATTTAATTGACTCACAGTTCCACAGAGCTGGGGAGGCCTCAGGAAACTTACAATCATGGCAGAAGGAGAAGCAAACACATCATTTTTCACATGGCAGCAGGAAGGAGAAATGTTGAGCAAAAGGGGGAAAAGCCCCTTATAAAACCATCAGATCTCATAAGAACTCACTCACTATCATGAGAACAGCATGGAGTTAATCACCTGCATGATTCAATTACCACCCACCAGGTTCCTCCCACTGTACGTGGGCATTCTGGGAACCACAATTCAAGATGAGATTCGGGTGGATACACAGCCAAACCATATCAGTATTAAAGTAGCATCATTGGGGTAATACTCAAGGATCGTTGTCTCATGCCAAAGAAATCAGGGACACAGACACACAAGGAGTGAGGTTAGGAACAGAGGTTTAATAGTCATAAGAAAGAGAAAAGCTCTCTCCTACAGAGAGGGGTCCTGAGTGAGTTTTCCGGTCCATGGCAAATGCAAGGGGTTTTATAGATGAGCTTGAGGAGGCAGTGTCTGATTTACATAGGGTATGAAAGATTGGTCAGTCCAGGTGTGCCATTTGCATAAGGTGTGAAAAACTGGCCACCCACACCCTAATCTTTTATTATGCAGACTGGTTCTTTACCTGGCCAGTGCCATGTTACCTGTTCCTTTACTGTGCACATGGTGACAAAGAAAAGGGAAGGTGGAGACTCCATGTTGAACACACCTGGCCCTCATGTAGCCCTTTTCTATTGGCACAGCTACCAGCATTCACCCTTGCAAGCTTCCAGCTTTCTTATCTATGTTTGCAGCGTGATTTTTCAGGCTGCTCTTGTTAAAAAAGAAATAATTGAGAGGCTGCTTTTTGCTAAAAGGGAAATTCTGCCAAGGACTCTTTTACCCTCACTATCTGCCTAAATATTTTTTCTATTTCCTGTATCAGTATCATATCAAATGACTTCCAATACCTACATAAACTTAAAAGCATAAATTGGAAAACCCAGAAATGTGTCCCTTATAAATCTTTCATCAAATATTTAAAACTGTATGTATCCATGGCAAATCAATTTCAAGAATTAAATAACGAAAGGTGCAAGAGATGCAATGATATAAACCAAAGTAACAAGATGGAAAACATAGGCATTCTATTTACAGTTGATATGTGATAAAATATTGTCCTTAATCAAATTCTTTGTTGACCATGTACTACTTCTAGTATTTTCTTTACAATTTGTACAAAAATATTCATAGTGTTCAATGTATAAAGGACCACCTCACAGTGAAAGAGAAGGAAATATAAATTATAAAACTCAGTGTTGAAAGAAAACTTAGAAATGAACTACCATGACTGTGTGGTCCATGGTCCTAATTACACATGGGGCTTACTACAGAGGTTACAGGGAGGTCACAATATTATCCCCTACACCCAACTTTGCACTAGAACAACTTAAAATCACAATGCATGAGAAAAAATATGTGTATTTTAAAAACATGACAGAACATAAAATATGAAAGCATATGAAATTAGTTCTGGTAAAATGCAAATCACTATTCCATTGGCTCTGCAAAGGTATAAAATTTATAAATATTATTATTAAGATAGAAAATATCCATAAAGAAAAATTAAAGGTGTAAACCTGTGGATGAATGCCCCACTATCACAGCGGATGTGCCCCCAGTGCCAACTCCTTGTAACTCCACTGGCAAAACCACATTATTTATCAAAATGCCGAAGAGTTTGTCTCCCAACGGTCACCTATCCTTCGCTTCAATATTTGTTGAACCCTTTATTTGTTGGGTACAACTAATTCTTTCTTCTAATGGTCTTTCTCAACATAGCCCTACCCAAACCTCCTCATTCCCCACCCCATCTCTCTACCGCCAGCTTAGCACTGTGGACGTAACCATCTGCCATTTCAAGATATAGACTTATTTTTCTTAACAAACTTTATTTTTGATCACATGTTTAACGTTTATTCACAGTTCAATTTATTCCTTTTTGTGAAAAAAATACATAATTTGTCAAATTAAGTTGTATTAAGTTATTTCTTAGTTACAGCTCTACTTAGCACTTTTAGTCTTCATCTTTCTTTTAACTATAAGTAACTCACAACTCTCAATGTGTTTATGGCCAGAAGTCAAGATACTTTTTAGATTTCTTAACTAAAGCTAGAAGACTGACAATGAAGTTCAATCCTGGATCAATGTCCAGCAACATCATATAACAGGAGGAAAAGCTTGGGACACTGACTCCAGCTAAAGTTTAAAAGACAAAAACCAAGACTTTAATATCCTAAAATTAAAGTAATGACACTCAATTGAAGGACACAACTTAGTAGACATGGGTGGGTTGACTATGTGTGTGTGTACATGTGTGTATGCATGTGTGTATATGTACTTATGAGACAAAAGTACTCAAAATGTACAAAAATATCTATGTACACAACTGGATTTCTGTTGTAGATAATGATCAAATATTGATGTAGGAAAGAGCTATTAATAAATTATTGATTTAGATGAGTAAGTTTATTGTATGTGGGTTTATTTCAAGGTGAATTTTCTTAGGATTTAATTTCCTAATGAGAGGCGTAAGACATTCAAGCAATAGTTGGATTTCACACTTTTTAAGAAATCCAATGTGTATAAAATGCATATATAATAAATTATACCTACTAACAGATGCTAATGAGAGAAACCAACACAACACCTGTTGTGTAAACAAACAATTTGCATTAGGAAATGAACTTCAGTGAAACATCTGTACTGGGTGGGTGATTGAGCAAAGGAACAGAAAAATTCACATCATTTTATTGCTCCTGGTTTCATCACTCTATTCTGAATTCCTGATGCTTTTTCTAGCTTAAGCTTATTCATCAAAGATTTGATAAGGTCCTACTATATGCTTTACTGTATTAAGTGCTTTGAGGAAAATCCATATGAAAATTAGGTCCCTTCCCTCAAGAAGACTTTTACAAATTGCAATAATGCAAGGCAAATGCAATATGTGATACAGTGGAAGTACGTACAAAATACTAAGAATATAAATGCAGAGAGAGTGATATCAAAGGCATTCTATGAAGCTTAATATAGGCAGATTCACTGTGATAGGGGGATTAAGGAGGGTTTCCAGAAAGATTTTACATGGAGTGAGTTCTTCAAGCTCAGACAGGATTGGAGGAAAGGACACTGCAGATAAAAAGGCAGAAAGAGCAAAATTATAGATCATGTTTAGGGAATGAAAAATGTTGCAGTATTACAGGCTTTTTTATGTTTATCTGTACCCTATATTTTTTTGTCACAAAATATTTCGCTTTCTGAATGTGTTTAGAAACTAGGGACTGTGAATTAAGGTTTTAATAAGGAATGAAACAGCAGAGGCCAGACTGTGAAAGACGGCAAAGGAAATCCGGGTAAGATAATTTATTTTATCATGTAATAAGATAATATCAAAGTTCTTAGAACAGAGAGTAATTAGATCAAGCCTGCTTGGAGGCAGGGAGAAGAGAAGGGAGTATTGCAAGCAGCTTAGACACCATCTCTGAGGTACAGCATTGCTGTCACACAGTGAGCACATAACCACATGCCAGGACTGTGCCATGGACCGCCCCTTAAATCCCCTCAACAGCCATGTGTCAGCAGGACTATAAGCATTAGCCTGCCTTTCAGATGGAACTGAAGCACTAAGAGGATACTGAGGGGTAGAGAGAACAAGTTATCTGTTGGTCTAACATGATGAGCATATGTAGCTCATGCCTTCAAAACCTGTGCTGCTTCCAAGGGGAGATAAGTGATTATGAGCATCAAGGTCTACTCAAATATTGGACCTTATGATCTTGAGTTCCTCTAAATTGCCTCTCACCATATTTCCATTAGCCACTTCACCAACCTCCAGTCCATCCTCATTATAACAAAAATTACCTCAGTCTCTCAGTGCTGGGTTGTTCTCCCCAGCAAACTTCCAGTGGAGGCACTGCTCATCATGCCATTGTTTGGTTCACAGATCCTTACTGCCTTGATCTTTTTCCCATGCCAACCCATCAAATCCATTCCCTTCAGCCTCTCTGAACATGAGCCCGCCACTCTACGTAAAGGGCTATGAAAATCTTCAATGTCCTGCAGACATCACTCAATCAACTGTTATTTCCTCAGTAGTAACTGAATGCTCAAAACTGTGCTAAAATAGAAAAAAGAAAAATAAAACCTAAGAGGCCAGGCGTGGTGGCTCACACCTGTAATCCTAACACTTTGGGAGGCCAAGGCAGGCAGATCACTTGAGGTCGGGAGTTCGAGACCAGCCTGACCAACATGGAGAAACCTGGTCTCTACTAAAAAGACAAAACTAGCCAGGCTTGGTGGTGCATGTCTGTAATCCCAGCTACTCAGGAGACTGAGGCAGGAAAATCTCTTGAACCTGGGAGGTGGAGGTTGCGGTGAGCCGAGATTGCACTCCAGGGCAACAAGAGTGAAACTCCGTCTCAAAAAACAAACAGACAAACAAACAAACAAACAAACAACCCTAAGGAACAGATGTTGCCTTTTGAACAGTTTTATTCCATTCATTAGAAAGATAGCTATATGTATTAGTCTGTTCTTGCACTGCTATAAAGACATACCTGTGACTGGGCAATTTACAATGATAAGAGATTTAATTGACTCACCGTACTGCAGGCTGTACAGGACGCATGGCTGGGGAGTCCTGAGGAAACTTTTAATTATGGCAGAAAAGAAAGAGGAAGCAGGCACATCTTCACATAGCTGGTTGAGGAGGAAGAGAGGGAGGGAAGAGGTGCCACACACTTTTAAACAACCAGATCTTGTGATAACACAATCACTAGCAGAAGAACAGCACCAAAAACGAAATCTGCCCCGATGATCCAATCACTTCCCACTAGGCTCTACGTTCAACATTGGGGATTACAATCTGACACGAGATTTAGGTGGGGACACAGACCCAAACTATATCACTATGTTTGTAAGATGAGCACAAGAAGGAAGACAAATATGTCTCTGTGTGTGTCTTCATTCCTGTGTGAGTTTTAACTACCAAGCCTGTTCTCAAAGCCCTCTTCATTCATAAATGTCTGAACATTAACAGGATGGATATAGTGGGCAAATGAATATTTTGAATTCCTAAATAAAAGATTGTCGATAGATGAAGTCAACTCCAGAAAGTAGATTCTACCTAGCCCTAAGACCAATATGGCTAGGTGCTATGAAATGTTAGAGTGAGGATGGAAGATATAGATGTGAATTGTTTAAGATGGAACATATGGAATAATCTAATGGTTACAGACATCAAGAGAGGCGCTTCCTAAGTGTTTTCTGGAAACAAAGAAAACTTTAGGAGTTCTCTGAAGTATATGTTCTTTGCAAAAAATATTTGTAATGCCTTGCCTGTTTTAAGCGAATTAATGGTAGCCTAATATTTCACCTCTCCCAAAAGAGTTAACTTTTTTTCTAAGAGAAACAATGAGATTAACAATGTGAAGATGTGACGACTGGGTTCAGTGGCTCATGCCTGTAATCCCAACACTTTGGGAGGCCAAGGCAGACAGATCCCTGGAGCCCAGGAGTTGGAAACCAGTCTGGGCAACATGGTGAAATCCCATCTCTACTAAAAATACAAAAAGTTAGCCTGGCATGGTGGCACATGCCTGTAGACCCAGCTACTCTGGAGTGTGAGGTGGGAGAATCACCGGAGCCTAGGAAGTCGAGACTGCAGTGAGCCATAATCTCACCGTTATACTCCAGCCTGAGCAACAGGAGTGAGACCCTGCCTCAAAAAAAAAGTTTAAAAGTCTGTCTTATATTTCTGAGTGTTTACGTGGATTTAAACTTGCTTAATCATTTCAAGCCCCACTTCAAAGAGCAGATACTAGAGCTCTTCAGATTCACAGGCCTATTTCACCTCTTATATGTGGAAGCACTGAAGAAGGTCTCACACAACAATCACTCAGTAGGGAAGTAGAGGTCACAAAACTAAGGACAATCTAAAGACTGGCTTGTTGTTTAATAAGAAACACTAAAAGAATGTAGTATTGATATGAAAAACAATTCTCTCCTAATATTGGCTTTATCACTAAGCATCTCTAATATTTTCAGTACACATTTTCATATGGACTTTTTATAGCCTTTATATTTTTAGAACAGTTTTGGTTTCACAACAAAATTGAAAGTATAAAATTATCCTATGTACCCCCAAATGGACTTCTAAAAAGCCTAAATAAATAATTTTTCAGTGTAGAATTTTCATAATTGAGTTAAACGGAAGGTATATCCCAGTCATTATTCTTAGTTGCACACAACATAATCCAGTCCATATGCTTTTAACAGAAATGTTTTAAAGATATGAAAGTGGGCATAGAGGTTAACATAAAATAGAGAGTTCAGAATAGAGTCAAGAAATAAACTCAGACATGTATAAAAATTTTGCCAAGATAAACGAATGTGTAAAAGAAAGCCTTTTCAACAAATGCTGCTGAAACATCTGGAGACATGTAAAAAGAGAGAGAGGAGGAGGAGGAAGAGGAGGAGGAGAAGGAGGGGGAGGGAGAGGAGGAGGAGAAGGAGGATGAAGGGAGGAAGGGAAGAAAGAAGGAAGAGAAGAAAGGAAATCTCAACTTTTGCCTTACTTTGTAATCTAAAGTTAAAATGTATCATAGAACTAAATGTCAGACCTAAATCTACAACATTTTTAGAAAAAAAGATAAAAATAATTTATGATCATGAGCTAAGAATAAATTTCTAAGACAATAAGCAAAAAGCACAACACAGATGGTTGAAGATTTGCTTTCCACAAATTTAAATATTTTGCTCTTTGACAATCATTTAAAAATGAAAAAGACAATCTGCATACAGAAGCAAATACTTTACAGAGATAAATATTTAAATATAAATATTATTTCCAATAAATATCTTGTATCCAAAATATAGTATATAGAGAACTCTTACAAACTCAATGATAGAAGACAAACAACCAAACTGAAAAAAATGGACAAAAGATGAAGACCTTTTTTCAAAGAAAATATACCAGTGCCTAATAAGCACAAGCGGCTCCACACCAGTAGTTATTAGGTAAATGCAAACTACAATTGCAGTGATACACCACTACATCTGCACTACGATGGCTGAAAATAAAAAGAGTGCCTGTGTTATATGTTGGCAAAGATATGCAGCAACTAGAACTCTCATACATTGCTCGTGGTTATACTAAACAGTACAACCACAACCATTTTGGAAAAGAGTTTGACATTTTCCTGTAGTGCTAAGCATTCATTTACTATACTTTAAACTTATTTTTACACGAAGGCTATTCATAGCCACAAAAAATTAAATGACCCAAAAGTCCATCAACAGGCAAAGGGACAAACAAAATGTGATAAAACCATACAGTGGAATATTATTCAACAATAAAAAATAAAAACCTACTAAATAGAAAGCAACATGGAAAAAATTCAAAAACATTACAATGAGATACCACCAGACAAAATAGAAAGTCGTAGTGACAGAAAAGATATCAGTAGTTGCCAGGAGTGAGGGACCCTGGCAACTACTGATATCTTTTCTGTAACTGAAAGGCACAGAAGGGAACGTTCAGATTGGTGAAAATGTTCTATATCATGATTATAGTGGTAGTTATATGATCATGAATATCTACAAAAACTCACTGAATTGTAACTAAAAATTTCTGAATCTTTTTATATTCAGAAATTCTGTAACTTCTGTAACTTACACCTCACTAAAGCTTAATTTACAAAAACAAAATACAAACAAACACACACACACAAAGCCAAATCCATGATTTGAAAGAAATTTACCCATTTTTCCTGAAGATCTTCACTTGAAGCACAAAAAGAAGTATGCATTCAAACATAAATTAAATAATGTTTTTCAGCATGTAAGGAATAATTATGATTTAATCTATAGTCTGAGTGTATCTAGAATTTCATTGTCCAGTATAGCAGCCACCAGTACCTTGGGGTCTACTTAAATCTAAATTAATTAACAATAAAAAGAAGTCAAAGGTCCTCAGTCATGCCCTGCACATGTCAAGAATTCAATGGCCACTGCAGAAAGGTCTAATTGGATGGCACGAATCTAAAATGCCTCTCAAGGAAAGCACATTTTTTTCCAGATCCAAATGGAAAAAGAGGTTAATTCTCCATTTTTTCCAGGCCTATACCAAATGTAATAGAAGCGGAAGTATGTAGAACTAGCATATGTCTAGGCTAGGGGGTGGGAACTAAAATCTCTCCACATTTCATATCTTTAGAGAGAGAGAAGTGATTGCTTCAGAGGTTTCTGGTTAGAACACAGGCAGGTAGTCATGGAAAGTAACCAATTCTGCCATGCAGTCTGACTAGAGCCCTGAGATGAAGGTCTGTGGAGTTGTGAGCAGAGTGAATATGCAGGGAGACGTGAAGGCAGAAGGAAGGGCAGGTTTGGCTGGATGCTTGCAATCTCCTCAAGCATCAGGATTCATTGTCTTAGTAGAATTTCTCCATAGGCAAAAGGTCGATTCCTTCCCGTTTATCTCTCTTTCTTTTTAAACTATGTGCCTAAGAACTATGACATGCTCCTACCAGAGAAATGTGTGTTTACTGATTCTCAATTCAATGAGTTCATGGATAGGAATGCTAATTATATGAAAATAACATATCTCATATGGACTGTCCTTGGATTAAACATAAAAGCAGGCGCCAGTTCGTAATAATCCTTCCCTTTGGGACTTCTGATAGTTTCTACTATGTATTTCTGAAGTAAACTTTATGTGCAGTGATGATTTGAATGTTAATGTCTTGCCCTTTTATAGAATCTGTTTTCTAAATTTCTCATGATGTAAAGACTGAATATTCACATATTTTTCATTTCCGAATGTTGGAGCTTTTTCTAAAAATTGTTCAATAGTTATAATGCAGTTTTCTGCTTTAAAGAGACATATAAGATTATTATTGTGGAGAAATTCTGTGAAACAATGGTATGTTATTGGGAAATTTTTAAATTAAATATTTTATTCATTTTACTTCCCATGCGTTCAAATTTCAAGTGGCGCTTCTTATAAGTCCTCCCATCATTTATGAGATGAAGCTGCCGCTGGGAAGGCTGACATTTCTCAAGGGTTATTTATCAAGCCGTTGGGTGTGTTTTCCATTTTTATTGCTGGTCATGCTCTAATGCCTCTGTAGAAGAGATAGCAAAATTGAAATTGGATGCGTCCTATCTCTCCAGCCAGCTGAGAGCTGGCAACCCGGAAAAAAATTGTAGTATGTAGCTCTCCCTCTTTTAAAGCAAAGACCAGAAGTATCTTAACTCCTGGGAAAAGATAGACTCCACCGCCTATTTGCAAATGATAGCAGGTCCAAACTTCTTAACATACCATTGAAGGACCTCGGATATCTGACTTCTACATAACTTTCTCAGCTCAACTCCCACTGTGTCACCAGCATTTCCTCAACATCCCCTTTTGTGTCCTATTTACTCTGCCTCTGAGTTGCTCCTCATACTCTACTCTCAACGATTTCCACCTCCACTTCTGCTCTGCCCATGGAATTTTTTCAGGATTAATCTTCAATAGTCTTATCTCTAATGAGTCTACTTAATAAATTAGCAGAAATTGTCATAAAGGAATCATTTGCTAGTGAACATATATTCGGTCATATATAATAGAGAATATCAGTTAATGCCCCCGAAAGATGATTTACTAAGCAAATGTCCTGTTCCATACACTTGCTTTCAGTCACAAGTAACAACAGCAACAATAAAATAATCAAACATTGATTTTAAAAATAAAAGATTTATTTATCTCCCACAAATAGGAATACTCAGTGCAGGCTGATACAGTGGTTCAGCAATATAAAGGGTTTGGGCTCCTTTTATCTTCCTGCTCTGATATTTTACTGTGGGACTGTGGTTCCTTTGGCAACAAAGTTCTAGTCCACCTCCACACATCCTTCTTATTCCAGGTAAGAAAAACGGGGAAAGGGAGGCAACATTCAGAATGGTGGAATAAGAACCACTGAAAATATGCTTCTTCATGAAAGCAATGAGAACACCAGCAAAAATGGCAAATCAACGTTTTAAGAACTCAGCAACATTAACACAATCTAGATGGGGAGGAGAAATCTGATTTCCTGAGTTGCCACATTGTATTATTTAAAATTTCCATTTTTGACGAAAACAAATACAAAACATGCAAAGAAATAGTACATTATGACACATGTACAGGAAAAGCTAGTAAGTCGAAACTATCCCTGAGGAAGACCAAAGTTCAGCCTTACTAAAAAAGAACATTAAATCATCTGTTTCAAATATGTTCAAAATCTAAAAGCAACCATGTCTAAAAAACTAAAGTAAAATATAAGAGCACTGTTTCACTAAATAGAAATTATCTTTTAAGATAGGAAGTAGAAAAATGTACCAAATAGAAATTCTAGAGTTATGTACAATAACTTAACTGAGATGTTTAGAGGCTCAACATTAGATTTGAGGTGGCAGAAGAAAAATCAGGGAACTTTAAGGTAAGTCCATCAATATTGTCCAGGCTTAGGTACAAAACTAAGAAAGAATGGGAAAAAATGAACAGAACTCAGAAATATCTGTGGGACACCATTAAATGTATCAAATGCACTTAATGGTAGTACTAGGAAAATAGGCAAGAAAAAAAGGGACAGACAGAATATTTAAAGAAATAATGTCCAAAAAAGTAACAAATTTGGTTAAAAAATAATCTGAACATCTGAACTTGGAGTTCAATAAACTCCAAGTGGAAAATATTCAGAGATCTTGACAAATACACATCATAATCAACCTGTCAAAGACAAAGAGAGAAACTTAAAGCAGCAAGAAAGAAGCAAATTGCCATGTACAAGATCGCCTCAAAAATATTAACAGCTGATATCTCATGGAGATCAGAAGATAATGGAATAACACACGCAAAGTGCTGAAAGAAAAAGAATGTGAACCAAGAATTCCTAATTCAGCAAAACTATTTTTCAGAATGAAGACGAAATTAATACATTTCCAGATAAAACTGAGTTTGTTGCTAGCATGCATCTTTTAAGGAAATATTGAAGGGAATTCTTTAGTGTGAAATGAAAATACACCTAGACAGTAACTTAAATCCATATAAATATATATGGTAAAGGCAACTATGTAGGTAAATATAAAAGACAGCATAAACAGACTTTTTGCTTATAACTATTTTATCCTCTTATCTAATTCAAAAGACAACTGCACAAAATAATAATAAAATTATGTTGATTAGTTTGTACCATATAACATTAAAATTGGTATTACAACAATATTACAGCAGAGAGTAAAATCCATAGGAGCAAAATTTTTGCATACTACCAAATTTAAATTGATATTAATAAAAACTAAAGTCTTATAAATTAAGATGTTAATTGTAACTCCCAGGGGAACCTATAGGAATTAATTCAAGAAATATATAACAGCAACAGGGGAATTAAACTGATACACTATAGAATAGTTAACTAACACCAAAAAAGACATTAATGGAGAAACAGAAAAACACAAAAGATATAAACTATACAGAAAACAAATAGTAATTACAATAATTGATTTTACATTACATTAGTAATTATATTAAAAGTTATTGGATTAAATACTTCATTTCTAGGACAGAGATTGGTAGAATGGATTAAAAGAAGATGATCCAACAACATGTCAAGAGGAGCACTTTAGATTTAAAGACGCAAGTAGGTTAGAAGTAAATGTATGGAAAAGTATATACCATGTATAGGGTAATGAAAGAGAGCTGGAGTGGCCAAATGAATATCTGAAAAAATATACTTTATTAACCTTTTTCACTAGAGGAAGAAAGGAAATTATATAATAACAAGATTAATCCATCAGAGAGAAATAACAATTATAAACATATTTGTACCTGAGAACAGAGTCCCAAAATACATGAGGCAAAAACTAACAGAATTGAAGGGTGCAATAGACAATTCAGAGATAATAGTTGAAGACTTCTATCCCACTTTTAATAATAGCTAGAAAAACTAGGCAGAAGATCAACAAACTAGAAAAAAGAAATTTTTTTTCAGTAGTTTTTACTGGAGATATTTGGTATAAACATAATTAAAATGATAGTCTTGTTGTATTCCCAGGTTATACATGGAAAAGAAATAAATTACAACTTGCAAACAAATGACATCAATAAGTAGTTTATATTCACTAATTATAAAATATGAGATGGTATAAGTCATTCAAAATGAGCTCTGTAGAAAAAGTCATTAAATTATTTTATAAGTGGATGTTTTGTTGCTTTTCACAATTTTGTTTGAAGAGGAGTTCAAATTAAATTAACAAGTATCAAAAGAGAAAAATAGCTATCATATTACATGAACATGTAATTGAGAAACAGATGTTGCTTCCATGTATGGAAAGAATATGACTTGAAAAAGGGATTCTTATGACCAAAGAGCAACTAGGGATGTAAACAATGAGGAAAACCAAGCTTGGCTTCACCTGCAAAAACTATTGGAAAACATGCAGCTCAACTGGATTCCAATGTAAAACCAAGGAAAGGAAGACTTGCAAATCTGTTAAACAATGAATATTCTGTTCTTAAAGTCATAGTTTCAATACATTTTGGTGTGATTCCAAGATTGTTTTTTAATCCTAGGAATAGCAACTTCATGGTATGTTTTTGAGTTATTGCATATCTAAAAATGTCTTTAATGTTTTTCTGCATGAGAAGACAACTTCTCTGAGCATATAGCTTTTGAATAACAGCCATTTACCACACATGCACAAAAATGTTGACTATATCTTGATTGTCTTCTGAAACTAGGTGCAGAGGAAACGATGGAGCCAACTTAAATTTTCCTACCTGTGAATGTAAAATAGTCAGTCTTCTTTAACACCTACAGAATCTTTCTAAATTCTTTTAACTAAAAAGAAAAATACCATAGTGGGAAAGGCTGCGTGTATGTGTTGGGCGGTGGGAATATAAAAATTCTCTGTACTTTCTGCCCAACTTTCCTATGAACCTAATACTACTTTAATAAGTAAAGTCCATTTAAAAAGAAAGAAGAAACTAGGGGTGATGGCTCATGTCTGTAATCACAGCACTTTGGGAGGCTGAGATGGGAAGACTGCTTGACCCCAGGAGTTTGCAACCAGCCTGGGCAACACAGTGAGACTCCGTATCTACAAAATATAAAAAGGAAATTAGCTGGGCATTTTGACACAAGCTTACAGTCCCAACTACTTCAGAGGCTGAGGTGGGAGGATCACTTAAGCCCGGGAAGTTGAGGCTGCGGTGAGCCATGATTGTGCCACTGCACTCCAGCCTGGGTGACAGAGGAAGACCCTGTCTCAAAAAAAAAAAAAGAATGAAGAAAAAATATCTGCATGGATTTGAGAGTGAATCTTTCCCCACTTTTAATCCGAAAATCCAGTTATCATTTGGAGCTCTTTCACATTGCCTTAATTGTACTCTTAAATTTTTAAAATTTCACTGCAACTCTTTAATTTATGCATCTCTGTATTACCCTACTGAGATTTCCAGCTTCTCTCTTCTCTTCTTATGCATTACCACCCTGGTTTCTTAGACTTCATTTTATCCTACAGCCTATGGGGGAGGTTAAGCATTTTTCCACATTTTCTTCCTATTTATAGAATACAACAGTTGCAAAGTTTGTTAGATTTCCTCTGTGACTCAAGGTGTTATTCACTTGCTGTGATGACTAATGTTATGTGTCAGCTTGATTGGGAGACAGTATGTCCAGATATCTGGTTAAACATTACTTCTGGGTGTGTCTGTGAGATGTTTCCAGAAGAATTTGAGTTGGTGGACTGAATAAAGCAGATGGCCCTTCCCAATGTTTTTGGGCATCATCCAATCCATTGGGGGCCTGAATAGAAGAAAAAGGCAGACGAAGGAGAATGGATTTGTCCTCCCTCTGCCTGCCTGCTTGAGCCAGGATACCAATCCTTTCCTGCCCTCAGTACTCCTGGTTCTCAGGCCTTCTGACCCAGACTGCAATCTACACCATTGACTCTCCAGCTGTCAGGCCTTCAAATTGCATAGCTGGCCTTTGTGGGTCTCCAGCTTGCACACAGCATATTGTGGGACTTCTCAGTCACTCTACATTACCGCATGAGCCAATATCCTATAATAAATGTCTTGATTAGATAAATAGATAGCTAGATAGATAGCCTATTGGCTCTGTTTCTCTGGAAAGCTCTGGTTAATACACTTGCCCTTTTTGTATTTCATAGAAGGTGTTTGTTCGCTTGTTGTTAGAAAAAAAAAAAAAAAAAAGCAAGCTCTAACCAGAATCATTGTTTCCCAGCAGTCAATATATGTGGATTCCTTCTGAAGCATGCCACAATCCCTTTGGTGTAATCAAAATTCCTCCTTAGATACTCAGGTTGATGTGCATAATTTTATCCTATTTCCTAGTGTTTATAGACATTCATATATTTCGGCTTTGTTGGGCTATGGCTGGATTTCTTAATAGTTTCAACCAACAAAGCACAAGACCAACCTCAGATTCCAGTATGCACTGCTATAAGGGTTCCTCCTGATTTCCCCATTCTTTGCAGTCCTTTGCCTGTGAAGTCAACGTTCTTCCCTCCACCCCACCTGCTTTATGCCTTGTTGTTGTCCACAAAAATGATTTTTCAAAGCAGATGATAGAGGTAAAAACACAGTAAGGAAGAGGAAAAGGCACTTTAATTGTAACAATAATCAGCAGGTGAAAATAATAGAAATGATCCCCTAGTCTTGGTGCTATTGATCTAGCTTCTCTAAGACTGATGGTATATAGTGGACAAAGGCCAAGTAACAACAATTTGTGGAACAAACACAAATGGCTGATAGTAATATGTGGGAAATTCAATCTTGGTAGTAACCAGAGAAATGCACCTTAAAACAAGGGTACATTATATTTGTCTCTGATCTTAGCAAATATTTTAAAGTGAAAATAGTGATTGTGTGAATGCACATTGTTAGTGAGAGTGCAAATCAGTGAAGGGTTTTTAAAATTCTTACATCCTCTGAATCAGTAATTCTACTTCCAGGAATCTATTGTAAAGAAAGTATAATAATAAAATGTGATTCACAACATTACTTATAAAAAAAACCAAGACACCAATAACAGGAAAATGGTTAAAATGAAATTTGGTGCCGTTCCTTTAGGTAATTTAAAAAAAAATCTTTAATATTTAAGAATGTTTGTTATATCACGTTAATCCAAAAAAAGATTCATAACTCTGTTATATACTCCATATCATGCATAGGAATATCCAATTTTGTTCTACACATATATTTTATGTAGGCAAATTTTTCACCATATAAACATGTTTAGATATGCATCTTTGTATAGACAAATTATTAGAAATATAGAATATTAATAACTGTTTTTGTTATAATTTATAAACTTTTTTTACTTTTTTCTATTTCTGATGGACTATGCTATGACATTTTTGTTTCTTTTAAATTTGGAATAGAAACGAGTAACATTGTAAAAATATATTTATTACTTTTAGAAAAATAATGGATTAACATGTTGATACAAAATTGGTTGGTTTTCTTTTTTTGCTTGCTTCCAATTGTTACTGGAACCTCAAAACATTACTGAGTCCGTAGCACAGAATGAGACATAACCATGCTAACATAATGATAGAAAAAGAGGTAAAACAATTGATTAACTCCACTGGTGAATCATGCTTAGAAGCTGCTCAAAGGAAACTGTACTCTGTGTGATATGAATAAACTCAGAAGACATTCTGGAACCATTTATAGTAGTGAAAGAAATACTTTATCAAGTGGTCTCCAATGTATGGACTAGAAATGATTAATGATTCCCAACATTTACTAAGGTAAAAATGTCACAGATAAATAGACGGATGGATGGATAGATAGGTAGATAGATATAGATAGATAGATTAGATAGATAGATAGATAATAGATATATAAAGCAGTTAAACTACAGACAGAACAAAAAAAATTCAAGGTGAACATTTTATTTAGTTATTTGATTTGTTGACTTATCCCTATTATTCTGTCTCTTCTACAAAGAGAACCAGGAATCACAATTTCTGAAAATTCACTCTCTGCTCGTCACCTATGGGCACGCATTTTCAAAAGGTGTTCTAAAAAATGAATACCTTATTGATTACTAGAAATTCAGCCTCAAACCTCTATAATCCCTGCCAATGTGGTAATGTGGGTCAGACCAAGAAATCTTGATTTTCCCCTAGCTTAAAGCTCAGACAAAAAGAGATTAGGTGGCTTATTTCTTTCTTACTGTCTCCTGGATCCACTGGGTTGATACTGCTTGGCTTTGTAACTCAGGGTTAGTGAAAAGAGGGATGGGAGATGTATTTTCTCGCTGGTTAAAGGAAATCCTGGCCCACATTTCATCAGCAACCCCATGGAAATAGAATACAATAAAATACGAAGTTCTAAATAATAAAGAAATTTAACAGGGACATGGAAAATATGTATTCTAATCACTGGTATTTTCCAACTCAAAGCACCACTTACTGATAGTAGGACCAGGTGTTTTCCAGATTCCTTGACCTGACTCTTCTTACCAGTGAAGAATGGGCGACTCATAACTCCCATTAGAGGTTAATGTTCTAGTTACAATCACCGACTACTTGGAGTCTTTCTTTTAAAATGAGTAAAACAGCTATGATTGTGTATTTTGTTATGTTCAAGGTATTACACTTATTGACTTACATTGTTATTTCAATTAATCCTAT
This sequence comes from Pan paniscus, assembly GCF_029289425.2. Taxonomy (NCBI): domain Eukaryota; kingdom Metazoa; phylum Chordata; class Mammalia; order Primates; family Hominidae; genus Pan; species Pan paniscus. The sequence continues at coordinate 185,372,093 of NC_073254.2, forward strand.
CAAAGCCTCGACACACCAAGTGCTATGAGTTCTCACCCCCTCATGTAAGATGAGGGGACTGAGATTCCAACAGGGCCTCACAGCTGGAAGATACAGAGCTGGAATTCTCATCCAAATTTGTCTAAGCACAGAGCTTTGATTCTTCACACCTCTGCAACACTGCCTGGTGAACTCATTGATTTAACTAAATCATATTGTTTTAAAATCAGTGTAGACATCATTGTAGTGTGCTATGCTTTACTTCATTCCAGGTTTTTAGTATGAATTTTAAGATCAAAGATGCTCTAGGTATCTGTAATTAGATGTTATCTGCTCATGAATCTACTGTATAAACCCAGCATTTAAACCCAATCCCTCTCTAAAGTACACACGTACCCACATGTAAGTAATGTCTGTGGTATACTTCTTTGAGATTTGGAGGCAGGAGTGTGTGTACAGCATTAAAAAACAAAAGCTGACCCTCTGTCCTTGAAACCATCCCTTCTCTTTTGACTGAATTCTGCTGGTTCACATCCCACTCTGGTAGCTTCTTTTCCATCTTATCTTCTCCTAATTATGGCAATTATTCCCTAAATGATGGTATTTCTCAAGATTCAATATCTGTATCTGAGACTGCTAGCTGACCATCAACCCTGTTTTCTCATATTTTAGGACACAGTCAGGCAACTTTTCCCAACTTCATGTCCAACCAGTGGAGATGACTCATCTCTTCCAGGTCAGACACATAAACATGTTCTATGCATGATCCCCCATGCTCTTTACAGAGGTGTGGGCAAGCACAGTGACTCAGAGTGAATTTGAAAGTGGTAATGATTTGGCAGCCTGGCACGGGCCCCTGGATAAAATGCAAGACACAGAACTCCCTGCTTCTGCCCCCTCTGAATTGGACCCTATAAGGGAAATAGCTGTGCTTTAGTCAGGAGTAGGCTGAGGCAGCCTTCCTGCACAGCATGACTCAGCGGGTTTGGAGCACAGGGGCACAATCCCACACATTATGCAACCATGCCATGTGAGGCGCATTAGGTGATCACCCACGTGAGCTCGTGCTTGGCTTGGAGCCACTGTTGTCTGTAAAAGGTATCATTACCCTGCTAACACCGTACATACGGCTCACTCATACCCAGAGAGAGTAAAGTCATGTCAAAACTGTCTATGATTCCTCGAGTGTTTTTCTAGGTACCCGCCACTCTCCCTCAGGCCTCCGTTAAAACCTGACAGACCCATAAGATTTGGTTAAATGAGCAAGAAAGAAGTCACCTCTTTCTGAAACTAATGAAAATTGGGCATTTGTTGTTTTACAATCACTAGCCCATATTAGCCAATATAGAAATTAGTATCTTGAAGTGGGTACTGCCCTGATGAAACTCTCAAATACGTGGCATTGTTTTAGCAGGCAGGAAGTAGGTGGCAAGGAAAACTGATTCAGGCTGGAAAACTGGAAAGCCTGGTTATTCTATGGCAAAATACTTGGAGAACTGTCTTCCACATTAATGTGGTAGGCAGATCACCTTCCAGCCAAGCCTGTAGCATTGGGGCATCAGGTGGAAAGAGTTAGAGCTTTGCTGTGTTTGGTGACTTTAGGCTGCCATTAGCTTGGTATGAAATAAGCTTAGACAAAATGTAATGGTTTGGAAACAGAAATCAAAGTAAATATAGAACATCTGAAAATAAGAGACTTTTGGGGTTAGAAAAGGCAAGTGCTTCTGGCTCCAAACAGAAGGAAATAAAACCGATGAGAGCTTTGAGCAACAAAGGCTTACCAGACTTCTCAGTTGAACACAATGACTTGGACCTGCATTAAATACCAAGCCCCATTGCCAAATCTGTTATTTAAGATAGCTTTAAAATAGCCACCAGTAAATTGAGAGAAAGAAGCATGTTAGGAGCAAGCAAACATAAAAGGCATGTGCAGGAATGAGCTTGGGCATGGCTCTTCCCCCATGGAACTGACTGGAGTAGAAATCAATAGGTCAGAAGCCCATCTGTTTCTGAGCAAAGGGTATTGCCCAAGAAAACATGAGCCTGGTCTATAAAAGCCCTACAACTGTGAGGTGAGCCTTGAAACAACCTTCAGGAGCTAACATTTACCAAGCAGGAAGCAGGCAGCGAGTGATTTAACTACAAGGAGAGCCCAATCCCCACAGCTGACTTCAGTGTAGCCATGGAAAAGGAAAAGAAAATAAAACCTCTCAAATGCACATCTATTTGATACTCATATAAAACAAATTATCCCCCAAACATAGCAACTTTAAAAACATTTATTACCTCACACAATTTCTGTGGGTTAAGAATCAAGGAGCAATTTAGCCAGGGGATTCTGACTCAGGATCCCCCAGGAGGTTGCAGTCTTGTTGTTGGCTGTGGCTGCAGTCAGCTAAGGGCTTGACTGGTGCTCCAAGATCAGCTTCCAAAGTGGCTCAGTCTCAGACCCAGCAGGTTAGTGCAGGTGGTTGGCAGAGGCATCGGTTTCTCACCAAGTGCACCTCTCCACTGGGCTGCTCATGCACCCCCATGACACAGCAGCCATTCTCCTCTACAGAGGGTGATCCAGGAGGGGTCAGGGTGGAAGTCACATGCTGTCGTTCCACAATATGCTACTGTTTGCCCAGGCCAGCCCTGCCCCATGTGAGAGAGGACTACACAAAAGACTTGCATTAGGGCTGCTGAAACAGAAGACCACAGGGTGGGTGGCTTAAAACCACATTCTATCACAGCTCTGGAGGCAGGAAGTCCAAAACCGAGTGTCACAGGGCTGGTCCATTCTGGGGGCTCTGCGGGACAACCTCTTCCATGCTTCTCTCCTAGTATGTGTGGTTGCCAGCATTGCTGGGCCACCCTTGACCTCCCATCTCTGCCTCTGTCTTCACATGGCCTGCTCCTCTCTGTCTCTGTCTGTCTCCAGATCTCCCTCTATTTGTAGAAAACCAGTCAGTGAATTTACAGACCACGAAACCCAGTAGTACCTTATCTTAACTTGACTACATCTGCAAAAACCCACTTTCCAAATAAAGTCACTGAGGTTCCAGGTGGACATGAATTTTGGAGGGACACTATTCAACCCCACACAGACCAGAACGCCAGTAGCTGCCTGTCATTTGGGGCCATCGCGGAGGCTCAGGACAACAGCTGTGACCTTTGGGCTTCTACTGTTGCTGCTGTCATTGTGGCTGTTAAGCTGTTGTCCTACCTACACTATGCATTCCCTCCTCCTTTCACCCCACAATTCCCCTTTGGCCATTCAGCCTATTCCTGTGGTTCCAACTTGTGCTACTGAGCTGATGAAATAACAAACAAACTGTCATTTTGAACGGCCTTCTGAGTTCCAAAACCACATTTTGATCGTCCTGATTAAAACTGTGATGCAAAATTTCCAAACCCTAGAGACATTTTCTAAACAGAATTTACCATCTAATCCCTACAGACACATAACAAGCTACACCCACTCAGATACATCATGAACGCCTCTCCCAACCCCCACGCCATCAATTATGAAATCCTTTTCTTTGCGCCACTCCTATCTCATTGCTGTCACTGCCCACATTCAAAACCAGAACCGGAGGCCCCTCCTTCAGCATCTGCCTGTTCCAAGCCTGTGCTACGGACAGTCCCCACCCCTGGGAGTGTTTGCACAGATATCGAGCAAAGCACAGTGCTTCTTTATTAGAAAATACTCAGTAGTTTCCTATTTCAGACTTTTTGTACTGGTTTGTGAAAGCCCCACAATCTGATGAAGCTGTTTTTCCTAACGTGATCAGTCCATTGCCTTTTTTTACTCAATGTGTTTCTTCTGCATGGATTGTCCTTCTTAATTCCTGCATCTTTAAAAATACCCCTCCAGTTCCATTTTCTTCAAGAAGTATTCCAGGTCTCCACAGATAAAACTGGTCTCTCTCTTCCTTCACTCTCAGTACTAGATCCTGCCTTACTTATTGTATATCTACATCAGAATGAAATTCTTAACACAGGTACCTGGATCCCTGATAATCTGTTGAGATTCTAGAGAAAAAGGAAAGATCCTTGGTCATCTTGTTGACTCTAGGGCCTGACAGAGGAGACCCTGCACATTGTAAGAGTTTGATAAGTACTTCTTGAATATATGTAGAATAAATTACTATTGAGCTATTTTATATTCTACAATGATATGAATTAAAAAACAAATATTCAATTAGATGCACTTTTGACTATGAAAATGCAGTTAATGTGTTATTTCCTATCCTTTTCATTTTAAGGGTTGTGAATGATCACCTCCTCAGTTTACAATGTCAACAGTCAACTCAACGGTGAGACAGAGAGAAAACAGCTTACTGTCCTATAATCAGAGGAAGATATTGATTCTAAATTTTCACAAAAACCAATGCTGTTTCTCAAAAGAAACTAAAATCTATTAAACAGGGGTTTGATCTGATTTGATCTGGTTACTTTTCTTCTAAAAATAATCATTGGTAGAAGATGTTTGGGGGATTACAGAAAGGAATGTGTTTCACTGGGTCTCTCTCAGGTTTCCCTTTGGCAAGTGGACCCACATCTCACAGAGTAAGATGTATTCTTTCCTTCATCCAAGGAGAACGTCTTGGACCACACAACCTGAATGTATATCAGACACTGGCCCAGAGCAGAGACAGAGATGTTTTATTCATTTTCCCTGTTACATTTTTGCAGGAAAAAAATATATTTTTTCACCAGAGCCAGAAGCCACAGGACTGGACTTGAACTATGAATTAGGGAAGTTCATATGTGCAATTTACTTAACTGCCTGTGCTCTGCAACATTATATTCACAACTTTGCAGTTCCCGAAGCTATAAGAAATTTATCAACTCGTTAACTCACTGTCTTTTTGCAGGCCAGAGTTCATAAAGTAGAAACTCACTCTAAGGAACAATGGAGAAGAAAATCTTCAAGAATTTGCAGTATTTTCTACAGAAAACGAGGGTCCATGGGGACCACTGATGCTGCCACAGGTAAGCTTGTGGTCACTTACTCACACGTGATGTGTGGCCCTGGCCTGTGAGGTCACCTGAGCCACAATAGTCCTGGCAAAGTGGTTAACAGGATGTGGCTGGCAAGGTGGCTGTGGCCTCCCCTGGTGCCTGACGCCCCCATCTGGGGCATCTGGGACCCTCACACTCGGCACCTGGCCCTCCCCTGACTCCCACCCAGGCTTGTCTCTCCAGGCTGCCACACACTGGGAGCTTTAGTCTCTCTACAATAGGAGGCTCCCTAAGGGCAGGACGTCTGACCCTTTCTTCACTGGCACCCCGGCCCTGGAAGAGGCTGGAATCACTGCATAGACCCATGCACCCTCGATGAATCGCGCATCTGGAGCCCTCAGCTCAGCTAGGAGTGAGATAGAATCGAGGAGCAGAGCTGCCCTGTGGCCTTGGCCAGAGGTGCCAGGAGCTCAGGTGGAGGGGGGCTACCAGGCAGGATGCCCTGGCCACTGGCCTCCAGTGCCCTGGGGTGGGGTTGCTGCAGGGTGGCATAGTTGCAGCTCCCCCTGCCACACTCTGAGAGCTTCCCTGCTACTGGTAGACTTTGCAGTCAGTGGAAGCCTTCAAGGAAAATATAAGAAGTCCTTTAACTCTGTGCTTTTCTAAAATACACGGTCTCAAAGATCTTATTCTGTATGAAAACAATGTAGACATTCTTTGCGGCAGGACAGCTAATTGTTATCAATGACAAGTCCAAAAGATTTACCATGAATGAAGGAAATGCACTGGCATTTCTGCTAAGGTGTGGTATTTCCTCTCTTATACCCGCATGCTGGTGGTTGTTTGTACAGGGAGCAGGGAGTGAGCACCTGTTAAAGAAAACGCTATCTCCCTGCCCCAAACATGTTGACAGAGGGCTAGCCTGCTCTGGGAGATTTTCTTTCTTCCTCTTAAAAAACGATATGAAGAATATTTTTCTTCTTAAAAAATGCACAGAGAACAGTATTGCAAATAAAGAAAATACACCACATAGAGTGGTACTGGAGAGCTCAAAAGTCATGAAATGATACTTAGTAAATACACTTAGCAACATTAAATCAGCATTAGAGTAACTACTACAGTAAAATAAAAATATACCTAACAGAAAAGAATGGACCACCCTGCTAAGCCCATGAGGCACAAGCCCACGTGCAGATGAACACTGCAAGATGTTCTACATGCTGGCCTTTAATGCTTAGAGTTAAAACATGATGGGCACCTGGAGGCCACAGGTCTTAAGAAAGTCAATGAATTTCTCAGTACTTTCAGGAAATATGTATTAAAGATCCCCCAAGAGAAATTCGTATGTGCTGTAAGCCCCGCAATAAATGTACTTAGCACATGTGGAAATCAAGGCCATTCTGAAGAACTCTGTGACTTCTCGTTTGTAGAAACACTGGGTGTAAATCAACGGTGCAGTAGATTTTCAGGGGAAACACAAGACCATAAGTCCCTTGAGGGTAAACCCACTGGACATCCCTAGCAATCTCCATCCCCAAGATAACCACTGGCTTATTTCCTTGCTTTTTTATTGAGTTGATAAAGAAATTTGACGCTCATTTGGAAATCTGAAATCTAAGCTACTGGGTTATGAATTAAGTAGATGATTTTCTAAAATATCTTCTTTATATTCTATGTAAATAAATAGTAATGAGTAAATAAATACAGTTTAACGTCTCAGCCAATGGAACAATGTCTGCTACAGCCAGGCCCAGCTTCACGGAATAGAACTAGGAACAAACAAATGGCCTCTGAGATTTTCAGTATGTTTGCTGATGAGAGATGTATAATTCTATAAACCAGGGCTGGTTCGAGGTTTTGTTTTGTTTTGTTTCACCTCCTTCTCCTCTCCCTCCTTCTCTTCCGCCTCCATATTTCCCTTCATCTCCCAGCTCCCCTCCGTTTTCAAGCCCCCTCCTAATGGAGAAGATGAGGAGGGTGAGTCCAGGCATCCAGGTTCTAACTGTGAGAGCAGGGCTGGGGTCTGCAATGATGAATGGTGGGTGCCAAGGTGGCTGAGAATTCCCCTTTACTGAGACCACCATGTGCCAGGCACTGGGCTGGGGTGTCCCACGCCTCATTTACCATATACAAACAGGAAGCTGAGAACCTAAGTAACACAGATTACTTTAAGGTAACCTAAAGTCACAGCTAATCCTAATCCTAGGTCTTTCCTTCTGTATTCAGAGCCTGAGCACAGCTTTGATTCCTGTCTCCTGCTTCCTAGCTGTGTGCCCTGGGGATGTATACTCAACCACTGTGTGCTTCCTTGGGGATGATAGTGATAGCTACCTCAAGATGATTGTGAGGACTAAATGAGGCAATCCATGCAATAGGCAGTGTATCTATCCATTTCTTCTAGTAGTCTCTTAAAATCTCTCCTATGAAAGTAGCTTTGTAAATGATTTTTATAATCCACCCTTCTTTTCCTGTTGCTTTAAATATTTTGAGGCCATGGTGTTACATAAATAAGGGACATGATATTAATATCTTCTTGATTGCTTTATCCCTAAGAAATGTCCTTCCTTATCCTTCTTAATGCTTTTCACCATAACTTTTTTTTCATATAGCTAATTGAGCTTTCTTTAAGATAACTTCTTTGTGGTTTATCCTTTTGCCCTCACTATATTTTCTATCTTCTGTCTTTGTGTTTTAGGTAAATACTCTTGTAAACAACATACAGTCAGACTTTTAAAATGCAATCTGAAAATATTTGCCTTTTAATAGATGAATTTTATAGATCATTTAATTAGTTTAAATTATTAAATCTATTCCTAAGTATGTTATCTCTTTTGTTACTGTTATAAATAAGGTATTCTGTTCCATTATATTCTAACTGGTTATTTTTTCTGCATATGAAAGCTATTGATTTTTGTGTGTAAAGTTTATATCCTATTAACCCTGATTAATGATTTTATTGTTTGAGTTAGTTTTATTATTGCTTCTCTAGGGATTTTTAAATATGCTATTATTTCACCTATTAATCATGGTTTTACTTCTTATTCTTTTCTTCTGATTGTTCTCTTTTGCTCAATTTCATTGGTTTCCCATAACATGATTAATAGTAATAAAGAGTGCAGTCATCCTTGCCTTGTTCCTGGTCATGACAGGAATGCCTCTAGTCTCTCCATTAAGAGTGTGGCTTTAAAAATAAGATATTTGTATGTTATGATATTAAGGAAATATTCATCCATAGCATTCTTTGAAAGTTTTAAATAGAATGTGTGTTGAATTTTGGCAAAGTATTTTTAAACACATTTGGAGATCATCACATGATCTTTCTTTTTAGACCCATTAATATGGGACATTATATTAATAGATTCTCTAATGTTACATTAGACTTACATAAATGCTATAAATTCCATTTAGTCGTGATGTAATTTTTGGTTAATGTGGTTCTCCAACTTGTGTACTAAATTATTATAATTAAGATTTTTGTATCAAAATTCATAAGCAACATTGATGTATATTTTCCTTTTCTTGTATTAATTGGTGTCAAAGTTAATCTTGACTTGTAAAATGAATGTAGAAGTTTGTACTCATTTTCTATGCTCTGAAATGACTTTTTTTTAACTTTGGAATTATCTGTTCTTTTCATATTTTGGTAGAATTCCTCTGTGATAGCATCTGTGCCTGATTCATTAGTGTAAGATAATGCCTTGACAAATTTTTTCTTCTTCTATGGGAATTAATGTAAGTTTTTTATTTATTGAGATCAATTTTGACAAATTTTACTCTTCTAAAAATTACTTGCATACAGGTATAACAATGTCCTATATTCTTTTAAATTCTCTCTGTATCTATAGATATTTTGTATATTTATGTTTCATCTCATTTTTCTTCATGAACTTGGCCATAGATTTTTTTGTATCTTCAAAGAACCAAAATTTTGAACTATTTGTTGAATCTAATATTTTCCTGTTCTATACCTCACTATTTTTGTCCTTTACCTTTATTATTTTCTTATTGTGTTTTCATCATGTTTACTTTGTTGTTCTTTGAATAACTTCTTAAGTTGGAAATTTAACTCATTTATTTTCACTCTTTTGTTTTCACTGACAGAGAGCCATTTAAGGCTATGAATTTTCCTCTAGTCACTGCTTTGAATCTATCCCATTGATTCTCATATGGATTATTATTATTATTTTCCAGAAATTCTGAAATTTCAAGTTATATTTCCCCTCTCTTCAAGAGTTGTTTAATAAAAGGTCTTAAATTTCCTTTGAAATAATTTTGGAAGTTTTGTTTTAATAATCCCTTTTAAAATTGTGTGGTTTTGTATGTGTTTTTATCAAAGAGTTTTGTTTGTAATATATTTACTATATAGAATTGACCAGTGCTCTCTTGGTGATGAAATATATAGTCAACATATATTTTTTGTGAATTGTCTCTGTGCAATTGTGTGAAAAGTATATTTCCTATTTTAAGGGTCTAGTATGATATGACAGATATAAAGATACATATAAAGATATATATACGCACATATCTACCTTACTCTAGAGGTTATTTTATATTCTTTATATTCATATTTATATGTGTACTTGACCCATCTTTTACCAAGAGCAGTATGTTAAAGTTTTCTATTATTAGTGTGTCTATATCTATTTATCCTTGCACCTATGTTTTCTGTTTTATGTGGTTAGTTGCTATTTGATGCATAGTCATAACTGTTAAAGCCTCGCTGTGAGTTTCAGCATTAAAAATTCTTCGTTTTTGCTGTTTTTGCTCAAATTCTATTGTGTCTAAAATCAGAATTGTAACACCAATTTTCTCATTGTTTCCATTTGCCTAGTATATACTTTGCTCATCCCCTTATCTTTAGTCTTTTTTAAATCAGTATGTCTTAGGTCTGTTTTTGTTTCCATTATGGCTTTGGGTTTACTTTATTTGCCACTGTGAAAATTATTTTCATTTAATATATGAGTTAACCCTATTCACCTTTTTTGATATTAGTCTCAAAACTGTCATATAATTTTGTGATAATAACTGGTTTCATTATGTCATATTTACTGTTTCTTTTTTTATATGATGACACATTGTAATTATTTTAAAAATTCTTTAGGTATTTTTGGAAAGCTTATACTTTTGTTCTAGTTGTTAATGTATATTTACACCTTTTGTGATACCAGAGTTCTCTATTTTATTCTTGCTTAACCATCCACTACCTTGTCTGTGAATTTAAATAATATCCTTCGATTTACATCCATTTTCTATGTATTGATTAATGATCTCATTGTACTTCCCTTTTTGTCTCTTCCTTTACTTGCCATTGTTTGTTTATGTCTTCTTTGTCTGAATGCATACATTCTTATTTTAATGTAGCACAACAATTAAAAGAATCAAGTTATTACCATCAGTTCTATACTACAGATTCCCCAGTTATCTCTCCCTCAGTTGGGCAATGCACATCTTCTGGCAGCTGTCTGAGGAGGGCCCTGAGGCACTGAGTTCCCTGTGCTCTTGGGCACATTTAGTGTTGTTCTTGTAAAGCCTTGATACTTGGGAAACAGCTTGGTTTTAAGCATGCATAATTCATTTAACCATATAAGTCATTTGTTACATTTTTCTGAAGGTTCCAATGAATACTTTTATTAGACTATGTTTCAAAATTAGTAATTTCCATTCAGTCTTCCCAGAAAAACAATATCCTCTTTCAATTTATCAGTTGAAGTGTTTTTATTTTTTCTAGAAAATTTACTTGGATTACTACTTTAAATATTGGTAGTTTTTCTTTATTTTGTGCTGCTTCTTCAAGGGCTCCATTTATATCTATTTTGGACCATTTTTTCCTGTCTTCTGTTTCAACCAGTTTCCCTCTGACCAACTTTACTTTTGTTTATTTTAATCTTCTTCATTGTTATGTTTTTCCACAATGTTCTTCATTAAATTTTCATTTTAATTATTTACTCTAAGGCCCCTAATAATTTTTCTCTTCACTTTGGATATTGTTTTCATCTTTTGCTTCCATATTTTTCTTGATTTCTATTAACTTTGGTAAATATATATATTTATATATGTTACATATATGCATGTGTGTATGTACATTATATATATGAAAATTATATATATTCAAATTATATATACATATATACATACAGATTTTATATATGTATTCAGAGTTTTAATATATATTCAGACAATGTCTATTCAGGGTATATTTGTATACATTTAGCTTACATACATATAATTACATTTGGAGTGTTTAGTCTGTTAGTTTTCTTCTGTTTCATATTGCTTTTGGAGGTGAAAGAATTTTCATCAGCGGAAATGTTATAATTTGCCTTTTTTCAGAGAATCTTTATATGAAGTCGCTTTGATTTTTTCCCACTCATAGGCATTTGTGAACAGGATTCCTAGTTCAAAAACCTCTTCTCCATCAGTTTAGTAAACCACAGTTTATTTAATGGTGATGCTGGTATTGGTAAAAGGGGAGAGGTTGGTGTGTTGTGTCTGAAAATTAGGCACTTCTTCCTATACCTTCTTTCTCTGCCTGACACATCTCTGACAGGTACCACTCCTTGTCAATATGAATCTTTCCAAGAAGCAGTGTTTCCTGGAAGCTACAAAATCCAGTGCTGCTCACTTTTAAATTGCCACCCTGTGGCCACTCACAGCCCAATATTTAGCAGATTAGACTCAGTGTTGGAGTTTTCTTAGAGTGATTGCTCTACACTTCATTTTAGCTTCTTACTCTTCTCTTCTATTTTTCCTGGAATCTCTGAAGACTCACCTATCCTGTTCTCCAAAGCTAATGGCTTGCAATGGTGATGGACGCTCCTTTGGAATTTGGTATTTACTTCTTTGCCTTTAGGTAATTGAAATGTTTTGTATTCTCTACCCTGAGCAATGAGGATGGTGGGGACATGTGGGACTTAGACTCTTTTGTGATGGTGATATAGTTTCCTGGGAAGATTTTTGACAAGATTCCAGTGCAGTTCATTGCCATTATCTGCTGAAAACAATCCACTCATCTACTCCACCACCTTACAACATTTACCTCTGAAGAGTAGACATTCCCATTGCCATTCCTTTGTAGACAGTCTGCCTTTTCTCTTTGGTAGCTGCAGTTTTTTGATAATGTGCCTATGAGTCAATTTGTTTTTATTTGTCATGAATGAGACTTTCTGTGCTTTTTCAAAGTGAAGATACATGTCTTTTTTCCAAAAAATCATAGAAAAATATTAGTCATCATATTTTTAAATATTACTTCTTCTGCATTACTTCATTATCTCTTTCTGTACCTTATTTGATACATGTTGGAACTTCAATTTCAATCCCAAATGTCCTTTTTTTCTTGCTAGTAACAAAATTTCAATTTCTTTTTTTTACACTTGGGACCATGGCCATGCCAGTAATGCAGAACCATGGAAAACCATTACATTTCTGTCAGCAGTTACACTAATTTATTATGAGGAATTCATAATAGAGGAAGATTAAAGGGTCACTTATTTCCAAAATTATCATTTTATATAAGATAATTTCAAGTGTTAGTGGCAGATACTGCATTAGCATTTCTTCACATCATACTGAACATTACCTTCTATAGCAATCCATACAACAACGTGGAAAAACATCAATTAATGCTGTTCATAATCGAGATGACAATATCATGCAAAGTCAGAGATTTAGGGAAATCATTTTGGGTTGGAGACAGCAGATCTTATATTTTCTCCTTACACTGCCATTTCCTATTTATACAGTCTTAACAAATTCAATTAATTCTTTTCTTTGGTTTCTCTAATTCCTAAGTGGGGACAATTATTTCAATAGAATGAATATTATAAGTGTCTGACACAGTGCCTGAAACAAAATATTTTTGAATTTGAAGTACTGCCTCTGAAAAAATTAAATAATTGTCCTGTGTGATTATTTTATTATCTTTAATTCATCAAACTTTTAAAATCCCTACACTGTAGTGATGACACTAGGATATGCAAACATTGGCAATGTTAGAACTCTGGGAATTTTAGCACCATTGACTGCAACACAGAATGAGGAAAATGAAACAAAGTTAGTGGCAGGAAAAAAAAAAAAAGCAGTGACAAGCCCAGGTTTCCTGAGTTCCTTCCTTGGCATTCTTTCCATTACCCTACACTGCCCCAACCATGCTGGCTGTGATGGTTAATACTGAGTGTCAACTTGATTGGATTGAAGGATGCAAAATATTGATCCTAGGTGTGTCTGTTGAGGGTGTTGCCAAAGCAGGTTAACATTTGAGTCAGTGGGCTGGGAAAGGCCCACCTATCCTTAATCTGGGTGGGCACCATCTAATCAGCTGCCAGCATGGCAAGAATATAAAGCAGGCAGAAAAACGTGAAGAGACTAGACAGGCTTAACCTCCCAGCTTAAATCTTTCTCCCATGCTGAATGATTCCTGCCCTCGAACATCAGACTTCAACTTCTTCAGCTTTGGGATTTGGACTGGCTTCCCTGCTCCTCAGCTTGCAGATGGCCTATTGTAAGACCTTACAATCGTGTGAGTTAATACTCCTTAATAAACTCTCATATATATATATATATATATATATATATATATGACAGTTTGTATATATTATATATATATATATATATATGTATCCCCTATTAGTTCTGTCCCTCTAGAGAACCCTGACTGATACAGATTTTGGTACCAGGAGTGGTTCTAGAGGAACAGAATATTAAGGATGGAGTTCTTTCATTGTTTTTTGGGTTTCTGGATTTGGCCGCTTAATATGATTAGACCCAAAAATGCTAAGGACTCTACTTCTAATAGTATGGAGAACACTGATAGTCCTTGGCGTGAATTGTTTATAGTTATGCAAAATGAATGCATTTGACACTCCTGACTCAGTGCTTATGAGAAGCAAGGAGTTTAGTGACGCTGTACATAATACCTTTGACTGTATGTGGAGAACCAGGGAACATAATGAAGCTGGTTGGTTGCTCTTAAGTTCACTGGACAATGTGATGAAAGAAAATGATGAACCCAGGGATTCTAACTCTCGGCTTCAGGAACCGATACTGAGCTTCAAATCTGCTAAGATTGCCCTGAGTGAGTCTTATTTCCTGTAGAGGAAGAGCTGAAATTGTGGAAAAAGAGACACAAGCTCTTATCATGCAAGTGGGTGACCTGCAATGAAAGGTGCATGCACAGCCTCGCCAGATGTCTGCTGTTAAAATGAGGGCATTGATTGGAAAAGAATGGGACCCTGCAACTTGGAATGGGGACATGTGGAAGGATCATGATGAAGCTGGGGACGCTGAGTTTGTGAACTCTGATGAATCTTTTTTGCCAGAAGGAACAGCTTCCCCATCCCCAGTAGTGGCAACATCCCCTCTCCGACCCATGCTGCCATCAGCCTTTCCACCTTTGTCTGGGAAGATAAACCCTGCACTGCCTGAGGCAACAGTGATGTCCTTCCCTGAGACAGTTGCCAGGCAAAATAATGTTGATTCTCCTGAGGAGCCACCCCCAACACCCCTGTTTGCTTCTAGACCTAACACTAGACTAAAGTCCTGGCAGGCACCTAGATGTGAGGTTAAGAGTGTGACCCATGAAAAGGTGCACTACACTTGAAAAGAACTGCTTGAGTTCTGTAATTTATATAAACAGAAATCTGTAATTTATCTAAACAGCATGGGAATGGATATTAAGGGTGTGGGATAATGGTGGAAGGAACATAGAGTTGGATCAGGCTGAATTTATTGATTTGGGCCCACTAAGTAGGGACTCTGCATTTAATGTTGTAGCTTGGAGAGTTTAAAAAAGCTCTAAGAGTTTATTTGCTTGGTTAGCTGAAATAAAATGGCCCACCATGAGCAGATAGAAATGTCTGATCTCCCTTGGTTTAATGTAGAGGAAGGTATCCAAAGGTTAGGGAGATTGAGATGGTGGAGTGGATTAGTCACTTTAGACCTACTCATCCCAGCTGGGAGGGTCCAGAAGATATACGCTCGACCAGTGCCTTGCAAAATAGATCTGTGAAGACAGCACCTGCATCTTTGAAGAGCCCTGTAATTGCTTTTCTCTGTATGTCAGATTTAACAGTGAGAACCGCAGTCACTCAACTACAAAATTTAAATACAATGGAAATATTGGATCCCTAGGTGGCAGGGAGTAAATGGCAGCACTCAACTGTCAAAGGTAAGGTGGGCATAGCTACCGTAATGGACAGCAGAGGCAAATCAGCAATCAGAATAGTCTGACTCATGTAGAGCTGTGACACTGGCTAATTAATGATGGTGTTCCTAGAAGTGAAATTGATAGGAAGCCTACTGTATTCCTATATTAATTGATATAATCAGAAAACTTCCAGGTTGAATGAACAAAAGACTAATTTGAATTACAAAAACAGAGAATCATGGCCCCTCAATCAGTTTCCTGACTTGAGACAGTTTATAGACCCAGAACCCCTTGAATGAAAGGGAGGCTGGATCTCCTTGAGGAAGAACCCACTACACTACTGACATTTTATGCTGTTAATCTTTCTCCCGTCCTTCCCCAAGGAGACCTCCGGTCTTTTGCTAGGTTAACCGTGCACTGGGGAAAGGGAAATGATTAGACACTTTGGGGACAACTAGACAGTAGCTCTGAGCTGACACTGATTCCTAAGGACCCAAAACGTCATTGTGGTCCTCCAGTTAAAGTAGGGACTTATGGAAGTCAGGTAATTAATGGAGTTTTAGCTCAGATCCTACTTACAGTAGGTCCATGGGTCTCCAGACTCATCCTGTGGTCATTTCCCCAGTGCCAGAATGCATAAATAGCATAGACATACTTAGCAGCTCGTAGAAACCCCACACCATCCCAGAATAGGTACTCACCTTAAAAACCTAGTGTTTCAGGCCGGGCGCGGTGGTTCACGCCTGTAATCCCAGCACTCTGGAAGGCCAAGATGGGTGGATCACTTGAGGTCAGGAGTTTGAGACCAGTCTGGCCAACATGGTGAAACCCTGTCTCTACTAAAAATACAAAAATTACCTGGGCATGGTGGTGCATGCCTGTAATCCCAGCTACTGAGGAGGCTGATGCAGGAGAATCACTTGAACTCAGGAGGTGGGGGTTGCAGTGAGCCAAGATCCCACCACTGCACTCCAGCCTGAGCAACAGAGTGAGACTCTGTCTCAAAAAAAAAAAAAAAAAAACAAACAAAAAAAAAAAAAACACAACACAAAAACCTAGTGTTTCAAAGTGGTTTTCTATGTGTTATATTTTAAATATCAAATGGGTTTAATTCTTCTGTTATCTTGATTTGCTTTGTGAAATTCATGTAGGAAACATATATAAATGCTTAGTTGGTCCCCACATAAATATATGCCACATTAGGAAGTATTCATCCTCATTAGCAAGAGCTGCCTGTATAAATTCAACAAAAAGGGAAAGCCAGCAGATCTCCATGACATTTAAGATGGAATAGATTTCTTTTTTATTTTATTGTATCAAACTCACTGTTGCTGTCAATATCCTACTTTACTTTGAAACAGCAGCATTATTTTGAAAATAGCACACATTCTGCTTGAGTCTTCAAGCTAGAATGTGGTGGAGCCAAGGACATGAAATGAGAACAGCTCTGTTCTTGTTTGCCAGAACATTTACAATTTTTACTATTATTCCTTTTCCTGGTTTAGAATCTCTTGTGCAGTTCTCCTCTCATTCCAAAACGGATACTTCACAAATAGAAAATTAATGGGCAATAGATAAGAACCTGGTAATTTTGTGACTGTTAGGTGTAATATTAGAAGCCTGTAATTTAAAGCAATCACTGACTAAGCTTTCTAATTCATAAAGGACAGGAAAAGAAAAGAGTGCATTTGTACTGATGAAATCTTTTTTAGTCCTCATTTGCTGTTATCGATAGACGACAGATTTCTGTTGCAAATATATGTCTTAACTATTAAAATATGCATGCATATTTAGTTAAGAATTAGTCATTAGTATAAAACTAGGACACATAGACAGCAAAATGCTACAATATTGTAATGTAATTATAATATTGTAAGCAAAGTTGCATGGAATGTTAGATTTTTCTGATCAGGAATGGTCCCAAAAAGCTGTTTGGTTTGACCTTCATATGCACTATAGCTAATTCACTTTGTAGCAGGATCTTGTCTCTGACTTCTGCTATAAAATGTTTCTCTTATTCTCAATTCTGGAGGATGAAGGGCATTTAACAAAAGCTCTGGGGAAGCGATTTAAACTAATCCTGTCTTCCACAAGCCAGGCCAGCTGACTATAGCACAGAATGCCAATATACTAGTTTATAATGGTAATAAAACAGACAATTTTTAAATGACCAGCATACCTATGCTTTATCTCTAAGGAAACCTATGACTCTGAAACAGACAAGAGACAGAATTGAGCATATTACTCAATACACACAAATGATAATTAACAAATATTGTGTTTTTGAAGATAATAAATAAACATAAGTGTATATTTTTAAAGGGCATTTTTAACATGCTCA
The DNA here is from genome assembly GCF_029289425.2 of Pan paniscus. Taxonomy (NCBI): domain Eukaryota; kingdom Metazoa; phylum Chordata; class Mammalia; order Primates; family Hominidae; genus Pan; species Pan paniscus. The sequence continues at coordinate 185,389,504 of NC_073254.2, forward strand.
TAAAAACACTGCCATATAAAAAGAGAAACTGTAAGATATATTGGTGTTAAAGTTCATGATTGGACACTGAAATGTCAACAGCAGACTGTTGTAAAAAAAAAGCTTCATTGAAAAGAAAATATCTGAAAATCAAATAAAAAGAAGTTTATTAGTAAATTGTATGGAATCCCAGTAAAGATTAACCTAAAGCAAAAACAAAAAAAAAAAATACAGTATTTTTCTCTTTATTTTTCCTATTTTTCCAACATCTCTGCCACCAAAACCGTGTAGGACATTGTATTTTGAAAAATTCGACACAGAACTACAACAATATGTTTTCCTTAAATTTGAGTATTCTTGGTATCTTACTGACATATTACCATCAGAAAAGTCCGTGAGCAACCAAGAAGTTGAATCAAAAGTCATTTATATAATTAAATAGAAAATATTACTCTGGAAAAACCACAAATGCCTAGAACATACGGAAATACAATTTATTGAATAATATATCTTTGCCTCACTGATTTGAAGCACCATTTGAATATACATTTCACTCTCTTATATGTCTAAATCTTCATGAATCCGTGGCGTTTTGCGTATGTATCTTCCTAGTGCATCTCCTGAACTGTGTAGGAACAGGGAATCTTACGGCTGCACTGGGGCAGCCTTATGAGTACTCCTGGGGCTGTCTAGATATCTGGTCCTGACCCTTCGCCAAAACGAGGATGAGATGGGAGGGCTAATGAGTTACAATGTGCTGTTCAAAGTCTGAAATTTTCTTGGAGATGTGCACTGTTGGTTTGTTTACCTCGTTTAGGAATAAATTGATAGGTGATTTTCACCTACTTTAATTGGTCACACATTCTAGCATTAGCTGCATGTCCAGCAGGATACAAAAGATGCCTCAGGATTCTTCTGCCTGAACTCCCTGGTGTCTACTTCTAGACTATAGAGATTGCATTGGGTTCTATTTCTCAGTTGTTTGTGAAGCAAATCCTGTGAAAGTGAGAAAGGATGGGGGCTTGGGTGGCAGCTGCACCTGAACAAGTGTGAACCACTTTATGATTGTGATTACCTGTACTTCCTCCTGTTTGTTGCATTCTTTATCATTATGTATGTGAGTGCTCCCTCTGGAGTTTGTGAGTCCTTTCAATTATCCTACCCTGAGTACCCCATGCAATGTTTTATAAGGCTGTGTCCCCATTATTAATTTACAACAAACAGCTTTCTTCTCATGCATTTCCACCTTATGTACTTCAGAAACAGACTGGTCGAATTCTGAAAGGAAAAGCATTAAGGCTTTGGTTGGAATTTTGCTAAATATATAGATAAAATTATTGAGTCAGAATCAACAACTTTACATTTCTCCCCTCCTGGCATGCCTTTCAGTTCTAAGGAGAATGAGCACATACACTAGCATAAACGAGAAAAGCAATGCAACAGGGCATGCATGCAAGTAAGAATATGGAGAGGGAAATGCCGGCAGTTACAAAGACTGGAAATTTTCAGAAGAAATTGAAATCCTAAATAGACCAATAATGATTTTCAAAGTTGAATCAGTAACTTAAAAACCTACCAACAAAGAAAGACCTGGACCAGAAAGACTCATGGCCAAATTATCCCAGACATACAAAGAGCTGTTACCAATCCTACTGAAAGTATTACAAAAAATCAAGGAGGAGAGACTCTTTCCTAACTCATTTTATGAGGCCAGCCTCATTCTGTTACCAAAACCTGGCAGAAGCACGATGAAAAAAGAAAACTTCAGGCCAATATCCCTGATGAACACAGATGTAAAAATCCTCAACAAAATACTAGCAGACTAAACCCAGCAGCACATCAAAAAGCTAATCCACCATGATCAAGTAGGCTTTATTCCCTGGATGCAAGGCTGGTTCAACATATGAAAACCAGTAAATGTGATTCATCACACAAACAGAACTAAAACCAAAAACCACACGATCATCTCAATAGATGGAGAAAAGGTTTTCAATAAAATTCCACATCTCTTCATGTTAAAAACCCTCAACAAACTAGGCACTGAAAGAACATACCTCAAAATAATAAGAGTCATCGAAAACAAACCCACAGACAATATCATACTGAATGGGCAAAAGCTGGAAGCATTCACCTTGAGAACAGGAAAAAGACAAGGATACCCTCTCTTACCACTCCCAGGGAACATAGTACTGAAAGTCCTAACCAGAGCAATCAGGCAAGAGAAAGAAATAAAAGGCACCCAAATAGGAAGAGATGAAGTCAAACCATCTCTCTTCACAGGTAATAAGATTCTGTATGTAGAAAACCCCTGAGTCTCTGTCCAAAAGCTCCTGGGACTAATAAACAACTTCAGTAAATTTTCAGGATACAAAATCAATGTAAATAAATAGTAGCATTTCTGTACACCAATAACATCCAAGCTGAGAACCAAATCAAGAACGCAATCCAATTCACAATAACCAGAAGAAGAATAAAATACCTAAAAATACAGCCAACCAGAAAGGTAACTAAAAAAAGTCTCTACAATAAGAATTATAAAACACTGTTGAAAGAAATCAGAGACAACAAAAACAAATGGAAAAGCATTCCATACTCATGGATAGGAAGAATCAATATTGTAAAAATGGCTGTACTGCCCAAAGCACTTTGCAGATTCAATGCTATTGCTATCAAACTACCAATGTCATTTTTCACAGAACTAGAAACAACTATTCTAAAAGTGATATGGAACCAAAAAAGAGCCTGAATAGCTAAAGCACTCCTAAGCAAAGAGAACAAAGCCAGAGGCACCACACTACCCGATTTCCAACTATACTACATGGCTACAGTAACTAAAACAGCATGAGACTGGTACAAAAACAAACAGGTAGACCAATGTAACACATTCGAGAAACCAAAGAGAAAGCCATACACCTACAACCAGCTGATATTCAACAAGGTGGACAAAACAAGCAATGGGAAAATGACTCCCTATTCAATAAATGGTGCTGGGAGAACTGGCTAGCCATATGCAGAAGATGGAAACTGGACCCCTTCCTTTCACCATATACAAAATTCAACTCAAGATGGATTAAAGACTTAAATGTAAAACCTAATACTATTAAAAACCTGGAAGAAAATCTAGGAAATACCATTCTAGACATAAAATCATAGGCAATGATTTTATGACGAAGTCCCCAAAAGCAATTGCAACAAAAACAAAAATTTACAAGTGAGACCTAATTAAACTACAGAGCTTCTGCACAACAGAAGAAACTATCAACAAAGTAAACAGACAACCTACAGAATAGGATTAAATGTTCACAAACTATACATCCAACAAATGAATCTGTAAGGAACTTAAATCAACAAACAAAAAATAAACAATCCCATTTTAAAAAGTGGTCAAAGAACATAAATAGACCTCTCGAAAGAAGGCATATATGCAGCCAATAAGCATATGAAAAACTGCCCAACATCACTAATCACTAGAGAAATGCAAATCAAAACCACAATGAAGCACTATCTTACACCAGTCAGAATGGCTATTATTAAAAAGTCAAAAATAACAGATATTAGTCAGCAAGGTTGCAGAGAAAAGGGAACACTAATACACTGCTGGTGGGAGTGTAAATTAGTTCAGCCACTGTGGAAAATAGTTTTGAGATTTCTCAAAGAACTTAAAACAGAACTGTCATTCAACCCAGTAACCCCATTACTGGGTATATACCCAAAGGAATATAAATTGTTCTACCATAAAGACACATGCACTTGTATGTTCACTGAAACAGTATTCACACTAGCAAAGATATGGAATCAACCAAGATGCCCAACAACAGTGGACCGGATAAAGAGAATGTGGTATATATGTACTATGGAATACTATACAGCCATAAAAAAGAATGAAATTATGTCCTTTGCAGCAACATGGATGCAGCTGGAGACCATTATCCTAAGCAAATTAAAGCAGGAATGGAAAACCAAATACCACATGTTCTCACTTATAAGTGAGAGCTAAACTTTGAGAACAAATGGATGCTAGGAAAGGAATGACACACACCGGGGCCTACTTGAGGGTAGGGGGCGGTGGGACAGGGGCAAAAAAACTACCTATCAGGTACTATGCTCACTACCCAGGTGATAAAATCATTTATACACCAAACCCCAGTAACAGACAATCTACCCATGTGACAAATCTGCACAAGTATCCCCCTGAAACTAAAATAAAAGTTGGAGAAAAAAAAAGAGATAGGTGGTTTTAAGGAGGCTGCTAGATTATTTTAAAAGCTAACATTTATTAAATGCTTACTACATGCCTGGAACTGTTCTAACACTGCAGGCATTACTTGTTTAAACCTTACAACAATATATGGGGTATGAATAGATGATAGATAGATAGATACATAGATAGATAGATAGATAGATAGATAGATAGATAGACAGACAGACAGATTGATACTTAGTTTTAGACAAGAAAACTGATGTCTGAGAAGGTAAGTAACTTGCTCATGGTCTGTGAGGAAAAGTAGGATTTAGACTCAGATAATGTATCCCTGGAGCTGGAGTTCTTAGCCATTAATCTAGACTTCCAAGCAAATTAGCTAATAGTAGCCTGGGACATGCAAAGTTAGCATGAAGTAATTAACAACAGAGACCCCGCATCTGTTGCACCCCCACTTGCTTGTGCTGTTCATGGGAGGAGCAAGATTTCTAGATGAAATGACTTAATTGTTCAACAGGCAGTAGATGGTGATTCAAAGCAAAGACAAGTTTTAAGTCAACGTTCCCAATCAGGACATAATCCTACATAACACATTCTGCTGAGTCCCTTGTGGCAGAGAATACAGAGAGTAAATCAGCGCCATTCAGGGGACTCAGCACTGAGAGTGGACCTGAAGCCCCCCTGTCAAGGAGAGATGCTTTAGGGTGACTGCTGTGTACCCAGCCCTTTCAGCACATATTAGTGTATTAGTCTGTTCTCACACCACTATAAAGAACTTCCCTGAGACTGGGTAATTTATAAAGGAAAGAAGTTTAATTGACTCATAGTTCTGCATGGCTGGGGAAGCTTCAGGAAACTTACAACCGTGGCAGAAAAGCAGGCACCCTCTTCCCAAGGCAGCAGGAGAGAGAGAAGAGAAAGCCAAGGGGGAATCATCATGGATCATGGATTGGATTGAATCATGGGTGTGGTTTCCCCCATGCTGTCCTCATGATAGTGAGTGAGTGTTCATGAGATCTGGTGGTCCCTTATAGAACCATCACCTCGGCCGGGTGCAGTGGCTCACGGCTGTAATCCCGGGACTTTGGGAGGCTGAGGTAGGCGGATCAGGAGGTCAGGCGATCGAGACCATCCTGGCTAACACGGTGAAACCCCGTCTCTACTAAAAACACAAAAAAATTAGCCGGGTGTAGTGGCGGGTGCCTGTAGTCCCAGCTACTCGGGAGGCTGAGGCAGGAGAATGGCATGAACCTGGGAGGTGGAGCTTGCAGTGAGCCGAGATTGCACCACTGCACTCCAGCCTGGGCAACAGAGCAAGACTCCATCTCAAAAAAAAAAAAAAAAGAGCCATCACCTCCCTCCCTCCCTCAACACATGGGGATTACAGGTCCCTCCATCCACATGTGGGGATTGCAATTTGAGATGAGATTTGGGTGGGGACACAGCCAAACCATATCAATTAGAATACAAACACCTTGACAGAAAACAGCTACTAAAACGGCATATCTAAGGGATTTTGAATATGCACCTATGCAAAGGCTAGAGATGTTCTCCAAGTCGATAAGGGCCCTGAAACTTCAGTGTATTGAGCATGTGTGGGGTGGCAGAGGGAAAGATCAGGGGAACATGAAAGAGACTGAACTGGACAAGAAGCAATGATTTTCCTGCATCAGTCAGGCAGAAACTGAGGAAAAGCAACAACTCATGCATTATTATTAGGAGCAGGTGCACCCAAGCATATCTAACATCTGTAAAGAGACATCTCTGTCATTCTTAATCCAGAAAACAGATTGTATCATGTTCAATAAGTGCTTTCTTTTCTTCAGGGGAAATCAGGCCTCCTCACATTTTTTAAAATGGTCTGGACTGGGTAGACTCTGCCTGTATAATTACAGTCAAAAGGTCAAAATTGTAGTGTCTCTTGTGGATAAGTCCAAGTTTTTTATAGACAGTTGCTCTATTCAGGCTACATTGAATATCCCCAGCCAAAACCTTTACTATTTAAAGATTTAAACAAGCACCAGCCACAGGCAAAGGTAAGCTGCTTTGTGACTCAGCAAACTGGTCCAAGTGTTCTCATCTCTGCTTCTGGAATCCAGATTTCTCGGGTTTAGAAAAGTCCTAATTAGCTGAACTTAATAACGTTTACACAAATCTCCACTGCTGTGTAAGCCTCTTACAGCCTGAGGACAGAACATAATCTTACATAATCACTAATCTTATCCTACAATGGGCCTCCATCTCATTAGATGCAATTGCCCTGTGTTGGTGGCCTGGCAGAAGGCAGGTGCTTGCTCTGTGTGAAGATTCCAGCCAGAGCCTGAATTATGTGAGCTGCTGGAAAGATGCTTTGGGAGAACAGCATAACCACTCCCATAATTCTCTCCCAGACTCAGTCACATAGGCCAGGATTATTTACTGAGGAGTAAGATTTGGACCCATTTTCCCCTTGACTTACTTGTAAATACTCTGGGTGTCTTCAGAGATTCTTTCTGTCTACACCTTCCTGGACACCTCCACTTGCTGTGATCCACCACCTGTGTCATCAGGATTCAGTGGCTTTGATGCCATATGGGGAGCTTGGGCCAAGGCATGACTAGGATTCTGGTCTCCTGCACTGAATGTGTACAGGTGTTCCAGTCCAAGCCTCCAGCTTAGAGGAACATATCCACTGTTTACCAAGCCCCAGCACTTCCCATTCTGTAGACTATAAGGGCCATAGACAAAGAGACACAAGTTTACACAAGTATTTTCCATCATTATGAATATCATAAGGTGTTTTTGGCATTCACTTTATTCCAAAAGAGAATCTCATTAGAACATTCCTTACTTTAATGAGGTCAAAAAGGAAAGCAGAATGGGCCTTATTTTTCACATAAATTTATACATCAAATAGTCAGAGGACTAGAAAGAGCCTCAACTCTACTCAGTCCCCTTGCAGGCTTGGGAGCTCCAAGGCGGGCCCAATGACCCCACCCACCATCACTGCACTGTGGCCGAAGTCATGGTGAGTCACTTCTGAAATTAGGTTATAGAAGACATTGTGATTCCATCTTCTCTCTTTCTGTCTCTCTCTTTCACACAGACACACACATGCATGCACACACACACACACACACCTTTCCTCAGATCACTCATTCTAGGGGGAAGCCAGATGCCAGGTGATAAGCAGCCCCAGCCCCATGGAGAGGCCCACATGGTAAGCAACTGTGGCTCCTGCCAATAGCCCCGGGATCTTCCAGCCCCCTCAGGTCTTCAGGTGACTGAAGTCTCAGCCAACAGCTTGCCTGCTCACGAGAAACTGAGCCAGAAGCACCCAGCTATACCCAGAACCCCACCCTCACAAAACGTGACAGATAATTCATGGGCATTGTCTTCAGCTGCTAGGTTTTAGAGCAATGAGGTACCAACAGACACCTCGTACACCAAGCTTATGGGGAGTATAAGCAAGCCATCATCACACTCCATGTCACGCAGCATTTGCCCAATTAACTTTGCCACTTTGATCTCCTTCACTCATTGTTCCCTGCCCAAATCCAAGAGTTCTGGAGGCCAAAGCATTAAGAAATATTAACGGTTGGTATTCTCCAGACACCTAAGATTACCTGGCAAAATGTATTGAATTGCCATATTAAATTCTTCTTTCTAATTTATATGTTTCTATAAATAGGATACCTCGCTTTTCAAAACAACCCAGCATTTGAACAGGTTTTAGTTAAGCACACCAGAACAGAACCAAAAAGACTGAAATTCTGCCACCTAAATATAATTCCAGAAACAGTAATTCCTAGATTGATGATGATATGGAACTAGACTTAAGACTTAAGGAGAACTACTAGACTTTATTTTAGCTTATTCCTCTTGTGTAGAAAATACTAGTTAAGAGCCTTCCCCCAGAGGGTTGCATCTCACTCAAGTGATTAGTTAAGCTTATTCCTACTTTTGATATTCTTTGCTATGAAAACTCAACTGATAAGCCAAGATCTGAGAATTGGGGATAAACTAAAACCAGCATTAAGTCTTCAGTCAAGAGCTAACTCTCCTTCTCCATCTTAAGAATATAAAACAAAATAAAATCTAGCCAAAATGCTTAAAATTAACGCTGTGCCATAAGAAATGGCAGTGTTGGCCTGCCACAACTAGAATGGCCTCAGTGTGGCCATGTGGGGCCGCGTCTCCCAGCCAGGGTCTGTGTGCCTGCTTCTCTTTCATTGCTGCTCCTAGATAATGCCATGTGAGTGTCCTAATTATAAAATCTATGTAGGTCAGCACGCATTAAAACCCTTGTCTTTCTGGCTGGCCAGCATGTTCATTCTGTCACAAAAAAGAGATCAGACTAATTTGACAAGTCTTATTTTTCACAGAACTATAACATTTGTGGAGGCTTTTAAACTCAATACTGATGTTTACAGACACAAAATTTTACCAATTTTTAACATTATAAATATATAAAATCTAAGATAGCAAAAGGTGGGGCAGAGATGGTACTTTTATGGAATGAATATAATGACCACATGATTTTTAAGAATTTTTCATTTTTATGCCTGGACTAGAAACAAAATTTATTTTATATACAGATGATAGAGTTTTCTCCTCAAAGTGTGATGGGCTATATTAGAACCACCAGCATCATATCCTTCTAAAGAGAAAAAAAAATAACAGCAAGAACATGTTTGTCTAGGCCCCTCTGTTTTCTATGGTAACTAACAATTTCATCTTCAGAAAGTGCCTATAATTTGTAGGGTCTGTATTATTTCAGAACCTCAGCACATGCTAACTACAACTGGCCCTTGAACAATGTGGAGCTAGGGATGCCAACCTCCCACATGCCGTCAAAAATTCACATATAAGTTTTGATTCCCCCAAAGTTAACTATTAATAGCCTGCAGTTGACTGGAAGCCTTGCCTTTAATATAAACAACAAATTAATGCATATTTTATATGTTACGTGTATTTTATACTATATTCTTACCATAAAGTAAGCTAGAGTAAAGAACAGGTTTCAAAAGTCATAAGGAAGAGAAAAGTGTTTGCGATTCATGAAGTGAAGGTGTATCATCATAAAGGTCTTTATCCCCATCATCCTCAGGTTAAGTAGGCTGAAGAGGAGGAGTTGGTCTTGCTGTGTCAGGAGTGGCAGGGGCAGAAGACACACTGAACGTAAGTGCGCCCGTGCAATTCAAACCTCTGTTGTTCAAGTGTCGACTGTATTTTAAAGCTACTAAAATAACCTTGTGAGATGCTGGCTCTGTGGCTGCTGTGCTGTTTGCTACACAAAGCAATCTCAGTCTGTACCTCACACAGTTGTTCTATTCTGATGTTCCTTATTTGAAATTGGATGATCTCAGTATCCTTTCAGAAATGCAACCATTGAATGAACTGTGGACTACTTCATGTCTTAGGACTCTCCTTGTCTTTGAGTCCCTGTGGCTTCGCATGAACCAAATTTTGCCAAGCTCATGCCTCCAATCTCTGCTTCATTTCAGAAATTCACTGAGTCAGTGGCATGATTATCAGCTTTGGTGAGCTGGTGGGGAAATGAAGATGGTAATGCATGTAATGTATGAATTAGGAAACCATCAGATATTAGATACTTTGGACATGATAGCTAAGAAATGAAAAAATAATACCTTCACAGAGAAAGTTGGAAATGGACAGGAAAAATCATACACAGTAGGTCCTCAAATAATGGTATTTCTTCAACATCCTTTTGTTATAACATTGATGATAAAGGAAATTGATTCTTGGCTGGGGCCTCTGTATGGAGTGAACACATTCTCCCCAGGTCTGCATGGGATTTCCTCCAGGTACTCTGGTTTCCTCCACATCCCAAAGGTGTGCCCATGAGATGAATTCGCAAGTCTACATGGTCCCTGTCGGGGTGGGGGAGGGTGTATGTGGGTGGCCCTATGCTGCTGAGATAAGTTCTGGCCACCTATGACCCTGAATTGGAATAAGCAGGCTGAAAAATGAATGGATGAATGAAGTGAAACTATTGTCAATGAAAATTCATATAAAGTATATGATAATCATACAAATGCATGGTAATAAATGATCACATGGTGATCCTGACATGTTTGTGATTGTTAGCTTTTGAACTGTGTGGTGGTCGGTGCTTCTTATGAATTTTGATTTACAAACATTTATTCTTTGATTTAACCCACGACCACTATGACTGCTGTTACTCACTGCTTCACAGAAAATGAGGTAAATGTGTATCTTGCTTATTTTTATTAATTTTTCTTAAATGTACGCATAGGTTACAGGTATGTTAATGTCTAATATTAGAAGAGTTTGGGGTTTTACTTAGAAGTTTGGTGAAGTTTTGTACCCAGAAATATGCTGTAAAAACTTAATTCTTGTTGGTAAAAATTAGCCTATGATAAATTGGTTTTTTCTACGTGGTTTTGCTTAAAGTTGCAGTTCCAAGAACCTATTGACAGCATTAAACGAGGACTTAGTGTATGTACTTACTGTTTTCCCAGTGTAAATGATACTGGACTTTTGGACCTGCTATCAACTACCTTTGTTTTCTTAGAAAACTCACTTCGCATCACCGAAAACCATCTTCCTCATTTTTGCAGTGCTGTCAGTCAATTTGCTCTCAAAAATGTGTAATGGTTTCTACGGACAGGTCTGAGAGCTGACAAATGATGGATAATCTATCTCTGGTCTTTTTATGGAAGAAAAGCAGCAGTGAATCCACTTTTCTCCCACTTTTTAGTGCTCTCTACTTCATGCCCTGCCATTTCCATAAAGATCTACCTTACTGGCCCAGAACTAAGCTCGGCCCACCATGACATTATTAATATTAAAACAGACTCTCTTCCAATCAGCACAGCACATTGACAAAGCATTTGTGGGGCTGCTCCACGGCATTGCATCAAAAATCCTATCTATGCAAATTTATAAACCGCAGATTGACAAGACACTTTGTCTAACAGGTTCCTTATTTGTGTCCAGGAGCAGTCAGCTGAAAAGGTGCATTGTGAAAGCTCCATTGAGACGCCTCAGGCTCCTCAAAGTGGGCAGCTTTTTTTTTTTTTATGGAGCACCGCACACAGATGAGTAATGACCGATCTGAAGTGAACCAACTGAGGTCATGTTCGCCGCAACCTGGGTCTGTCAACCAGCGGCTAAAACCATGGGTTGCATGTCGCTCCTAGCACCAAGCAAATTGGATGGGCCTATTGTCTGTGTGTGATCTGGAGTCCTCAAATGAAGGGTGACGATGAGAACATGACGCCATGCTCTGCGGTGTCCAATCTCTACAGGTGCACCATCACCACGCAATTCAATAAAGTCTTTTGCATAAAAAGATACATACGAAGATGATGTTGGGAATGTTGTGGTTGGTGACATACAAAGATGAAACAGGCCGGGCACAGTGGCTCATGCCTGTAATCCCAGCACTTTGGGAGGCCGAGGCGGGTAGATCACCTGAGTTCAGGAGTTTGAGACCAGCCTGGCCAACAGGCAATATCCCATCTCTACTAAAAATACAAAAATTAGTTGGGCATGGTGGCGCATGCCAGTAGTCCCAGCTACTTGGAAGGCTGAGGCAGAAGATTCTGCCTTGAACCTAGGAGGCGGAGGTTGCAGTGAGCCGAGATTGCATCACTGAATTCCAGCCTGAGTGACACAGCATGACTCTATCTCAAAAAAAAAAAAAAAAAAAAAAAGGATGAAATACAAACTATCATCTGTCAGTTGGAAAGTTCAGAGAATTATGGGTTCTTAAGTGGAAAACACCTCGCTTCATGAATCTGCATAAAATCCAGATTCAAAGGTTGCTCATCAGACAACTGGGCCAGAATCTTTAGGGCACGGCACAGGACAAGCTCCCTGGTTAGATGTTAATCTGAGGGTCTGGGAAACAGTCTTAGAAAAGAGGAAAGGTGAGTTCCCGAGATGTTTTCCACCCAATAATCATTAATCAAGCAGCAGAAGTAAAGCCACAATGAAGGTCTCCTGATCTCAAACAAGTGGCTCTTGTTACTATTTTCTAGCAAACAGTGAACTGAAAGCCATGTGGGCCAACCACTCTCTCCTAGATATTCTAAAACGCATTCCAAGACCTCAAAAATCCAGCAAAATACCAGGTACCAATATCAACTTTTTCCACCATAGAATTACTCATAAAGAATTGTCATAAAAAGACATAAGCTTCTATTGATTATTTTTTAAAATAAACAACTTGGTGGAAACTATTGCACTTCTAGGCTTCCCCGTAAGTAGACATCTATTCCCAATGCAAGCTCTGAGCCAACTGAGAAATAAACAAAGAAGCAAATAGGTAGAAATCCAACATACCATATTTTAACTGATAAAATAATATTAAAGACTCTTCAGGCCATAGGATTACTAAGTTTAATTCACAGAATCAAGAGATGAACCCAACCAGCCATAGACAATAATGACCTGGAAGCCTTTCCCATTATTTTTTGTTGCAATGGGGGTTCCTATATAAGGGCTAGCAACTTAGAGGAGCAAAGGAAAGAGTGTGTCCAGCAAGCTGCCCACTCGCAAGGAGGAAACTGTGCCTTCCTTGACAAATTCTGCCTTCCACCAAATTGCAAGGCAACTAAAGGCATGGGGACACCAGGAGTGTTTCTGTGAAAAAGCGTCCTCCACATGGAGGGAAACTTCAGAAGTGGAAGATAAATATTCCTTGTAACAAAACTCAGTTACTATCCCAAAAATATTGTTGAGAACTTTGTTCATTGTATTACATAGAATATAATTCTTTATGAAAATATCTGGAGTAAATTCTTACCTGATATTAGCCCCAGATCAGTTTCAATTATAAATAATATGAACATATATATTGAAAAAAGAGGGAGAGAGAGAATTTGTCATATGAGCTGCCAGAATGTCTTAAAACTCACTCATAAAATGTATTCAGGCCTTAATAAATACACTTTTTGGCCGGGTGTGGTGGCTCACGTCTGTAATCCCAACACTTTGGGAAGCCAAGGCGGGCAGATCATGAGGTCAGGAGATCAAGACCCTCCTGGCCAACATGGTGAAACTCGGTCTCTACTAAAAATACAAAAATTAGCTGAGTGTGGTGGTGCACACCTGTAGTCCCAGCTACTCGGCAGGCTGAGGCAGAATTGCTTGAACCTGGGAGGCAGAGGTTGCAGTGAGCCAAGATCGTGCCACTGCACTCCAGCCTGGCGACAGAGCAAGACTCTGTCTTAAAAAAGAAAAATAAATAAATACCTACATATGTACAGTTTTCCATTTTTTTCTTGTCTGCAATTTGTTCCCATCTTCCTCCTCTTGCCATTTCTTTCTCCTCCTGTTCTTCTTCATCGTTGTCCTCATCAAATCACTTAATATTCTCAAAAATTATCTACCCTTGACAGCTACTTGAAATGTTTTTAGTGACGAGGTGAAATACAAAATAAATAAATACCGAATTAACCTTCTAAAGCATCTCTACCGTGACCAATAATCCAGCGAAGAGCATTTTCTAAGTGCTCAGGCACACAACGAAAGCGTTTCATCTTAAGAGCTCTAATTTTCATTCAAAATCAAAGCAAACACGGAACCTTTCCTTCTGTAGTGAAATCATCATTGCACAAGGTAAACACTCTCCGCTCTTCACGTCCAAGATGTATGAGTCTGACATATCTTTCCCCAGCTCAGAGGTCTTTTGTGATGCCAGATGCCGATAAGGAACTTGTGCCTGGTGTTCACACGCAGCACAACACAACACGCCCTCTGCTGAACTGGCTGCTTCCACCTTAATCTCTTCCCACAAAATTCCCTTTTTAGTGATCGTGAAATACACCTGCCATGCACCCTGGAGAGAAACTTCGGTCATTGTCCCAGAATTTTCATGATTCCCCACCCCTGAATGCCGTAAATAAGCATAAGTAAACAGCTGTGTCAACACAACCTAGGTAAGTTTTCAAAAATAAAAATGACAAGCTCTCCTCCTCTGTGTTTTAAATAAGACTCTCCTAAGATGAGTACAGCAGAGAGCATTTCTTAATGGCCTCCTGAAGTTTTGATGCAATTGGTCTAGGACCATGTCTGGGAACCACTGCTATAGGCATCTGGCTTGTCATTTTTAATTAAAAAATTAATACAAGCCCCTGAGTATTTTTCATGTACATAATCATATTACCTGCAAATAAAGGGCTGCTTTCATTTCTTCAAAATCTATATGGTTGTATTTCTTTTTCCTGCCTTATTGAGTTTAGCAGTATCTCAAGAAAGACAGTCTAAAAAAATGAAATATGCTTCTGTATTTTACCAATAAATAGGAAATTTCAGTTTGAAAAAAATGGCAATTACAATAAATCTCAAGATATGAAATACTTAGGGATAAATTTATGAAAATTTATTTAGGATCTATACACTAAAAACTATGTAACACTGATAAGAGTAATTAAAGAACTAAGTCAAAAAGAAATATTCCATATTAATGGGTTGGAAGCCTCAACATTATTAAGTGGACAGTTCTCCCAAAGTTGATATATGAATTCAATATAACCAAAATAAAAATCTCAGCAGATAGCTGCATATAAACGGACAAGCTGCTTCTAAAATTTGCCAAAATACAAGGGACCTCCAATAGCCAAAGCAATTTTGTAAAATAACAAAGGTGGAGTACTCACACAAACTGATTTCAAGACTTACATAAAGCTAGAGTAATCAAGAAAGTGTGGTATTAACATAAAGATAGATCAATGGAATGGAATACAGTGTAGACAACAGATAGTCAACAAAGTTGCCATGGCTATTCCATGGAAAAGTACAGTCTCTTCAACAAATGGTGCTAGAATGATTGTACATCCATAGACCAAACAAAAATTAAACACCTTAAAAAAAACCTCAATCCTTTCCTCTCACTATCACATGATTAATTCAAAACAGTGATCAATCCAATTGTAAAATGGAACTATAAAAAATCTGAAGAAAAACATTAGATTAGGCTCAGATTTCTTAGAAAACACAAAAAAGCATAAATGAAAAAAGAAAGAAAATGGATAACTGAAAAAGTTTGCTCTTCAAAAGACACTCTTAAGAAAATAAAAGACAAGCACAAATGGGAAGATAATATTTTCAAAACCTGTATCTAGTAAAGGACTTATATCCAAAATATTTTTAAAGTGTTACAAAAATTCCATAATAAGAAAAATAAAAATCCCAATATGAAATAAGCTAAAGATCTGAACAGACATTTCACTAAATAAGAGATAAATGAAGATGGCAAATAAGCACGTGAAAAGATGCTCAACATCATTAGCCATTAGTTAAATCGAATTTTGACTCAAGATTGCTATAGCTATTCAGGGTCTTTAGTGGCTTCATATAAATATTAGGATTTTTTTTCCAATTTCTTTTTTTAAATTATTATGCTTTAAGTTCTGGAAAATACATGTGCAGAATGTGCAGGTTTGTTACGCAGGTATACACATGCCATGGTGGTTTGCTGCACCCATCAACCCATCACCTATATTAGGTATTTCTCCTAATGCTATCCCTCCCCTAACCCCCCACCCCCTGACAGGCCCCAGTGTGCAATGTTCCCCTCCCTGTGTCCATTTGTTCTCATTGTTCAACTCCCTCTTATGAGTGAGAACATGTGGTGTTTTGTTTTCTGTTCCTGTTTTAGTTTACTGAGAATGATGGTTTCCAGCTTCATCCATATCCCTGCAAAGGATATGAACCCATCCTTTTTTATGGCTGCATTGTATTCCATGGTGTATATGTGCCACATTTTCTTTATGCAGTCTATAATTGATGGGTATATTTGGGTTGGTTCCAAGTCTTTGCTATTGTGAAAAGTCCTGCAATAAATTTATTTCCAATTTCTGTAAAAAATGTCATTAGTATTTTTATGAATGTTGCATTGAATCTATAAATCTCTTTAAGTAATATGAACATTTAAAAAATATTAATTTTTCTAATGAACACAGGATATGTTTCCAATCATTTGTGTCTTCTTCTATTCCTTTCATCAGTGTTTTATAGTTTATAGTGTACAAATCTTTCAACTCGTTGCTTACATTTATTCTTAAGTATTTTATATTATTTTTCGGATGCTATTGTAAATGGGATAGTATTCTTGATTTCTTTTTGGATAGTCCGTTATCAGTGTACAGAAATGCTACTGAATTTGTAGGTTGATTTTACATTCTACAACTTTGCTTATTAGTTATTAATAATTTACTTATTAGTTATAACAGTTCTTGGTGGAATTTTTCAGGTTTTCTATACTTATGTATACTTATGTTGTCTGCAAATATAGAAAATCTATCACTTTCCAATGTGGATGATTTTATTTCTTTTTCTTGCCTAATTGCTCTAGCTATGGCTTCCAGCACTATGTTGAATAGAAGTGGAGAGAGTAAACATCCTCATCTTATTCCTGATCTTAGAGGAAAAGCTTTCTGCTTTTCACTATTGAGTATGATGTGGACCTGTAATATATGGCTTTTATTGTGTGAGGCACATGTCTTCTATACCTAATTTCCTGACTGTTATCATGAAAGGATGTTGAGTTTATCAGTAACTTTTAAGCCAACCCATTAAAATAAGGAAAGAATAGACTTTTAACAAATGGTTCTAAGACAACTGAATATCCTTGTGCAAAAGAATGAAGTTGGACCCCTTACTTTCATCATACACATAAGGAGTAAATTTGTATGACCTTGATTTAAGCAAAGCCTTCATGTATATGACACAAGCAACAAAACACTATAGATGGACTTCATCAAAATTAAAAACTTTTGTTCATCAAATAATACCATCAAAAAGGGGAAAAGATAACTCAGAGAATGGGAGAAAATGTTTGCAAACCATATATGTGATAAGGAATGTGTATATAAAACATATAAAGAACTCTTACAACTCGATAATAAAAAGACAAACAGCCCAATTAAAAATAGGCAAGGGATCTGAATAGACATTTCTTTAAAAATACATACACAATACATACATGGTCAATAAGCACATAAAAAGATGCTGAATATCATTGGTCCCTAGGGAAGTGCAAATCAAAACCATAATGAGACACTACTTCACACCCACTAGGATGGACAAAATAAAAAAATACAGAAATAACAAGTGCCGATGAGGATGTTCAACCCATACCCATTATTTGTGGGATTGTAAAATGGTGCAGCGACTTACCAAAACAGTTTGGCAGTTCCTAAAAATGTTAAACATAGGCTAACCATTGAATCCAACTGTCTCAGTCTGGTTTGTGCAGCTACAGCAAATTATCTGAGGCTGGGCAATTAATAATGAGGAGAAATGTATTTGCTTACAGTTCTAGAAGCTAGAAATTTCAATATCAAGGTACCAGCTCTGGTAAAGGCCTTGTTGGCTACATACATCATTGCATGCTGGAAGACAAGAAGGCAAGAAAGGGCAAAAAATCAAAGTCACAGCCCCAAGCTCTTTTCGTAACCCTCATTAATCCATTAATGAGGGCTGAGCTCTCAAGACCCAAATACTTCCCCTTTGACCCCACTTCCCAACGCTGTTGCATGGGGTACTAAATTTCCAACATGTGCTTTTTGGGGGACATATTTAAATCACAGTACCAACTATTCCACCCCCAAATATATACCCAAAAGAAATAAACATATGTCTACACAGAAAAGTGTACATAAATGTTCATAGCAGTATTCATTATAATATCCAAAAAATGGAAATAATTCTAAGTGGTAACATGTATGCAATGGAATATAATTTGGCAATAAAAGGCATGAAGCACTGATACATGCTACAACCTGGATGGACCCTGAACACATTATGCTAACTGAAAGAAGCCCGTCACAAAAGACCACATACCAGATGATTCCATTTATGTGAAATATAAAGAGTAGGTAGATCCACAGAGAGGGAAAAGGTGTACCAAAGGCTAGGGGGGTGGTTTATGGGAGTTGCTGCTAATGAGCATAGGGTTTGGGTGGGGGCAATGAAAATGCTCTAAAATTAGATTGTAGCGATAGTTGCATAACTCATGAGTACACTAAAATGTTTTATTGTACACTTTAAATGAGTGACTTGCATGGTATATGGATTATATCTCACTATAACTATAGAAAAAGTTGTATGTGGTGCTTATTTTTATACTTTCCAAAATTTAGATTATGAAAAATAAAAGTAAAAGGGGCTGTCTACTCTCCTACCACCCTCATGCTATATGCTGTTCTGATTGTTCCTCCAGAGAGAATGAGAGACAGAAACAGAGACAGAGAAATGGATAGACAGAGGTGTAGGCACATAATTCGATGTAGATATTTACATGCAGATATAGAAATAAAATGTAAAGAATTTTGCTCATTCTCTACTATCCACTGCTGTCCAGATTTTGCCCTTTGTTCCTCATAATCTAGGTATGAGCTCCCCCTTCTCATGCAGACCCCAGCACACCTGCTGACTCCCCGATAAAAATGCAAATGTGAAAAGCCCTGGCCAAAAAGAAAACAAACATTACACAAATTTAATGAAAAGGGGGGCAATGTTAACAACATAGAGGAGGCAATGTAAAGAAATAAAAAAGCCTTAGACATTTCTCTTGATCTAAAATCTCTCTGTGCCCAACTATCACAAAAGGAATAGGGAAGATTTGAGAAAAACAGACAAAAATGAGAAGGGGATTTTATTTATTATCATTCCTCTGTGGAGCACCCCCAGTTATGACCCCATTTTTAGATTTTCCCTTGAAAATTTAGTTTATTATCCATTTATTTTGAAATGCAGCCTCCCTCTTCCTTTGAAAACCAGATGATGGGAGACACCTGAAGATGTCCTTGTTCTTATTCATATTTATATCCACATTGCCCAAATATACGGGGCCCCAAAGTATCAAATGGTTGCTGAATGAATGTGTGAATGAATAAATGAATGTGTGGAAAGACTGTGTAATCTTAAAATGGTCAAAATAAAATAACCACTTGTCCATTTTCATGCTGCTGATAAAGACATATCCAAGACTGGGCAATTTACAAAAGAAAGAGGTTTATTGGTCTTATAGTTCCATATGGCTGGGCAGGCCTCACAACCATGGAGGAAGGTGAAAGGCACATTTCACATGGTGGCAGGCAGACAAGAGAAGAGAGCTTGCGCAGGGAAACTCCTGTTTTTATATAACCATCAGATCTCATGAGACGTATTCACTATCATGAGAACAGCCCGGGAAAGACATGCTCCAATGATTCCATTACCTCCCATTGGATCCCTCCCACAACACGTGGGAATTCAAGATGAGATTTGGGTGGGGACACAGCCAAACCATATCATCACTCTAGAGTGGAGAGTAAAACAATGACAGATTTTATATTGTTATTTCTACTAGTTTGACATGAGCTGGATAAAAAATATTTTCATAAGTAATGAACATTCATTGATTATCTCTTGAAAGTAGGAATCTATCATCCATTTTCTTTATATCCTCAGTATCTGATACAGTGTCTGGCCTATAGGAGGTACATAACAATTGTTTTTCAACTGAAGTACTACTTAATCATTACCTCAGTATCCCACGAAACTCACAAAAACATTAAAGTCCAGATGGTCAGATGACCTCTGCTTGTAGAGGAAGATCCACATATTGTTAATGAAATACCCTGTGATAAAATATGAATTTTTCCTTATTAATTAAGTAGATGATCTCAGGTCAAAAACAGAGTGGGTACTTATTATTTCTGTCCTATAACAAGCTTTATTTTTATTGTTTAAAGTATCATGTCAATAGGTGGTGATGATCTAGCTGGAAATAAGACAAACATTAAAAATTATTTTGGAAAAGAAGACAATTTACAGATTCTAAAAACTGAATACTTTTACATAGTGTTTTTAGTGTTTATATATAGTGTTTATGAGCATATATCTAGACAGTAAAAAAATGTAGCATAAGAGAGACAAACACTTTTTAGTTTAACCCAATCTCCTCTAAATACATTATTTGTTTTTTATTTTTTATTTTTTACAATATCACATATAATTTCCATTCCATATAATTCTTTTTAAAAAATATTATATAGTACTTTCTTTATTATGATATGTATTTTTTATTTTATTATTATTATACTTTATGTTGTCTTTATCCAGGGTTGTCCTCAGTAAAAACTGAGAAATAGGAAGACTGTACTTGAATAGAGGGAGCTGGGGTTTCCTGCTCCCTTCTTATGGTAACCTGCACTGGAACAGTCACTCACTAAGCCTGTCCTCTTCAAGTCTGGCCTCCTTCCATAAGCATGAAATCTTGTGAACCTCATCCTTCTTTTCATTGCTTACTCATCCTCTGTCTCACCCTTTGGGGACCTTCTAGGATTGCTTTGCTTTCCAAAATGATGACTAGCTTCTGCTTTGTGTTCAGATATCGTTTGAGAATAATGGCTCATATGTTATAATATGTTAATACATTATATAATATGGCATTACATTAAATAGCCGCAATGCTTGCAATCACAGCCACAGTGCAGCCTCCTGCTATCATAAATCACATTTATTCAGCTTCTTTTGGAGCTGGTCCAGTGGCAAGAGGAAAAAAATCTAGGAATAGAAAAAGGTGGCGAAAAACACTCTTAAAACAATTGTCTGATACATGCTTCTTCAAACATTGTTTGACCCATGCAATGGCCAAATTCTTTTCTAAGATTCTGCATTTGCTTCATATTGGTGGTGGCTATAAGAAACTTTTTAATATGTGTCTCAAACGGTAGATAAAAAGAAATTGAGTCAGAATTATTATCTGCAATAAAAGCAGCTCATGGTGAGGAGGGCTCTGTAGCTGGTGAATATCGCAGCTGCCTGAGTAAGCACATAGGATAGCAAATTCTTTTAGAGACCTCCTAAAATGCTGTTACATCACGTGGTGCATTTGTTCTTGTGACCAGGTCAGTTTTCAGTTCAAGTAATTATATTTTGTGGACCTAATATTCCTGATGCCATTCCAGTTTTAGAATGTACTGTTGGCTTCTTCACCTTCAGGAAAACTCCTAGCAGACAGCTGTGCTGTACTGTTGACACCACAGGCTGATCTTAACTGCAGCACTCAGACAATGAGCAGTTCATCAAGACACAGGGACTGCTTTCCTTTGCAAGTCATATACATAGGAAATATGAATAATTGCCACCAGAAGAATTTGCTTCCGTCTTATTTCTAAAGCAAGGCATTTTCTGTGTTTTTGCTGTTTGTATACATTTGCTGTTTACTATATTAAAGTAGTTTATACTGTAGCATGGGGGGAAAATTAATTGATAGAGATTTCAGCTTGGTTTTTGACCATCCAAAAATCTTAACTCAGACAGACATTTCATTTTTCTAAACTGGACATTCTGCAGAGATAAATGAAGACAGATGGCATCACCTCGAAGCTGGTTATCCTGATGAAAGATCTCAGGGAGTCGCAGCTGTAAGCAACTGTGACCCTTTGACTTCTTACATGTAGACAGGTTTGGAGAGAGAAGGGAGGCAGCATGTTCGCCCAGCTGCGGCTCTGATATGAATGCTGACAGCGTTGCTGGGATTATTTTTTGTTTAAACTCTGCATCCCATTAGTTCTGATATGAAAAGCTGATCTTGTGACTGTAATGTATGCACGTTTCTGCCGCCAGGAAAAAGCACAGTCTGATTGAGCAAGGTAGAATCCAACACCATTCAGCCCAAATAACCTAAAACCCCAACCCTGATTGTGTCATGTCATATATTTTAAGAACCCAGTCCAGGCTGTTACATCAAGTAATATCGAATCAACAGACAGTTAAAATAATGGCAATGGGGCTATCTGAAAAAATAAAAGCCATTTGGCCCCTGTAACTGTCAGGCTATTAATGTAGAAAATGAATGTCTGGGGTTGTTTTCCTGACACTGGAGAAACATTCCAATGGGCAATGATAAATTGGAAGGTGAGGGGAAAATCTCTTATCTCTACATAGACTAAAAAGCAGTTGACAACTGTTCCTACATTCTCTGTGTGCAGTCAGATAAAGAGTGCACGATTGGTTTCCCCTGGAATCTTACACTGAGTGTTTTTGCCTCATTCTGAGTGAATATTTGCTCAGAGAGCCAAAATACCACAGATAAACACATGGAAATATATTTGTGTAAAATATGGGGAGTCGACAAGAGTGAGGTCCTTTAGAAGGATTTAGGGAGGGGACTGGGAAAAACAGGGAGCACATTTTGTGGATGTTCTCATGAATTATTTTTAATGGCCCAGACTGGGAACACTTTTGAATATATTAGGATGGGCATTAAGTAGAACAGTCAATTTCTTTCAATACTGATGCAGTTTATCCATCACCAGGTAGATGAGATTTCAACGTGAAATGAATCATGAAAGTTAAAGTAAGTAACATATGGGATGTTAAAATTAATTATCATTCTACTCATTAGAGTGCATATAATGAACAAAACAGTCATTAAAATTATTTATCAAATCGAATACAGAAAATAAAATGCACATTTACTGGGTGATAATATTTTCATCAATGTTATCAATCAAAATATGTGTCCTCTCTTTTGCCTAGAAAAGAGTAAAAATAACATAAATAGTATAAGCCTCTGTTTCATCTATTAAATAAGAGTAATAATATTGTAGATCACTGTCATGAAAATTAGACTAATTGGATTTATTCCAGGCATTTGTTTGGTGCCCTGCTATGAGTGTTCCTTGTCTTGTGCCCTCCAGCAGACAGCATGGTCCTTCCCACATCCTGAGAGCCTCCTGGTTCCTGCCATGGCTCCCTGGCTAACCCTGACATGTGCAGGCGACTCTCTTACCCTCTCCTAACACGAGTTTGCTCAGTGATCAGATCTAAGCTGCCTTTTAAGAAACTGTGATATTAAACATGTTAATCTGGTCTTCCAAGTCAGAATTTCTAATGAGGACAATGGGTTCCAAGCACTCCTCCTATGTTCTAAAGAGAAACACAAGCCACAGCAAACAGGGCAGGGACGAGATGAAAAATCTCGAGCTCTTCTCATCCCATGTTCAGGAGACTGATCAAGAAGGGAAGAAAAACACTGATGGTGAAGATTTTCATGGAGAGCGTTCTTAAGAGTACAGCATGTCCTCTGCCCCCACCCAGGCTCAGGTTGCATTCCTCCTAATCCAAACCAGGTGAAGGAGAGCATGGCCTTCATCCCATAAAATTTAAAAGACACATAGACTGAGTATCTGACCCTAATGAGAAAATATCTAAAAGCAACAGGTGGATGGAGCTGTCTGTGATGAACTGTGAGAAAAGATGAATACCTTGACAGTGGCTGGCCAAGTGCCCCACATGGGCCAGTGTGGTCGCCATGGACAGTAGCCCATAAACTGTCTGCCATAAAGAGGCCATTTCAAACCACAGCCTTCCAGGGAGAGGTGATATCCACAGAAAGGGTCCATGTGAAGTGCACCTCAAGATGCAGACGGCGAGAGGAGCTGTCACCTTGAGAAGCAGCAAGGGGATGAGCTGTCTTGAAAGGACCACAAGTACACCCTGCAAGTACTAAACACCAGAGCATCAATACCAGATTGCAAGGGCACCAGTCAACCAAGACCTTGACATTCTCAGAACTCTTCTCCTCTCCCAATTCATAGCAAAAAGATAAAAGCAAACCATAGGTTCTTCCTCACTATAGGCTTCTGGGCCTGAGTCAGGCCAGAAGATACACTGTATAATAGTCCACTTAAGTATTTTTAAACGGCAACTGTTGACTGGCTAACACTCCTGTGAGTCAGCAATTTGGGCAGGTGCAGATGGGCTGCTCTTCTGGTCCTCTCTAGGCTCACTCGTGTACTAGTGCTCAGCTGCTGGGTCGGCTGGAGGCTTCTGGATCTTGCATGGTCTTGGCTGTGGTAGCTCCTCTCTCCTCCACACAGTCTCTCATCCTCCAGTGGGTAGCATTATGAGGGTTGGATAGTAACCCCGAAGTGCTGGCAGAAGCACACTTGGCCTCTTGCTTCCTGGACTCAGAACTGAAACAACATCACCCCTGCTGCATTCCTTGAGTGAGAGTTAGTCACAGGGTCAAGCCTGATCCATGGGGTAGACAAACAGACGTCATCTCTTCATCTCTTCATGGGAGGAGCTTCGAGATCACATTGCAGAGCCATGAATCCAGAACAGGCAATATTTGGGGCCCCTCCTGACATCAGTACCATGGTTGCTGACGCATGGTGAACACTGTGAGAGAGACGAGCAAGGGCCTGACCATTTAGGGGTATGGGCCTGGGAAGGAGATGGAGTCTTTTTTCTAAGTGCAGTGGAAGCCACTGTACGTTAGTGTGATTTACAGTTTTGAAATATTACTTAGCGATGCTACATGGGGAGTAGGTTGCAAAAGGGCCAGAGCAGAAGCATAATGATAAGTTGAAAGCAATTGCACTGATACAGGCAATGTTTATTTGACGGCGTCTTGGATGAGCAGCCACAGAGCTGGAGAAAATTCAATTAAAGGAAATATTTTATAAGTAGAGCAGGAAATACTTTATAAAGAGACTCATAGGACTGGATGATGTATTCACTGTAGGAGGCTCTGGAAAGAGAGGAATCCAGGAGGATACCTAGAGCTTTATGTGCTGGGTAAGTTGTGGTACAATTCACTAAGAAGTGGGAAAGCAGGAAAGGAGCTGTGGGTTTAGTAAAGCAAATCGATCTCTCTTTTGTACATATTAAGTTCCTGATGTCTCTTATTCAAATAGCAATGCCAAGTAAGCAATTAAACTTATGTGTCTAGAGGTCATCAGAGTGTTTAGAACTAGAGTCATCAGCGTACTCATATTTTAAAACACGAAAACGTATTTGCTGACCCATGGAGAGAATGCAGATAGAGAATGAGGTCCAGACCAAACCTTATAAAAACCAAATATTCAGAGGTTATCTGGAAGACAAGCCAGCACACGGGACCGAGGCGGACCCAGTGAACTCATCAGGCAGTCACAAATGAGAGGAAACCTTGGCACCACTGACACACTGAGCAAGAGAGCACTATTTTTGTGAGGACTCCCTGGCCTCTACACACCAGATGCAGGAGTACTCCCTTCACCATGAGGGACAAAAAAAAAATATGTCTTTAGACATGGCCAAGGCACCCCTGGAGGGCAAAATTATAACCACTGCCCTAGATGAAAGAAGTTGCCAACTGCATCAGACACGACTGAACAATCAACTGTGCAGTGATAAGAGGAGTGACCACAGGCTCTGGCCATATGGCCATCGTGTCCCCACAGAAGCTGTTTCAGTGTCACACTGAGAAAGGCAACTGGATCAGATTGGGTTGCAGAGTCAGTAAGAGGTGAAGAACTGAAGATAAAAACATAAGCAGTTCTTTAGAAATGACTTGCTGTGACAGAGAACAATTAGAGCTTTAGCTGGAAGGGCACTTGAGGTAAGGAAAGGGGCTTTTCAAGGGAGATGTTAGAACATGTTTGCATCTGATAGGAATAATTCTGCAGAGAGGAATAATTAGTAGTTCAGGAGATTGTGAGTGGAATACAGAGTGCAAAGGTCCTGACCCTGGAGAGGCTCCTAACACAGGTAAAAGGGGAGGAACAGAGGCTGCAGGAGCTGCAGGCACTGCTGTGGCTCTGGTTGTGGCAAGATGACGGGGTCCCAGCAGACCACTGCTCACAGGGGACTTGTCTTTAAGAGGGGCCAGATTCACTCTGAGAGGCTGAGTCTGCAATTCAAGGCTTTCTTCTAATTCTCCCCTTCTCCAGCTATATCTGCAGCAGTGCAGCACGAACGGTATCTGTCCAAATGCACAAGTCATTTCTTTAACTAAGCTCTACGGTAGCTTTGAACAGCTTTATTCAGAAACTTTCTGGGCTATTTTC
This sequence comes from Pan paniscus, assembly GCF_029289425.2. NCBI lineage: Eukaryota > Metazoa > Chordata > Mammalia > Primates > Hominidae > Pan > Pan paniscus. The sequence continues at coordinate 185,415,490 of NC_073254.2, forward strand.
CTCATGTTTGCAGTTCCCCGCTTTACCTGCTGCCACGCCTTTCCCCTTTACAGGCATCCCTTCCTTAATCCACGATCAAGCTGGTACCACCAGCCCACCTGAGTATTTCTCTTTTTTTCCTTCTAGTGAACACTATTGACTGAAAGCTGACCGGGTTAGTATAATCCCCCATTTTACCCATACATTTCTTCATGCAATAGCAAACTTAAAATTTAAATAGATTAGAGAAAATGAAATAGTAGGGATATTGTATTTGCCAGGGCTCTCCAGGGAAATAGAGCCCCTAGGATATCTGGAAAGAGGGTTATTGTAAGGAATTGGCTCCACACTAAGGGAGGCTGACAAGTCCCTCTATCTGCAGTTGGCAAGCTGGGGACCCAGGGCTCTCACTTCAGCTACAGCCTGAAGGCAGGAAGGGCCAATGTCCCAGCTCAAGGCAGGCAGGAGAAAGAATTCCCTGTTTCTCACGGGAGGTGAGCTTTTTGAATCCATTCAGGCCTTTGATGAATGAGGCCCACTACCACTGGGAAGGGCCATCTGCTTCACTCAGCCCATGGATTCAAATGTTCAACTCATCCGAAAGCCCCTTGACAGACCTACCCAGAATAATACCTGACCCAATGTCAAGGCACCCTATGGCTCAGTCAAGTTGACATAAATTAACTATGACAGGTGTTATGGGAGAAAAGGAGCAAACTGGAAGGCAAACAAGCCCAGGAGTTGTCTTTCCTAGAGAGATGCCCCCCAATTCAGTCACTGGTACCACCTGCTCAGAGCTTCACCTTTGCAATGGACCAATTGTTTACAGCTGCCTCAAATTCCTATGTTGAAATTCTAACCCCCAAGTTTGATGATATAGGAGGTGAGGCCTTTGGGTGGTGATTAGGTCATGAATGGAATTAGTGTCCTCGGAGACCCCATAGAGCTTCCTCGCTCCTTTCCACCATGTGAGGACACAGCCAAAAGTGGGACACCTATGAACCAGGAAGTGAGTTTGGCCAAAGTCCAAATCTACCAGCACCCTGATCTTGGACTTCCCAGGCTCCAGATAAATATCTGATGTTTACAGCCACCCAGTCTGTGGTGTTCCGTTACAGCAGTCCAGCTAGACCAAGACCCTGTGCAGGTCCAAGGCAGGATCATGTCAGGACAAAGATCCCGCTCAGGGCCCGTCCAGCCTCCATTCCTGACTTACTGTTCCATCCAAAATATCGCAGTGACTGCCTGTCAATATATTATTATAATCTTATGAGCCTCTTCACCTGCCTATAATATAAGACTTATTTCACAGAAACTAACGCTTCTACTCATGTAATGTATCAGGCAATAGCTATGACATGGACAATATCCCAAAGCAACAGGCATCTGGAAATATACCATCCAGAGTAAGTCAGAGAGGGCCATGGGTCACCCTTTAGGGTCTATTCCACCTCCGTGTTTCAAGTTTCATGTGGTTATGATGTGAACATGTGTATGCGTGGCCATGGTCCTTAGCTCTGGGGTTAACCAGACCTCTTTTCTACCCACCTGTTCTGAACCATGGTCTTGTTCCCACCATGCTCATGAGAGTCCTTGTCTCACGACACTCTGGTTCCACTGATAAAACACAGACTCAGTTTGTTTAACGATCCATTTGGAAATAGTCCTTCAAGTGATTAATGACAGCCGACAATAAGCATAAGTCAAATTAAATGTCCCTTCAGGTCATAAAAATGAGGTTGAGAGTCACACATATTCCTCCTCCACACCCAAGTCCACTGGGACCTACAACCACCAGGTCAATTTTACCAGTGTTCCCATCAGGGAAGGGAACCCTGAAAACCAGTAGTATATGTGACATGTTATTCATGCCACTGAAGATGGCTTTGCCACCTAAGCCACACTTTGTGCACTTTTTTTTGATCCACTCATAGTGTCATATTATGTATTCGGGTCATAGACATTTTCCTCTGTGAGAAACAAGCTGGTCTATGTTAGATGAAAACCAACAATCATGACAGTGTTACATTAGCCCATGTTCTATCCCAAAGTAGTTGACGCCCTGAAAAGGGAAAATGAGGAAAAGAGAATAGGTCCACATGCACATTTCAATGAGTCGTTCATTGCAAGTCCCCAGTCACCCTTCACTCCTCTCTCTCATTCCCACATCCAAACCATCCTTCCCTACTTTTTATGTATTTTTTCATAGCGATCGTTGTCTTTTAACATACTATAATCTAGGCCAGGTGCGGTGGCTCATGCCTGTAATCCCAGTACTTTGGGAGGCCAAGGCGGGCGGATCATGAGGTCGGGAGATCAAGACCATCCTGGCTAACATGGTGAAACCCTGTCTCTACTAAAAAGACAAAAAATTAGCCAGGCATGGTGGCATGCACCTGTAGTCCCAGCTACTCAGGAGGCTGAGGCAGGAGAATGGTGTGAACCCGGGAGGCAGAGGTTGCAGTGAGCCAAGATGGTGCCACTGCACTCCAGCCTGGGTGACAGACTGAGACTCCATCTCAAAAAAAAAAAACAAACTATAATTAAATATATTATGTTTTCATCCCTTTGTGTCTTTAAGCCACTACCACCTCTATTAGCATACAAATTCCTGGAGGGCAGCATTGTCTCTCTATTCTCTTAGCTGACGAATCTCCCATGACAAGTTCTGTGCCAGGAACACAATTATTTCTCCATAAAGTGTTGATCAAATGAATGGACTGGATTTTTCTCAATAGGTAAACGTTTTTGGGGGAGAACAAAGTAACAGACCAATTCATTCAGTCTCTCTTCTCTTAGAGAGAAGCGAGAAGGCCAAGGAATTTCTTCTCTTACACTCTTGTTTGCCTTGTCCCTTCTCCTAACTTCTACCTTAACATTTGCTTCCAACTCTAGTTTGATTGGCTTTAGCCCAGCTGTCTCCTGAGGATCTATTTGCTACTGGTTTATATTGGATGCAATTAAGTTGCCTTTTAAAAATTATGGTTTCTGACCTTATACCCAATTTCTAACTCATCCAAAATGTCTGTTTTATGTTACATTTTAATCCTCAATTCTCAGTACAGGCCTTTCATACCTTGTTCAAGTACAACTTGAGACTTCATTCAACTTCACACAGCCCCGTGAGCACTTGAGTGGTAACCAGGGGTTTCTGCCATTCATCCTAGTTGAATCACAGCTAAGTCACAAAGCCATTTGGACTCATTGCAAAACTTTTTTCTCTAACACTGAGTGGCACTGAACTGATTATGAGCATGTACTCACCCTGACCACATCATTACATGATTGCAACATCCTGAACAAACTCATTCTGCAGCACCATTGCCACATCCACAGAAGTAAGCATTGCAGCCCTGTGTGTAGACCATACTGCACTGTGATGTCCTGAGCCCGCACTCAAGAACCTCTTCTGATTCAAACCTGGAAACACGCTGCTTCCCTACCTGACTGCCCGTCACTGATTTTCTTGGGTAAGTAGCTTTCAACTGCACTTGTGAGATAGAAAGAAACTAGAGATGATTTCTCCTCTGAAGATGGAACCCTCGGGATTGCTGACACCTCATTCTTACACACCATGTCAGCCCATATTTCCCACCCCTGCAAAGGACATTGCATATCATCTGCTATGTTAAAGTATCCCCTTTTTCTATCACAGTACAAAGAAATCTCAAAGAAAAAATATATATAGATTAGGAAAGTCACAGGTACTCATCTCATGCAACTTATTTCATCTGGATGGAAGTGAACTCTTTCAGAGTCTTCCTTTTCAAATCTATCAGTCTACCATCACAGTGCCAAAGAGCTCTAGGAAATTAAAAAGATATTAAATGTGGCTTTTGTCCTTAAGGCTCATACCCAGCTAAGAGAATAAAGCATATTTTCATAAAAAGTTACCTTCTCATAAATAATACAAGCTAATATACCATGACTCAGAGAAAAGAGAAGATGACCTTTGTCTAAAGTGACCAGGACAAGGACAAAGAGAATAGATGAGAGGGGGTCTGTGCCCTAAAAATCAGCTCAAATTGAACTGATAGAATGGAGGAGAGTGAGCATTCAGAGAACAACTGCAGAGTTAGGTAGCAGGGATCAGTGGGCATTTGACACACAGCATATGGCTGCTTGAGGTCAGAGGTTCATCAGTTCATTCATTAATTAACCTATTAGTTCAATAAATGTACTGAATGTGTTTAATACAATAGATAACATGTTAATTGGGTACAAGAAACACAACTGTGAACCAAAACGAGGTAATTACTGCCCTCATGGAGCTGACACTATTTTAGAGGAAGAGACAGAAGCCAGACCACTTTGCTAATTAATAAATTATATCTTGTGTTAAGTAAGTGCTGGAAAGGAATGAAGCATGTTCTATAAAATTGGAGGGTGGCGGATGGGGGGACACTCCAAGAGGAGAGCTGGGAACAGCACACTGGGAAAGGGAACAGCAAATGTGAAGTCTCTGGGGAGCAAAGAACTCTCTGCATCTGGATAATCACAGTAGACTGGTGTGGCTTGCACCGAGGAGATTTTGTTTTCTTTCTTTCTCTCCATTTCTCCGTTTCTCCCTTTCTCTCTTTCGTTTCTCTTGCTCTGTCACCCAGGCTGGAATCAGTGACACAATCATGGCTTGTTGCAGCCTGACCTCCTGGGCTCAAGTGAGCCTTCTGCCTCAGCCTCCTGAGTAACTGGGACTACAGCATGCACATGTTGCCCAGGCTGGTCTCATACTGCTGGACTCAAAGGATCTTCCCTCCTTGGCCTCCCAAAATACTGGGATTACAGGGGTGATCCAGGACACCCAATACCCTAGAGGAGGATTTGAGAAGCACAGAGTCCAGGGCAGCACCAGGCACAGCCCTGCCCCCTGCCGGAACGGGACTCACACGTGTTTTTATCCTAAGAGTAGTTAGAACACTTTGGACTATTGTAAGTCAGAAAGTGACATAATAAATGCATATTTTAAAGAGATCATTCATGTTGATAAGTGAGGAATAGAATGGAGCGGCACAAATGGAAGTCAAGAAACCAGTGATGTGACTAGTGCCAAAATTTGGAGGACAGATGTGGACTTTTTGAGGTGGTTTCCAGAAAAAAGGCCATCATTTTGATGTTAGAAGTAATTCTTGACAACATTTCAGCATAAGACAAACCCTTTTATTTTCTCAAGTGATACATCTGACTGTATCTGTAGACACAGAGAAAGATCAAGTGGTGAGGGAAAATTTTCAGGTAAAAGAGAGACAACAGGAAAAACTAAGAGAGTAAGATCTTAAAGAAGACAGAGATGCCAGCTGGAAGGGTCAGCCTTTGAAAGAGGATGCTTCCTGCTTTGAGAGGCTGGGAAAGGAAGACAGATATCGTCTGGCCAAGGAAAGAACATGTGAGTTTGTGGTATACTCAGGAACAAAGTTTCATGACTTTCGTGCTGCAGGACCTCTATCCATTTTTTACCTGGCATCGCTGGCCTGTGACAAGGGGGAGGCACCTGTGTTGTCAGAATATGCTAAAGGTCAACAGGCCAAGTCCATCCATAATTTGCAGAGGGTAATAGAATCAGATGCGGAGGATTGAAACGAGAAAGACTGTTAAGGAATAGTGATGAAATCACTTTCTGGAATCACAGAGGACAGCCAAGAGCTTGAGGACCTCTCTTCTCCATGTGTCTAAAAATGTGAATAGGAGACACCCTGTAGGAAGGAGTCTCCAAAGCGGGATAGCAGCATGGCCTGGCCAGGTTCGGATTGCAAGAGGAGCCAGGGCTACAAAGGGTAGACCTGAGATGCAAACAGAGCAGCTAACTCAAGGCCAGACTCTTTCCACAAGGAGACGGCGGGAAGAGTTCATGCCTTGGGCAGTCTTTGTAGTCAGCGGGCATAAGTGAATTCGGGGACTTGCAAATGGTGTTAGTTTCAGAGCTTATATGAGTAAAAGGAGAATTTAGCTACCAAAATTTATGAAATGGACCAATCCTAAATTTCTTTGAAAAATCACCGTAATTGCCTCCATAAGCTCTGACCAAGGTCACAGTTGGGTCACTCTGGCAAGATAGAAAATAAGACAAAGCAACTAGGGGTTCCCAGAACCATGCTCCCAGCGCAAGCTCTGTCTTCACCCACACTCAGGTTCTTCTGAGTTCTCTCTCACCTCAGTTCTCTAAGCCCTCTTCCCTTACATTTCTATCCCCAACTTTACTATTCCCTAAGAAACGAGAGCTGGTGCACCCCTCTGGAGAGAAGCCAGATCCCAAAGCCCTCCCTGCTAGATGGCTGCAGTAGAAAAACAGCACAACTATGACTCCATTACATTTCGTTGACCTGAAAACACAGTGATCTGGGGGAGAAGGACTTTTACTGAGGCCTTAGCTGATCGGCACTCTCAGTAAGGGGGAAATAAATGGGTTCCATTAAGATTTTGGGGCCAAAACAAAAGCTTGCTGGGATAGTTTGGGCTTGACATTAAGGAAATCTCAGCTTAGAGGCACAATGCAGCAAGTGGAAGGTCTCCTCACATCCTCCCGGCGAGGGATTTCAGGGTCAGAGTCCCATTTCAGCCTAGTGTACGCTTTGTTTAAATCTTTTGCAGTCTCTTTTGAGCTTAGTCATTCTTATAATATTGCTATTTTTTCTTCATTCAATCTAAAATTATGGCTCCTCTGAAATGTTACAAGAAAGCTCCAAATCAGAATGCTACACAGGCAGTGTGGTGGTTTTGGCGGTATGTGGCTCTATTAAGTAGAGTTAATTTAGTACTGGATAAAGGAAAAGACTAAATTAGAATCGTGGTTGGCAGAAATAGTCTCCCATCTGGCAGTGTAATTACATACTACCTTGACCTGAACAGTCCTTGCTGTTCCAAGTACCAAGATTCCTTTGGAGAGGGGAAGAAAGAAAAATAGATCACAGTTTCGAAAGTATATTATTTAGAATACATTCTATATCTTTTTGAGAAATAAGCTGCATACCTCTTTTTCTAATATGGTCCTCTCTTTTATAATTAAATGAAATTTCCAGTCACTTAATGAATGTGACCACTTTATGGCCGGGATAAACAGATGAGATCTGTGTGCTCATTTTCACCCATGACATCAGACACTATTTCAACTAGGACACTGATTCATACCCTCTTTGGCGTCCTCGTTCCTGAGGGTTTTTTTTCTTTTTTAAAGGGTCAGTCTTAGTTGCTGCTGACATGCGGCATTTTCAAAGACTCAAAGTGGTCTTTATTACAACCCTTGACTTCACCTTCTATGCCAACAGGAAATTTTATACAGCTGTAACCTCCTCATTAGAACAGTGCCAGGAAGTGGTTCTGGCGTGGTTTGATGTTGCCACCTACTGGCAAAATCAGTCCTGTTCGCCTTCTTGCTTTATTTATTTATTTGTTTATTTCTGTTCTAACACTCAGCATTTCCTCTAAATCCATAAAGATTTAGATTTTCTCTATCTACTTTAAAACTACAACAAGCTGGACCTATAATCCAAAAACATCACCATTTGAATCTCTGCAAACCAAAATCTTGCCACTTCAGGGTGAAATCATCAAGGCCAGGCGCGAACCTCATTTTTACTGTCAAATGCAGGATTGTCACATCAATTTGCAGTGCTCCCAGGCCCTGCCCCACATATCCCCCGAACCAGCTTGACAGCCAGGGCCTCCCCTCTTTCATCTCAGTCTCCAGACTATCCCAGCCATAACCAGACCCCGAACGAAGCCTTGTCATTCACCTCAAAGGGCTACTCGCTCACAGGCAACCAAATCAATGGATTGCTTTTAAAAAGAAAATGACACTGATCGTCACTTAATATAACAAGTGCCTTATGTATATCTCATTGGAACTGCAAGCTCAAATTAGGCTGTCAGAATTTCACTCTTCTCAGTGCCTGTGTGTCAAGTGACGCAATTAGCTCTGGAGAATGAATAAAGAGGCTTGTCAGCGCGCTCGGAGCCTCTCTTCTCGGTCCTGTCCCTTCACACGGTGCCTGACTTAATTCAAGTTCTTTTCATGCTTGAAGGTGTGTGTGGTGTGTGTGTGTGTTACTGTGTTACCCTTCAAACTTCAAAATGATCACACCACCGGGAAGAGTCGGGGTAAAATTGGTGTATTTCTCATAAGGACCCAGATGCTTTTTTTTCCACTTCCCTTCTGCAAATGAGAATTTATCAAAGGCTGAGTCTTAGTCCTTTGTGAGTAAAACAAAGAATGCTGAAAAACAGATGTCAAATTCATGTTGAAACGGGAAGGGTCAAAGCTTCAGTAATAGTGACCCAGCACGACTAAACACCTACCCAACCTGATGGCTTCAGGATGACCGAGAGCAAGCTCTTCTCAGACGGCAGCAAAGCAGACACATGTCTGTATTTGATGCTGAATGAGAATGAGGGTCCCCTTGGCGCCATGTCCTGCCTTCGACAGAAGTGAGTGTGACATCTGATGCTTTAGAGAACAGTTAGACACACACTAGTCCCCACTGAGCGCCTGAAACAGACCTAACCCAATGGAGATGGGGTATGTTTTGGAAAAAACAAAGTACATCCACGCCTGCCATGAAAATTGGGATTGTTTCTGATTCTAATCCCAAGGACTGCTAGCAAAACTCTTCCAGCATTAGAGAAACGTGCACCACAGACAGGGCAGCAGACACAGGGCACAGGAAAGGGGCCCACTGTTTCCCAGCCAGGGGCTGCAGCTGGGGCAGGGAGCTTTGGGTTGAGACTCAGATTCTGACCTCCCCACCCCAGTACATCCTTCCTTGTGAGTCTAGGGCACCAGAGAGGCCCTCAAACCAGCCCAGCCTGCACCTGCTCAGAGGGGCCACCATGGAGAAGCCTTGGGTGGGGACTGATGGTAGAGGCAAAGAAATCTTATATTCTGAATAAAGAATTTGAATTAAAACTCAGCAAGAATAACTTAATCTGATTGTTTATTTTTTAGTTTGTAACATAAACGTTGACTAAATTTGTCCATTTCACCCAGATTTCTGGAAGCCAGCACTGTGGAAGGAGCACCTGTGGGCTTCGATTGCTCCCTGGATCTGCCTCCCATGGACCTGCCCAGCCGCAGGGGTCACAGACTCCCCTCGCCACCATTTCACCCTGACCCTACAGGCAGCCACAGAAAGGCACCCAGGCAGGCTTCTCAGGGTTGGCGTGGGCATTTGCAGGGAGAGCAAGGCAGCAGGTGATTCAAAGCCACAGGGACACACAGCCCTGCAGGCAGTGCCAGCCACAAGAGGGATGGAGGAGTGGCCAGGGACAGAGAGATGCCACCCACAGGCCTGTCCCAGGGCTCCTCAGAGAACACTCAGACTCCCCAGTGGGCAGTCTCAATGGGTGGTCCACGAGTGGTGGGTGTACTGCAGTGAACCGGCCCCCAGTGGGACACCTTCCTGCCTCTGCTTCCCTCCTGGCCAGGACAGAGTGTGATGCCAACACTCTTTAGTCACTATTGCCCCATTCAGGTAGCAGATGCTTCCTAATGGGCTCATGGGGCTGTGGCCCAGTGGGACCAAAATCTAAGCCACGTATTTAGCTCCAGAGAGAAACACCGCCAGCATCCCTCTGCTCAGTCTACCCTCTGCGGTCATCACTAGGCCCCAGTGTGGCAGAGAAAGGACTTCACCCCACATGGCCAGCCTTGCTTAAATGCCTTGAGAAAATAAACCCTGAAATTAGTTGCGCATATTGGCTTTTTTTTTTTTTTTTTTTTTTTTTTCAGAACCATGAGAGTCTCAGGTACAAACAGAAAGGAGCAAAGATTTCAGAATTCCTGACTTGGTTCTGGGAACAATGTAATCCATGCAGTTATCCAGGACACAAGGGCCACTGGCTATGAGCAGCCTGTGCTCAGGGAAACCAAGCAAGATAAACTCAGTGCACAGACACGGAGCAGGCCATGCATAAGACAGAACAGACCACGGGTCTCACCCTATGAAACCAAGGCACTCTAGGATGATAAAATGGGGCATTACCCCATAGAATCTCTAAGTCATTATTTTCCATTTGGGGGTAGGTAGCCAATATTCTCTAGTATATTTCCGTTTTTACTCTTTTTATTTTTTATTTGTACCTTTTAACAGCTTTGTTGAGGTATATTTAACATACAGAATACTGCATCTTTTTAAAGTGTACACTTTGATAATTTTGACAAGTTTTTATACTGCCATGTACAAGGTTTCCTCCTGCCTCTTTGATATTCTTCCTTCCCGTCCCTTCCACTTCATCCCATCCCAAGCCAAGTGCAAATCTGCTTTCAATCATTACAGAGAAGTTTGCACTTTCTAGAATTTGATATCAATGAAAGCAAGCAGTATATATACCTTTTTTGTTCAGCTTCTTTCACTCTGCGTAGTTAAGATTAATCCATTCTGTGGCATGCATCACTAGTTTATTCCTTTTTATTGCTGTGTAGTATTCCATTACGTGGATATATCACGTTTTGTTTATCTACTCATGTATTAATGGATCTTTGGCTTATTTTCCCAGTTTGGGATGACTGCAAATAAAGCTGCCGTGGCCATTTGTGTGTAATCTTTGTATGGATGTGTGCCTCTGGTTCTCTTGAGTAAATACCTAGGAATAGAGTTTCTGGCTCATATGGAAAGTATATGTTAAAGTTTTTGAGGAACTGCCAAACTCTTTACCAAAGTGACTGTGCCATTTTACAGTAACACCAGCAGGATGTGTGCGTTCAGGTCTCCACAGCCTGATCAAGGTTGGCACAGCCATTCCTTTTCATGTTACACTTTCTAATAGTGTGTTTTACTGTGGTTTTAATCTGTATTTTCCCAAAGTCTAGCAGTGTTGAACATCTTTTCATGTGTTTATTTGCCACAGTTTCATTGATTTTTCTCAGTGATCAATGTCATAATCACACATAAGTAACACTTCTAGTTTTGCTATCACAGTTTGTCATTTATTTGCATATTCATCTGATACAGTTTGGCTGTGTTCCCACCCAAATCTCATCTTGAATTCTCACGTGTTGTGGGAGGGACCCGGTGAGAGGTAACTGAATCATGGGGGACAGGTCTTTTCTGTGCTGTTCTCACAATAGTGAATAAATCTCATGAGATCTGATAGTTTTAAAAAGAGGAGTTTCCCCGCACAAGTTCTCTTTCTCTTTGCCTACTGCCATCCATGTAAAATGTGACTTGCTCCTGCTTGCCTTCTGCCATGATTGTGAGGCCTCCCCAGCCATGTGGAACTCTAAGTCCATTAAACCCTTTCCCCTGTATAAATTACCTGGTCTCAGGTATATCTGTCAGCAGTGTGAAAATGGACTAATACAGTAAATTTGTACCAGTAGAGTGGGGCACTGCTAAAAACATACCCCAAAATGTGGAAGTGACTTTGGAACTGTGTAACAGACAGAGGTGGGAACAGTTTGGAGAGCTTAGAAGACAGAAAAATGTGGAAAAGTTTGGAACAGCCTAGAGACTTGTTGAATGGCTCTGACAAAATGCTGATAATGATTTGGACAATGAAATCCAAGCTGAGGTGGTCTCAGATGGAAATGAGTAACTTTTTGGGAACTGGAGCTAAGTTGACTCTTATTATATTTTAGCAAAGAGACTGGTGGCCTTTTACCCCTGGCCTAGGGATTTGTGAAACTTTGTACTTGAGAGAGATGATTTAGGGTATCTGGCAGAAGAAATTTCTAAGCAGCAAAGAATTCAAGAGGTGACTTGGGTGCTGTTAAAGGCATTCAGTTTTATAAGGGAAGCAGAACATAAAAGTTTGGAAAATGTGCAGCCTGACAATGTGATAGAAAAAAAAATCCCATTTTCTAAGAAGAAATTTAAGCCAGCTGAAGAAATTTGCATAAATAACAAGGAGCTGAATTTTAATCCCCAAGACAATGGAGAAAATGTCTCCAGGGCATGTTACAGCAGCTCTTTCCATCACAGGCCCAGAGGCCTAGGAGGAAACAATGGTTTCATGGGCTGGGCACAGGGTCCCTCTCCTGTGTGCAGTCTAGCGACTTGGTACCCTGCATTCCAGCCCCCTCAGCCATGGCTAAAAGAGGCCAAGGTACAGCTCAGACTTTTGCTTCAGAGGTGGAAGCCCCAAGCCTTGGCAGCTTCCATGTGGTGTTGAGCCAGCGGGTGCACAGAAGTCAAGAATTGAGGTTTGGGAACTTCCACCTAGATTTCACAGGATCTATGGAATGCCTGGATGCCCAGGCAGAAGTTTGCTGAAGGGGTGGGGTGCTCATGGAGAACCTCTATTAGGGCAGTGCAGAAGGGAAATGTGGGATTGGAGTCCCCACACAGTGCCCCTACTGGGGCACTGCCTAGTAGAGCTGTGAAAAGAGGGCCACCATCTACCAGACCCCAGAATGGTAGATCCACTGACAGCTTGCACTGTGCATCTGGAAAAGCTGCAGACAATGCCAGCCCATGAAAGCAGCCAGGAGAGGAGCTGTACCCTGCAAAGTCACAGGGTGGAGCTTCCCCAAACCACGGGAAACCACCTCTTGCATCAGTGTGACCCAGATGTGAGACAAGGAGTCAAAGGAGATCATTTTGGAGCTTTAAGATTTGAGTGCACCACTGGATTTCAGACTTGCATGGGGCCTGTAACCTCTTTGTTTTGGCCAATTTCTCCCATTTGGAATGGCTGTATTTACCCAATATCTGTGCCCCCATTGTATCTAGGAAGTAACTAACTTGCTTTCGATTTCACAGGTTTATAGGCAGAAGGGACTTGCCTTGTCTCAGATGAGACTTTGGATTGTGGATTTGTGTGTTAATGCTGAAATGAGTTAAGACTTTGGGGGACTGTTGGGAAGGAATGATTGGTTTTGAAATGTGAGGACATGAGATTTGGGAGGGGCAAAGGGAGGAATGATATGGTTTGGCTGTGTCCCCACCCAAATCTCATCTTGAATTCTCATGTGTTGTGTGAGGGACCCGGTGAGAGATAATTAAATCATGGGGACAAGTCTTTCCTGTGCTGTTTTCATAATAGTGTATAAGTCTCACGAGATCTGATGATTATATAAGGGGGAGTTTCCCTGCTCAATTTATCTTCTCTTGTCTGCTGCCATATGAGATGTGCCTTTCACCTTCCGTCATGATTGTGAGGTCTCCCCAGCCACGTGGAACTGGCTCAGATGGAAATGAGTAACTTTTTGGGAACTGGAGCTAAGTTGACTCTTGTTATGTTTTAGCAAAGAGACTGGTGGCATTTTGCCCCTGGCCTAGGGATTTGTGAAACTTTGAACTTGAGAGAGATGATTTAGGGTATCTGGGGAACTCCCCAGCCACGTAAGTCCAATAATCCTCTTTCTTTTGTATATTGCCCAGTCTTGGGTATGTCTTTATCAGCAGTATGGAAATGGACCAATACATGCCCAAAGTATGATTTTCTCCCAATCTCAATTATTTATGCATGGAACACATGGCAAATTATTAATAATAAATCAATTGTAAGACAACCCTTCTGGGTAAAAATTAACCAAAACAAATTTTTAGAGTTCTATATCCAAATCCATTTGAGAGAAAAACTTTCCACACGTCAATTAATTTGTCAGCAAAAAAGAAGTGCTTTCATTTGAGAAATCTATTTTTTATAAAAGTCAGTTTAATTTGATAACACTTACTTTAAAATTATTTGGTAGAAAAGTTGAGCAACTTCTATACTGCACCTTACTTTAAAACTTACTTTCATAAATATAATCTCAAAGTTGTTAAAAAGTGTTTAATATAAATTTTATTTATTTTTATTTTATTTTAGATTCAGGGGGTACATGTGCAGGTTTGTTACATGGATGTATTGTATAGTAGTGAGGTTTGGTCTTCAAGGGAACCCATCATCCAAATAGTGACCATTGTATCCAATAGATAATATTTCAATCCTCACTTCCCCCCAACTTTTTCCCCTTTTGGAGTCTCCACTGTCTGTGATCTCTTCTGTATGTCTATGTGTACCCATTGTTTAGTTAACACTTATGAGAATGTGTGGTATTTGGTTTTCTGTTTCTGAGTTATTTCACTTAAGATAATGGCCTCTAGCTCCATCCATGCTGCACAAAGGACATGATTTTATATTTTTATGGATAAATAGTATTCAATGGTGTACATATACCATATTTTCTTTATGGACACTTATGTTGATTCCATTGATGGAACTATTGATGGACACTTATGTTGAGTTCATGACTTTCCTATTGTGAATAGTGCTGCAGTTAGCATACAACTGCAGGTGTCTTTGATATAACAATTTTTTTCCTTTGGGTAGATACCCAGTAGTGGAATTGGTGGATCAAATGGTGGTTCTATTTTTAGTTCTTTGAGAAATCTCCATACTGTTTTCCATATTGTTTTTCAATCCATAAGAGATGTACTAATTTACATTCTCATCAACAGTGTGTAAACATTCCTTTTTCTACACATGCTCACCAGCATCTGTTATTTTTTGACTTTTTAATAATAGCCATTCTAACTTTGGTAAGATGGCATCTTACTGTGGTTTTAATTTGCATTTCCCTGATGATTAGCAATGTTAAGTATTTTTTCATATGTTTGTTGGCCACTTGTATATCTTCTTTTGAGAAATTTCTGTTTGTGTTCTTTATCCACTCTTTAACAGGGTTACTTATTTTTTTTCTTATTAATTCAAGTTCCTTATGGATTCTGGATATTAGTCCTTTGTGGAATACATAGTTTGCAAATATTTTTCTCCCATTCTGTAGGCTGTCTGTTTACTCTGTGGATTGTTTCTTGTGCTGTGCAGAAGCTCTTTAATTTAATGAAGTGCCGTTCATCTATTTTTGTTTTGTTGAATTTGCTTTTGAGGTCTTAGTCATAATTATTTGTCTAGGTTGATGTCCAGAAGAGGTTTTCCTAACTTTTATTCTAAGATTTTTATAGCTTCAGGTCTACATTTAAGTCTTTAATCCATTTTGATTTAATTTTTGTATATAGTGAGAGACAGAGGTCCAGTTTTATTCTTGTGTTAGCCAGTTATCCCAGTACCATTTATTGACTAGGGAGTTTTTTCCACATTGCTTATTTTTGCTGACTTTGTCAAAGATCAGTTGGTTGTAGGTATGTTGCTTTATTTCTGGGTTCTCTGTTCTGTTTCATTGATCTATGAGTCCATTTTTGTACCAGTACCATTCTCTTTTGATTACTGTAGCCTTGTAGTATACTTTGAAGCCAAGTAATGTGATGCCTTTAGCTTTGTTCTTTTTGATTATGATTGCTTTGGCTATTCGGGCTCTTTTTTGGTTCCATATTAATTTTCCAATTGTTTTTTCTAATTCTGTGAAAAATTACATTGGTAATCTAATAGGAATTGCATTGAATCTGTAGATTGTTTAGGGCAGTATGGTCATTTTAACAACATTAATTCTTGCAATCCATGAGCATGGGATGTTTTTCCATTTGTTTGTGTCATCTTTGATTTTTTTTTAGATCAGTGTTTTGTAGTTCTCCTTGGTTAAATGCATTCCTAGATATTTGTGTACGTGTGTGGCTATCATAAAGGGATAGAATCCTTGATTTGGTTCTCAGCTTGAACAAGATTGAACATTGTTGATGTATAAAACTGCAACTGACTTTTGTACATTAATTTTACACCCTGAAACTTTACTGAAGTCATTTATCAAGTCTAGGAGTCTCTTGGAGGAATCTCTAATACAGATTTTTTAAAAATACTTTTCTGCCAATATTTTTGCTTTATCTCACCAAAGTTAGCATTTTTACAGTGTTTAAGTCTGAATTTTTTTTTTTTTTTTTTTTTGAGACGAAGTCTTGCTCTGTCACCCAGGCTGGAGTGCAGTGGCGCGATCTCGGCTCACTGCAAGCTCCGCCTCTCAGGTTCACGCCATTCTCCTGCCTCAGCCTCCCAAGTAGCTGGGACCACAGGTGCCCGCCACCACGCCTGGCTAATTTTTTTTGTATTTTTAGTAGAGACAGGGTTTCACCATGTTAGCCAGGATGGTCTTGATCTCCTGACCTCGTGATCTGCCTGCCTCGGCCTCCCAAGGGTGCTGCATTCTTATTATTCTTATTAATGGCAGTGTTTTCAAAGGCCAATTTTATCAGAATGTAAAAAGGATAAATAAGCAAATACCATTGGATAAACATTTGAATATATATGTATATAGTGTATATACGTATGTGGGCATGTAAGAGAAAGAGAAAGACAAAACAAGGTATGTTTTCTTTTACAATAAATACCATTACAAATGCATAAATCCAGTAAATGCAACTTTACACATTTGGAATTTTCTATCACTACATTACGCCATAAAAATAAATATGTTTTCCCCAGCCATACACAAAGTCAAATAGACATTCCTAGTTGTAAGACATTCCAATTATATCAATAATCTAACAAGCCACAAATAATCACATTTCTGCAATACGCCTTTTGACTAATTATCAATCAATCAGCTGTCGTTTCTCTCATCCAAACATGCTACTTTAAAAGGTGTGTATTGAGAACGGTGTAAGATGTGCGTTTACTATAGCCATAGTAAATATAATGCTTTCGTTATAGCAATGCAAAATTTTCTGGCAAACTAGAGAAATGAATTGTTCACAAATTTAAAAATAAAGAAGTTTTCACAGCAAAGCCTTGAGGCTATGATAGAACAGGGGTTGCATGAAAGGAGAGTCAGAGAACATGATTGAAAGCAAATAAGGTGAAGGGAAGTGAAGAGAGGTCAATTAGGTGGAAACACACCTATGGGAGGGGAGCCTTACAAAGAAAACTGTCCAAGTATATTTAGAAAATTAGGCACACTGACTACTAAAGGGAATTTCCATCACTCAACTCTTCAGTTAAAGGGCAATCCCTGCCCACAGCCTATTTAACATCATTTTTCATGCAGGGCTACTGAAAGCCAATTCTCACCGTGTTACTGGTCTTCACAGAGCCAAGTTCTTCAGGGGCATCTGATGATAAAGATTTCTTCTGTAGAAATTACCAAAAGCATGTGATAGCAAGAGAATTCCCCAAAACAGAAGAAAATAAAATACACAGAGAATACACCAAAACTAAATATTAATTAGATGTAAATGAAACATGAAAATATTAGAATAATAGCTTCGGGTGACATTAGTATGCATTATCAAACTTACTAAATTGCTTTGTGTGCAATTATGCCTGGTCTAGTTGAAGAAATAAAATACTTTCTGCCAGCAGGTTAAATAATTAAAAGACATAATTAATGTTTTTATAGAACAAATACAAAATTCCCTAAAACACTAATAGAGTATGAAGATCATGAGGGAGGTAAATCTATCATTGTCCATAAGCATTTATTTTTAAATAGCTGAAACTTATTTTCTTTGACATCTCTTTAATGTCATTAAATTTTTGTCTTTTGAATTCAACTCAGAAATATAGAAAGCTTAAGCCTTGGTTTATTGTTCATGTGTATTACAGATAAAATTTGTGTCTAATTCTGGCTTACATTTTTGTCAGAGTCATTTTTTTTAAATTGCAGCAAATTTGGAAAATATAGAAAATTAAGAAGAAAAAAAAATTCACTTATAAGCCATTGAGTCAGAGATGAGAGTCTTACTTTCCAATAATTACATATTTTTAAAACCATGATTTATAGTTGCTTCTCAATATTTTATTGTATTAAAAAATAGAATTTATTTAATACACAGCTTAAAAATGTTTTGTTGCATTTCAACACCATCCTTGCAATGTAAGTATGCCCATCTCTGATTGTCGTCATAAAAGAAATTCCTACAATTGAATTTACAGTCAAAGCTGTGCATGTTTGAATATATATTGCAAATTGCTCTCCAGAAAATGTGTACTAATTTACATGGTCACCAGCAACGTTTGAACATGCTCTTTTTAACACCTTACTAGTTTGCTTAATAAGATATCTTATATACTTATTGCTGCTATAGCTCCAAACTAAGTATATTTACACCTATACTTGGAATGGCAAATGCATCACACATGCCACCCCACTCCTCACAGAAGGAGAGATTTCTAATCAAGCACAAACAAAATCATCTGCTGTTGAAATGGAGCTCACCTTCCAAATCCTTCCCAAGGTGACTGATTCTCTAGACAGTCACTCCCAATCAGTGTGAGTTGGTGCTAGGATGAAACTATTCACCATCCCTGGTATTTGAGTCCTCAGTACTTCTCATGTGAGCTGCTCCCACTCCATTCGGAGACGAAGCTGTGAGTTGATGCAGCATGAATCAAGCTGCGTTCACACGCTGTCTGAACAACTTCCTCCCAATAGATCCCCACTACTTCACCTGAAAACCCAGAGCTACATGGGACTTCAGGTTTTTCACTGCGCTGCCCATTCAGACCTGGCCTCTGGCGCTCCATGCCCAGCTCCATTTGTTTAGTTGACAACACTTCCCCTGACTCAGTTACTATCACTACCAGCACTTGACCTTTTAGATAGAAATTAACTCTACCAGTTCACATTAGATATTATCTAGGATGAATGGCCTGATGTATTTATGTTTTAGGAAAGGATTCCAAGAACTCCTAGAAATAATAACTAATTACCAGTTCTGTAATGTTTAGTCCCTGCTTGCGTGGGTCTGGGAGATGTGAATACAGTAAGTGCCTAAGCTGTCCCTCGTCTGACTTAAGAACCGTCCTCTGCAGGACTGCTGTCTATCCGGTCTGCCCTCTCTGGAACTGACTATAAGGGCTGTTTGTGTCTTCCTGCTTGAGGTACATCTCCTGGTTGAGACAGACAAGACAGACACATGTACAGGTATAATAGGCATATGACTATACTACGTGTATCATACTAAGTGCATCCAACATATTTGTAAGTACTTATACACATGCAAGCATAATTACCCAATTATGAAGCATCCGTAATGAATACCCTGGCATTAACTAGCAGTTCTTTCTTGTAAAAATAGGAAAAAAAAATAAACATGCAACTCCTAGGGCTTAGGGATTATGGCCCAGGTCCTCTCTCTAGCAGATGCTTCTAGTTCTACAACGTCCTCTGGCTTCTCATCAGCTGTGAATCCCTTGAGGCTTTGCATGTCAGACAGTGCTGCTAGTGGGTTCACGCCAGTCCAAGATGGGTCACTTTCTTATGTTGGTGGGAATATAGCTCTAGAGAGCATTTGATCTTTGTGCCATGGGCACCAGCCACTCTGCAACCTTGAGTATCTACACAGTAACATCTCTCTCAACGTTTTCACGAATTCCTCAAGACTCCAGTTTAATTGCAAAAAGTTTGGAAGCTTCAGCTTCAGCCACGCCTTTCTCCATTGTCCTAGAACTCCAGGAACTGCTTCTGTCCAAAGAAGTCATGAAGTAGGGAGGGCGTGGAGGGGAGGTGTTTTTTCGCCCAGGCTCGCACAGTACCAGACTGTGTTTGTGCTGCTAATGCCACTGCTTCCTGCTGTTGAAGTCGGGTCTGATGTTATCCACACACTTGTCAGCCCAGGATGATCCTACTGGTCCATGAGGCCTCTCCAGGGAGGAAAGCCCCATCTCTTGAGATGCTCACTCTGAGGTCTCAACAGTTAAGCCCAATTTCCTGGTGCTGGCAGGAGCTCCTTCTGGTTCCATGCAGAGCATTTCTCAGAGCAAAAGTGAGCCCTGGAAGGACAGGCCAGCATCAGACATCAAGCCCTCACTCCACAGAGGTAATGCGAGCTTCTCTTTCCTCTCTAGTGACCATACTCCAAGAAGTAGAACATCTTTTCTTTTAAATCCTCAAAAGCTAAAGTATTTGGCTGCACACCTGTCCACAGTCAATTGAAACAACTTGCCTTTCTCTTCCCTCGTAAGAAAAATCTATTCTCATCCCTAATAGGGGGTTTCAGTCCAGGCTACATGTCAAGGATCTGGCATTCTCTCTGTAAATATAAGAAAAGTACAAATTTAACCTTTGCAAGGGTGTCCCTTAGGTCAGTCACCCCACTACATTAGCATTAAATTTTAGTCTTTCAGATGCAAATGTAATTGTTTCTATTATCTGTCGTTTTAGATAATTCACTCATTTGTTGCTCCCAAATTTGTAAAATATGGCCTCGTTAGAAGGTCTGTAAAGGTCTCCAGAGAAAACACATCCTGAAGAATTTCTTCTACGAATCACTGTGGTGCTGTTCTAAGAAGTGGTATCTTTTTTTGTCTGTAACCTCTCTGACTTGCGGTGACAGGAATAGCAACTTCTTAGTTGAATAGCAGTTTTTCTCACTGGTATTTCTTAAAGCCACGTGCTATCAGATACCCACTTCCTGGCTGCAGGAGCTGAAGTTAAAAATTGCAGCTCATCGCTTTATTTTTTGTTTGTCTTTGTTGTGTGTTGTTGTTGTTTACTCTTTCAACATTCCCTTCCCTCTTGCATATGAGCTGGAGATGAATAACCTATTACCACGCAGTAGTTTCTGGAGTGGGGGCAGCATTGGCTGGCAGAGAGGAGCTGGGCTGCAGTTGCTCTCTGTTCCAGAGCCAGCAGGAGGAATAAGGCCCTACTATCTTCCACCCTGTCCCTTCCGCTGCCCTCCCCTCTTCTTGGGGGTGGCAGCAGGTGTGAAGGAAAGAACTTTGGGAACAGCAAGCCAGTGATCGACGCATTCCAAAACAGAGTTTCCATGAGAATGCAGCCTCCTAAGGCAGGTACTGAAGTCCTAGGGACAACAGAAGCTCAGTGTCTATTGAATAAAGTTAGGATTGCATGCATCTCAAAAATTCTCATTTTACAAACAGTAGTGTCTGCTGAGGCCTGCCTGTCTCTCCACAGATGTTTCCTGGGGAATTTGCTTGGTGTTTGACGTGAAAAAAATAGGAGTCTCACAGAAGCTCTCTGTGCACAGATCTTCTAATGAACAAGGCATGGCCGGGAGCCCCGGTCGATTGGAAGGCCACTGCTTCAGATACCAGCACACAGTGAAGTTTGCCAGGCGCAACGTCAAACAATTGCTGTTAGGATCATAACAATATTCTAATATTGTTAGGATCTAGGGTGGAACATTTTTAAGTGGTATAAAGCAGGCTGCCCTGCCATCTTGTGGCTAACACAGAGAAGAATTTCCTGTTCAAAATGGATACAAACCTGATCTTTATAGTTTGAGTGTCCATATTTCAAATGAAATGTTCCCAAGAATCAGAAGAGAGTGGCAGAGGCCTTCCACTTGGCCCAATTCAACCACCCCCATGGTGCTCATCAGACACTTACCTGGAACTCGCAGTAAAAATTCATGAGACACAGTCTGTTCATCAGATGTACTGATTCACATATTTCCAGTGTATATAGTTCAACAGCTTTTGACAAATGCTAACAAAAATGTGACCACCACTACAAATAACAGTTTCCTTCACCTCAAAAATTCCCCTCATGCCTTTGGCCATAAACTCTCACTCCCTGTGACAACACCCCTAACTTCTGGCACATTTTGTTTCCTGTATGACTGCTCTAGAATTTTCTATAAGTTGAATCATACAATATTTTCTCTTTGCTTCCTGACTTCCTTTACTCACCATAATGACTGTAAGATTTATCCATGTTGTTGTATCTTAAACGTTTATAATATTTCCTTGTATAGATACATCACAATCCTCATCGACTGAGGACATTTGGGTTGTTACAATTTGGGGCAAATATGAAAAAGTCATTCTGAATATTTGCGTATGAGTCTTTGTGAGGACATTTATTTTTCTTCATTTCTGTTGGCAAATACCTACGAAGAAATTCACACGGTCATCTGAACATATACCTGTATATGATAACTTTTTACGAAGCTGCCACATCTTTTTCAAAGTGGTTATATCATTTTATATTCCCCCAGCAACGTACAACTATTCCTGTTGCACCTCATCCATGGCAACACTTGGTAATATCAGTCTATATCATTTTAGCTGATAAGTACGTGTGCTCTAATGTCTCACTCTCAGTTTAATTTGCATTCCCCTGGTTAATAATGAGAAGCACCATTTCATATGTGCATTGGCTATATGTATATATAATATATATTAAATTTATGTATACATGTGCCTGCAATATTACCTTTTATGAGGTTTGTTCAAATCCTTTGCCCGTTATTTAATTTGCTAAATTTTCTTGTTATTATTGATTTCTTGGACTTGTTTACATATTCTGAATATTAGTCCTTTGTGAGACATCTGTGTTGAGAGTCTTCTTCTCCCAGTCTGTAGATTGCCATTTTATTTTAAACATTTAGGATTGTTATGTCATCTCTATGAACTGACTCCTTCATTGTTAGGAAATGCTTGTTATTAATTCCAGCAACAATCCTTATTTAAAATTAGGTTTCATCTTATATTAACATGGCCACTCCCAGCTTTCTTTTTATTTTTTTAATTATATTTTAAGTTCTAGGATACATGTGCACAACGTGCAGGTTTGATACATAGGTATACATGTGCCATGTTGGTTTGCTGCACTCATCAACTCATCATTTACATTAGGTATTTCTCCTAATGCTATCCCTCCCCATGACAGGCCCTGGTGTGTGATGTTCCCCTCCCTGTGTCCAAGTGTTTTCATTGTTCAGTTCCCAGCTATGAGTGAGAACATGTGGTGTTTGGTTTTCTGTCCTTGTGAGTTTGCTGAGAATGATGGTTTCCAGCTTCATCCATGTCCCTGCAAAAGACATGAACTCATCTTTTTTTATGGCTGTATAGTATTCCATGGTGTATATGTGCCACATTTTCTTAATCCAGTCTATTATTGATGGACATCTGGGTTGGTTCCAAGTCTTTGCTGTTGTGAATAGTGCCGCAATAAACATACGTGTGCATGTGTCTTTATAGTAGCATAATTTATAAGCCTTTGGGTGTATACCCAGTAATGGGATTGCTGGGTCAAATAGTAATTCTAGTTCTAGATCCTTGAGGAATCTCCACACTGTCTTCCACAATGGTTGAAGTAATTTACACTCCCACCAACAGTGTAAAAGCATTCCTATTTCTCCACATCCTCTCCAGCATCTGTTGTTTCCTGACTTTTTAATGATTGCCATTCTAACTGGCGTGAGGTGGTATCTCATTATAGTTTAGGCAATACCATTCAGGACACAGGCATGGGCAAGGACTTCATGACTAAAACACCAAAAGCAATGGCAACAAAAGCCAAAATAGACAAATGGGTTCTAATTAAACTAAAGAGCTTCTGCACAGCAAAAGAAACTACCATCAGCGTGAACAGGCAACCTACAGAATGGGAGAAAATCTTTGCAATCTACCCATCTGACAAAAGGCTAATATCCAGAATTTACAAAGAACTCAAACAAATTTACAAGAAAAAAACGAACAACCCCATCAGAAAGTGGGCAAAGGATATGAACAGACACTTCTCAAAAGAAGACATGTATGCAGCCAACAGACACATGAAAAAATGCTCATCATCACTGGTCATCAGAGAAATGCAAATCAAATCCCAGCTTTCTTTTTAAAGTGTTTGCATGGGATGTCGTCTTCCCATGTCTGTGCATTTAAAGGGGGTCACTGGTAGATGACATTTGGTTGAGTCTTGCTCTATTTTATGTCTTTCAGTTGGAATGTTTGGGCCATATACATTTATTGTATTTTCTTTTTTGATGTAGTCAGGTTTACATCTACCATCCTGCTATTGACTTTATAATTGTCCCACATGCTCTTTGTTGCTGTTTTGCTGTTTTCTGTGCCTTTATGGGATTTATATTTTTTACCTTCATGTTTTACATTTTTAGTGATGTCTCTATGGAATAAAATATACACCTTTATATAATCACACTCTACCTTCAGATAATACGATGCCACTTCGCTTACAGTGTAAAATCCCTGAACGCAATGTGCTTCCACTTCCCTCCTATTCTTTGAGCTCTTGTGCTTTTGTACTTCTGCAAATATGATAAATTCCACAATATAGTGCTACTATTTTTGCTTTAAACAGTTATCTTTTAAAGAGGAAAATACAAGAGAAAACGAAATGTTTTTTACTTAGCCAAACTGTCACTATTTCCAGTGTTCCTTGTTCCTTTATATAGAAGCAATTTCCATCTACTATCACTTTCTTGACCCAAAGAACTTCCTTCTACATTTCATATAGTGCAGCTAAGCAATAATGAGTACTTTTGTTTTTGTGTTTTTGAAAATATTTTTACTTTACATAGAATACTAGATTGACAGGGTTATTTTTTCCTTAGCATTATCAGTATTTTTAAGATGCTAACTGTCTCTGGCTTGCATACTTTCTGTCGCTAAGTCTGTAATGGTTCATATATTTTGTTCTCTATGTCTTTTTCCCTCCAGCTCCTCGTAAGATTTTCTCTTCCTCATTTATGTCAGGCAATGTTTTTAGCTTCATAAATCTGTGAATTTACAGCTTTCCTCATATTTTAACAAATTTTTACCACTAGTATTAGTATTATTTTATTTATTTATTTTTTTGAGATGGCGTCTTGCTCTGTCACCCAGGCTGGAGTGTAGTAGCACAATCTCGGCTCACTGCAACCTCCGCCTCCCAGGTTCAAGTGATTCTCCTGCCTCAGCCTCCCGAGTAGCTGGGATTACAGACATGCACCACCACACCAGGCTAATTTTTGTATTTTGAGTAGAGACAGGGTGTCACCATGTTGGCCAGGCTGGTCTCGAACTCCTGACCTCAGGTGATTTGCCCTCCTCTGCCTCCCAAAGTGTTGGGATTACAGGTTTGAGCCAGCACACCCGGCCACCATTATTTCTTTGACTATCTTTTCTCCCCTCATTTCCTCTGGTCCTTCAATTTTATGGATGTTAGACTGCTCGCTACAATCGTCCCACACTGAGGTTCTGTTAAGGTTTCTTGTCTTAATCTATTTCTGTGTCTGCTTCTATTTCAATATTTTCTATTGCTCGTCATCAAGTTTATTGGTGTTTCATTTTGTTTACTATGCTGTCATTTCATCCACTGGCACACTCTTTTTCATCTTTATAAATAACATTGGGTTCCTTTTTATGCTTTTTATTTCTCTCAGTGTTTTACTTTAATTTTATGAACATGTCTGTAATATTTATAATACCTATTTTAAGGTCCTTGTCATTTCTGAACCTGTGTTAACTGGTTTTTCTCTTTTAGGTCACTGTTTGCTGTTTCTTTACATGCTGATAACTTTCTACAGGATTCTGGACATTGTGAATGTTACATTATTATGTGTTTGGATTGTGTTTTCTCCCTTTTGGATGGGTTTTGTTTCCTCATTTGTTTGTTGTTATATTTTGCTCTGTTTTGTTTTGTTTTCTTTTAACGGACAATTGTAAATCCAGTTGAGCCTCTTAAGTTTTATGATTCAGGAACGTCAGCTCTAGAGTAGTCTTTACTTTTGGGCAATTTAGCCCTACTTCTATGGTGGCACTGCTATATCAAGTGGTTGCCAATGGATTCAAAAGTGTTTATACTCAGCTGTGTGAGGTTTAGCTGTCTCCTGGCCCCAGCCCTGTGTGGGATCTGAGGACCACTCGTCTTGCAGCTCCCCAGCTGTTGCTCTTCTTGTGGCTCCATAGAGTCCCACGCTACCCAGGTGGGCAGACTGGTACTCAGCACAAGCTCAAAGAGTCCCTGAGGTATGTTCCTGGAGCTGGTTCTCCGCATAACTCCCAGCAATTCTGTATTGCATCCTGCAAATTTTAGCAACTTTTGTCTCCCCACCTACCAGTCACTGTGTCTTCAGCTTTGTAAGGTTATGGACTCGTGACCACCCTCTCTGCTCTAAGGACCATCTCGCTAGTTCCTTTCTCTCAGGGAACATCATACCACACTGTTGTTGAATATCTGAAAGCAGTTATTTCATAATTTTGTCCAAGTTTTTATAGCAGACGGGGTAAATCTAACTCCAGACTATCCATCAATTGATAAAAGTAGAATTTCCCCCAGAAGTTATCTTTTAATATTCAGTGAAAATCATTGTGTATTAGCTCCCTGTGGCACTGCAATGAATTTCCACAATCTTAGTTTAAAACAATGAAAATTGACTACCTACTGGTTCTGGAAGCCAGGGTCTGACACGAAGGAGCTGGCAAGCCTATATTCCTGTGGAGGCTTCAAGGGGGATTCTCTTATTTGCCCCTTCGAGCTTCTGGGGTATATTGGCCTTCCTTGACTTGTGCCTGCCTCACATGGGGAAAGTTCTGAAAACCAGAATTTTCCACTTAGATTCCAGTCTAACCTCCTAATTTAAAAATATGAATATTGAAGCCCAAAAATATGAAGTAGACATTCTCGTTTGGAAAGCAGATGAAATGCACAGATTCCCAAACCATACCATCAGAAACTCTGATTCAGTAAC
Source organism: Pan paniscus (assembly GCF_029289425.2). Classification (NCBI taxonomy): domain Eukaryota; kingdom Metazoa; phylum Chordata; class Mammalia; order Primates; family Hominidae; genus Pan; species Pan paniscus. Next base: position 185,441,709 of record NC_073254.2, read on the forward strand.
TTTGGACTAAGATGTGGGAATCTGAATTTTCCAAAATCCAAAAAAGATCCTGATGCAAGCAGCCAGTGAATCACACTGAGAAAGAGCATTCAAAGAGCTCTCACCTGGTCAGCAAACAAGGTAAACAACCAAGTCCACAAACCAAAGGAACAAGATACAACCTCCAAGTAAAGAGCTTGTTAAACCTGCAAGTTCACTACCAATTCTTCTAGATTTTGCTACATTTTTTCGATTCCAAGAGCAGGAAATGATACAATGTTTTTTATAATACTTAACTCTAGCCTCTCTGGCAACATTATCGCTAGCGTTTTTGCTTGAATTCATACTGAGATGGACCCTGCCTTCTCTAAAGCTTGACTCCCCAGCAAGCTGATAAAATGGGAAGTCACTGGCCCGTATTTCAGGGTCTTTTGTACCTATAAACTCACCAAGAAATGAGGAAACTCTAGTTACAAGCTGGTGAGCACTTTCTTTGTGAAAATTGCCATCTTTAGGCTGATGAGGTTCTCTGAAATATCAACACACTCCTAGGTTCCCTACTGACGACAACTATAAAGTTGTCCCCAACACTTATTCTGGTCAGGGGCTTCACAGGGCATATGTTCAGATATTCTAATGGCTTTAAAGAGAGGAAAGTTGGGGCCAGGCATGGTGGCTCACGCCTGTAATCCCAGCACTTTGGGAGGCTGAGGCGGGCAGATTACGAGGTCAGGAGATCGAGACCATCCTGGCTAACACGGTGAAACCCCGTCTCTACTAATAATACAAAAAATTAGCCGGGCCTGGTGGCAGGAGCCTGTAGTCCCAGCTACTCGGGAGGCTGAGGCAGGAGAATGGTGTGAACCCGGAAGACGAGGCTTGCAATGAGCCGAGATGCCACCATTGCACTCCAGCCTGGGTGACAGAGTGAGACTCTGTCTCAAAAAAAAAAAAAAAAAAAAAAAAAAAGGAATGTTGTCAATGTGGGAGTTATCCTCTTGAGAGCTCTTTAAGGATCATTGCATTGCAGCCTTGGAAATAAACTCTAGAGAGACATATGACATTTGAGAATGTAGTAGACTCATAGTCCTAGAGACAGAGGCAGGGCACAATACCTAGGAAGAACTCCAGGGACAGAGCTTGACCAAGCAGGTGGGAAACTGAAAGAGTATGGACCAGTGCATAAGGGTATTTAATGGGGGGCAGGGTGGAGCACACAAGCAGCAGGCTTGAAGGGATTTTACTGGTGTGTTTGAGTGTCACTAGGTCACAACCAGGGGAGGACAGGATGGGAAGGCTGTGATGGTGACCAGCCTTGTCCCACTGGTGCACCTGGTCTCCTGGGCCCGCTGCTTACAGCTTGCTTGTGGTGATGTTGAGGCATCAGGAAAATAGACGATTTTAAAATCTACAGTACAAGAGGAGACAAATAAAATGTTCTTAATTCAGTAACTTGTCCTTCTTGAAATCTTTTTTTTTTTTTTTGTATTCCATAGATCAATAGAAAACAAGCGTGGGGGAGGGGGAGAAAAGTGGTATGCAATGATGTTTAAAATGGTTAAAGTATAATATCTATGTGAAAGTTTGACTGACATTTTGAGCCAAGGAGCAGCTGGAAAATGATTTTTGCCTGTGTGTCCTCAGAGCCAAAACCCATCAGTCAATTTAATCAATCTAAATGAATTTTCAAAAGTCAAACTTGTTGTATTAGTCTGTTCTCACACTGCTATGAAGAAATACCCTAGAATGGGTAATTTATAAAGAAAAGAGGTTTAATTGACTCACAGTTCTGCATGGCTAGGGAGGCCTCAGGAAACTTACAATCATGGCAGAAGGTGCCTCTTCACAGGGTGGCAAGAGAGAGAATGAATACAAGCAGAGGAAATGCCAGTTGCTTATAAAACCATCAGATCTTCTGAGAACTCACTCACTATCATGAGAACAGCATGGGGGAACCACCCTCCCTGATTCAGTTACCTCCACCTGGTCCCCCTTGACACATGGCAATTATGTGGATTACAAATCAAGATGAGATTTAGGTGGGGACACAAAGCCTAACCATATCTCCCCTTAAAGGGAAAACCCCAGTGAATACTAAAGTTTCTATTTGAACAGGTTAAATATTATAAAAACACAAAAAAACTAACATTAAAAGATGAATGTGCAGAGTGATGTAAGAACTCTTTCTTTTATCCATTGAAGAAAACGAAAAATATACAAAAATTTGGTTTGAAATCTTGTCATTTACATTTGAATCTAAAGAAGGTAATGTGGACTAAGCCATATTCAGCACAGTGTGTAGCATATAGAAGGGTCTTAACTATTTGAACAACTCTATTGGGATAGACATGTTTTTCTGGAATGGACTCAGCTTTTAATAAAACTGTTTTGTTATTATTATTACAGAATAAATGATGTAAAGAATCCATGAATATTAAAATAAGTTGCTGGGTGAAATTTAATATTTCTGCTGAATTCTCTAAACTCCTAACCTGACAAAATTAATAGCAATAAATATACCAACTCACTTATATATCTATATACTGCATTTCATTTACACGTGAGACTTAAGCCAATTTAAATAAAAATACATTGATTTGTCAAAAGTAAACAATAACTTAGGGGAAAACTTTTATCAAACGTGTCATGTAGTTTACAGACATCTCATTATCTTCTATGGATACTCAATTTCTCTTAAATCCTCTGTTCTGTTCCACCCCAAGCAGTTACTTTTATTATCCATTATCCCCATTTGTGTCACTTCAGTAGGTCACCACAAATGTATCACAGGCGAATTGAACAGAAATATTCATCTGAGATGAATATTTCACCCTTTCACTATAATGATTTCTTTTTATCAAGTGAAGCGTCTCCATAGAAAGTCTTGAGTGAAAAATGGTAAGTGTAAATGGAATGCAAAATGGAAAATACTTTCAGCTATTTTTAAATGACTGGATATGAAAATAAAAACATCAAGCTGGAAGCAGGGGGTAGGCAGCATGGTTGGTGTATGTGGGAATGGCACAGAAGAGTAAGCCCAAAAGAGCCACTACGGAAGCAGCTACAACCTGCAGTTCTCAGCAGTGATGTTTCGCAGGAGCAGATCAACCCAACCTGTGGATCCCAAGGGACACACTTGCCTGAGCTTTTCATTGATGTGTCCCCCTGAATTCCTAAGGGCTGTTACAAAAGCCTGAGAAGAGGTTCTGGAGGCTTCATATTCATCAAGAATACAAGCAATTCTCAACAAATCAGAAATCTGTAAGTAAACAGAATTCCAAATCAATGCTAGATAATATTTCGACTTTTGCATGATGCAAATGGCTTGTCAAGATTTTCCAACACCTCAAGAATGTCTTTGTATAAATTACTTACTCTTTTGACAAAGTATATCAGAAGCCATTAGTGCAGATTTAACACTGGCTATATGACATAAGGAAGGAGGTCCTCTTCTACCTAGGATGCAGAAACCTGGAAAGTGTTCCTGCCATCCTAGCTAAGAAATAAAGCTAGATAACTTCCAAATGTAACTTTTTTCTTAACCCATCACAGAGCTAGTTCACAGAGCAAGTAAGTAGCCTAAAATCGAAGAAACCACATGGCTCTCCAAGGACAGGTGAGATAGAGTACTGACTCACCTGTAGCAGAGCACAGGAAGAAGTGATGCTGGAAACCACACTAGCAGACAGGAAAAATTCAGCCAAAAATTGTAAATGTTCCTAACAGTCGTGTGTGGGCAGGCATGAGATCACAGAGCCTCCAGAAGCCATGGACACAAGAGGAGGTAACACTGACTCAAACACTTTTCTTTACATATTTCCACTAGGTGCTCACAGAAAGGCTTCGGGTAGGGTTGGTTGCCAAAGAAGGCCCTCTGCAGTGGTACAGCCTTGAGGAGGGGTTGGTTTACTCTTGCAAAAAGGCACAAAGTAGCTCCTGGACTTTTCTTTCCTATGAAAAAAAGGCTTTATGCCATTAGCAGAGGAGAAAAACGAGTCACATCCAATATACTTATGATGATCCATTGCAGCTGGGGAAAGTGTAAAAGAAAAAGTCCTCTATCATGGGAAAAGTGAAGAAAAAACTCCTGGGTCCAATACCCTAAGCCAATACAATGGATGTCTTCTATCATTGGAGAAGAAAAAGAAAATTCCTTTCATACAAGACCTTCCACAGTCACTGAGAAAGACCTCCAAGACATAAGGCCTGCCTAAGGCTGAGGCTAATCCAGGACAATAAGGGGATGCCCCTCTCCTATCTCTATCACCAGGCCAGCAAGCACTGAGAAACAAATGACACAGTCTATCCCTGAAACAGGGACAAGAGAATGGAGAAAGATATTTGTCTATTCCAAAAAGATATATTTAAGCCCTAACCCCAGTACATTTGAATGTGACCTCACTCAGGAATAGGATCTTTGGAGATGTGATCAAGTTGAGGTTACTGCATTCAAATGGGCTCTAATCCAATGACTGGTGTCTGTCTAAGATGAGAAAAATTTGGATGCAGACAGAGTGAAGCACATCTTGTGAGGACACAGAGACATAGAAGACAGCCACGTGAAGGTGGAGACAGAGACTGGAACAATGCTGCCACAGGCCAAGGAATGCCTGGGGCTATAAGAAGCTTGAGGAGGCACGGAGGGTTCTTCCTTGGAGATGTGGAAGAAACATGGCTGTGCTGACACCTTGACTTCAAACATCTAGTCTCCAGAACTTGGAGAGAACAAATTTCTGTTGTTGTAAGCCACCACTTTGTGGTAATTTTTTACAGTAGCCATGGGAAACTAGTAACACCCTTCCCCTGCCACATATAAGACATAAGTATAAAGGAAAGACTGAAAGCTGATGATGGGGAAGAAACACTGAGAAAAGCCCTTCAGCATACCAACCACCACCATAAACACAAGGTAACGTAGAGGAATTTGAAGCCAGTGGTGCAGTGAATGTAACCAGAACCACAACAAAACATAAATCCAGATTAGCCACTGGCTACATTGACTCCATGGCCCATACTAAAAGCCTTTTAGATGAAAAGGATGGACCACTTACAAGCATCAATACCATTTACCTCAGTCTTTAGTGGTCTACAAATGATGTTCAGCTTTTAATCAAAAATTAGAGGACACACATGCAAGCTTTAACATATCATCTTCAAACTGCTGAAAATCAGAAATAAATCTTAAAGGCTACCAGAAAAAAGGACTCATGACCTACAGAAGAACAACAAGAAATTATGAAAGATTTCTTATCAGAAACTATGCAGAGTAGACTATGATGTCTTTTTTGCCATATTATCCTTATTTCAATTATTTATCATTGTTGTTCTTGCTCTCAGATTGTCTCCCAAATATCTACAAATTTCATCATGCATTGAACATTGAGAGTTCTTCTCTCTTGGCCCTTTCACATAAAATGTGTATGCCATTTCAACTTTTAAGATTCATGACACCTAAACAACAGACTATTTCATTCTGCCTCACGTTCTCCACATGTGTATTCTCCACAGGCACTAATACAGTGCTTTTCACATAGTAGACGTCAGTAAATGTGTCTGGAGTTTAATTGAAATTGTTCTTGTCTTATATTGATTGACTTTTATTTCATCCCAATATTTTTCCTTCGTCAATCTTTTCATAGTATTTAATCATATTCAATGTATGTTCATTTTCACTTAGATTACTGAAGTCATCTAAGAAAGTTCTGCAACATGTTGTTTAATTAGAAAATATTCTACTTTTTTTAATCAATCAAATTTGCTGAGGTTTACCTTTTTACTAGGAAAAAATAAGTTGCACATGTCAATATATTTTGTTCAATTATGGGGTTTTGCATGAAGAGTTTGTAATTAAGCTATACTAGAAAATAAAAACCTAACTAACCATTTCAGAAAATTTTATCTGAAGCGTCTGCATTTTGGCACCCTCTTAAGTCCATGCGCTAGAGGACTAATTGTTGATGATAAGTTACAGAATTTTTTTAATTTGGTTTGATCAAGGTTTCAAGATTATTTCAACTTAAAAAGTGTTATTATAAATAATGAACACCCATACTTTGACAACTAATTCATTCCTTTATCAAATATTTATTAAATACCACATTGTCACATGCCAGGTACACACCAAGGCATTTGAAATACATCAGCAAGTAAAACAAACAAACAAACAAAGCATGTTCTCAAGAAGCTTACATTCTAGCAGAAAGAAGGTAGAAAATAAGCAGGTAAATTATATAGTGTGTTGGGAGATGATAAATACTCAGGGGAAAGAAAATAAAGCAAGAGAAAGCAGATGAGAGGAGAAAGGTCACATAGCAGAATGAAAATGGGAGAATAGAGCAGAGATATATGGAATTTGTTGGAGAAAAACAATCAACAGATTAAATTGAATAATCCAAATTTAGAAATCTGTTAATATGTGACTACTGTATCTCTTTGATCTTTTCTAATGATTATTAACTGTGTTCAGAATTTATGGTTATTTTACACTTCAATTTTTATATTCAACTTAAAAAGTGTTATCATAAATAATTAGATTTATAAATAAATTAATAATCTACAACCACATATTTGCTGTTAGGCAAAATTCCAGTATGCAAAAATGTATTTATGAATATCTTCACAACAGTGACAAGAATTTCAACTCCAGTATGTATGGAATTCCATTGTCTTTTCCTGCAGATAATTAGAAAAGGGAAACCTGAGGATTGAGTGTAGAGACGGAACATAAAGCAGATGGCAAAACAGCAGTCAAGGTTTTCACAATAAAGATTTAGGAGGAGAAAATGAGGTGAAGAAGTCATATGATGAGACCTCTTGCTCTGTTGAGAAGGAGGATGTATTAGTCCATTCTCACGCTGCTATAAAGAAATACCTGAGACTGGGTAATTTATAAAGAAAAGAGATTTAATTGGCTCATGGTTCTGCAGGCTACAAAGGAAGCAAGATGGCTTCTGCGGCCTCAGGAAACTTTCAATCATAGCAGAAGGCAAAGGGGAAGCAGACAAGTCTTACATGGCTGGAGTACAAGGAAGACAGAGCTGAGGAGGTGCTCCACACTTTCAGACAACCAGATCTCATGGTAACTCACTCACTGTCATGCAAACAGCATCAAAGGGGAAATCTCCCTACACGATCCCATCACCTCCCATCAGGCACCACCTCCAACATTAGGGATTACAATTTAACATGAAATTTGGGTGACAACACAAACCTAAACCATTTTTGTTCCACCCCTGATCCCTCCCAAATCTCATGTTTTTCTAACATTGCAAAATACTATCATGCCTTCCCAACAGTCCCCCAAAGTCTTAACTTATTCCAGCATTAACTGAAAAGTCCAAAGCCAAACGTCTCATCTGAGACAAGGCAATCTCTCCCATCTATGAGCCTATAAAGTCAAAAACAAGTTAGTTACTTGCAAGACACAATAGGGATATAGGTATATAGGTATTGGGTAAATACTCCCTTTCCAAAATGGATAAATCAGCCAAAAGAAAGGGGCTACAGGCACCATGCAAGTCTGAAACCCAGCAGGACTGTCATTAAATCTTAAAGCTCCAAAATAGTCTCCCATGATTCCATGTCTCACATCCAGACCACACTGATGCAAGGGGTGGGCTCCCAATGCCTTGGGCAGCCCCACCCCTGTGATTTTGCAGGGCTCAGCCCCCACAGCTGCTCTCAAGGGCTGGCATTTAGTGCCTGTGGCTTTTTCAGGCACAGGGTGCAAGCTGTCAGTGTATCTACTATTCTGGGGTCTGGAGGAAGGTGGCCCTCCTCTCACAGCTCCACTAGGCAGTGCCCCAGTGGGGACTCTGTGTGGGGGTTCCAATCTCATATTTCCCCTCCGCACTGCCCTAGTAGAGGCTCTTTATAAGGGCTCTGCCTCTGCAGCAGGCTTCTGCCTGGACATCTAGGCTTTTCCATATGTCCTCTAAAATCTAGGCAGAGAATTCCAAGCCTCAACTCTCACACTCTGTGTACCCACAGGCTTCACACCATGTGGAAGCTACCAAGGCTTACAGCTTGCATCCTTTGAGCAACCCTAGTACCTGGGCCTCTTTGAGCTATGGCTGGAGCTGGAGTGGCTGAGATGCAGGGAGCAGTGTCCCAAGGCTGCATAGGGGAGTGGGGCCCTGGGTCTTACTCATGAAACCATTCTTCCCTCCTACGCCTCCAGACCTTTCATGGGAGGGGCTTCTATGAAGGTCTCTGAAACGCCTTCAGGGCCTTTTTCCCATTGTCTTGGCTATTAGTGCCTGCCTTCCTTCTAGTTATGCAGATTTCTGCAGCCTACTTGAAGTCCTCCCCTGAAAGTGGGTTTTCCTTTTCTACCACATGGCCAGGCTACAAATTTTCCAAACTTTTACACTCTGCTCCCCATTTGAATATAAGTTTTAGTTTTATGTCATTTCTTTGCTCACAAATATGAGCATAGGCTGCTAGAAGCAGCCAGGCCCCATCTTGAACACTTTGCTGCTTAGACATTTCTTCCACCAGATACCCTAAATCATCACTCTCAACTTCAAAGTTCTACAGATCCCTTGGGCAGGGACACAATGCCTCCAACTTCTCTGCTATTGTATAACAAAAGTTACTTTTGTTCCAGTTACCAATAAGTTCCTCACCCCATCTGAGACCACCTCAGTTTGGACTTCATTGTCTAAATTACTATTAGCATTTTGGTCACAACAATTTAACAAGTCTCTAGAAAGTTCCAAACTTTCCCTCATCTTCTTATCTTCCTATCTCCTTCTGAGCCCTCCACACTCTTCCTACCTCTGCCCATTACCCTGTTCCATAGTTGCTTCCACATTTTCAGGTATCTTTACAGCAATACCCCTCTCCTGGTACCAATTTTCTACAATAGTCCATTCTTGCATTGCTATAAATAAATAACCTGAGAATGGGTAATTTACTTAAAAAAAGAGGTTTAATTGGCTGATGGTTTTGTAAAAAAGAGTTTTAATTGGCTGATGGTTCTGCAGGCTCTACAGGAGACATGCTGGGAAGGCCTAAGAAAATTTATTATGCAATCATGGCCGAAGACAAAGGGGAATCAGGTACGTCTTACATTGCCAGAGCAGGAGGAAGAGAGGGAGGGGGAGGTGCCACACACTTTTCAAAAAACAGATCTCATGATAACTTACCCACTATCACAAGAACAGCACCAAAGGGGAAATCTGCCCCCATTAGCCAATCATCTCCCACCAATCATCACCTCCAACATTGGGGATTACAATTTGATATACAATTTGGGCAGGGACACAGACCACCATATCAAAAGAAGCTAAGAAATGTGTGAAAAAATACATAATTGTCTTATTTTAAATATCTGTGAACATGTCTGTCTAGAGCAAACCCACCACTGGCTCATGTCCACCAACATGGCAAAGAAACCTGCACCAATGAACTAAGCTGAGGCCAAGGCCTTAGTGCTGAAGCTAGTGGCTCTTATCATAGGAAGAATGAAGTACACCTACTAGTTCTTTTACCCCAGCTTTATTAAAGTATATAACAGACAAATTAAAATTGTATTCACAGTCACGCATCACACAAGGATGCTTCAAAGACAGACCATAAGATTATAATAGAACTGAAAACTTTCTAGCCTCCAGTACTGTACTAAGATTTTAGTGCAACATATTACCTGTTCTGTGTTTGGATATGTCTACATACACAAATACTTTGTGTTACAACTGCCTACAGTATTCAGTGCAGTAACATGCTATACAGGTTTGTAGCCTAACAGCAATAGGCTATACCATAGAGCCTAGGTGTGTAGTAGGCTATGACATTTAGGTTTGTGTCAGTACAATCTATGATGATTGCACAATGACAAAATTGCCTACCAATGCATTTCTTAGAATGTATCCCTATTGCTAAGCAATGCATAACTGCATTTGGTGTACAATGTGATGTCTTGATATATGTGCATACATTGTAAATTGATTAAATTAAGCTTGAATATATCCATCTCCTCATATATTTATCTTTTTGTGTGGTAAGAACACTTAAGATCTGCCTTCTTGGCAATTTTTAAGTATACAATACATTATTAACAATGGACACCATGCTGAAAAATAGACCTCCAGAACATAGTCCTCCTGTCTACCTAAAACTTTGTACCCTTTTATTAACACCTCCCCATCTCCCACCCTGTCCTCTGGCAACCATATTTTACTTTGCGCATCTATGAGTTTGACTTTTTTAGATTCCATATGTAAGTGAGATCATGTGACATTTGTGTTTCTGTGTTGGACTTATTTTATCCAACATAATGTCTTTCATGTTCATCTGTGTTATCATAAATAACTGGATTTCATTATTTTCCAAGGCTGAATGGTATTCCATCATTTATATAGACCACATTTTCTTTATTTGTTCATCTCTTGATAGATACTTGATAGATACAGATATCTCTTGAAGACACTGATTTTGTTTCATTGGGATATATACCTAGGAGTGGAATTGCTGGATCATATGGTAGTTCTATTTTCAGTTTTTTGAGAAACCTCCACGCTGTTCTCCATAGTGGTTGTGCCAACAGTGTATCTCCTGGCTCTCGTCGTCATGCAATGTTGAAGAACACAGACTCTGGAGCCAGACCCATCTCACACTTATGAACACTATGAATTCAGCCATGTTGTTGGCCTCACACTGCTTGCTCTAGTGTTCTTTCTGTAAGATGAGAATGACAATGGTACCTATTCTTATGGGAGGTATGAGGATTAAGCAGATTAACTTACATGAGGCACTTAGAGCATCAGAATAGGTGTTCCCAAGTTCATGGTGCCCATCACTGTTTCAGGCATGGTGGACAGAGTGGACAAAACAGAGTTAAATCCTAGAACTCTTGGAGCTGACATTCAAGCAAGGGGAAACAGGCAAAAAACTAAATAAATAAGTAAAATATATAGAATATTACATAATAGATACGTTTTGGAGAAGAATTAAGCAGGCATGTTGGATAGCAGAGGTGGGGTTGTGATTTTGAATAAGGTAGTCATGGAAGGCACCTCTGAGCAAACACTCAGCTCAGTCCTCAAGAGAGGGCCTGCAGATTCTAGGGAGGGGCAGGGCAGTGTCCTGAGGCCCAAGTGTGGCAGAATGTCTGGGCACCTTAGAGAAGCCACTTTCCTTGGAGTGAAATCAATGAGGGGACAGTGGCAGGAGGAAGGGCCACAGAGCCTTCAGTGTAGGAGCCCTGGGGAGCCTGGAGGCACTGTAAGAAATTTGGATGGTGATATCATCTGGCTCTGTATTCCCATCAAAATCTCATCTTGAATTGTAATTGGAATTGTAACCCCCACGTGTTGGGGGAAGGTCCTCATGGGAAGTGATTAGATCATGGGGTCAGTTCCCCCATGCTGTTCTCATGATAGTGAGTGATTTCTAACGAGATCTGATGGTTTTATAGGGGCTTTTCCCCTCTTTGCTCTACACACTTCTCTCTCCTGCCGCCATGTGAAGAAGTACACATTTGCTTCCCCTTCTGCCATGACTGTAAGTTTCCTGAGGCCTTCCCAGCCCTGCAGAACTGTGAGCCAATTAAACCTCTTTCCTTTATAAATTACTCAGTCTAGGGCAGTTCTTCATAGCAGCATGAAAATGGACTAATATAGCTGGTCTCTGAGGCAGTGGGTGTCATGGGGTGGCCTCAAGTTCTAGGAAGACACACAGAGTGTTGAACTTGGGGGAACAAAGGAAAGAAGCAGGGGACTGAAGGAGGTGGCCTGTACTCCAGGCAAAATACACTGATGGCTCAGCCTGCAGTAGTGCCTTGAATGGCAGTGAAGTTCTGAAACTTCTCTTAAGATAAAGCAAATGGAGCTGTGTTTAGCAGGGGAAGGTAACATTAGTATCCATCATAGCTGTCTTGATGAATTCCTATCACAGAAGATGAGCAGAGGTGGTGGGCAGAGACAGTTAGCAACCAGGCTACTTCTGACCATAGCCATAAGGCATTTTGCTGGTGTGGATGCTCATTCTCGAATCCTGCAGAGGTAAATGATCTGTAGGTCTATGCTCCATGACATTACCTATGCATACGGGAAAATATATTCACTAAAAGTTTAATTAACATATTTCATATAGTTTGCAAATTATTAACATTTTCTCATAGTAGAGAGACCTGGGAACATACAATAAGTCAATAAGGCAGACACCTGACTGTGGCTGGGCAGGCTGGAGAGCAGCTGTGGCACCCAGCCTGAGTCTGCAACAGAATTCTCTAAAGCCCAACCAACAATGCGCCTCTCACTGAAGCAATCCACCCAGAAAGCAGTGTGGGATTTGTATTACTGCATCCTTAGTCAAGCAGATATCATTTGGTTTCCAGTTCTGGGCTTCAGTTTCAGTGAAATGTGTAAAGATGGGAGGGACTCTGGGATGCGAATCCTTTCAGAATTGCTACTTCTCAGGGATCCTCATCCAGAAAGACAATTAAAAATAGAAACTCATCCTGGGCAACATAGCAAGACTCTGTCTCTACAAAAATGAAAAAATTAGTTGGGCATGGTGGTGTACCCTGTAGTCCCACCTACTCAGAAGGCTGAGGTAGGAGGAAAACTTGAGCCTGGGAGGTCAAGGCTGCAGTGAGCCATGATTGTGCCACTGCACTCCAGCCTGGAGATAGGGTGAGATCCATCTCAAATAAAAAAAACTAAAAATTAATAAAAAATTAAAACTTATTTAAACGGCAGCAAACATGCTGTAGGTTAGATATTTAGAACAATGTTTCTAGAGAGAGGTGAACATATGTCCAGAAGAAATATTACTTTTCTTGGTGAAATTTAAGAATTTCTGAGGGTGTGGTGGAAGAAGGGATACAAATACCAAAATCAGAATATTCCTCTTGGTTAGTTTCAGGACCGATCCACACAGATGCAGAAAGTCAAGCTTGATAACAGGCAGGAAAAAACATGCTTCTGAGAACCCTCCATATAGGGTGACAGAAGGCAGTGCAGAGTCTGCGGCCAGAGGCCAAGCTGAACCAGGCAGGAGTCAGCGTCACTGTGCTCTCTGTTGAGCAATAAATACACTCTGCTCTAGGTGTGCTCCTTTTCAAGGAAGCTAATATATAAATCTGAATTTCAAACATATGTCAAATAATTTCTTCATATTTTAAAATCTCATTCTTTTTTGTAGGAATAATTACAGTCTTGAGTTTAAACAGCTCTACACAGTGTAGGCAACTCCGGACAATTCCTGTATTTTATCAATGTTTGTTTCCCCAGCACTGGCCTGCACACAGTCAGCACTCAGTCAAGTTTTATGAATAAATGCTTGAGTGCATGAAATATTAACAATGTTCTTTCTGATCAGATTCTTGGGTGTGAGGAACGGAAATCCATCTGAACTGGCCTAAGCAAACAAAGGAAGGCTCTGCTGGCCAGAACTCAGACATCCAAGGCAGGGGCCATGTGAACTCAGCCTGGTGGGGTCAGGAACCAACTTCCACCACTCAGAGGCCACATGGCATGTCCATCCCTTCCTTTCCTGCTTCTCATGGGCTCTCCTTCTTCACTGTAGGTGCAGATATGGCCAGCACCTACCCAGGTCCCTCCCCTAACCCTGGATGCCATCTGCATCTTGGCGGGCAGTTTCCACACTCTCCCCCTGTCCTGTGCCTCTCTGCCTGAGAGCTTTCCCAGCCACAGAGGCTTGCAGGCTCATGCAGGGGGATGGGAGTGATGTTGCACCCCCAGGAGCACTTCCTTACCTCCCCAGCCAGTGGAAGACAGGCATTGGTGGATAATTGTCTTGACTTCTGCTCTGCATGACGTGGTCATTTGGGGATGTCTTAAATAGTCTCTCGAGGTGCCCCAGGGGATCGCTGCAGTTATTGGTGTCTTCAGAAGAACAGTCTCATCAGACTTGATCTTCAATTCGTTATCTTGAGTTGTCTTTACCATCGTTTCCAGTGTTGAAATAGGGAGACTTGAAGCATTGAGGCACCAGAACAGAGGCAAAGTCTCACGCGGCTCAGTTTTCTCCCGAGACCCAGAGTCCAGCCAGGCACACAGCTGGGGCCGGAAGGTCACATGTATCCGCTTTTGCTTCACTGATGGGAAGTTTCCATCAAACACCTGGGGTTCTTCCTTGTACTCTGGATATTGTGCCAGTGAGAGGCACCTTAGCTCAAAAGTCATGTGATTCACACGCCAAGGACACTTGAAAGTGAGTGAGTTAAATGAGGACAAGACACACCGGGGACTGTTGTGGGGTGGGGGGAGGGGGGAGGGATAGCATTAGGAGATATACCTAATGCTAAATGACGAGTTAATGGGTGCAGCACACCAACATGGCACATGTATACATATGTAACAAACCTGCACGTTGTGCACATGTACCCTAAAACTTAAAGTATAATAATAATAAAATTTAAAAAAATAAAATAAAAATAAATTTTTTTAAAAAGTCATTTATAGCCTCGCACATCAATAAAGGAAATACAGTGGTCAAACAGGCTTATTAGAAATGTGAATAGTGGTGTTCTAAGAAAGAATAGCTAATATTTACATTTCTGAAGCAATTAGATGATAAATGTTCGTCCGTTTTACTAGAGTATAAACCAATTTTATATGTGTGCAAAATCCTTGATATTGGAAGAAATCAATAAGAGATCAGTTTTACTTTGCTACTAAAAGAAACTTTTACCACAATTTTATCATTTCTGCCAAAAATTCTAAGTTCAGTATGTGTTGAAAGCACAGGAAAATGTGTAGCAAAGCATTGTCAGGAGCAGAGGGAAAACCTGAATTACCTTCAGTGACCCAAGAGGATTTGAAATGGAAAAGACAGTGAAGCAAATAATTACCTTCAAATAGATTTTAAATATGCAATTGCTTATAAGGGTGCAGGCATTTCAGAAAAGTCTAGGATTTGGTAAAAGAGAAGCCAATAAGAAATCCAAATAAAATATATACAGTCATGCACTACATAATGACACCTTGGTCAATGACAGACCACATATTCAACGATGGTCCCATAAGGTTATAATGCTCTATTTCTACTTTACCTTTTCTATGTTGAGATATGTTTAGATACACAAATACTTATCTTTGCATTACAATTGCCTACAGTATTCAGTACAGTCACATAATGCACAGGTTTGTAGCCTAGGAGCAACAGGCTATACCATCCAGCCTAGCTGTGTGGCAGGCTCTACCACCTAGGTGTGTATAAGTACATGCCATGATGTTCACACACCCAGGAAATCGCCTAATGACACTTTTCTCAGAATGAATCCCTATCCTTAATGGCTGGATTCAGAGATAGTTTTCTTCAGTAAAAATGAAGTATCTGAAGTCATGTGTAAAAAGTCACATCCAACATTTATTTTTGAGGAAGGATGGGCTAGATGGGAATCTCAGAGCATGCCAGTAATGGTTAATTGTGTGTGTCCACTTAGGTGGGCAGCAGTACGCCCAGCTAGATCCCTGGCTTAATCTTTCCGGGTGTGTCTGGGAGGGTGTTTCTCCAAGAGAGACTGACATTGAGTTGGTGAACTGAGGAAAGCAGATGGCCTCCAAGCTTGGGTGGGCCTTCAGCAACGCACCACCGGCCTGAACAGGACAAAATAGTACTGACAGGGCAACTCCTCTCTGCCTGGGAACTTGAGCTGAGACATCTGTTTTCTCCAGTGCTCAGCGCTCCTGGATCTCAGGCCGCAGACTCTGCCTAGAATCTACACCATGGGCTCTCTGGCTCCCAGGCCTTTGAACTACACCCTGGCTTTCCTGGGTCTCAAGCTTACATGTGACAGATCATGGGACTTCTCAGTGTCCATTATTATGTGATCCAATTCCTTGTAATAAATCTCTTTGTAAATAAATATAGATACAGATGCCTCTAGAGACATATATGGAATCATTTCTTATTGGCTCTTGTTCTCTAGAGAACCCTAACTAATACAACACCCCTGCCCTCAATGTGCCTGCCCCACCCTGTGGGTGTAATTGGAGCTGGGGTTACAGTGGCATTCCTGTGGTTAAGACTTGATATCCCCTTTCTTTCCTCCACTCAGTCATCCAGCACAGACACATGGATTCCTCACCATAACAACGTAACACAGACTGAGTGACTTACAAGTTTATGCCCTTACAGTTCTGGAGGCCAGGAGTCCAAAATTAAGGTGCAGGCGGGGCTGCACTCCTGCTGAGGGTGCTGGGAAGGGATCAGGCTCCTAGCTTCAGGTAGCTGTAGCATGGCAGTGTCACGCCCATCATCACATGGCATCTGTGTCCTTTTTTATGAGGACACCAGTCATATTGGATTAGGGTCACCCTAACGAGTTCATTTTAACCTATCATCTGCAAAGACCCTATGTCAAGAGAGAGGTCATTTTCTAAGGTACTGGAAGTTAAGACTTCATCTTTTGAAGGGACACAATTCAAACCATAACAGTCACCAATGCATCAAACATAGTGACGATGCTGAAGGTACAGATATGACTACTCTGGCCTCTTCCTCAAGTGGTTCCCCTCCTGTCCATCCAGGAGTCAGTGACACAGACATTATATATATATAGACATACACACATATATATGATATAAATCACAAATATATATGCCATCTGTGATGCTGCATACACAGGAGGAGCTCCATGGCTGCTCTGGGAGGATAAAGGAGTTTCCCAGAGGATGTGGACATCTGAGCTGACTCTTAAAGACAAAGCTTATTTAATGTAGGAAGAAACAAGGGAAAAGGGAAGGGTGTTTGTAGGCTGAAAAAACTTCCCGTCAGGTCAATGACAGAACCTGTGGTTGTCTGTACGGCCAGGATGCTGGGTGCTGTGAGAAAAAGATTGAGACAGGATGCACAGGGGAACTAGAAGGAAATGGTGAACAGTTTTACCAGGAGTGGGTCAGTCCAGTGCTGCAGACGAGGCCGATGACAGCACCCATGGTTAGAAGTGAGGAAGGGGAACGACAATGACACAAAACACTCCTTAGGGGAAGCTTGCTAGTGAGAAGGAAGCAGTGAGGGGAAGAAGGTGCTTCGGGATGCTTTAGGCTCCAGGCAGTGAATGCCCCAACTCAACAGAGCTTAAGGGATGAGAAAACATCTCGTATGGTAAAGGACCAGAGGTAGGTGGCTTGGGGAGAACATGACGAGGGTCTTGACTCAGTCTATGGGCTAGTGCCCTACTTATGCCCAGTTGGGCGTGTCTACATCAGCTTCTAGACATCCTTCCTCATATCAGTTGCCTGATAGTGGTGAGCAGCCACTAGGGCAGCCTGCCTCCCTGTCATCTGGAGGACTCCCTGTCATTCTAGAGCACCCCACTCCCAGCTGTGCAGTGAAAGCCTTCTCTTTGTCTGATTTGGCCAATTTAGTTCCTATTCTCATTCCTAGACCAATAAGAGGTGCTGGGGGAATACCCACGCCCAGCTTAAACCTGCGATCCTGACCAAATGCTGAGAAGGATGAGGTCAACACAGCCAGCTTAGTACATTAGAATAACTAGGGAAACTTGGCCAGCCATGGTGGCTCACACCTGTAATCCCAGCACTTTGGGATGCCGAGGCAGGCAGATCACCTGAGGTCAGGAGTTTGAGACCAGCCTGGCCAACATGGTGAAACCCCATCTCCATTAAAAAATACAAAAAAATGAGCCAGACATGGTGGGGTACACCTTTGGTCGCAGCTGCTTGGGAGGCCGAGGCAGGAGAATTGCTTGAACCCGGGAGGCAGAGGTTTTAGTGAGCCAAGATTGTGCCACTGCACTCCAGCCTGGGCAACAGAGTGAGACTTTGTCTCAAAAAAAATTGCTAGTATCCAGGCTCCACCAAACTCTTGATTTAATTGGTCTGAGTTGAGGCCCAGGCATCCATATTTTTTTAGAAATTTCCCCCATGTCAGTCTAATGTGCAGATAAAATAGAGAACCACTGAATAGGGCTAATGTGGGCTCTACTCTTAAAGCTAGAGGGAAGGTCAGGTCCGCTATGTTATGAGGCTATGATACAGGAGAGGTGGGTATTTGCTAAAATAAATAAATATAAAATAAGTTAACAACACAGATTCCTTTAGGCAGGCAGGAGTGAGTAACGCATGCTGGGTAGGCAGCCAGTACTCTAGAAGGATAAAGCCAGGGAAGCTTGTGGTTTTCCTTCCTCTATGTTTGTAAGATGAAAACTTGGGCATGCCTGTAACTTACTAACTTGAGGCAAAAGACCTTGGGGAGAAGGAAGGAAAGGACAGAGTACAATCAGTGGGGCAAGGGAGATGTGGAATTCACATCAACGTAAATGGGCTTAGAAGCCTGACTAATGTGTGTTTGGAGTCGTTTGCAAATAAGGGACAGACCCTGAGATCAGGGAGGAGCTGCTGCTTAGCAACAGGAAGGCATCAGGCAGTGTGTTTGTTTGGTAGTGGGCCTTGGAGAGCAGATCTACGAGGGTTTCTCTAACAGCAAGGGTTGTCATTCCCCCTGTCTGCGGGTAATGCTTTTCCGCCGGATGGTTCTTCCTAGGCGCACACAGTCCTGCATCATCAGAACATGGGAAAGCTATTCAGGGCGGCCTGCCTCTCACTATTCCTGGTAAGAAAGATGCAAGCACTAATCTACAACACACACTAGCAGCGCAGTCTGGAAAAGACCTTGGAACTAAAGTTCTCCTGTTAAACTTTGCAAGAAGAAAATCCGGGTTAAATGGCATGTCCATAGACCAAATCAAATGGTTTTTGAGGTTGCACCCATGAACACACCTTTGAATAATATATACTTTGAATGAATCAGATGGAAGAGATTTATACACATTTGAATATAAAACATATTTTATTTAAACACAACAATGAAAAGGCTGGACTGAGAGCCACAGCTGAGCAAACTTTGATGATAATGTATTAATTTTGGGTCAGGTCTCCACAACAGTAATAAATGGAGACTGTGAGGTCTTACAGCTTACTCTCAAAAAATAATTTCTCTTCCTTAGAATTTAGTTGTACATTTGTTAGTGGACCCAAGAGCCAACTAGATAATGGGACCAAATCCAAGTTAAGATCGTATTTATTTAGGATACGAAACATAAAGTCATATTTGAAAGTAAGTTTAACTTATTCTCACTAACTCTAAGTTCAAATTGGGTTTATAAAAATATTTCACAAAAAAGATCATGGTGTTTGATTAAAGTTATCGTTATTTCACTCCTTCTGATGATTTTATGTTTTTTATTACCATTTCGAATGAGAATATTTTTATATATTGTGTTCCCAGTTCTCTGAAAGAAATACATATTCGGTATGTTTGACTTAATAAATTATCCTTTGAGATGAAATATTAAATGCTCAGGAATATTTTTAGATTCTATGCAATTTTAAACATCAACTAAAACCTTTTCATGTAATTATGCTTCTATTCTGCTAGTAATGCTTTATCCTTGAACATTTTTTCTTTTTTCATCTACTTAAAGACCAGTGTGATAGTATGAACATTTACTAAACTCCAACTGCTCATGTCTTTTGTTCTTACTCTGTTTCCCACAGCGCAGTGACAGAAGAGGGACCTACAGTATTCAGGTCAAGGTTTCCCTGTGTCTATCTATGCACACATCCCAGTAGATGCTCTGAAAGAGAAGGACTTACTGAGGTGGGACAATCACTTGAGCAGAAGAGTTTGAGGCTGCAGTAAGCTATGATGGTGTCATTGCATTCTAGCCTGGGCAATGGAGTGAGACCCTGTCTCGAGAAGGAGATGGAGAAGGAGGAGAGAAGGAAGGGAGGAAGGGAGGGAGGGAAAGAGGAAGGAAGGAAGGAAGGAAGGAAGGAAGGAAGGAAGGAAGGAAGGAAGGAAGGAAGGAGAGTTAATATTGGATGCTACTTCTTAGAGATAGGAAATCTGCTAAACAAATGGTCTGAGATGTTAGATCATCTCAATTTCATTTCTAATTATTCCCTTGACTTGCTATGGAGCCTTGGACAAATCCTTTAATCTAATTGCTTTTCTGTTCTCAATCTGTAAAATTAGGGCTTTGATTTAGAATCCACAAATGTATAGAATTGGAAGAGAAGTTTAAAATGTGATCTGATCAAACACTTTTTTTCTATAAACACACATATATATGTACTATACATATATATAATGTATGCATATATTCTAAAATATAATAAATAAGTACATAATGTTACAAGTAGCTATGTTTTCATTCTGATGAAAGGAGCATCCAAGAAGTGGTGCTAAGCAATTGCTTATTATTGAGAAAAGTTGACATGGGAACATATTAAACTACTGTTCAATATGGCCAGATAATAAGGCCAGATATTTATTTTTTCTAAAATACTGAATTAACGTACTAGAAAGGAAAAGACTGGCAGGAATAAGTAAACATGCCAAAATATGAATACAGACAGCTTCTGGGTAGACAGAATTATGAACATTTTTCTACTTTTTTAAATCGTCAAGTGTTTTCCAAAATTTCTCAGAGGAGTTGGTGTTACTTTTATAGTGTTAAAACACACACTCTCAGAAAATAATGTATATATTCTGAAGTTTTATCTTTCTCCATCCAGGAAAACTCAACTTCCTTGTTTCTAAACTAGAGCAGTGTGGGACTAGGTGGAAACTGTGTTAGTTGCTTAATCCATTTTCAAAGATTTTTCAAATGGCTTAATTTTATGTTACAAGTGAATAACTATTGAGAGGATGAGGAGCTAAGCCACAGATGGAGAGAAAATATTTGCAAAAGATATATCTGATAAAGGACTATAACCCAAAATATACAAAGAACTCTTAAAATTCAACAATAAGGAATGAACAACCCAATTTTAAAATGGTCATTTATCTGAACAGAAGTTTCACCGAAGAAGACACAGATGGCAAATAAGCATATGAAATGATGCTCAACATTACATGTTCTTAGGGGATTGCAAATTAAAATTAAAAGAACAATGAAATACTACTGCACACCTATTAGAATGGCCAAAATGTAAAAAAAGAGAAAAAAAAAGACAACATCAAATGCTGATGAGGAAGTGAGGCAACAGGAGCACTCATTCATTGCTAATGGTAATGAGAAATGGCACACCCACTTTGTAAGACTGGCAATTTCTTACAAACACACTCTTACCATATGATCCGGGAATCATAGTTCTTGGCACTTACCCAAAGGAATTAAAAGCTTGTGTTCACACAAAAACCTGGATAAAATGTTTACATCAACTTTATTCATTATTGTCAAACCTTGGAAGCAACCAAAATGTCCTTCAATACGTGGATGGATGGATAAATTAACTGTGGCAAATTCAGACAATGGAATATTATTCAGCGATAGAAAAGAAATGAGCTATTATACTATAAAAACAAGTGGAGGAAAAGTAAGTGAATGCAATTAAGCAAAAAAAAAAAAAACAATCTGAAAAGGCCACATATTGTATGATTCCAACTATGACATTCTGGAAGAGGTAAAACAGTGAAAAGAGCAGTGGTTACTAGCGGTTAGCAGAAAGGAAGAGGTGAGTAGGTGCAGCACAGAGGATTTCTAGGGCAATGAAACTCTTCCGTTTGATGCTAACATGAAGGATACACGACATTATACATTTGTTGAAACCCACAGAATATACAACACCAAGAGTGAACCTCAATGTAAACTATGGAGTTTGGCTGATGATGATGTGTCAATGTCAGCAGGTTAATCAGTTGTAACAAACACTCCACTCTGGTGGAGGACATTGATAGGGAGGCTGTGCTTACCTGGGGGTAGAGAATATATGGGAATTCCCTGTACTTTCCACTAAATTTTTCTGTGAACCCAAAGCTCCTCTAAAAAAATTGTTTACTTTTAAAAGTAAATAACTATATTTACAAATATAGGTAAACTATCCCTGACTGTGGGGATTTTAAATCATTGGTTTTCGTGCAAGGAATCATATGGAGACAGAGGAGAATCCTGGAGAATATTCTTGAGGATCTATGAAGGTGGTGGAGAAGGCATCAGAAGGAGCTTCAGTCTCTCTGGGAGCCTCTCTTGTCTCATCCAGTAGAGCTGAACCTTCCAGATGATGCTGCACTCTCGCACTTACTCCACTGGAGCACTTGCCACGCCCACTCTGCTAATTTCCATATGCATCTGTTCCTCACTGGATGCTGGACTTCTTGAAGGAAGAGACCATGGTCCATTGATCATGGCCTCGAGGGTGCAAATAAGGGTGCTCTCTCTCTCTTTTTCTCTCATCACTCTCTGTCTCTTTCTCATGTCTCTGTTTCTGTCTCTCCTCTCTCTCTCTTTCAGAAAGGAGAAGACTAGGAAAAGATACAAATAAAAATAACCAGAGGAAAGCCAAGAGCGCGCTTTGCACAAACAGGTATTAAAACTGGGAAGGAGAGAGGAAAGGAAGAAGACAGAGAAGGCCTGAAGGGTCAGAGGAGGAGGGAGAACAAGGGGAGGGCTTGAACCGGGGCTCTTTTCCTACATATAAGTAGTAGTCATAGGACCATTTGTTGAAGAAAATATTTTTCTTTCCCCATGAAATTCTTTAGCACTGTTTTCAAAAAATGGTTAGTCACATGTGGGCGAATCTATGTCTGGACTTTCTACTGTTTCAAGGATCTATCATTTTGCCAATAACACACTCTATTGATTAACATCATGGTACATTTTGAAGTTGGGTAGGGTATATACTTATATACTTGATTCTTGTTTTTTTTTTGCCTTTCCAAATGAATTTTAAAATTATTTTGTCAATTTCTAGAAAAAAAAGTCACCTCCGAGATTTGTATATCTATGAGAGGAGCTGAGAGGAACTCTAGTAATAACTGAGCTATCCTTCCACCAGATGGATATGAGTGGAGCTCAGAACCAAATTTAATTTGATTTAAAAACAGAGCAATGTGGCATTTCTTGTGTTTCGTGGGGCAAATAATACTAACGACATTTTTCATGCTTCTCTTCCACAGTAGACTCTCGAGCTGCATGAGCTCCAACCGGGGACCCCACACTGTTTCGCCCCCTCACTGTGCCTGCAGTCTCCTCTCAGTCTCAGCCTAGAGTGCACGGCTCTCTGTTGACAGACTGCCAAAGCGAAGGCTCAGAAAAGAAGGTTAGCTCTGAAAGGAAGATCTGTCCCTAGAGGGTAAGATACAGTAAAGATGTTCTGTTCCTCTTTTTATTTTTAATAGGAGAAATTTAGATATCGTTACTCTAATGTGAAGGAATGAATGAAAAAGCAGAATCTCATGATCTAGGGAAATATTAACCTGCCGAGTGGAGGATTCTGAAGAGGAGACAATAGGATGAGGAATTTAGGGAAGAGATTTGCCTTGGTAGGAGGCTTGAGGCTCCAGAGGCCACACAGGATGCCCTTAAGAGCAGCTGCCTGGAACCAGAGCGCTGGACTCAGCCTCTCAAAGTTCCACAACCTGAGGCAAGTTCTTCACCTCCCTGGGCCTCGGTTTCCTTGTGTGTGAACTGGAATAATAATAGCACCTTGTCAGTGTCTTTAGAGCGGTGAGCATGGCACTGCGTGATTATGATCATGTTACTTGGAAAGTGCAAGGCAGGGGGCCCTTGTGAATATGGGGATGGATTACTGAGAGTGGAAGAGAAGGCACATAAGGAAGAGCACTCCTCTCAGATGGCCTCAGTTCTCACTTTCTGCAAAGTAAGAATCAAGGTCAGTAGGGGAGAGTGAGGCTGCAGGGTAGAGGTGGGGCCATGGAGGTGTCCCTTCAGCGAAGGACAAGTGAAAAGACCTCTCGTTTGCATCACTGGCCTCCTCTGACATCCTTTGTCCATGACCCCCTTCATCCGTGACCCTCACGGGGGACACATGTGATTTATGTTCAGTAGTAGTAAGGACTTGAGTCCACCTTGCTGGGCCACCTTTGATCCCTGGGGCTTCAGCCCCCCATGGCTGGGCCAAAACATTCTCTGTAAAATGAGGACATGATTCTTCCGAGGGAAGGGCCAGCCAGAGGCATCCAAGAGGTTCTAAAAGTTCTGAGACCTAGGAATATATTACATCTCTCCTATTCCTCCTGATGAATGCTGACACCCACTCACCAGATGGCTGGTCAGAATTACACATATAATCAGTTGTACGCCAGCCAGCTAAGCTGGGCAACTAGCCTGATCTAGCAAAGTGAAAACCCTCATATCCATAAGTACATCACAGCCCCACTAAGCAGGTACGCACCTTAGAAAAAAAATTGAGCTTTCTTTCAAAATCATAAACAGAACAAATTTCATCTTTCTTGTTGTTTTAAAAAAATAAAATAGCAACTAATACTTCACAACTGATATATTACTCACAGGTAAACAGATTTATGATTACTTAAGAAACTTAAATCCAATTGTCTAAATTGCTCTTATTCCACATAGAATTCAATTATTTGTATTTGCTGAATGCTACACAATGTAAATGTGCCAAGCTACATAGAATTAAAACGAAAAACCCATAAAACAAATGGTATGACACATACGGGCAGTCAGTCCATTAAAAATAGTTATTGAGTACTGTATCTGCGATGTGCCAGAAAATTCATCGAAGAAAGAAAAAATAGCTAACATATTTTAAGTTGCTCAGTTTTGAAGAAAAATTTAAATCCGTTGAACATAGTATTTGCATTTCTATGACACCAAAACACTTTCAGTAGTTTGAGAGAAGTTCATCTGTAGTTTTAACAAACTGATCCTTTTATGAGAATATGAAAGGCATTAGATGCTGCGTCCCATTGCACACATAAACAGACAGAACATTATTTTAAACTACGAACTTCAAAGAGATCAACCCAAAAATGCGAGTGTTAACATTACTAGTATGTCATTTTTAAGTGAGTTATGGATTATGTCCTTGGTAGAGTACATTTACATTTAAAGTGTGATTTGAGTTAATTGGGCTTGGCTTCATATTTTAAGACAATATTTTAAGACAATCAGTATTGGTAATAAGCAGAGATATTGAATTAAAATGGTGAGATAAAATTTCATTTTAAAGCACCATTAAGCGTCTTCACAAATTAACTAAAAGCTCATGATTCCCTCCCACTCCATGCTCTCCACCATCTCCTAAAATCAGCACCTCCCAAAGTCAGCTCCAATTCAGCGCTCAGACACAAAGCTCCAAGGCACCCTTGATTTGGTGCTCTCACTCAAACTTCAGACCCTAGCCAGCAGTGAGTCCTGCTCTTTCTGCCTTCTACTCCTTCTCCACCTTCAACTTCTGCGCCCGACAACTACCATCTCGCCCATCAACTTTTCTCTTCCTGCTTCTTTTTTTTTTTTTTTGGAGACAGAGTCTCACTCTGTCATCCAGGCTGGGGTGTAATGGTGCAATCTTGGCTCACTGCAACCTCTGCCTCTCAGGTTCAAACAATTCTCCTGCCTCAGCCTCCCAAATAGCTGGGATGACAGGAGTCTGCCATCATGCCCAGCTAATTTTTGTATTTTTAGTAAAGACAGGGTTTCACCATGTTGGCCAGGCTGGTCTCAAACTCCTGGGCTCAAGTCATCTGCCCACCTCGGCCTCCAAAAGTGCTGAGATTACAGGCGTGAGCCGCCACGCCCAGACCCCTTCTAGCTTCTATCTCTATCTTTCATTTCTGTTCCTCTCCACTTACAATCAGTACCACCAACTCCTTCTCGCCTCCACCTGATATCTCTACCTTCAACTCCTGCTCTCCCTACCTGTAATCTCCACCAGCACCATAAGACACACACACACAGAAACACACACCAGCACCATCACCATAACCTCTATCTCCACCACCACTAACCCCACCCCCACCACACAGCAGTTCTTGGCCTGTAAAATTTCTAAAGCCCTATCAAGAAGACACTGTCGGGGTCCCCCAGCAAGAAGCAGTCAGTGCTCCTTGGTTATTAAGCCCTGATGTGGCTCTGGACGAAGCCCCCTCTTCATTGTCCTTGTCCCTGGGCTGGGCTTCTTTGTCTCCCCCGGGACACATCTGAAATGGAAATGGGCCTTGGGGAATGCGCCGCGGAGACATACAGATTCTTCAACTTCCTTCCTCCTCATCCTCATGGAAGGTCGGGGACCAAGGATTGCTTTAGGTTTTGAACAGTAATGAGCTTTTCTTACCTTGATTTCCTCGGCAGTAGAACTCCTGCGAAAACTCAGTAGCCTTCCAGTCTCTTTGCTCTCTGTCAGTTCCATGTGTCCACAGCTCACTTAGCGAAGCTCTCAGATCTTTTTCTTTGCTTTCTCATTCCCATTTCTCATCTCTCACTCTTTTTTGTTTATTTGTTTGAGACAGAGTCTCGCACTGTCTCCTGGGCTGGAGTGCAGTGGTGCAATCTTGGCTCACTAAAACCTCCACCTCCCAGGTTCAAACAATTCTCCTTGCCTCGGCCTCTTAAGGAGCTGGGATTACAGGCACCTGCCACCACACCCAGCTGATTTTTCTTTTATTTATTTATTTATTTTTTTTTTATTTTTAGTGGAGATGGGGGTTTCACCATGTTGGACAGGCTGGTCTCGCACACCTGACCTTGTGATCCGCCTGCCTCAGCCTCCCAAAGTGCTCGGATTACAGGCATGAACCACTGCATCGGGCCCTCATCTCTCACTTTTAAGTCAAAGATACCCTCCCTAGGCTGCAGAGCTTTGATGGAAAGGCCCCACCTGTAATCTCCTCTTTCAGACATTTAATCAGATTACAGGTATTTAAAAATCTCAACCCTTAAATCTGTGGGCTAAAAGTAGTCAGTGTTTTTCACACTGAGAGAGCCAGATTTCTGACTCTGTATTTTTTATTTCCTTTTACAAATAAGCTGATCTGTCTGTATAAGCTCACCCTCTTTCTTATAATGCATTATCACAACGAACCAATATTGACCCAAACAAGCTACATCGTCCTGCTTAAGTGCAAGGAGGGCTGGGCTATATTGGGAACCCACACACATACTCAGTGATCCACGCAGCTTGTTGTCAAATTACTTTGCTAAATTTCCTTATCAATTCACACTTCTTCCGGTAGTAGGTAAGAGTTTGCCTATCTGCATTCTTCATGCTTTTTTGCTGTTGTTATTCTCACATGTCTGTACAACAAAATTTAAGCTTCCTAAAGATTGGAACCATGTCTTCTTAATTTCTATACATCTCACTACTGGTAATCTGAAATATACTTGAATGTTAGTATAATGAATGTATATAAGAAAATGAATAAATGGTAGGATTACGCATCTGTTTTTAGAGGAAAAACATGATTTCCCAGAATGCACATATCAAAGCACCTGCCACAGGACTTCGATCTTGACAAAGCTTTACTATAACCCTCCTCAGATCTCTTGGAAAACTCTCCTTTTGTGACTTTAGCCAGAATAACAGCCAATCCAAAAAAAGTAATTTCCAGCCCCCTGACCTCCACCACAAATCCATTCCAAATTTAATGCCTAAAGCTCCGTTAATATGGAATAACACACCCCTTTTGCCCAAAGCCCTGTTAATATGGAATAATGTACTCCCTTTGCCTAAAGTCCTGTTAATATAGAATAATGCACCCCTTTTGCCTAAAGCCGTGTTAATACGGAATAATGCACCCTTGTTGCCCAAAGTCCTGTTAATATGGAATAATGCACCCCTTTTGCCTAAAGCCGTGTTAATACGGAATAACACATCCTTTTTGTCCAAAGTCCTGTTAATATGGGATAATGCACCCCTTTTGCCTAAAGCCCTGTTAATATGGAATAATGCACCCCCTTTCCCTCTATATCCAGCTCTTTTCTTTCAAACTGGAGACTCCCTGAACCTCTTGAGTATACAGCTCTCTCCTGTTTGGCAAGCTAATAAATTCAGCACTATTTGATTTTAGTTCTAGTGGTCTTTATGCCACTGCTTGGCAATGCATACATTCATTTTCCTGTGTCTCTCCTGGTCATATAGGTAAATGATGCAGCATGATTTGGTGATAAAAGTTTAGTAACTGGGTCAGCCAAACCTGGGTTCAGATCCCAGCTCCATCGTTTACAAGGTAGTTGAAGCAAATCAATTCAGCACTTCATGTATCAGTTCTCTGTCCTGTATGAGACAGATGGTACCCAGTGGACATGAATAACCAATAGAAAGCAACTGGAACACAGAGAACTCAATGTACGCTAACAAAGTCCAGTTGATTTCTATATATGGGAAACATTTTCAGTAGCTGCCACAATTTTACCTCTAAAAGCAGAGCGAGTCATTCCTCAGGAAGAACTAATGGATCTTAAACAGAATCTGAGAAGCACTCCTCCCTGACAATGACCTCCTGATCTGTAGAAAGCCAATCTCTCTCTCTTTCTCTCTCTTTCTCTTTCTCTAGCTCTCTCACCTCAAACTCTATGATTACAAATTAGGATCGAATCCCTCATATGTGTACTTTACCAGTTACATTTGATCTTCAAAATCACCCTGTAGACCGGGCGTGGTGGCTCACCCCTGTAATCCCAGCACTTTGGGAAGCTAAGGTGGGAGGATCACTTGAAGTCAGGAGTTCAAGACCAGCCTGGCCAACATGGTGAAACCCTGTCTCTACTAAAAATACAAAATTAGCTGGGTGTGGTGGCACACACACCTGTGATCCTAGCTACTCGGGGGGCTGAATGAGGCAGGGGAATTGCTTGAACCGAGGAAGCAGAGGTTGCAATGAGCCAAGATCATGCCATTGCACTCCAGCCTGGGCGACAGAGCCAGACTGTCTCAAAGAAAAAAAAAATCGCCCTATATAGGATTGTCCAAAGGAATCAAGCTTGCGTTTACTCTAGATGTTTAGACTAGTTCATAGGCAAAGTGGGAATAAATAAAAATCCTAAGTCACAACGTTGTCATCAGGATCACAATCAGCCAAGATAGATGCAGTACAAAACATAATGCTAGCGTAACATTTCCGGAGCACTGTATCATCTTCAATCAGTAAAGATTATTTAATTAAATGGAATTATTAAATCACTATCAAATTTTATTAAATGCCTATATGTAAACTTGTGTTGGCAAATAAACAAATTTGAGCTGTATTCAAGCAGCGCTGAATTCCTTATTCTTAGCAAATAATCAAAAGTATTTTCCACAGTTGAACATTATTAAATGAAAGTAAAACATACGTTAAGAACTAATATTGTTGTAAATATGTATGCAACAGTAGAAACTAATCATGTGTACGCATGTGTGTATTTCAGTATCCTGAGTAGGATACATATACCACATTAATTTTACTAGAGATTAAAGCTGATGAAATGAAATGTATCTTTATGAATGTATATGCATCTGCAAATATCCATGCTACATACATGGAAGTTAAGAATTTTCACTGGCCATTTGTTCAGCTGCTTGAGCGTTATCTTCTCTTTCCTCTGATTTTACAAATTCCTTGATAAATTTCCAAAGGCCCCTTAAAATACATAAGAAATGAATACCATAGGTTAGAAAAAAATACATTAAGCATGAAATAAAATTTCAAAATAAGCATCTATTTTAGACACATTTACCCAAAACAGACAAGATGAGACTTTGTAATCATTTACTTTTTTAAAACAGATATTTTGAGGGAGTTTTGGCCTTGAATGTAACAGATTCTCTAAATAGATAGATGGATTCCCCTGTAGCATATAGTGTGGCATGGGAAGTAGGTGTACCATGAACATAATGATATACTTGAGTCCATTCACTTTCATTGCCAAGGCCATGGGAGGTGCTTCCCCAGTTTTGTATTTGTAACTCTATTCCCTCTTTTTAAGAACACCCAACATGATATAAGGAACCACAAAACCTAGATCCACCTGTATGGCTCGCTCAGCACTCTATCCAATCCCTTTCTCCCATGGCTTTTTCTGCCCCATAAGCTGGAGAGTGGGGTGCTCTATGTTCTGGCCTCTCTTACGGCTGAGAGTGACCTTGGCCCATGGTGCTGGCCAATGAGATGTGGGTGGGAGCACCTAGAAAGAACTGTCCTTCCTGAATAAAATGGAAAGCCTCAAAATGAGAAGCTCTTTGCCATCTGTCATTCACCTTTCCCTTTCTTAATCCATGGAATGCGGACCCAGTTAATGCCTGAAGGCAGCCATATTGAGACCCCGAGGAGGCAGCAGCCACACTCAAAGGAAAGCAGGGAAGAAAGGTGAGGAGCCCTAGTTCCTTAATGATGTCATTGAGCCCAAGCCACCTACACCTAAAAATCTTTTTCCTGTTGATACAAATAAGCCTTTCCCTATTTAAATCGTCATATGGTTTTCCATTGCTCTTAATAATACCACATTCTGAGATTCAAACTATAGTACCAACTCAAAGAAAAGTAACTGTGTGAAGTATAAGCTTATAATGTAAATAATAATGTTTATACCAATAAGTTTAGTTATAAACAAATGATATAAATCAGCTACTTACTTTTTAAACTAGAATTTTCAGAGTAATATATGCATAGGAGTTTTCAAAGATTTAACATCACTAAAAGCCATATAATTGGAGAAAATAAAGCCATGCCTTCCCACATTCCTGATTCCTGCCCATGTGAATTCACCCTCACCTCCAGCTTTATCCAATAAATTCATTTATATATGACTAAATAAAGTGTACAGATTGAGGTCTAAATCTTAGACTGAGCATTCCAAAGCACAGAAAAGAATGCAACATGTGTATTTAATGTAAGCATTCATGAGTGTGAACCCTTCAAAGGTCTGTCTAGTCTAATCTAGTTTTAAATAACTGATCTTGAGAACAGCATGATACTGCTCTAGTTCTTTTATCATGATGTCAATACTTACTCCTGCCTCTCTTCACTGATCTTTCCTATGATCTGCTTCACATGGTTTTCAGTAACCTACAAAGAATTACGATCAGTTGGTCATGCTTATTACACAGGACAAGCAGGCACCAGAGGAAATATTTTTATTGATAAACATTGATTCACACAAAAAAACTTACTTTTATTTTCTTCTTTAAAATCATATTTTCTGTTTCCAATTGTATAGCTTCATGCTGGAAGAGAAGTTGTTTTAAATGCAATATACTTGGTTAAAAATATTTGTTAACTATTTTTCTCTATTTAACAAGATTATGTGAATGATATTATAATTTCAAGAGTACTCAATAGCACATTACTTAAAAACAGATGAAGAAACAAAGCATAAAATGAAGGACAATTAATGAGAAGGAAAGATCCTGGTCCTCCCGGTAAAAAACTAGGAGAGGAGGAAATTGATGTTTCAAAATATCAGAAAATTTTAGGGAAATTCCAGAAGTGAAGGGTTCTTCACTTTTCAGAACTAAGGATAGAATTTGTTAAGGGGGCTGGAAAAATATAAAAATACAAATATCAATAAATCACATATATATCAGCAATAACTGATTATAAACTGTAAGGGGAATTTTTTAAATTATCAGTTATAATAGTAATACATCCCATAAACTCATAAGAACAAACATAATTATCTTTCACCAAGTTATAAAAATACATTAAGTAAGTATAAAATAATACCAGATAGGAGTATTAATATTGTAAAGCTGTCACTTTCTCCCAAATGCATTTATAAATTCAAAATACCAAAAGTATTATTATTAGAACTTCAAAAATTAGTCAATAGTGTTAATGAAAGTATTCAGGATAATTGTGAACAAAATAATGATGGGCAGAGGATATAAAGACTTGATCTTTCAGATATTACATATGTTGAAAAGTATTAGCAATTTTAGTAGTTAGGCTGCATGGGGTATCATTAAGAACCAAGCCTGAGTTTCAATATTAAGTCTACTGCTTGCTAACTGTGACCTCAATCAAGTTACTTAGCATATTAGTGCTTCATTTCTGTACTTCAAAAAGAGGATTAATAATAGCAGCTACCTGTTAGGGTTGCTGCAAATTAAATGAAATTATATTTTTTAAATGTTCATAAAAGTGTCTGATACATTGTAAATCCTCAATACATTCAGCTCTTTTTTTTTTTTTTTTTTCCTGGTTGGAAATAGTCTATTTGAAATCTAGAACCAGATACCAATTACATAATAGAATAACAATGGCAATTCTATTGTATTTTCCAGTATTTGAATTAAGCAGCCAAATATAAATAAGAAGTAGTTAAAGTAATATAAATTAGTGATATGGAACCTTCATAGGGAGTTTTCTATTTCTTAGACTTGTTTTATCTAAGGAGGTTTTAATTATGAAAGAATAGTTTACATTGTTCTGACATTATATCATGCTTCAATATTTAAATTTAGAACCCATTACTGTTTTAAAATGCAATTATAAATTGATGCTTGTCCTGAGGACATTTATTTTCTGAAAGAAATAAAGGAGATCACACCCTAAACAAAAAACGCGAAGAAAATCTGCAGGGAGGGGCCAAGATGGCCGACTAGAAGCAGCTGCTGTCAGCAGCTCCCACAGAGAAGAATGAAAATGGCAAGTGAATCCTACACCTTCAACTGAAGTATCCAGGTTCTCTCACTGGGACTGACTAGGGGGTTGGCACGACCCACAGAGAGCAAGAAAAAGCAGGGTGAAGAGATGGCCCACCTGGGAGCTGCAAGGGGACCTTCCGCTCCCAGCCAAGGGAGGCAGTGAGTGATTGTGTTACCCTGCCCAGGAAACCATGCTTTTTCCACAGATCTGTGCAAACTGCAGATCTGAAGATCCCCTCGTGAGCCCACACCATCAGGGTCTTGGGTCCCAAGCAGGGGTTTACAGACAGAATGTCTGCTGGCTCTGAAGAGTCTAGTCAGTCTGCACAAGGGGGACTCCCCCAAGCGCAGTGCACCTGCTCCACTAAGGGGCAGTCAGAGTGCTTCGTTAAGCACTCCTGACTGGGTGAGACCTCCCAACAGGGATCGCCAGACACCTTATACAAAAGCGTTTCTGTTGTAAACAGGTTGGTGCTCCTCTGGGAAGGAGTCGGCAGCAATCTTTGCTGTTCTGCAGCCTCCATTTCTGACACCTCCACGTGCTAGAAGGACCAAGGTGAATAGAGTCCGAAGTGGACCCCCAGCAAACTGCAGCAGCCCTATGGAAGAGGGACCTGTTAAAAAAGCAAACAAACAGAAAGCAACAACAACAAAAACATCAACAAATGAGACCTCACCAAAACCCCATCCAAAGGTCAGCACTCTCAAAGATCAAAGATAGATAAGTGCATGAAGATGAGAAAGAATTAATGCAAAATAACTGAAAACTCAAAAAACCAGAGTGCCTCTTCTCCTCCAAATGATCTCAACACCTCTCCAGCAAGGGCATAGAACTGGGCTGAGGCTGAGATGGATGAACTGACAGAATTAGACTTCAGAAGGTGGGTAATAACGAACTTCACTGAGCTAAAGGAGTATGTTCTAATCCAGTGCAGAGAAACTGAGAACCATGATAAAACATGATAGGAGCTGTTATCCAGAATAATCAGTTTAGAGAAATATAAATGACCTGATGGAGTCGAAAAACACAACTCAAGAACTTCACAATGCAACCACCAGTATCAATAGCCAAATAGACCAAGTGGAGGAAATAATCTCAGAGCTTGAAGAGTATCTTGCTGAAAAAAGGCAGACAAGATTAAAGAAAAAAGAATGAAAGGAATAAAAAAAGCCACTGAGAATTATGGGATTATGTAAAAATATTGAAACTACCACTGAGTGGGGTACTTGAAAGAGATGGGGAGAATGAAACCAAGTTTGAAAACATACTTCAGTATTTCATCCAGGAGAGCTTCCCCAACCTAGCAAGACAGGCCAACATTCAAATACAGGAAATCCAGAGAACTGCAGTCAAATACTCCATGAGAAGATTAACCCCAATATACATAATCATCAGATTCTCCAAGGTTGAAATGAAGGAAAAAATTGTTAAGGGTAGCCAGAGAGAAAGCCCAGGTCACCTAGAAAGGGAAATCCATCAGACTAACAGCATGCCTCCCAGTGGAAACCTTACAAGCCAGAAGAGATTGGGGGTCAATACCTAACATTCTTAAGGAAAATAATTTGCAACCCAGAATTTCATAACCAACCAAACTAAGCTTCATAAGCAAAGGATAAATAAAATCCTTTTCAGACAAGAAAATGCTGAGGGAATTTGTCGCCACTAGGCCTGCCTTGCAAGAGCTCCTGAAGGAAGCACTAATCATGGAAAGGAAAAACCATTACCAGCCACTACAAAAACACACAGACCAATGACACTATGAAGGAACTACATTAGCAGGTGTGCAAAATAACCAGCTAGCATCATGATGACAGGATCAAATTCACATATAACAATATTAACCTTATATGTAAATGGGCTAAATGCCCCAATTAAAAGATACAGAATGGCAAGCTAGATAGAGTCAAGACCCATCAGTGTGCTGTATTCAATAGACGCATATCACATGCAAAGACACACATAGGCTCAAAATAAACGAGTGGAGGATAACTTACCAAGCTAATGGAAATCATAAAAAGCAGGGGTTGCAATCCTACTTTCTGACAAAACACACTTTAAACCAACAAAGATAAAAAAAATACAAAGAATGGCATTACATAATGGTAAAGGGTTCAACTGAACAAGAAGAACTAACTATCCTAAATATATATGCACCCAATATAGGAGCACCCAGATTCATAAAACAAGTTCTTAGAGACCTGCAAAGTCTCTAATAATAGTGGGAGACTTTAACACCCCACTGTCAATATTAAACAGATCATAGAGACAGAAAATTAACAAAGATATTCACGACTTGAAATAGCTCAGATCAAGTGGACCTGATAGATATGTACAGAGCTCTGCATCCCAAAACAACAGAATATGCATTCTTCTCAGTACCACATGGCACTTACTCTAAAATCAATCACATAATTGGAAGTAAAACACTCCTCAGCAATAACAAACAGTCTCCCAGACCACATGCAATCAAATTAGAACTCAAGATTAAGAAACTCACTCAAAACCACACAACTACATGGAAATTGATCAACCTGCTCCTGAATGACTCCTGAGTAAATAATAAAATTAAGGCAGAAATCAAGAAGCTCTTTGAAACTAATAAGAACAGACAACATACCAGAATCTCTGGGATGCAGCTGAAGCAGTGTTAGAGGGAAATTTATAGCACTAAATGCCCACATCAGAAAGCTAGAAAGATCTCAAATCAATATATAACATCACAACTAAAAGAACTAGAGAACCAAGTGCAAACAAACCCCAAAGCAAGGAGAAGACAGGAAATAATCAAGATCATGGCAGAACTGAAGGAAATAGAGACACAAAAAAACCTTCAAAAAATCAGTGAATCTAGGAGATGGTTTTTTGAAAAAAAATTAATAAAATAAATAGACCACTAGCTAGATTAATAAAGAAGAAAAGAGAGAAGAATCAAATAGACAAAATAAAAAATGATAAAGGGAATATCACCACTGACCCCACAGAAATACAAACAACCATCAAAGAATGCTAAAACACCTCTATGCAAATAAACTAGAAAATCTAGAATAAATGGATAAATTTCTGGACACATGCACCCTCCCAAGACTGAACCAGGAAGAAGTTGAATCCCTGAATAGACCAATAATGAGTTCTGAAATTGAAGCAGTAATAAATAGTCCACAAATTAAAAAAAAAAGCCCAGGACCAAATGGATTTACAGCTGAATTCTACCAGAGGTACAAACAGGAACTGGCACCATTTCTTCTGAAACGCTTCCAAACATTTGAAAAGGAGGGACTCCTTAACTCATTTTATGAGGCCCGCATCATCCTGGTACCAAAACCTGGAAAAGATACAACAAAAAAGGAAAACTTCAGGCCAATACCTCTGATGAACATTGATGCAAAAATCGTCAATAAAATACTGGCAAACCGAATCCAGCAGCACATCTAAAAGCTTATTCACCACAATCAAGTTGGCTTCACCCCCAAGATGCAAGACTGGTTTGACATACACAAATCGGTAAAATTTATCACATAAACAGAACTAAAGACAAAAACCACATGATTATCTGAATAGACACAGAAAAGGCCTTCTATAAAATTCAACATCCCTGCATGTTTAAAACTCTCAAAAAAACTAGGTATTGATGAACACATCTCAAAATAGTAAGAGCCATTTATGACAAACCCACATCCAATATTATACTGACTGGGCAAAAGCTGGAAGCATTCCTCTTTAAAACTGGCATGCACAAGATAAGAATGCCCTTGCTCACCACTCCTATTCAACATAATATTGGGAGTTCTAGCCAGGGCAATCAGGCAAGAGAAAGAAATGAAGGGTATTGAAATAGGAAGAGAGGAAGTCGAATTGTCTCTGTTTGCATATGACATGATTCTACATCTAGAAAATCCCATCATCTCAGCCCCAAAGCTTCTTAAGCTGATAAGCAACTTCAGCAAAGTCTCAGGATACAAACTCAATATGCAAAAATTGCAAGCATTCCTGTAAACCAACAACAGACAAACAGAGAGCCCAATTATGAATGAACTCCCATTCACAATTGCCATAAAGAGAACAAAATATCTAGGAATATAGCCAACAAGAGAGGTGAAATACCTCTTCAAGGAAAACTACAAACCACTACTCAAGGAAATCAGAGAGGACACAAATAAATGGAAAAACATTCCATGCTCCTGGATAGGAAGAATCAATATCATGAAAATGGCAATACTTCCCAAAGTAGCTTATACATTCAATGCTATTCCCATTAAACTACCATTGACATTCTCCACATTACTAGAAAAAAAACTATTTTAAATTTCATATGGAAACAAAAAAGATCCCCTATAGCCAACACAACACTAAGCCAAAAGAAGAAAGCTGGAGGCATCATGCTGCCTGACTTCAAACTATACTACAAGGCTACAGTGACCTAAACAGCATGGTACTGGTACAAAAAACAGACATATAGACAAATGGAACAGAATAGAGAACTCAGAAATAAGACTGCACGCCTACAACCATCTGATCTTTGACAAGCCTGACAAAAACAAGCAATGGGGAAAGGATTCCCTATTTAATAAATGTTGCTGGGATAACTGGCTAGCCATATGCAGAAAAATGAAACTGGACCCCTCCCTTACACCTTATACAAAAAATAACTCAAAATAGGTTAAATACTTAAATGTAAAACCCAAAACTATAAAACCCTAGAAGAAAATCTAAGCAATACCATTCAGGATATAGGCATAGGCAAAGATTTCATGATGAAAACATGAAAAGCAATTGTAACAAAAGCAAACATTGACAATGGGATCTAATTAAACTAAAGAGTTCTGCACAGCAAAAGAAACTATCATCAGAGCAAACAGACAACACACAGAATGGGGGAAAATTTCTGCAATCTATTTATCTGGCAAATGTCTAATGTTCACAATCTACAAGGAACTTGAACAAATTTACAAGAAAAAACAAACAACCCCATTTAAAAATGGGCAAAGGACATGAACAGACACTTCTCAAAAGAAGACATACATGTGGCCAACAAGCATATGAAAGAAAGCTCAACATCACTGGTCATCAGAGAAATGCAAATCAAAACCACAATGAGATACCATCTCACACCAGTCAGAATGGCAATTATTAAAAAGTCAAGATACAACAGATGCTGGCAAAGTTGTGGAGAAATAGGAATGCTTTTACACTGTTGGTAGGAATGTAAATTAATTCAACCATTGTGGAAGACAGTGTGGCAATTCCTCAAAGATTTAGAACTCAAAATACCATTTGACCCAGCAAACCCAAATCCCTTTTGTATATACCCAAAGGAATATAAATCATTCTATTATAAAGATACATGCACATATATGTCCATTGCAGAACTATTCACAATAGCAAAGACATGGAATGAACCCAAATGCCCATCAACGATAGGCTAGATTTTTAAAATGTGGTATATATACACCATGGAATACTATGCAGCCATAAAAAGGAATGAGAGCATGTCCTTTGCAGGGGCATGGATGGAACTGGAAGCCATTATCCTCAGCTAACTAATGCAGGAACAGAAAACCAAACACCACGTGTTCTCACTTATAAGTGGGAGCTGAACAATGAGAATATATGGACACAGGAAAGGGAACAACACACACTGGGGGCTGTCAGGAGGGTGAAGGGAGGTAAAACATCAGGAAAAATAGCTAATGCACGTTGGGTTTAATCCCTAGGTGATAGGATGATAGGTGCAGCAAATCACCATCACATACATTTACCTGTGTAACAAACCTCCACATCCTGCACATGTACCCTGGAACTTAAAATAGAAATAAAATAAAATAAAATAAATAAATGTAAAAACTTAGCCTGTTAAAATAAGGCTAGAATCAGTACAATTATTTCATCCAGTAATATTTCATTCTTACAACAGTAAACCATAGCGTTTCCTCTATATTTAAATAATTTTCTTCTAAAACAGGGGTCAAAAAACTAATCCAGTCTGCACCTGTTTCTGTAAATAAAGTTTTATTGGCACACAGCCATGTCCCCCCTCCAAAAAAAAAAGAAAAAGAAAAAGAAAAAAGAACATCCGAACATATGATTGTAAAGGAGAAAGAGATAATTTTTTCATAAAAAAGGTTGGACCACCAACACCTTTCTATATGCTCTATAATTCTGCTAAAGAGACTAAAAGTAGTGCTGGAAAAATATATTTAACTATAGAACCACAATAAAAAAAATCATGTATTTCTTATATACTCTACAACTGGAGGTTACATTGAGTTATATTCTGCACAATTTAAAATTCTGTTTTTAAATTTTTTAACTTTTATGGATTTAGGGGTATGAGTGCAGTTGTATTACATGGATATATGTGTAATGGTGGGCTTTAGTGTACCACCACCCAAATAGTGTACGGTGTACCCAGTAGGTAGTATTTCATCCCTCATCCCCCTTCCACACTCCCACATTCTGGAGTCTTCAATGGCTATTATTCCACTCTGTATGTCCATGTTACTCAAAAAATTAGGTTTTGGCTATTAACAGAAATCTATAGAATTTTTTATCACTTTCCTTTTTTCTCATTTTGATAGATCTTTTAATTATTATAATTATTTGCTACAAACATTTTGAAATAAAAAGTATATTTGGGCCAAATTTTATGATTTTTTTACCCTATTACCAAATCACATTACTTCATGTGTTTGCCAAGGTCTTCAAGCAAAAGAATAATGTAAATACTTAAATAAATAAGTTGCGTACCTCTATGCTTTTAATCCTATTCTCAGTGATATCTGAAATTCCAGTATGAACCAAAGTTGTTTTAATTTCTTTTTCCAGAGCTTGTATCTCATCCCACTTACTGAGTATTTCACACCTCTTCTTTTCAACCTTCTCGGTAAGAGTAAGTTGGTTTTCATCAATTATGTGTTTCTCAGATGATTCTGGAAATATTTTTTAAAACAAAGTATTACCATGTTTAATATCTCAGTTATTATTAATAGCATTATGTATTATTAACAATATTATGTATGCTATAGTATATATAACTATAAAATATAATTCAAACTCGAAGCATGTCAATAAAAATAATCTGACCCAAGAATGAGGGTATTCCTCCTTTAATTCATTCCTCTAATCAATACATATTTGTTGAACACATTTTTGTGCAGACACTGGGCTAGGTAGAAAGGTTCAATGGTGAATTAGCCCTTTCCAGAGTGTGCGATTTAGCGGTGCAGACCAACAAGAAACAACAAGAAAGTGACAGTGGCAGAGCAGAAGGTGCAATGGTAAGACAAAGCAAGAACATCAGACACAGCAGGAGGCAGGCTCAGGGATGACTTTGCCAGAGAAGTGTGGCTAGGTTGAGATACAAAGGATAAAGAGAAGTTAGACAAGCAGAAGGGTTTTGGACGGGAGCAGAAGACAGAATTTAGACATTGAGGGACAATCCTAGGAGGGAAACGCGGGGCAGATCTGAGAAGATTTGTGACCTATGTTAAGAAATCGGTCAAAGATGTTGAGGGCTTTTAATATGGGCAGAGACACAATCAGACAATGATCACTGTCTCCAGTGAAATTGTGTCCTGAAAGTGGAACAGACAGCACAAGACTAGAATCAGAAAGACCTGTTGGGAAGCTATGGCAATCATTCACACAGGTTGATCGGGTCAGGGTATGTATTAGTCTGTTTCACGCTGCTGATAAAGACATACCTGAGACTGGGCAATTTACAAACACAAGAGATTTAATTGGACTTACAGTTCCACGTGGCTGGGGAAGCCTCACAATCATGGCAGAAGGCAAGGAGGAGGAAGTTCCATCTTACATGGATGGCAGCAGCCAAAGAGAGAATGAGAAATACGCAAAAGGGGAAACCGCTGATAAAACCATCAGATCTGGTGAAACTTATTCACTACCATGAGAATAGTATGGGGGAAACTGTCCTCATGATTCAATTGTCTCCCACCAGGTCCCTCCCACAACACATAGGAATTATGGGGGCTACAATTCAAGATGAGACTTGGGTGGGGACACAGAGCCAAACCATATCAGAATAGTACTCCCAACATGAAGAGAAGTGAACAACAACAACAACAAAAAAACGATTTAGGAAATAGAAAAAGAAAATAGACCTTAGTAATTGACTAGATCTGGCAATGTAGAGAAGGCAATGTCAAAAATAAGCCCTAGGTTTTAGCTCAGTTGTAGCTAGAAAGAAAACAATGAGTTCAATGAAGCATGGAGGTAAGAAAGAACTTGGTTTCAATCCCACCTTGGCCACTTATTTCAAGCTGTGTTGGAAGAGGTTGAGTGGTAGGAGAGTGAAAGTTGCCTGACACATGTCCTATGGCTTTCATCTCCATGTGTTTGGTGATACCATCCATTGAAATAGCCAGGGGGATGCCAATTTAGAGAAGGAGATGATGAGTTTAATCTCGGACATGTTGAAATACCTATGGGACACTCAAGAGGCCACGTCTAATAGGCACTTGGATATACAGATCTCAAGCAAAAAAGAAGGGTTTTTAGCAGGTAAAATAGATTTGGAATTTAAAAAAATGTTAACTCTTCCAAAGAGATGCTGGACTCCAAAGAATATCAACATTTAAGGAGTACAGAAAGGAAATGGAGACATCAAGTGATCCACTGCTAAGGCCAATTTGTCATCAATCAGCACAGTTATATACTAATTAGAGGGGTGGTGGGACTTAATTTTTGGAGGAAAAAACAATTACTACTTTTCGATGGGAACAAAAGAGTTAGAAATATTAATAACCCTTCCTGGTAGATAGTAAACAAGGTGGAAGCAACAGCCATCATTCAACTTTGCCA
Organism: Pan paniscus; assembly: GCF_029289425.2. Lineage (NCBI taxonomy): Eukaryota > Metazoa > Chordata > Mammalia > Primates > Hominidae > Pan > Pan paniscus. The sequence continues at coordinate 185,482,839 of NC_073254.2, forward strand.
AATTTGGAAGAGGAGAAACTTTGACATTAAATTTTGAAATTCGGGGAAATTAAGTAGACACATGATGAGCTAGCTGAGGGGATAGAAATGGTCATAGTTAAGCTTCTACACAAACTGAAAGAAACTACAAAATAAAGTATTTGTTCTCCACCTTAACCTAAGCTGAAGGTTTCAGCCCAAAACCATCAGCTGAGTTCAAAGAGGCAAAAAGGAGTGTCAAGCCCAGGGAATGACCTCCACCTCACCCTTTTCTACCCTCAAGACATAACTATAGGGAAAGACTGAGGTATGAAAATGGGGACATTCCACAGCAAATGTGTATGATTGGAGGAGCAGGCTCCTGAGATAGAAAGCTTTGGGAAAATAATAAAGCAGGAAGAACCATGGGCACCAGGTTTGTTCCATCGCAATGAAAGAGTGATGGGAACAGTGGGCTAGGATCAAACACGAAGAAAGATTACTAGAGTTCTGGAAAGTTAGCCACTGCATCTTATTTTTATTAATCTTTGCCATTTTTTTATTAGTGGCTAGCAGTAAAGCCCTTAAGTTTCTGCTTTTTTGTTTTTTTGTTTTGTTTTTAAATCGTGGGCCTGTTTTAAGAGAAAGCAAGGAAACAGAAAACACCAAGCATGGGTCCTATTTCACATCTGTGAGAGGAACTCTACAAAGAACGAACAACGTGGTGGAAGAAGGAGGGAAGCAGGTGACCTCTGAGCCCTGAGAAGGGATGGAAGGAGAAGCAGAGTCAGCCTGGGACAGAGAACAGGTGGGACAAGGGGATGCAAATCAGGCGACAAGAAACCTGTGCAAGATCCAGCAGTGTTAACAGCACCCGTGCTGCTCATAGGTAGAAAAGAGGAAACAGGCAGCAGGGGGAAAAAGGCGGTAAAAGCACTCTGGCAAGGATCTTCGAGGCCAAGCTCTACTAAGAATTCAAAACAGGATAGTCCTGTGAGCATATCCTACCAGACGCTGAGAAAAAATATCTAAAAACAGAGTATGAGTGAGTGTTTAACAAACTCGGAGGGAAAATGGCATTTCATTTAAAGTTGGAAAACAGTCAAGGTTAATGAGCAAGATACTTAAACTTATTTTTATCATATAATTGCATTCTAAATTGTATACATTCAAAATAATTTTAATATCTACTTTGTAAAATGTTAATATCTATTTCATAAAATATTCATAAAATGCAATTAATTCCTCATGAAATGCGTATTTTTCCTCACAAGTAATAATAAAAAGATGAAGAACAAACAGGCAGTCACCACCACGTGCCAGGCCCTGTGATCTTGGGTGATGTGGGTGAATACGTTGAATTCTCGCAACAAAACTCAGAGGGAGCATCAGCATCTTCCAAGTTGACAGACAGGCAGCCACACTGCAGCAGCTGAAATAATGAAGGTCACAGCAAAGCACCCATAAGGAAGGACATCACACAGACACCTGCCTGATCGTTCCTTTGCAGACTGCAGCAATGCCAGCTCCATCTCCAGTTCACTTCTGAGTCTACAATGTGAGGATAAACAATAGGGAAATATTAGATCCCCATTATATCTTTTTTCTTTTGTCTGGGTTACACCACAAGTCTCTTACAGTTGAGAAATTAAAATAGATCTGCTTACTTTTAACACAACAGATACTCTGAAGATATTTATTAAATGACAGCCTAAATCAGTCAAGTTAAACAAAATAATACTTTCTTACCAAGATTGCATAAGCCTTTAAAGAGTTAGTTAATTTAAAATAAATGATTTCCTGTAGAATTTATTGGTATTTTTTGTTAATGCAATTGCTAAGAAGGAAGAAGGCAAAAAAAATTTTTAAAAAATAATTTAAAAAAACGTAGCATTTTACACTCAGAGGCAAACAACATGTTAAGGGCTATGGAAAGACTTTCCTGATGCTGAAATACACTGCATCTTTCCTGTGTATTATTATTCTGTGCAACAGATACGATTTACAAATTTCACTATGTTTAAATTAAAAATAAAATACAAGAGGCCGGGCGTGGTGGCTCATGCCTGTAATCCCAGCACTTTGGGAGGCAGAGGCGGGCGGATCACGAGGTCAGGAAATGGAGACCATCCTGGCTAACACGGTGAAACCCCATCTCCACTGAAAATACAAAAAATTAGCTGGGTGTGGTGGTGGGTGCCTGTAGTCCCAGCTACTTGGGAGGCTGAGGCAGGAGAATGGCATGAACCCGGGAGGCAGAGGTTGCAGTGAGCCGAGATCATGCCACTGCACTCCAGCCTGGGAGACAGAGCCAGACTCCATCTTTAAAAAAGCAAAAAAAAACAAAAAACAAAAAAAACAAAGTAAATAAATAAGTAAATAATTCAAGAAACTTTAAAAAACAGAAAAAAACCTCCTTGTTTCCTCTGCTTGGTTCAGAGTAACCTACATCAACTATCTTATGTTTTATAGATTTAAAGAGAAAACAAAAAGGAGTCTAACAGGTATTACATATTTTGAGGACAACACCGTGATTTGATTTAAAACATCCACATGCAAATAATTTAAAGCCAAATGTCTGCAAAGGGCCTAACAGTTTAAGAGTTTTACACATATTAGTTCTTTTCATCACAGATTAAGAGAGAAATAGGGTGGTTATTATGACCCTCAATTTTAAGAAACTGGAGCCAGGCGTGGTGACTCATGCCTGTAATCCCAGCACTTTGAATGGCCAAAGCAGGTGGATCACTTGAACCTAGGAGTTGGAGACCAGCTTGGGCAACATGGTGAAACCCCAGCTGTACTTAAAAATAATACAAAAATTAGTCAGGTGTGGTGCCTGTGGTCCCAGCTACTTGGGAGGCTGAAGTAGGAGGATCTCTTGCACCTGAGAGGTTGAAGCTGCAGTGAGCCATGATCATGCCACTACACTCCAGCCTGGGCAACAGAGCAAGACCCTGTCTCAAAGAAAAAAAATTTAAGAAACTGGGGATTCAATGGATTAATAATAATGATGAAAGTCTTTTCAATATATATAGTACGAAAGTTTTATTTCCAGAAAATTTTTACATATTATAGTTTTAAATATTACTTAGGTTTTTGTTCTATTGCTTTGTTTTTCTTCTTCAGGGACTTTAATTATACGTGAATTGGACATTATTTGCTTATGCTCTATTTCATCTACTTTTTCTGACTTTTGATTTCTGTATCTCATTTACATTCTTTTAAATATTTTTCTACTTTTTCCCAATGCCTCTTATTATGTTTTCATTCAAAACTATTCTTCCTTGGGCATTTCAGAATTTAGTCTTGACCTATGATATAATTTTGACTTTTTCAACTATTTTTTCCTCGGTTTTTATCTTGTTTTATTTCTTCTTTATTGTTGTTGATTTCTCTCCTCAGTTTTTAAATTTATGACTCAAGATTGTTTTCGTGTCCTGAAATGCTCTTTGGGAACATGTAATTTAGCTTGGAGTGCTGTGCTACAGTTTTCTTCTTGTTCAACTTTACTATTATTATTCCTTGGTAAGGCAGGGACTTTCATCAGGTAAATCATTTGGATTCTCATTTTCTGTTCTTTTCTCATAGTAGTTTGTATAGACAAAGATTGTTTACACCTCTGCATTTTTGCGGGCTGGACTAGTGATTTGGAGTAGTATGTGAGATTGCTAATTCAAATGGATACTTTTCCATCAGTGTAGCAATTTATACTATTTTATTATTGATTTATTGTTTTTTTGGTGTTGTTTTGATTTCCTTCTATAGTCCTGGATACCTTGCTTGTTTAGAGGGGAAAAGGACAGTATGTGGAAGGGTTGTGTGCACCCTGATTTTCCTCTTTTTATAGGTTTCTAAATTTTCCTTTCTTGCTCCCTATTGCCTTCACTGGACATTTCTAAAGGATGCTGCTCCCTTTCCCTTAATCCCCTGCTCACATGTATTATTACCATTTCAAAGTTGTTTTCTCACTTCTACCCTCTCCCAAGTAACCCCACCCCACCCTACCCCACCACACCCCCACCACCACACCCCTGCCATCATAGTCAATGCTGCCATCAGCCCAGCAGGACAGTTGTGTGTCTTTCTCACTTATGTGGATTCTCTCTCTGGAAGTGGTTTTGGAACCATTTTAGGCCTCCATCTATCTCCACTGTTCTCTCTTCCATGAACTTTTCCCAAAACCTCACTTGCTCTCACAAACAAAGCTTTGCAGCAGGAACATGGCAACTGGTTCACTGCACTGAATGTTTTCTTTCCTATTTTCAGTCATTTTTAAACTTTGGATGCATTTGCAATGAATTCAGTTTTTTGTTGTTGTTGTTGTTGTTTTCATTTTTTGTTTTTTTGTTTTTTTGTTTTTTTTTTTGCCTTGGCATTCACTTTGAACAGAAGTTTAATTTTCTCACTCCAGAAGCAGGGCTCAGTCACCATTGCTTGACACACTTTCTCGTGCTTCTCCTCCTCCCAGTGCCTCAAAATGGTCAGTTCAGATATCTGCCTTAAACAACCACCTCCCAGGGATCACCCACTATGAGACAGCTAAATACAACCTACTTTCCTCAACCCACTGAACCCCGCACCCTGTATGGGCCATGAGAATATGCTGCAGTGACCCAGAAAGCACTCTCCATCACAGTGTGACCCCACAGAACTCGTGCCTTCTTGCCCTAAACCCACTGATCAGAATTCCCCATGGAAAACCTGCTTGGGTCCCGCTCTGGACCCAAACAAAAGACTTGGTTCATCGGTCCTCACTCTTTCTCTTGCTCCCCTACCTGCTGGTGGAGCGAGTGTGTTTCAGGCAGCTCCCCACTTCCTACCACCCCTGAGAGGTATGCTGCCTTCTTTTCTCTGGGATCTGTAAGTAACAAATCTGCTATTTAATGTGCTTTGTTCTGTGGCCTTCTCTGTGCCTCACCTGATGGACACACTTGAATGTCACCCTTTACCAGCCAGGGCTCCCCTAGAGACTGGCTATCTTGGTAGGAATAAACTAGATACACACCAGACAACAACCACGAGGGCTTCTGCCAGTATAGTCAGGTTTCTTGTGAGAGGAATATCTGGTCACAGGTCAGACACTTGGACATTAAGCCTGAAGGCCAGGATGAAGACACATCCCATGAAGGGTACCCTGAGAATATCCTCCACCAGCCCCCAAAGCTCCATCAGCGGAGGGCTAGAGTTCATAGCCACCCTTGTGAGAGAGACCTTAAGACCAAATTGGAGGCCAGGTGTGGTAGCTCATGCCTGTAATCCCAGCACTTTGGGAGGCCGAGATGGGTGGATCACTTGAGGTCAGGAGTTCAAGACCAGACTGGCCAACACAGTGAAACCCTGTCTCTACTAAAAATACAAAAATTAGCAGGGCGTGGTGGTACACACCTGTAATCCCAGCTACTCAGGAGGCTTGAACCCGGGAGATGGAAGTTGCAATGAACTGAGATCACCCCACTGCACTCCAGCCTGGGTGACAGAGCAAGTCTCCATTAAAAAAAAAAAAAAAGAACAAATTGGAGCAACAAATACAACAGTTCTCTGTCTTCTGGTTACACTAGAAGCCAAATTTTGTTTTTTGGTTTTGTTTCTTGTTTCGTGCTCTTGAAGATATTTTGAATGTTGCAGATTTCCTTTAATCTTTTTTCAAATCATACAAAGAGTATGCCCTATCCAATTGTTATTCGACCCCGGAAAATGATACAGACAGGTTATATTAGAAGAGCTTTGTAAGTTAAAAAACAATAGGGGCATTCATATAAGGTGTCTTAGATCTGCAGCCCTCTCGCCTATCAGTCAGTCTTCAGGGGACCACCAGAAAAGACAGGCAATTCCTTCAGAAACCTGCCCAAACTCCCCCCATGGACACACCATACTTAGCAGAATGTCTTAGTCACATAGGTGATGGTCTGTAGAAATAGCCAGATGACAGGCATGATATTAGCAAAAGTAGCATGTTTTCAGCAACGCAGAAATCAATGTAACCGTAGGCTTGTCACATCGGTTTCAGACCTTGTTACGGAAGAATCTAAACATAGATCAGATCCGTCCCTCATGCCTCACCTATCATTCTGCTCCAGGGCTGCTTTTGTGGCTGTCACGAGCATCCTCAGCTCTTCCCTGGCGAGATCCATGTCCGCCGTCTTCACCGGCCTCTGCCCCAGCGCCTTGAGTTGAGCCAGAAGAGCCTAGGCAGGACCAGGTGCATGAGGTGGGACAAGCACACAGGGAGTGCGGGAGGACTCCCTTTCTTATTTGTCATTAATGCGTTTTCAAGGTGCCCTGGGTTAACATATACGTTCTAGTTAAAATAGGTAAATTGGGAGGATTTAAGGGAGGGAGGGCCGTTGGGGGAGGGATGGCCCATCAGTGAAGTTCCCGGTAAAATACCTTTTTCAGTATGTTACAAGTTTATTTTTCTAAGACATGGAAAGATGGCAGGGAATTTCCCTGTTGGCCCGTGTGGGGGGCAGGGCATACTGGATAAAGTCCTGGAGGCACATTGTCAGTGGCCCCGCAATCGTTTCCTCTACGTGAATGAGAAGCCATGTGAATGTGCTTGCCATCCGCAGATGTAAAGCAGTGCTGTGCTCAAATGGGGAGCAACAGAGATCTCTGCTTCTTAGGGGATGGGTTGCCAGGGTTACAGACACCGAAAGAGGCATCCAGGGCCCTGCTGGCCTGGGAATTTTTTCATGCTCACATTTGACCGAGACAGGGACGTATGCCACTTATGACTCAATCTCCAAACGTAAGGAACAAGGTAAATTCCCCACTGGAGGCTTTGCTCATTCTTGTGAAGACAAAGGCTGCTTCTGTGTTATGAAAAGGCTCAGCACAAAGAAAATGGTACTCACATCTTATTTTACATGAAGAAGCAAACTAGAACTGATCTCCTTGCAATGCTGTGATCGTTTGCTCATGTATAAAAGAAGCAACTATCTTTCCTAATTTATGAAGTAAAATTAATCTTTAAAGTGTATTGAATTCAAAATACCAAAGTTATCTTAGCTATCTTAGCTACAGTGTTAGATTTTCTTAGGTTTTATAAGTGATAGAGTTATTCCTGCAGTATATTTTCTTATTTGACCAATCACATGTTTAACCCGACCCTGGAAGGGAACACCTGGAACGCTGTCACCCGTTAAACAAAGAGATCATGGGGTTTGAGTCAGCTTACAGCACACCAGCCATCACAATGCATTCTCAGTGATTTCGCCAGGATAATGGCTGGACAGTGGTTTTTGGAAATTACTGGCAGAGAACCATTTATATTCCCAATTTATACATAGATAGTTATGTCGCTTGTTTGGGAGTATAAATAATGCTATGCCAATCAAAAGGAAAGTTCTTTATCAATAACGTTATTAAGGCAGTATAAAACTCATCTATAACAAAGAACATATCAGCTATTCTAAATTATGGGGCACACATGGGGCTTCTTGGATTCAGAAAGGTTTCCACTGCTCATGAAATATGAAGCTATGGATAAGCAGGCTCTATTCAGGCTCTTTGTGATCGATCGTCACCTCGTACTGTGCTGCAGGCTGGGACTCCAGGAGCGTTGCCATGTAGAGTTCATATTCATCCTGTACAGAAACAAACAAAGGTCCACTGGCCATGTATGAGGAGGCCACAGTGCAGGTGTTTCACGTGTATAAATAATATGGAAGTCAAGAATGTTCATTTAGATCATTTCAGAAAAATATAAAATGTTCCCACAATGCATTAAACGGTATACATGCTCACATTGATAAAATCACACCATCTTTGAAGCATATTTGAGCATTAAGTATTGATTACCTCAGAATATCATAAAATACCATACAATAAAATATAAAATATTGAGGCAATCTCTGCCTCCCGGTTCAAGCGATTCTCCTGCCTCAGCCTCTGAGTAGCTGGGATTATAGGCATGTGCCACCATGCCCAGCTAATTTTTGTATTTTTAGAAGAGATGGGGTTTCACCATGTTGGCCAGGCTGGTCTTGAGCTCCTGACCTAAAGTGATCTGCCTGCATCAGCCTCTCAAAGTGCTAGGATTACAGGCATGAGCCACAGCACCCAAAAATCACTTTCATCATGAAATTGCAACAAGCCTATAATTCCATAAGGATTCAAATAACATTACACATGTAAAGTTAAATTATTAATTTATTAGAATTATAATTAAGTTATATAAAATTTATAAAAGGTTATGCATAATTAGGAAGCTTTAGTGGGAAAATATGGGTTTGAGGAATGAGTTAACTGGGTGTTGATTCCACATGGCCCCTTACAATTTACGTGCCTGCAGGCAGATGACCTCGAGTCTCTGGGAGTGATGGTCCCTGTCTGTAGAAGGGGGCCTGTGATACCTAGCAGAATCTCAGTGCGGCTTGAGATCATTCACGTACACAGAACCTCATGCAAGCTTCTCAACTGTTATGCTGAAGATGTATGTTTCTTACCTTAACTTTTTTCAAGAGATCACCAAATATCAAAGAACTGTTACAAATATCTTCAAAGACTTTTCCAAAGACGTGCAGTCTGTTGAACTGCTGGGGGCTGCACGTGCAAATTTTCTGCAGCTCCTGGAGGAAAAACAGAGTCAGCCCATTTCAGGGTGGCTTCATCTTTCTTCCAGAACCGAATTTCTCAGGAGTCAGTGAGGACACAGCTGCCATCACCCTGGCGAGTGGGCGGGGCGGCACAGGGGGCCAGTCTCGGGGGTTCTGATCCCTCCCACCAGTTGCTGAGCTTCTTTGTTTCCCTGGTCACCCAAGATGCGGGATTTTTTTTTAAAAAATCTTTTCTTCTTTATTGACTCCCTTGCTCCCCGTGCTCAAGCATTCACTCTCCGCCTCCACAGTCCCCAAAGGCCCTTTCTCTCTTCCAACCCCAAGGCCTGGCTGCTTCCTGGGGACCTGCTATTTTCTTCTCTTTCGTGCATCGTCCCCATTTGGAGGTGATGCCTCCAGTCAGCTGTTCTCCTTTGAGTCGGCAGCCCACTGTAGATCTTCCCCTCACACCAGCACTTTCTGTACACATGTCTTGCCTGGGCATACCTCAGGGCATGACAGTGCCCGTCAGCTCTCCCTCTGCCCTCACGGTTCTTCCACCGTCAGCCAGGCAAGCCCTCTCTCAGACCCCTCTGCTGACCTACGAACATCTGATTTACTGTTGCAGCCACATGGCCTCCAATGCGTCCTCTATGGGCCTCCCCCAGCTGACCAGTTCCCAGAAGGCGCCCTCCTTCATTTCACCCAAACTGTCCCCATTGAAGGTGCTCATGCTCTCGGCACCTGGTACAGTGCTGCATCCTGCCTGGACGTATCCGGGAAGCCTCAGAGGACGAGCCTCTCAGCTCACCGTCGTGGCTGTCCCTGACCCAGAGCACTGCGCCCAGAGGCTGCACCAAGAGCACTGCACCGAGAACACTGCACCGAGAGCACTGCACAGAGAGCACTGCGCCCAGAGGCTGCACCAAGAGCACTGCACCGAGAACACTGCACAGAGAGCACTGCACCGCGAGGTCTGCACCGAGAACAGTGCCCCAAGAGCTATGCCCCGGAGCTCTGCCCCGAGAGGTTTGCCCCAGAGCTGTGCCCTGAGAGCTCTTCCCTGAGACCACCGCAGGGCCGCCCTCCTCACCTGCTGCAGCTTTCTCTCGTGGCCCGCGGCCGCCTTGCTCCCAGTGAAGTCATTCTTCAGGAGATCTTGCTTGGCGAGCACTTCCTTCTGGAAACGCAGGAACATCCTGTACCTGTCTGCGCTGGTGGCTCCGGCCAGGTAGGAGCTGACATAGTGGTGCCGGTCCCTGGTGCCTCTGGACCCGGCCTCCTGGTAGCACAGCACCTTCAAGTCGGGCAGCCGGAGTTCTTCCCTCCTGCGCCATCCGGGAGGGCCCCGTCCAGGAGCGCCTCCTTTCTTTTCTTCCTTCCCCTCCCTGACAGCCTCCACTGGAAGGAAATCCTCGTCTGAAGTGTGGGAAAGAGAGGCCTGGGGGTTCAGGTACCTGAACAGCGGGGCGTCCTGGGCCTCACTGGGGACCAGCGCCGTGTGGATGGTGAAGTGGGCCAGGGCCTCCTTCATGCTCGCCACCTTCCCTGCGGGCGGCTCTCCCACCTCAGAGGCGCGCTCCCCCTTGGGCCGGTGGGCATTGGGCCAGTGCTGTAAGATCGTCTCCGGAGGCCGGTAGAGCTTGTTGGGGTTCAGGTGTCCAGAGATGTAGAGGTAGACGTCGTCCCGGTGGTCTTTCTGAAGCCGGTTCAGAAGTTTCTTCAGATTACACAGGATCTTCACGCCTGGCGTCTCGCAGTGCTTCCACTTCAGGTACACTGGTCAGAAAAGAAAAGGAGGCTCTTAGGGATCGCTCTTAGTTCCACAGTAAGTCAGCTGGTGCACTGGCTGAGAGGCGTAGCCCCTGCCCAAAAGAGGGTCTACAGAGAAACAGACGAACAGAGTACATGGCCCAGCCCTTAAAAGTCAAAGACATCCGTGCCCGGTCCACTGTGCTGCTGCAGGTGAGAGGCGCCCAGGCCCCCAGGATGTGCAAGTCAACCCGAAAGCTCAGGACCCTCAAAGCCAATAAGAAAAAGACAGAATATCTTGATTTGGCAGAGTATTTCTTACAATATTAGCAAAGGCTCTGAAAGAAAAGTGTACAATCTTAATTATAATTCTTAATGATGATGCTTAAAGATGTCTTCTTTAACGTATTTCACATGCCGGGGAATTCAGAAAGGGTTTGGGGGGTATTCTCACTTAATGCTAAACTGTCTCAGCAGTCCCTGACTAAACCCCTCAATGACCAATGGCACACACACCTCTTCCTGCAGCATCCCCACAGAGCCAACCCCCAGGGCTTTTGAACCGCAGTTGCCTCCTCTGCAACATCAGAGTCATCATCTCAATCAAAATTGTTGATTGACACCCAGATGGAACCACTTTTGGCAAAGAGGCACATGGCCTGGAAGAGACACTTCATAAATTCTACCCATTTTTGCTGCAGGTCTATAGTACAGGTAACATGTTACTGAACACTTCACATAGAACAAGAGCAGCCCAGATTTGCCCCCTTCATTTGCTGTTTTCTAACCTAAGAAGGAGAGTTTCTTTCTGGGACACTGTGTACTGTGATGGCCAAAGGGCAGCAGGCCCATCCATACCCTCCTCAGAGAAACTTTCTCTGTCCATTGAGAAGCAAACCATCCTTCCCTGAGTCAACCAAGGCGGCTGAATACTGGAGCCAATATTTTCAGCAGAGGGATGCTAGAGAATCGCCGCTGTTGATCAGCTTAGTCCTTCAGAGCAACCACTTAAGAAATGATTAACAGAACAAATTCTCCAAGGCAACAATCATTGTAATTCGTCAAAGGCATGAACACTTAAAGCTCTAAAAGGCACCTTGTACCAACTCTATGGAAGATGGAAGAAGGAGGCGACTTCATTGCTGTTGTGTTATCCTTTGTTTATTTTATTTCCAAGAAGGATTTGAAGCCATCAGCAAGTCAATCAACACAATCATTTTCCCACTTCAAATGCTTTTTGTTTTGATTGTAGTAAGAGCTGCTCCAGACAGAAGTTTCCACTTCTGTCTGCCACGTTCTTGTAATATATGCCATGAATCCCCATCGTGGCAATAAATATTTTAATCATTTTCCCATCTGAAAACATTGTGTGTGTGTGTGTGTGTGTGTGTGTGTGTGTGTGTGTGTATCCTGCCTCTCTGCCTGAGAGAGAAAACAAACAAACAAAAAAGAAAGTTTTAAGAATTTATTGGAAATTATGACTCTTTTACAAAGATTTGAAAACAAATTTGCTGTCAGTAAAACCAAACCAAGTTTTGAATGTGTACCGAATAGGAACATGTAGTAATAGGTCTTAGGCTACATTTGGGTTAATACATATTGCCAAAATTTAGTATTAAACATTTTTAAACAGAGGTTTTTTATTTGTTTGTTTCTTTGGAAATGTATCCATCCCCCCACCCCCCCCACTCCACCAACCCCAGAATAGGACAATAGGCCTTTAATGTCAAAATTATTACAATTCAGGCTGGGTGCAGTGACTCACGCCTGTAATCTCAGCACTTTGGGAGGCCGAGGCGGGTGGATCACTTGCGATCAGGAGTTCGAGACCAGTCTGGCCAACCTGGCGAAACCTTGTCTCTACAAAAAATACAGAAATTAGACAGGCATGGTGGCGGGTACCTGTAATTACAGATACTCAGAGGCTGAGGCACCAAAATCGCTTGAACCTGGGAGGTGGAGGTTGCAGTGAGTCGAGATAGCACCATTGCACTCCAGCCTGGACGACAGAGTGAGACTGCCTCAAAAAAAAAAAAAATTTTTTTAATCACTGTCCCATGTTGTCAGATCTCTGGGAAACTGAGAATCCCATGGAAATTCTCCTTGGTCTCATTCTAGAACATTCATATTCCCTCTGCGTTTCTGCCCTCTGCCTTCTCTGCTCCTACCCTAAAGTCAGTGCACATCCTAAGAAATGTACTTCTGGAAAGACTTCCAAGAACAGAGCAGCAGGCCCAGACCCACAGGCTCTCTGCTGGAGGAGAGCGGGAGCCTCAGGACAGGCCTGGCCAGTGGGGGTCTGTCCTCGAGTCCTGGGCTCCCCTCACAGAACTCGTTGCAGAACTCACAAAGAGCGTCCATCACTCCCCTGTGTCCATCCTACCAGCCGGAGAATCTTTTCAGACTCCACCGAGATTGCAATCTGGCCTTTCCTGAACCCACGGATAAACATCTGTTGCCCCACGCTGCACTGTGTGCTTCAGGGGTGGGATGAATGTGAGCCCCCAGGAACCTGGAAATCCCACAGGGAGTGAGATGCAGACCCAGGGCCAGAGGGGACCTGAGCCCAAGGGAGAAGCACATGCCTCACATGGACTCTGTCTCAGGGTGAAATGTGGAAGCAGAATGATGGGACCCAGAGCTGGCCACCCTGACGCCAGGTCAGGGAAAGGGGACTTTACCAGCTTAATTCAGGTGATGGGCCTTAAAATAAAGTGATTAGTCTGGATGGTCAGGGCTCTAATCTAATCACGTGAGCCCCTAAAAGCAGAGAAGTTTCTCTGGCAAGAGTCAGAAGGGAGAGGTGGAAGAAAGGGGGTCAGGGAAGTTGCAAGGAAAGGAAGCTTCCAGACTCGCTGGATCCCAGGTGGAAGCCACAGGCCAGACAGAAGGCGACTTCCTAGGGCCAGGGCCCCTGCTGACAACCCACAATTCCCCCACCACAAGCGACAGGGTCATGCCAACAAGTCCACTGGGCCTAGAAGGGGTTCTTCCCCAGATCCCCTAGAAAGCAGCAAAACTGACCTTACCCTCGAGTCCAGCCTGGTGACAGCCTGAAGCTCTTTGTATACAAAGAAGAGAAAAAGACAACTCCCCAAGGACTGAAAGACCCCTTTTTAAAATGACTCCCACTGTCTATTCCACAGCCGGTGTGCGGCATGCTGATTCAATCCCCACAACAGCCCAGGAGGTAGGCGCCGTCCCATCCTCCTTTACAGGAGGGGAAACTGAGGTTCAGGTGGTCAGATGGTCAGCTGCCTCCAAGACCACGCTCTCAACCTGCCCACTCACCTGTACATGAAGAGCACTAAATGCATTCCGACATCACACAATAAAATTTCTTTTAAATCATTTTCTTGTTGAGACTGCTTTGCTCAGTCTAACAAGTTTTCTCTCTGCCCAAATTTCGTCTGAATCAGTCGGTAGTCCTGTTTCAGTCCCAGCCCATGGCGGGTGGTGGGAAAAAGCGAAGGCTTCGAAGTCAAAAGACCTGGGCTTACCTCCCCACAGACTCCCATGCGTAAAATCACATTAATAGCACCAGCCTTCAGGGCCACGGAGACAAAATAAAGGACTTCTGACTTGATGAATGTGGACGCGCTGAGCTTTGTGGTCATTTATAGGAGCGCGGAAAGGCAGCATGCCAGGGAATGCTCTGAAGTGCGGCTTTTTAAAATCACGCTCTGAACAGCCTGCAACCTGCCGCTTCGTCCCTCCTCCTCCTCCTCCTCCTCCTCCTCCTCCTCCTCTTCAGGCTTCCAGAGACTCCAACACACGGCGCGTCCGTCCGCGCAGGTCCACACTCGCTGGCTCCCACGCCCACATGGCGCGCACCCCCCACCTCTGTGCTTTGCGCGCTGGTTTCAGATTCTCTGAGGAGGCAGCACAACCCCAATCCAGTCCTCAGCCCTAGTGACCCTGGAGCCGGCGTGCAGCCACCAGAAAAAGATTTTCACATTTCAAATCAGTCTTCAGAAGCCCATCCCTCCACAATTGAACATCAAGCAAATCTCACAAGCCAGCAAGAGCCGCTCCAGGCCACTTACATTCAGGCTCCCGCTCCTCCGCCATCGCTTCCTTCCCTCCAGCTGCCTGGGCTGGGCTGTCGCCGTGGAAACCACAAACATTCTAAGCCCTCCTTGGCTTCCTTTACTGCTGAGCAACCAGGCACAGCCCCTGCTGCGGAACCTCCCCCCAACTCCTCCCCTCTTCTGTGCCTTCTGGAACAGAGAGTATTGGTGATTGCTTGCTTGTTTTACTTTTTTTTTTTTTTTTGGTTAATAATTTTTTTTAATTTTAATACAGTCGGTGCTCTTTGTCTGGGTTCCACATCCACAGATTCAACCAAGCACAGATTTAAAATATTTGGAAAAAAGTTTTAAATTAAAAATAACAATACAGCAATAAAAATACAAATAAAACTATAGTATAACAATTACTTAGATAGCATTTACGTTGTCTTAAGTATTACAAGTAATCTAGAGATGATGTAAGGCATATGGAAGGATGCATATAGGTTATATGGAAATACTACATCATTTTATATAAGGGACTATAGCATCTTTGGGTCTGAGCATCCGTGGTGGTCCTGGAACCAGTCCCATCCCCCATACAATACTGTAAATAAAACATTTGTTTTTAAAGGTACATCAGCATTATGAAATAAGTGAAACACTTTCCGTGATCTGAAAAATATCAAAGTATCCTCGCATTCCCTAATTCCTTTCCAAAGCCCAGGGGGCAAAAGGTAACTGGTCTTCAGGCATCTGCTATAGAAATGTGCAGGTTGGACAGTGCGTAACCCACCCAACTGCACCTGGAGATCCAGCACAGAGTAGGTGCCAGTCATGAAGTGATCATTTAGTCACTTTTTATTATTATCTATATATTTTCTAGTGGGGAATTGAGATCCTGTGGGGTAATTTGCCCAAGGTCAGTTAGCAGACAGTGGAATTTACAGATGTGTAAGTGCACACCTGTATGACTGCAAAGTCCATCCTCTCTCCTCAGGCGATCCCATGTGCCAAGGGAGGGAAAAGCTAAAACCTCTATCTTTGAAAACTGTAATTCTGTTTATATGTCTTGCAGCCAGAAAGAGAGTACTGGAAGGGCGATTCTACTGGTTCTTAGAAGTAACTTTGACGCCAACCCTCACTACTTACAGCTCTGAAATGAGAAAGACGGTGATGTAGGCGTTACTGGTTGTGAGGATGGAATTACACGGTACTGTGAATGAGGGGGGCACACAGTGTTTTTTGTTTCTTTGTTTCTGTTGATGCTGCCTATTAGTTCAAACTGCACCATTTTGTAATCCCAGCCCCATTTTGCAGACCCTGGTCAAAGTGAAATATTCCACGGGGGTCGGACCACGAGAAATGTCCTGCCCAACCACCTGACTTTCTTATTATCCCCTGCCCGGCAAAGCCCCAGCTGAAGGAACATCCTCATCATATCCTCTGCTGGGCAAAGAGCCAAGGAACATTCTATCACATGCCCCCAAAACAGGAACATTCTATCACATCCCCCCAAAAACAGGGCCAAACCACCTTGTCATGGAACATCTTATCAACATCTTCTGGGAAGCAGGCCATACCCCCTAGTCCCCTCCCGCCCAGGCCTATAATTGCCCCAGCCTATAAGCGGCGGTCAGCACTGGCATTAACCTGGTCCCCCGTCTCTGCAGGTCTTAGGCTGGACATAGAACCCGAATCGCTGGAGAGCTGCCAATTATCTCTCTTTAACCCTTGCCTTCCCTTCCAAACATAACACTGGACAGATACTTGAAACATGAACATTCTGGAAACCAAGAAGCTGCCAGGACCCTCACCTGCTCAGGTGGCTTCATCACCAGGTGCATTGGAATTCCACCTGTGAAAAGGTTACCGGAGTGCTTACTGCTTGTCTCTCTGGAATGTGCATGGTAGTTAGGCATCTTAACTATGACAGAAAGGTCGACATGAAGATGCCCAAGCTGCGTAAGGATGTCTAGGTATGGGCACCGGAGAGGAAATGCTGTGTGCCCCTCGCCTGCAGTTCGTTATAAAGTAGGCTCACATGGGCAGCGGAGAGGAAACACTGTGTGCCCCTCACCTGCAGCTCATTATGAAATAGGCTCACATGGGCAGCAGGCCAGGTTTTTAGAAACCAACAATTAGAGATGAGGAGATGAGCCTCTACGCTCAGAACTCCTTAGTAAACTAGTCAATCTCATAACTTCTAAAATAGTCCATCGCTTCCACACTGCGCAGTCAGGCAGAGAGGTGACAATAGGTGTTCTCCACTTTTCTTTCACAGATGGGCAGGAGGGACAAAGGGCCCCTCTGCCGGCCTTGGGAGGGATAGTGATGAGGGGTGCATCCCACCACGAGAGCTGCTCAGCTCTGGGGTTCAGCCTGTGCTACCCTCACTCCTGCTCCCTAGCGCAGACATTATATGGAATTGCAGAGTATTGGTTTTGATCAAAAGAAAATAATTTGTTTTTAGGGCCTCAGTTTCTCCCAAGTCATCCCTTATGGCAGAACACAAATGCAGTTAAATTAATTCATCCACCCCTTACTTATATGCTATCAAGATCAGAAAGTCAATGATCAAATCAATATCAGGCCTTAAAAGCCCACTTGTGGCTCTCCTATTGCTAAATATTTCATCAAAGCATTTGAGGCAGAAACATACTTAACGACAACATTATCAGCGTAATGAATTGATGTGCCAGAAACACACTGGATCTTCCTTGAGGCCAGACTTCTATGTAGAAATGGCCAAGAACTACTCAGCAGGCAAATTGCGCCTGCACATATTTCAGTGACTATGGCTGCTGTTTTGCTTATCCACTCCAGATAGCGCTTGAACACATCCTAAAACACTTGGCCACTGAATGCAACCCAAGGGTGAGGCCATTCTACCATCCCAACTAATCCATGCATCCACCCGTCCTTTCATCCTACCCCTCATTCCAGAAAAAAATTAAAAATTAAAAATCTTTGTCTACTATTGTTTCTTTGCTAGGACTGCAGAAATGCACAACGAATCCCT
Source organism: Pan paniscus (assembly GCF_029289425.2). Taxonomy (NCBI): domain Eukaryota; kingdom Metazoa; phylum Chordata; class Mammalia; order Primates; family Hominidae; genus Pan; species Pan paniscus. The sequence goes on from NC_073254.2 coordinate 185,500,121, forward strand.
TACTTTAAAAATGCTCGGTGAAGAGGAGACCGCTGGGGAGTAAAATGCAGTGTGATGTGAGCAGCAGTGGAGATGGGCGTGGACCGGCAGAGGAAGGAGTGAAGGATTCTCATCTCATGGGCTGCGGAGGCTTCCAGAAATACCACCTGTTCCAGGTGTGCAGGATGGGCGAGCGGGAGTTCCTTGTCAATCATGGGGGAGGGTCGGGGAGCATCAGTCAGAAGAACTGATGGGTTCCAAAAGGGAAGAGGTCACAAATTAGTGATTCCAGTTACTGCTTTTCAGCTATTAGAATCTGCTGTGCAAAAACGAACCGACTTGCAATAACTTAAAACATCTTTGTGCTTCCTAAGCTCTGGAGAAACTGAATAATGGTTTTAAGAAATTTTAGATAGAATGCAAAGCAAATGCTGGCCTGGCAGGAGGATGTGGGGTTGGGGGTGGGATGAGAATTCTTGGATGGGGCAGGGGCAGAGTCAGGAGGAAGTTTCAGTTTGGTCCTGAAGATGGCTGAAGAGTCATCAAGAGCCACTGAAAAATGTTTTACAGAGTGGGGTATCATCACTTCTTTCTAGAGAAATGACTGTTGCTATACTTCATAGAGAATGAAGGGAACAGGGCTAAGAGCCAAGAATGACATCTCCAGTTCTAGGCACGTAAGCAATGGTGGCTGGCAGTGACACTCCAAATTCTCCACCCTCCTCTTGATGTGTCAGGGAAAAGCCTCTCACCCATCCAAGGCCAAAGTGCTTTGCTCCTGGGCTCTCTTGCCCTCTTGCTTTTTCAAGGGCCCCGGTTCATTGGTCTGTTTTTCCATCTGTCTCTCTTTTCCTCTCCTCTCCTCTCTCTCACTCTCGCCATCTCTCTCTTGCATCATTCATCTTTGCTTTTCTATAGGAACATTTCTATCAGAAAACTAACGTGTTCATTTTTCTCATCTCAAAAACACATATAAGCAAGACCTTTGCATTGACTCTACACCTCTCTAAGGCAGGTATTCCATACAACAGATCCAGGTCAGAGTCTGTCACAAGGAAGCTGTTGGCCAGCCTGCCAAGGAGGAGGAAACACGAAGCTCTCGGTCCACCTGCGTTCTCTGTGAGGGAGCCTCCTATGGCACTGTTATCTGTGGCACAGGTGGGCTATTTCCACTTATCCCAAAGCTTCTCCTGTGGAGCCTGGATTTTGCCCTAAAAGTAATTTTCTGCAATATAGCTTCATTTTTGGGTGGTATTTGAGGGCAAAATAACTATAAGACTCTGGAAGTTTGAAAAATGGATGAAGAAATGGTGCAGTCAGAAAGCACCTTTTGAAGGGCTCCCTAACATCCCTTCCCCACCCCCCAACTCCCCAGCAAGTCTCTTTCCTCCTTTGGAAAGTAAAACAAACTTCATTCAATGACATTTGTGCATAAAAACTGCATTTCTTTATTTTCAAACAGTCGTTTATCACTCATCTACACCTGTTTCCAAAAGCTCCATTATTTTTTCAACTGTGAAAAAGATTTGGGCATCTTGGGTCAAGACAGGAGACATCATGATTCCCCCATTAAGTGAGAGGTATGTGGGTCATGAAAATCCCCCCAGCACACCCCATAGCCTCTGGTCACTCCCTTCAGAGACCACCCATCTGACCAGCTGCTTATACGACTTCCCACAGGCAGCCCGTGTAGACAAGAAAATTCACTCACACCATCTCTCCGTCCTCTCTCTTCCACCATGACAGCGGGCCACTCCCACTTCCTCCAGCTTGCTTTTTTCTCTTGGAAATCATTCCGTACTAGTGCATAAAGAGCACCTGACTTTTTACGTGGCTGGGCAGTGTTCCATTGTATGGCTCTACTGTGATTTATTCCAGCCACAGACCACTGATGGACATATAGGCTCTTTCCATTCTTCTGCTATTAAATCCCACTGCTGGTCCTCCAGTCACTTCCTGTGTGTGTGAATCTGTAGGTAAACACAGAACTTGAGCACCTGGGGTGGAGTCGACAAGTTTGTGCCCATGGGATGTTGAGAAAGAGCATCAAATTGTTCTCAGAAGGGTTATTACAGTTTGCTCAATCCCAGCAGTAATGAGAGTGCCTGCTTCTCCACCTCTTCATTACCAGATGGCATTTTCAAACACAAAGTCACCACACTGTCTGATCTTTGCCAATACAAGGTTGCCAACAAGATGTCAAGAGAGAAGGAAAATCTACAATGAAACTGTGAAGGAAAAAAAAAACCCTAAGGTGTTATAAAAGTACATTGTAACTGCAGTGGTGAGTCTTAAACTATTTTACATAAGATGACCAGGGAAGGCCTCTATTTGATTCTTGTGGCTGCCATTATAAATAACCATAGACTTAGCAGCTTGAAAGAAACATGAATTTACTTTCTCACATTGCTGGAAGTCCAAAGTCTGAAATGGCTGTCACTGGCTAAAATCCAGGTGTGGGCAGTGGGCAGGGCTGCTTCCTCCTGGAGGCTACTGAGGAGAGTCCCCTTCGTTGCCTTTTTCGGCATCTAGAGGCCACCTGGTTCCTGGCTCCTGGGCCCTTCCTCCATCTGCAAAGCCGGCGAGGCTGGAAGAGTCTTTCTCACATCCCAGACACCCTCCTGCCTCTCTGTTCTCTCCTTTTTTTTTTTTGCGATGGAGTCTCACTCTGTCGCCCAGGCTGGAGTACAGTGGCACCATCTTGGCTTGCTGCAACCTCCGCCTCCCAGGTTGAAGCAGTTCTCCTGCCTCAGGCTCCCAAGTAGCTGGGATTACAGGCACCCACCAGCATACCTGGCTAATTTTTGTATTTTTAATAGAGACAGGGTTTTGCCATGTTGGCCAGGCTGGTCTCGAACTCCTGACCTTGGGGAATCCGCCCGCCTCAGCCTCCCAAAGTGCTGGGATTACAGGCGTGAACCACCGTACTTGGCCTGTTCTCTATAAAAGGAGCCCTGTGATGGCACTGCTCCAGCCCAGATAGTGCAAGCTTGTCTTCCTATTTTAAGCCCAGCTGATCAGCAGCCCTGATCCCCCCTGCAGCCCCATATCTTCTCTGCCCAGTGACCTCACATCTTCACCAGTTCTGGGGATTAGAGTGTGGCGCCCTTTGACTGCAGCCTTCCAGAGGAGGTGACAAAGAGCCAGAGGAAGAGAATTCTTGGCATCAAGCTAGAGAATGTGGTGCAGACCTGACCCCCCTTTTCCAAAACTCCTGTGTGGCCTGACACTGGAGGTAGAGCATTGGCTAGGGATGGGGGAGATGGTTCAAATCGTTGTCTGTTTTTTGTTGTTTGTGTTTCATTGGTCTGATTTGTTTATGATTAGAGAGATTTGAGGGATCCCATGTTGAGGGAATGGGGCCAGTGGAGTGAAAAATGTTGAAAGTCTGGGAAATAGGTGACATTTGATTTCATGACTTGGTATGTGTCTAAAAGGTGTGTCTGGGCTCGGTGCGTTGGCTCACGCCTGTAATCCCAGTATTTTGGGAGGCCAAGGCAGGTGGATCACTTGAACTCAGGAGTTCAAAACCAGTCAGGGCAACATGGCAAAACCCCTACCAAAAGTACAAAAAAATTAGCCAGGTGTGGTGGTGTGTGCCTGTGGTTCCCAACTACTTGGGAGGCTAAGGCAGGAAGATTGCTTGAGCCTGGGAGGTGGAGATTGCAGTGAGCCGAGATCACACCACTTCACTCCAGCCTGGGTGACAGAGCAAGACCTTGTCTCAATAAATAAATAAATAAATACATATATACATACATAAATACATACATATACAAGTAAATTTAAAACTAAAGAAATAGATAAAAGGTGTGTGTGACCTGCTCCAAGGGAATCTCGCCATAGACAAGGGGGAAAGAAATTCACTGTTGCTGGGGAAGGCAAAAGCAAACCAGAGATGGAGTAGTCCAGTTCCCCAGATGCTTTCCGGCATCCTGATGTTAATGTAGTTCTTAGGAAAGCACACCTAAAAGCGAGGCCCATGTGGCTCCCGGGGGATGATGTCCAGGCACTGCACGTGGGGCACATGGCCCTCTCCAGCCTGGCTTTGCAGAAACCAGAGGCCCTAATATTATGCCCTTTGAATTTCCGCAGGGAGTGGAATTGACCGAGTGCAAATGCAGGGTGACCTCTGCGAGCTCGCAGCGCAAACGCGGGAACCCCAGCATGGTCTGGCCGCAGAGTCTGTCTGATTTTCCAATCAAACACGCATCTGTGGGGAAACGACACGATTCCTACCAACTGTTTCTCAAAATATTTGGAGTTGCTGATTATTTACTGTTTCTGGTCCTTGTTTCATATTGCTGATATATTCATTGGTAACAAATGGTTGCTCACATTTCTAAAAATGAAATAATGGGAGGCCTAGTGGTTCCTGAATACAAGGGCTAGAAAGGAATGAATGGCGCCTCCCCGGGAGCTGTCCGCTCCTTCCCACTTCCACAAGCGTTTCCACTGAGGCTGAGGGTTGTTCCCCGCCCTTGAGAGTGGAGACCTTCCCCTTCCAGGGTAGATGGGCGGCCAAGGCTTGTCTTTCCCCCAGGGATTTTCCCAGCAGTACGGCAGACAGAAGGATTTTCTGTGTGTAGAACCCAGAGTGGGGGAACATCGCTACTTAGTTTAAAAAAAGCCTGAAGTTGTCCAAATAAGAACAAACATGGTTGACTTTTTAAATTCTTAAGGTTAGGAAATGTGAGCTGTCAGGGGGAAGACCTGAAGCCCTGGTTACTGGCCACCCTCTGGGCTGGCGGGGGAGGGATGGCCTCTGGGAGACTTTGGGCGCTTCCTTTATTTCTCTGTGCCCTTTGCTCCCTTCTCTATGCAGCAACACAACCCAGAGTAGCCTCCATGGACCGCCCTGCGCTGTGCTGAGAAGAGTGCCACTCAACACCTGGAGGGTTCGCGTCAATTCTTTCCTTCTAGAATCCCCCAGGTTTATCTACACAAGCCTGCACCCCACTCCACCCCCGCTCCTCGGAGGCACAGAACTGATTGGAAGCATGCCTGGAGACACGCTAACCTTTACTCTCTCCACCCTCTTCCCCTAAATACAGTGGCACCGACATTGGGTGTTTTGGGGGAGGGGACGGCACAGGATAATTTAAAGCCATTGTAATTTTCGCTTTGTCCACTCTGGGCTTCCCTTGTCATTCCCGAATCCCAGAGGGGTTTATGACACAGGCAGAAAGCAGGCATTTGGAATGATTCTCCTTTCTTGTTCTTGGTGTTTGTTTTGGGAGCCGAATGTCATCGACTATATTGAAGGATTTTCTCGGAGGGAAAAGGAGACACAGCGGCCTTTGAGAAGGGGAGGAGGGGAGGGGAGTCCAGCCTGGAAAGAGGACACCAGCGTGGACGGTGGACGGGGACTCCTGCCCCAGCGATGGTGCTGCGCTGGCCAGCCCTCCACGGGGGAATCTGTCATCAGGACCCAGGCCAGCAGCAGCTTCTCAGGAATGCAGAGAGGCCTTCCTTGAACGCTTGGAACAAACCTGAGAGTCTCCTTGGACGTCCTTGGAGATGAGTGCGATAAAAATTCCCACCACCTAGCAAAAACGGAGTCATCAGACTTGAGATCTGCAAATGAATTGAACATTTTTCCTCCACCTGGACTGTAGAGTATGGCAGATGCCCAGTACAAGCCACATGTACTCTTCTTCCAAATAAGAGCGGCAGAGTGAGCGACCGTATGCCTGCCACCTAGGTGACAAAATTAATACTCCGACTTCCTTATCTGTCTCTCCGTCCACATTTTGTGCTGAAATCTTTGAGTTGGTAGTAAAGTTATGAGTCTTTACCCCTAGATAATTCAGCACTCAGCAGGTCTGCTAAAGTAAAGACATTCTCTTTCAAAACCACAGACCATGGTTACTGAAGAAACCAAGTCATGACTTCTGTCTGCAGACACCTAGCAAATATTCACAGTTCCCACTTTCCACAAAATTTCTTCTATAGCCGTGTTTTCAAATAAGAATCCATATATTTGGTTATTACCCCCTTTATTTATTTTTATTTTTTTATTATACTTTAAGTTCTGGGATACATGTGCAGAACATGCAGGTTTGTGACATAGGTATACATGTGCCATGATGGTTTCCTGCACCCATCAACCCGTCATCTAGGTTTCAAGCCCCGAATGCATTAGGTATTTGTTCTAAGTCTCTCCCTCCCCTTGCCCCCCCACCCCCCGACAGGCCCTGGTGTGTGATGTTCCCCTCCCTGTGTCCGTGTGTTCTCCTTGTTCAACTCCCACTTACGATTGAGAACATGTGGTGTTTGGTTTTCTGTTTCTGTGTTAGTTTGCTGAGAGCGATAGTTTCCAGCTTCAACCATGTCCCTGCAAAGGACATGACTTCATTCGTTTTTATGGCTGTGTAGTATTCCACAGTGTATATGTGCCACATTTTCTGTATCCAGTCTATCCCCCTTTTAACAACTTTCTTTATATACATACAATCCAGCCATCTACAGTGCATTATGTACTGGTTTTCATGATAGTCACAGAGTCCTGCTCTTTTCACCTGAAACAGTCACACTTAAAACAAAACTATATTGACATTTTTAAAAGACCTGGCTGGTTGTCGTATACCCTGTCTACTTTTGGGATTTGTCTGATTATTTCATTCTGTGCTGTGGTTGAAATTATATTGGTTGATTCTAAATCAATAAAATGGAAGTTTGTTCTGAGGTTCAATTGGTTATAATAGTTTGAATAGTTTGCTAACACTTCACAGGTGATTATCTGTGATTTCCACTGTTGAGGCGGGAGAATGGGGTATGGAGGCAGGGAACATAAGGCCAGTTCACCCCCGTTAACTGTGACAGGAAATATCCTCTCCATAGGGTGTACACCACATAAATGGCTTTGTAACTTTACTTCATCCCTTCATTTACATAAGGTGTACACCAGGAAACCAATGGAAACCTCTAGAAAGTATTTAAACCCAAAACAATTCTGTAACGGGGCTCCTGAGCCCCTGTGCTCAGGCCCATTCCCACCCTGTGGAATGTCCTATCATTTTCAATAAATCTCTGCTTTTGTTGCCTCATCCTTTCCTTGCTTTGTGCGTTCTGATCAATTCTTTGTTCAAGAAGGCAAGAACCTGGACACCCTGCACTGGTAACACTATCAGTGATGCAAAGTTAGATCAGCTCACTCCTGTGGGGGTAGGCGGCCACCACGTCCTGTTACAGGAACAGTAAGCTTTCCCCTTTGCAATTAGCAGGGAGGCTGCAGGGTGACACATGACTCATGAAACTCCCCAGTTCCCTGAGCACCTGCCACCCCCATTCATGCTCCTTGCCTGAATCCTTAAGTCAAGGGAGTTTGTAAATGTCCATTTCTTCCATATTGATGACTATCATTTCTTCCATATTGTTGAGATGTCATAATGTCATTCTGAAAAACAGCTTTCCCTCATCAATCTGGTATGTAATCTCCTAAATCGGGAAATATTTTCTTCTATTATTACTGCTTTTGAAGTAAGGAATTGGTGTAGTAGTCACCTCTAAAACCACCTAATGAATGTATTCCTTCTTTTTATTTTGAACGTTATTATGGACGTGGATTTTCTTTTTTTAATGTAATATAAACAATCACAGTCATTCTTCATAGTTTTATTGAGAATGTGTTCAACATATCATAAAATTCGCCCTTTTAAAAGTGTACAATTTGTGGTTTCTGATCTATTCACAGAGATTTGTAGCCATCACCACTATCTAATTTTAGGACATTCTCATTACCCCAGAAAAAAACCCATCCACATGCGCAATCACCCCCAGCCCCAGCCCTGGGAACCATTCATCTACTTTTGTGTCTCTATGAATTTGCCTATTCTGGACATTTTACATAAATGTGGCCTTTTGCGACTGGCGTCTTTCACTGAACATTCATCCATGTCGTGGCATGTATCGATTATTCAGTTTTTTATGAATCATGTTCTATTGTATGGCTAGGCCACTTTTGAGTGTCCATTTACTCAGCTGATGGTCACTTACATTTTTTCCATTTTTTACATGAGTAATGCTGTATGAACATTCCTGCAGAGGTTTCAGTGTGGACGTGTGAACATATGTTTTTATTTATCTTGGGTATATACCCAGGAGTGGAATAGCTGGGTTATGTGGAACTCGATTTTTAACATTTTAGAGAAAGGTTAAAAACTTTTCCAAAGTGACTGCATCATTTTGCAACCCCACAATGTATAAGGGTTGTAATTACTTCACATCCTCACCAAATTTGTTATTGTCTATCTTGTTTATTTTAGCCATCGCAGTGGGTGTGAAGTTGTATGTCACTGTGGTTTTGATTTGCATTTTTCCAATAACTAATGATGTTGAACACCTTTTCATGAGTTTACTGGCCATTTATGTACCTTCTTTGGAGAAAGGTCTATTCAAACCCTTTGTCAATTTTTTTAATGGGGTTATATGTCTGTGAGAGCTCTGTATATATTTTGGATATGAGTCCTTTATCACGTAAAGGATTTGTAGATATTTCCTCCCCATCTATGAGCTGGCTTTTTACTTTTTGATGGGTTCCTTTAACTCACAAAGGATTTTAATTTTAATGAAGTTTGTCTTATTTATTCCCTTGTTGCTTGTAGCATTGTTGTCATAGCTAAGAAGTAGTTGCAGACCCCACGGTCACTTGGGCCAGGTTTCTGCTAAAATGCCATCTCATCCATCAGAGGTGTTTATCACTGTCCATCAGCCTTTGTCCCTTCCCTTGCCCTATGTTTTTTCATTGCTGTTGCCATCGCCTGACACTTTACATAATCATTGCATGTTAATCATCTGTCTTTCTACTCAAGAACACACACTCTTTGACAGCAGGGTTTTAAATTCCTGTTGTGCATGGCTGGATGCCTGGTGGCTGGGATAGAGTGAGGCTTGTTATGTATTCCCCACAGCTGAGGAAATGATAGGCAGAGAAAAGAGAAGGCAACTGGTCCACAGGCAGAGCTGTAGCACACAATGCCACCTCCTATGAAGCAAGGAAATTAGGCAGCTGAGCTTCTGCTAAACACATTGGAGGAATGCAAAAGAAGCCAAAAAAAAAAAACAAAAAAAAACAAAGACAAAACAGACATCATTGTTAAAGACCATGTGTCCAAGGACTTTGTGAATTGAAAATTATTTTACAAATAACAGTAAGTATCCTGGCAGAAGACAGAGGCATCCCTGGTGTGATGGTGAATTTCACATATCAACTTGACTGGACTACAGGGTGGCCAGATATTTTGTTAAATATTATTCTGGGTGTGTCTGTGAGGGTGCCTCTGGATGAGATTAATGTTTGAATGAGTAATGTCTTTATCAGCTCAGACTGCTGTAACAAAAATACCATAAACAGAGTGGCTCATCAATTACAGAAATACATTTCTCATGGCTCCATTGGCTGGAAGCCAGAGGTCAGGATACCATCATGGTCTAGTGCCAGGGAGGGTCCACTTCTGGATTGCAGACATCTGACCTCTCCCTGTATCCTCACATGACAGAAATAGAGTGAGCTAACTCTCTGGCCTGCTCTTATGAGCTGTATTCCCATGACATAATTACCTTCCTAATGCTTCTCCTCCAAATATCATCACACTGGGGATAATAGTTCAGCAAATGAATCTTTTTCAAAGGGATCACAAACACTCAGACCCTAACAGGTAGAACAAGTAATGCAGGTTGCCATCCCATGTGCTGGGCCCCAGCCAGTCTGTTAGAGGCCTTGATAGAACAAAAGGAGGAGTGGGAGACAGACAATCTGCTCTCTGCTACAGCTCAGACATCATTCTTTTCTGGCTCTTGGACTGAAAATCACACCATTGGCTCTCTGACTCTTAGGTCTTTGGACTCAGATTAGAACTTCTCCCAGCAGTTTTCCTGGGGCTCCAGTTATAGATGGCAGATCATGAGACTCCTCAGCCTCTGTGACTGTGTGAGCCAATTCTTTATAATAAATCTCACTCTCTCTCTCCAGAGATCACAGACAATATATATAGAGAGAGAGAATAAGAGAAAGCTAATACACCTGGTTAGATCCAAATGGACCATGAAGGTTGATATGGTTTGGCTGTGTCCCCACCAAAATCTCATCTTGAATTGTAACTCCCACAGTTCCCACACATTGTGGGAGGAACCCAGTGGGAGGTGATTGAATTATGGGGGCAGGTCTTTCCTGTGCTGTTCTTGTGATAGTGAATGAGTCTCACAAGATCTGATGGTTTTAAAAACAGGAGTTCCCTGGAAAAGCTCTCTCTTTGCCTGCTGCCATCCATGTAAGATGTGACTTGCTCCTCCTTGCATTCTGCCATGATTGTGAGGCCTCCTCAGGCATGTGGAACTGTGAGTCCATTAAACCTTTTCCTGTATAAATTACTCAGTCTTGGGTATGTCTTTATTAGCAACGTGAAAACAGACTAATGCAAAGTTAATAAGCTGTTGAATCACTGGATAAGTGTAGCACTTTTCTTCTGAAGGAAAAGCAACTCTTACAAAAAAAATGAGCAATTCCTTTACTGAGGAAAAATTAGCCACTGATAATACATGAATAATAGCACCTTGTTGTGACTCAATACTGTAATGCATGTACTTACAAATTAACTCCACAGTAAATTCTGTGTCATTCCCATTGCATAGTCACCAGTCACCAGCTTCACATTAAATAAATCGCTAAGCTACTAGAACCAAGAATGGGAGAGGCAGAATTGGCTACACCTGTATAGCAAATATAGAATTCACTGGTCTCGAATGCAAGTGTAAAAAAAAATTACTTTTCTAGAACTGTATTTAATTTGCCTTGAATTCCTAATTTCTCTAATTTGCTTTGAATTCCTAATTTATCGAATGCAAGAAACTTAATTCAGTCACCATGTTCAGGTAAATTCTCTAAACTCACTGCTTCTTGAATTCATTTAGGTTTTTAAATCATTTAAAAGCCTTTTCCCACATTCTTCTCCCGCCTGAGTTTTGGGTGTGAGTTCGAGGAGGTTGGAGGTTGGATGTGGACTCTGAAGCAGGAGTAAGTAAGGACCCTTGCTCTGCTGTGCTGCCCACATGACTGCCATTGTAAGGCCCTCGCTGGCTCTGGCCTCTGCCGTCTGTCCTCACTGATGTACTCTGCGTCAGCCTATGCTTATCTGAGCCAGTGTTCACTGAGGCAGTGTGACCCCGTTGGACCTCAAACCCATGGCATTGGGGCCATGAAGAACTGGACCCCATGTCATAACCATGAGTTGGTTCCCTTTGGGGCCACTGCCTGCACAGAGCTGACTGTCAGACTTGGTGCACCTGGTCACCTCTGCTCTTGGTCATTTCTGTCCCCTGCCATGTTGGACTGTTCATGATGTTTGGGATGTACCACAGGCTCTGAGCTCTAGGACAAAAGCAGGCACAAGGACCCTCTGCGTTAGTCTGTGCACCTGCTCTGGGGGTTTTCTGCCCTGCCTTTCTATCCCCATGGTTCCCACCTTGGTTGAGAGCAAGGCTGGGCCTCTTTTTGGAGACAGCCTGTTGTGAATTGCCTTATTTCTCACATTCCTTCCTTCCACAGTTCAGGCAACCCTCAGTCCTGGGGGCTCCTGAAAACATCTTGTTTAAGCCAGATTGTTAGCCTGTAAACACGAAAACTTCTCCCAATACTTCATCTACTGTGAATTTCCAAATTATATTTTGAGAAGGAAAAGTGGAATGCTATTTGTTTCTTTCTCTTCGACTTCCTACTCTTGCACTCATCCAGGCAAGGAGTGAAGAGGAGCATTGTTCATGAAGAACTCGATGCTTTGGGACGAGGATCCTGATGGATAATTTGAATGTTTTATGTGCCTTACTTTAGCCAGATGCAACCTTTACAAACAGGCACTGAAGCAAGGAGCATTTCAGGACATCATAGAGCTTACAGATGGAGTCTCAGAGCCTCGGTGGGCTCAGGTACATACCCCTACATCCTCATTTACCAGCTACTGAACCGCTCTGCGTTTCATTTTTCTGATTTTTAAAAGAGGGGCCCTATTACACATATGTCATAGAATTGTTGTGAGATTGAGTTCAGATGAGTAGGACTCAAGAGTGCCTGCAAATAGTAAGTGCTCAATAGATGTTAACCTCTATTATTTCCGCCTGGGCGGGGTGCACATCACAGCCCCATTTCATCATGCAGGGGGGTCAAGGGAGCACATTCAGGGGGCACATCACTGACCGGCAGAAACAGGCTCTCAAGTAGAGGAGATTCTCAAATTGATGTTTTCACGAATGAATTGACCAAACAGAAATCAGAGTGAAGTCACTCCAGTAGAGAGAATTGTATGTGACATTCTCTAAAGGACATGGGATGCTCAAGGAATGGTGTGACTTCCCCAGGACTGAGCCACAGGCCATGGGAGGTAGGAGGTCACCTGAGTGCCAGCTGAGGCACTTCAGCAACATGTTATTCTGTAGTAAGGAAGGGCCCAGTAGCAGGCTGCTGGCACTTTTCTCAGGGGAGAATGTCAAGAATACTGCAGGTGCCTTAGCCAACTTATATTTTAAAGCAATTAAAAAAGATGAGGTTCAGCATGAGGAGGCATGATAGCCTTCTTCAATTAACTGGAAGATTGTCAGGTGCAAAGGAAGTGGACTTCTCTGTGTGACTACAAGCTCAGAACTAGCATGTTGGAATAAAAATCATAAAGCAACAAGTTTCAGCTCAACTTTGGATAGAACTTCCTGGCAACTACAGCTGTCAACCAGTGGTCTGGTTTGCCTCATGGTAGAATGTTTTCCAACTCAGGAGTGATTTGTTGAAGGAGCATCTACCAGAAATGGCAAGTAAGGGATTTTGCATTGGCTGATGGGAGATTGTACCCACGACCTCTGAGTCCAATCCCTAACATTCCTGATTTCACAGGCATAATCCAGTTATGCAGGAGACTTAGGAAACAGGGTGGTCTGATATTTTGCTTTTTTTGATAATGCAAAGTAAAGCAGGTAAACATTTTCTTAATGTATATGAATATGTTTGTGTACCTTAGTCATTCTGTATGTTAAAATGTTTGAATCTGTTTTCTTTTTAATGACTACTTACCAGGCTGTAAGGTCATCCTTTTGAGCAGGAGTTCTAATTAGTGACATAGACATCAAAAAAGCTAGACATTATCTGAATATATACAACTACCAGCTAAGAATTTGGAAGTTGATATTTCAAATACATTCCTGATTTTATTTTCTAGTCACTATCCTTTGCTCTTCACTGTCGAGGAAATGTCTAGATCTGCCGTGGGAGGCGTCTTTTTATTTCTGATAGTGGGCGAAGGGTGTGGGAGAGGAAAAAGCTGTAGACATGCAGGGGCATGCTTCTGTTTGGTTTCTGTCTCATCAAGCTTCGTTTCCTCTTATAAGAATGGAATCAATTGCGGGTTTTTGAAATTAAAAATTGTAATTATCTGAGATCTTCAGGTCTTTAAATGTGTGCTTTCTCTTCCACACTGCAGTAACTACGATCATGAAAGTAGTACTTACGGAAAGGCACAAGTGCACAGGAATCCATGGCTAAGTGACTTTGTCTTTGGCAAGATGAAGGTGTGAGGGCCAACCCTACAGAAACATGACATCCCGTCCTCTGCTTCTAATCTCTTCTCCTTCCATTCTTTCCTTCCACACACTAAGTGCCTAATAAATGCTGGTTGAATAAATGTTTGTTTGGTAAGTGTTGCTTTTGAGGATTCTTCTTGCATTAGGAAATACATGTGATGGAGAAGTTTTACTCTCAACACTGTTGCATTACAGTTGATGGAAAAATCAAAGGTATGCACAGTTAAGATGAGGATTCAAATTCAGATCAGCTTTACAGAGTGCCAATCTGCAACTTGAATAACTAAATAACTTTATGGATACATTAGCTCATGAAATTTATTTTTAGCACAGGAAATGAATATTTCACAGGAAATGAATATTTAACAAAAATCCTGTCTACCATTATGTATAGTGCTATGCATCCGGAGGGCATTCCATTAGTAAGAGTTTGGTATTGGAGAAGAATTCCTTTTCCTTCTAATTCACAAGGCTGTGGACACTCATATGTTTAAGCCTCTCACATTTAGCTCTAATATGTTTAAGGTTAGAGAGGATCAGGGATAAAATTTAACTTTTTGGTCTTACATATTTATCATTTGCCTACTCATTTGATGGCAAACAGAGATAGTCAAAATAAAAACATAATTTCTTTACCCAGAGTTTTAAAGATAAGACCATGAGTATACTTATCACTGTGTACACAGTATGTGAGGTTTTAGCCCTGAATGTGTTCTTTCCTATAGCAGAAAGAATCCCAACACGTACACATAAACACACATGCACCACTGTGTTTTGCCCAGCACTTCTCTTTTCAGGAGGGTGTGCTTTTAGTGAGTGTGCATTTGCGTTGTTGCCGCAAAGACTCCGAGGGCCACGGAAGCTCCCGGGGAAGCCTGCGGGTTGGCACTCAGGGATGCTGGCTCAGTAACCTGAAGCCGTCACTGCAGCACCACGGGTTCCCTACACAGTATCTGAATCTTTAAAACTACAGAATGGACTTAGAGTTAGTCAATCATAACATTTAACATTTTATGTTGTTTTGTGCTGTCTGCTAGAAAATGGGTGAAGCAAACACAACATGTTAATTCAATGTAAACTTCGTGTTTTCTAGGCAAACAAGGCCTGGAGTGTTTTCAAATGACCTTCTGTGAAATGTCTATTATCTTCCCCACAAATGAGAGCAAGTGATATACGTGAAAGATATTTTAAAAACTCTGTATTCAATTATTCACACCAAAGGATAGCCATTAAAATTATGAACATTTCTAAATATATTTCATGTATCATACATATATATATTTTATGTGTATAATTACATATCAACAAAAGAATTCTTGCTGCTTTAACCATGTAAGTAAAACAAAGATTTTGCAATATAACACTCATATATGCATATATACTGGCTGTTTGAATTATGAATTTATTTACAACTTGCCTAGATTATAATAAATGATTACTGTTCTATTATACAAACATAACAGTAAATGTTTTTTAAATACAAAGACTGCAAATGAATACATGAAAAAATTACACACATGTACAATATTTATAATTTATAAATGCAAAGTTAAGACCTCTTTAAATTATTGCACTTGCGCATTTTACAAAGATTTTTGTCATACATATAAAATCATTTTTTAAAATTTACTAACATCAACTATGATAAAGTTAGATACTGTTAACTTGAAATTCTTTCTCCTTCCAATAGAGAGCCTATTAAAATTCTGGACACAGGTTCATTGACTCTACAAATCAGTTCTTTATGAGCATTGTATTTGTGATGGCATATAACCTGTGTTACTCTCCAGTAGTTTTTGGTCAGCAAGATTATCAACAGCAAACTCTTAGATGCCTTAGCTACGTTATGGATCTAGGATCTCTTTTGTTCATTTGTTCATGTAAAGAAAACCATCTTGTCTTCTCAGAAAGAATGAAGATGCTGCATTTGTACAAATTTTGGTAACTATTTCACAGTGTGTTGGGCAAGCATGTAATTTCAAATAGGTAGGGGCATTGTATAGAAACACCTTCTCTGGGTAAATCTATTACACTCTGAACTTGCACACGAAATGAACACATAGCATATACACCATACAACAGATCATATGGAAAATAATATTCCTATATGTCATTTATATAGGCTATTAGAGATACAGCATAGGACTGGGTATTAAGGTGACTAAAGAAAAAGACAAAGGCTGTAACGCCCAAGATATAATATTTCAGTTGGGCTAGAGTATTAGATTATACACTTTTAGAACCTAACTTACAATAGAAACAAAACCCTTCTGCTTAAACTTCTGCAAATACACAGTACCTCAAAAACATCAGAGGAAAACTGAAATGTGTAAACTGACTTCCCTACTTAGTAAGCCCTGGATTCAGCTGTAAGTTTCCGCCTTGGTCCTGAGGTGACATTATCCTTTGCCTCACAGGGCCACACCTGGCCCTGTGTACCATTGATTAGTTTTCTCCCACTTGCAGGAAAGAGCATGTAGGCTCTGTACGGCTTTGCAAGCCCTGCTCTCCATTGCTGGGTTGAGAAGAGAAACATCAAGTGAGGACAGCATTGCTTCTTCGGATGTTAAATGTGTTTCTTGGGTAACATTAATGTCTTTCTCTTTGTTCTATCTTCTTAATTTAGAACCAGCACACCGTTGACACTTTTTAATTTTTTCTTGCTATTTTTATCATAGAAAATGCATCCAACGCTACAGACAACCAAAATATTCCGTTGGAAAGAAGACAAAAAAGTGTGCACTGCATTGGATATTACTAATTTAAACAATATAAATGGTTAAAGAAGTCAGCAAAATGTGTATTGGCTAAATACTTATGCACATGTAAAAATCTCATGGCCATGCGCTGAAAGCATGGGGAAACTATAACGGATGACATACTTGGCTGATTTACATTTTACATAATTTAAAAATCAGATCAATACTTGCAATAGAAGAGATCCACTATAGTGACTAAATGAATATAGTCTTTAAAGAATTAAATCCTAAATAAAATCTGCGAAGTGTAGAAAGCAAACATATGTTCGAAATATGTAAAGAGAGAAGTGATTTTAAAAATCATGCTTAGGTACCTGAAACCCCCCAAAATCACATCATAACCAATGTCACAGTTCTCTGAAGTTCTTGCCGAAAAGACTGACTCTGAACAGTTCACTGGTTACAGTCACCAGGGTATATGTCAATGAAGTCAAATAAAGAACAGAAATCTGATGAGGAGAGAATGGTCCTATTCATTCAACTTGATAAAATGAATTGTGCGTTCCTACAAATATTTTCAATTATACTTAAGCAAGAAAAGCAAAATAATAAATACATGAATGAAGAAGTAAAATTGCAGTATTTAAAATAAAGGCACAGGCCAAGGCAGGTGAATAATTTAGTCCTATTAAAGCTCAAACCTTAATTTTGAGTTAAAAGACCAGAAACACAATACCCAAACCTAAACCTATTAAAAACCCAGGTATCTAAGGATTTATGCATCTATTTATATCCTGTACAAACATGTCTCGTATACACAAATATAGCAATAAAGAAAAATTAACTGAGATTTTACAAAATGAAAAAAAATCTAAAAAGCATGCCAAAAAAGAGGAAATCTATTATTGAACACATCTAGTTTCCAATTAGTTGCTTTTGTTGTGGTGAGAACGAGTCACCTGGGGCACCACTGTAAACATCTGTACCTTCCTTTTCCATTGAAGAGTCAGGAATGGGAACGATTGTGTCTAATATTTTGGTTTCTTTTGCAAGATGGGTTTTTCATACACCTCTTAGAGAGAAGTACAGCTGGGAAATGGACCAGAGTCTCTGCCCTATTAATAGGGCTATTTTTTAGAATTAGTTTCCACATCCATTGTATTTCTTTTGACCCTTTTCTAATTAATTAATTCACATTGCCCGAATTCAATATTTCATGTTATTGGCAGGCATTTACGTTTCCAAGGACATTTTTAGCTAAAAAACATATTCACTGTGTCCAAAAAGACAATGGAATAATTGCATATGACCATAAAACTTGTCTATTATAAACCAACATAACCAACAAAAGTGTCTGCAAATTGAATATCCTACATATGCTCATAGCAGGTTACTAAATTTATACTGGGTGGAAAATTTGGCACAATACACAATATGACCTTAATAGGAACTCAGCAAAGCTGTTGTTAGTAAAAACCATCTCTTGGCTTCTGGTGTCACACTGTTCTTTTAAGAAAAGATCTGGGAAAAAGACAAGAAACATGACCCGAAAGTCTGTCTCCTAAACATCTGACAAAATACAAAAATATTCCTAACTGCATGTTTTCCAAAACAAATCATTAACTAAATATCACTGCAACCCGGGTCCTTTTATTTTAGGTAAATCTGTGATTACTAAGTAAATCTTACACATGGTAAAAGCAATATTGACAGTTTACATCAGAATTCAGTCTTTTGTTCAAGCTGTGCTTCTATTATGATAATATTTCACAAGAAATTAACCAACCAGTAAATCCAATCACATTCCTTTGGGAAACTGTTCTAAATAGAGATTACATAATACACTTGACTATAATAAATTAAGAGAATTTTCTGTAATAACCTAAAAATGTAAATGTAGCCATGAGATTCCTACCTCCATAATTATTTTCTATATTAAAAAACAGAATTCATACATTCTTTTAAAATTCTTGTAATTAAACAATAATCTTAAATAATATATCCCTTCCTGAAATTCCGTCTCCAAGCAAAATGAGATAACTAAACTAACTTTTGTGACTAAAGCTGTGTTTGGTAGACTCCAGCTTCATAAATTTGTATGCAGAAAAATATGTATCTTGTTCAAATTCAATTATATGATACACTAACACAAAAATGACACTTTCTTGTCAACTGTCAAGTGATATGCATTTTCCATCAAGAAAAATCATTGTTCTTAAAGAATGGGAGAATGGGGCTGATTTATATTTTTTCCTACATGTTTGCTTCTCTCTTCCTCTCTTTCCTTCTGTCTCTCGTGTGTGTGTATGTGTATGTATCATATATACACATATGTATACGTTTACATACATGAGTGTGTATCCTATATACATCTATGTGTGTGTTCTACATATATTACATCCATCCATATATATATGTGTGTGTATATATCTAGCCACAGTGGTACTTCTCTCTCTTTTGTTATTACATTTTACCTCATAGTGTATAATGAAAATAGCAAATGGAGCTCCATGGAGGGAAGATGGCAACTTTCAGAAGCCCACAAGAAAACTGAACACATAGTGTTAATTTTAAAATAAGAACAATGTTTATGTAGAGCCAACTCTGCTACAACATAAATAAACCATGTTGTAGAAGCCTCTGATTTAATTTTGCACAAACCAGGCTCATATGAACAAAACGCCTATGGTAGTAAATATGTAGAAGCATATTTTTCCATTTTATTAAAAGCGATATTCCAGTTTCCTGCCACATGAAAAGTGAATAAGTTATTTGATATGATGGGCCTGTCACTTCCTGAGTGAGTCTCTGTCTAACTCAGGTTTGGAGGTTACCGTGCCATTGCACTAAAAATCTTTAAATTATTAAAATGCGCCAGAAGTGACTGCTTTATCATCTTTGTAGGAAGGGGTGCAGAGTATTACTTTCGTATTTTTTAAAACACTTACATTGTATAGTAATACTGGTCAACCAAAAAGGTGTATAGAAGAAACCATCGAAACCCACAGGCTTCTATGGAGTGATCTGATCTGTGAGAAGAGTAAAGAGAACAGAAAGAAGGTCCAACATGATTGTACTACTTTCTGCTCTGTTTCTGTGCTATGGACAGAAAGCTCATGAAATACGACCGTGCAGTACGTGGAAGAGATAAGTGAGAGGTGACTGCGGCAGGTCAGAGTAAAATTACAAAATACACTTTTTATGGTTTGATGTTTAAAAGAGAACTGTATGGTATTTTAATTAAACAATGTTTAAAATAAACTTTTCATTGTGAATGAGAGTCTAAAATTCTGCAATGACACAAAGTGAAAATATAAAGGAATCATTATGAAAAATGTACCCTTCATATCTGTAAGACTTGTCCATTAAAAAAATTACAATGCCGTGCTTTTATTTTGTTCTTTATGCAAAGGGTTCAGTAAAACTGCCAAGACAACAACAAAAACAATTTTAAAAACTGACATCTTTTGAACTGCTACTTGAAGTTCTGAGATTTATTGTAACATACACCTCATCTCTTCTCAAAAAGACAGGAAGTCTACTTCTTCTAGTGTTAAATTTATTGATCTCAGCCCTTTAGGTTGAACTTAAAGAATTATGTTTAGTCTAACTAAATTCATGAAGCTCTGAAATAAGAGTTTGACGTTTTGCCATCATTTCTTACTCTGTAACCTCAACGACATTTGTCCTGAGGCTGTGGACTACAACTCAAGTTAATTACAAGTAGGTCGTACATGAACATTCACCATTCACAATAGTAATGTGTAAAAATTCCTATTTATATCCAACAACATCAAAGCAACATTGATGTTAAAGCCCAAGTACAATACCATAATAGTACCATTTTAAACCCTTATTAGAAAGATACAATGGAAAAGTACCCCTTCTGGATAATTTTTGTCCACTTCCTTTAAGGCCTCAGCAATATTAGCCTATTAGAAAAGGCTGGTTTGCAAGTCAAATGGAGTCACTTGGCCAGCTGATTTCTGAACATGGGGGTGGTCCTGGTTGCTCAGTGTCTATGATGCCTCACAGAAGAGATTGGCAGGAAGTCCTCTGCTTGACTCATTTATTTGATGTTACCTTCTTGAAGAGGTTTGCACCCCAGTTACCAGGTGTAGGTTCCCCCCACCCCCCCCCAAAAAGGAAAAGAATGTCAAAGAAGCAAGATGAGGATCTGTAGGTGGGACAGCGAGTCAGGGTGACCAGTGCTCAATCTTCAGATGCAGCTGCCTTCTGAGCCACGGATGGGGATGAAATCCAGGTTGCAGTCTCCTCCCCTCGAATCACCTTCTCCCACTGACTGAGATTATCCCTAGGGATAAAAGATGCAGTTTCAGGAGAAGCTGAATAAAGGATTTCTGGACTTTGTCTTGAAAACTAACCAAACAGTCCTGTGGCACAGCTCTGCACAACGGCATTGTGTGGGGCCCTCTGACATGGTTACCAGCACGACGTGGCCAGGCAGGTTCCTGTGATGGCTGTTCAGGAAAGAGATTCAGAGGTGCCAGAGGGTCAGGGGCACCTTGGTCCATCCGCTCTGGACCGCGAAAGCAGCAGAAATGCTAGGGCTCAGCATACGTCCTTTCTTAGAAAGAAGGATTAACTTGAACAGGGAAAGAGCCCTAGGGTTTACTACTGAGGAATATGCGGGATCGTGCAAAGGAGGAGGTCCCAGAGCAGTAGGAACACTTGGTGACAACACGGACCTTCCTACTGAGAAATGTCGACAGTGTGTCTCCCAGGAGGCCTAAACCTCATCATCTTACACTTGTTCTTATTCTGAACAGTGTGTCGTATGTACAAAGTCATCCTAAGTTACACCTGGCACAAACTTCTGAAATTTTCTTGTTACAGTAAAACCGTGTTTGTGCTCTGGTAAGTCCTCACCCGAGGCAGTCTCATTTCTCGAGTCCGCTAATCTTTCTCTCTCAGTGTCTGTGGTTCAAGCTTCACAGGCATCGTCATCTTCTCTAACTGCGTGATCACAACCACTGCACAACCATCTTACTCTACATGGCTACCCCGGCAGAGCTCTTAGCCACATTCCTGTGTGAAGTCACATGGGAATCTTGGCATTGGGAAATACAAAACTCCTATGAGACACAGTTTTAAAATTCTCTCAAATTTCTTTCAGCAAACATGCTAAGACACATTCAGATAGACAAAACCCTAAAATGTAACTGAAAAGTATAGCCCTTTTAACTTTTGTAACATATCATCAAGTATTATTTTTCCAGACCCTAGAGACTTCTGATATATTGGAAAAAGCCATACACGAATTTTGGTATGTTTCCTTGGACACCGATGATACATCATACACTTTTTAAGCGTTAATAAGATTAAAATGGCCTTTAAGAAGTTATGTGGTCCAGCCAAGTATACTGAAGCAGGAATGAGGCAGAGCTGCCCACACAGTGGACACCGTGTTCTCAGAGCTCCACAAGGAAGGCACCTCCATAGCTCCCTACAGAGCCGGGCACGCGCCTCCATAGCGCCCTACAGCGCCGGGCACGCGCCTCCATAGCTCCCTACAGAGCCGGGCACGCGCCTCCATAGCGCCCTACAGCGCCGGGCACGCGCCTCCATAGCGCCCTACAGCACCGGGCACGCGCCTCCATAGCGCCCTACAGTGCCGGGCACGCGCCTCCATAGCGCCCTACAACGCCGGGCACGCGCCTCCATAGCGCCCTACAGCGCCGGGCACGCGCCTCCATAGCGCCCTACAACGCCGGGCACGCGCCTCCATAGCTCCCTACAACGCCGGGCACGCGCCTCCATAGCGCCCTACAGCGCCGGGCACGCGCCTCCATAGCGCCCTACAGCGCCGGGCACGCGCCTCCATAGCGCCCTACAACGCCGGGCACGCGCCTCCATAGCTCCCTACAGCGCCGGGCACGCGCCTCCATAGCTCCTACAGCGCCGGGCACGCGCCTCCATAGCGCCCTACGGCGCCGGGCACGCGCCTCCATAGCTCCCTACAGCGCCGGGCACGCGCCTCCATAGCTCCCTACAGCGCCGGGCACGCGCCTCCATAGCTCCCTACAGCGCCGGGCACGCACAGTCAGCACTCATGACCTGGCTTCCAAGTACCTGGCATAAAACACACAGGATTTCTGGACAGGAAAGGACTTTTGAAGATTGCTTAGTATTGGTTTAAACAACATCTTTGAATTTACATTGATATCCCACTTTCTCTTTAATTTTGCACGCACTTTTATAACCTAATTCCTTCAAGAATGATCTGGCCTCACACTCCATATTGCCCATTATGACTTAGGCCTTTGTAGTAAGGTAAGATTTTAATAAACTAACCAGGGATTAAGGTCAATTAAGGCTCAACAGAACAAGGTGGGAAGCTACGCTTATATCCGCAGGAGCAGGAAGGAAGGAGAAACCGTTTCTTAAATATTATATATATAAAATTTTTAATATTGCTTATTGGTCTTTCCTTGAAAAAAGCAGAAAAAAAATTTCAACAGCACAAGATAAGAGTATACTAAGTTTCTGGTTTTGTGTAAAACTCTCTGGCCAGTGTCTGTCCTCCGTCCTCCCACAGGGCATCCACTCCAACCCACCCCAGGCAGAGCTATGGCTAAGTAGTTAAAACATGGCCCGGAGCCAATTCACCTAGAAAAGACTCACACGCACAGCTGCTGGCTACAACCCTTTGACTTCCTCAGAGGGAATTTATAAAGTAAAATGAAAATCTTTAAAAATATCCAAGGTTCTTAACCGAGTTCACTCTTTAAAAAGGATAAGAATGGAATAGGGAGAAATAATGAATCTAGAAGAGATAACGATGCTTAAATGTCTTTCTGGAATGAGAAAAAGACTTAAAGAGGAAGCGGTTATCCAAAATTTAAGGTCCCCTTCTTCCATTTAAACAACAGACTGTGTGATCTAGTCAGCCTCTTCCTGCACAGGCATCCTCCATAGACACCATTACCTTGTCTTTTTAAAAACAGCATTGGGCAGGTCCTCTGCAAAATAACAATAATAATAAAAACTTCTTCCTCCTTTGTGGTGTATGAAGGACTTGATATGAATAGACACTCTTCACATATACATAGTGTACTACATAGGGACATACTGTGACTGTACGAGTCATGAGAGCCAGGGGCCCCTCTTGCAGGACTGACTCCATGTCTCACTTAGCAGAATAAGGCAGCCTGGCCAAGGGCTTCTATCCCAGGCCTGAGGACCTCCAGGGACAAGGTCCCTTCAGCACAGATGCAGCTCTCATTAGGCTTGAAACCAAGCTGCCTTGCAAGAACCACACACATGCCCTTTCTCAAAGAAAGACCTGGCACCCCACCCAGACTGAACGTGGGCATAAGAAAGTGAGAAGGGTCTCCCACACCGAGACAGAGGCCCTCCCAGTCACTCGGTCATCTGGGCCCTGACTGTGCCTGGCCCCAGCCCCCAGCCTGTTCCCACTGTCCCTCTCTTCAGAGTGTGGCCAGAAGAAGCTACCCAAGCACCCAAGGTACCTGAGGCTCGTCTTTGAGGAGAATTGAACCAAAGGGGAGAAGTCGTGGCCCTGGGGAAGCCAGGTAAGGAGGCCCCGAGCCCCTGAGCACAACAACTCGACATCTAGACAAACACACAGACCACAACACACTAGTGGGGTACAAAAATCCTATACAGATCTCAGTGTTGTTAGAAACAATATTTTTACGGCTTGAACCATAGTACATACCTGCATGCTTTCAGAAGAGGCTCCGTGGGAGGGAGGATCTGGGTAAGGGTTGTATAGCAGGGAATGGCCACGGCATTGTAGAACCCAAGCTGCCTCCGTGCGAAAACCACGGACAAGAAACAAAAGTGCACATTAGCAATTCTAGTGATATTTATACTTCTTAAGTGACTGTTCTGTTTCTGAGGCCTAATTATGAAATTGCATGTTCTAGTTTTGCTGTATGTGATATTTGGGTTCCATGAATACTATTATAGACTGTATTTTAAAATGCATTAAAATGGATTCTAGAAATAAAACACATGAAGATTCAAAACATATTACAAAGGTTAATACCTACTGAAATCTAAGACCCAAGTACATTAAATGACATTTCGCTAATAGATCAGTCAGTTGATCAGTCAAGTCCTGTGTTATCTCCAGTCACCTTTAGTGCTTTCTTGCAGACACTTCAACGTAAAGCCTGCTATTCTTTCATACATACGGCTCTTTCCGCCCTCGTGCTCAGGTTTACAGCAGTGCTTTCTGCTTGTCTGTTACTCTTGGCTTTGGTGCCTTGTGTGGTGTCCCAATATTTACTCATCCTCCCAGCCCTCTTATTTGAACTAAAATAAATGTCATTGGTTTTATCATAGCTCTTCCCATTTACTGTTTTTCCAATATATCACATTTCAAAGTTTAAAAATCTGTAGTATTTTAAATAATACATAAATAATATTTTATTAGGAATTCTGGGTCACTGTGCAAATAAGACTGGCTTACTAAAGTCCAGATGTAAAAGATATGTGACTATCAGCCAGATAACACAGCTTGTCTAGTCATAAGTCACTGGCCAAGTGGCTGCATCATGTACGAGACAAATAGCTCTCTAGAAGAGGTGACCCCAAATCACAGCTTACCAATTTCTCGAAAGTACTGAACTTCAGTGATATGCATCGAAGCATACAGAAGGATCAAATTTATTCCTTTTTGCTTTCTCCTGTTATAAAGTCTATCATCATATAGCACTCTTACTAGAATAGCGCCTGTGTTATTTCCATTTTTAACTTTATGGCTCATGCAGAGACTTTCTTATTCTAATATTTAACAGATGTCACGGGGCAGAAGATCCCAGAAAAGATACTAATATTAGAAATTAGAGTATTTCATTATTATGGCAAATAATTTCACAGTCATCAACTATTTAGAAGCAATATGGTTGGTAAAATATGAACTGATCATAGAAAATTTTCTTTAAACCTTTATTAGGCTGTAAATGCAAATCAAACTATTCTAAAACAAACGATTATCTTAGTTAAAAACACTAGAGCAAAACCCATATGCTGACAGCATCAATGAGAAATTTCCAGCTATACCATGCATTCTTGGGATGACTGTTAACTACTGGGAAGGAAAGAAATTGTAGATCCCTATCTTAAATAATATAACAAGATACATTCCAAACAAGTCAGTAAATCAAATGGAAAGTAATCAAGAAGAAACTAAAGAAAATATAGGCAAATATATTTACTCTCAAGATGGGAAAGAACTTCTCAAATACAATATGAAAAGCAGACACCAAACAGGAATGACTAATAGCTGTGACTCCATATATGGGAAAATTCCATGAACAGTGGTAAAATGCGACAAAAACTTCAAAATACACCTGCAGTAAACACGATAGGTATTCAGGATCCATTTCTAATCAAGAGGGAAAAGTGACCATGCCATCAGAAAACCTAGCCAGGGACATAAGTGGAGGCGATGGCCATTCATTCAGCCTCTTTGTTGTGCTGGTACCCTCTGTGAGCTGTGGACTTGCCTAAATTTTGTATAAATCAATTTTAAATAAAGTAGGGAAATTTGAGAACTTATCAAAAACCACCATCCTGTGGACTTTTTTAAACATTTGCTAAACTTATCTGTATCATAATTATTTGCCCACAACTAACTTCCTTGTTATGCCATTAGAAGATGAGACAGTTAACGAAAGCCATACTCTCAGAAATATATGACACCACACATACACATGTGCAAAACTAGCGAGGCACAAGATCTCTTAAAACATTCGAAAGCAAAATAAATTATGTAGTATGACCTGAAAAGAGGATAATTAATGTCAATTTATGTTGAGACAAAACATAAAATGTACTAAAATACTAAGCATTATTTGTCAGAAAAAAATGAACCTGAATTAAAATCTATAATGTAACTCTCCAAAAATATCTTTGTTTAGCCAATGACAAAATATTTTCTGCTTGTTAAAAATAAAACAATTCAAATTCATCCACCCCCTCTATTTCAAGTCAGAAAAGAAAGCCTATTTACTGCAACGGCAGCTGTAGAAAGGAGTCGTGGCCAAGGTAGTATGAATTCTTTCAGTCCACAGAGATTTCCTAACCTTGGTCTTACTCCATCTAAATGGAGAAGGTTTCAAGTGGTTCTAGCTTCTGTCCTCTGAGCACTAAGTCCCTCCAGTCCACAAGGCAGCCAGACCCTCAGGATTCCTCACTGTGGCTTTTAGCCTTGGGAACAAAATCAGTGGTTGGAGTTGGCCGTCAAACTCAGATTAAGAGTATAAACTCTTTTAGAGTCTACTTTTCTGAGTGTCTTAGCAAGTGAAGGGTCATTTGAGTAGATGATTATTCAGGGTAAACAGTTTTTCTTTTTCTAGTTCTCAATCTTGTAAGATAAATTTCTGAAGTTTCTATATTAATCACCAGATCTGCCCGGAATAACCCATTCCCTTAACATAATATATGATGACATGCTTTCCATTTATGTATGATTTTATGCCCACCTTAAACTATTTGGCTTTAGCAATTACAATTTACTTTAATAATTCATACCTGGCCTTGGGGGACTTCATCCTTCTTGTCTCTGTCCATCATAGGAATAGGCTGTATTCCCAATTTCTTCATTTCATCACCCTAAGATGAATGGGGAGAAAATCATGCTTTCTCAAATTTCAAATTGCTATACTATTTTGATATTATTGAATTATTCCCTTTATTCATTAATTTTCTTCAAAACAAATAATGTTTGTGGTTGTTAACCCAAGAAAAGTACATCAAAATAAAGAAAAACTTAATGTATCATTATTTTGTGCTTTATCCTGATTTTCTCCACTACTGAATTACCAGAAACCCAGCCATCATTACTGGTTTCATTTTGCAGAAGTTAGTAAATAAATGTTATAATAAGAGGAGATACAGTAAACAGTGAGGAGAAATAACAATAACAAGATATGGAATAACCTCCAGGCCCTTCTCTCTTCCAAATGATCTTCCAAGTGCATGGAACTCAGTGAAGTTTGGCTTTCCAGAGGAATATTTAGAGAGGAAGATAAACAACACCAGTCAGCTAAAATGTGCTAGTAAAGACGCAGTACAACAAACTACACATATCATCTAATTTACAATTATAGGTAATAGTTACTAAAGATTAACTATGTTAGTTACTGAAGGTTCACTTACAGTTACAGGTAATAGTTACTAAAGATTCACTATGTTAGTTACTAAAGATTCACTTACAGTTACAGGTAATAGTTACTAAAAAGATTCACTATGTTAGTTACTAAAGATTCACTTACAGTTACAGGTAATAGTTACTAAAGATTCACTATGTTAGTTACTGAAGATTCACTTACAGTTACAGGTAATAGTTACTAAAGATTCACTATGATGCAGGCCCTGAGCTAAGTAATTTGTAAATATTATTTCATTTAATCCTTATGAAATATTCTAGGATATGCTGTTCCCATTTTAAAGATTTTAGAAATTATCTTGCTTTTTATTTATTTGTTAAAGGTAAAACTTGTACAATCTTCTGCCTTAAGATTTCCTAATATTTTTCCTAACTTCCCACTCTTCCCTCATAGTCTTTATTATTTTAGTAACGTTGGTCATGTTTTTAGAAATCAGAAGTACAGCCTAGAAACTTCCCAGACTTGCTAAAATAGGGTCTACAAACAAACTACTATCACCATAATTAGGTATTTTATGTACAGGACCAAAGCACTTGTCCTGACAAAGCAAAGCCACTTCAAGCATGGCTGCTGTTCCATTGTTACCACTTTAAATTTAAAATCAGTGGTCTCAAACCTCTTGCTTCTCTATCCAAAGTGAGTGAGACATACTAAGTCCCTTGCTCTCAAAGACTTGACAAGTCCAACAAGGAAACAGCTTTTTAAACAAACGATGATTTGAATATGTACTCGAAACAAAAATGCTAAAAAGGAAAAGAACCCAGTGCTACAGACCATGGCTCTAACAGAGGGCTGAGCCAATCTGAGGCTTTCACAGAATGCAGAGGGCAGGAGCATGCTCCAGGCAGAGACTGCAGGGAACAAAGACCTAAATGGCAGCTAGGGGCTGAGATGGGGAATATGCCTGCAGAGACAGTGGGCAGGGGGCCAGCCATGTGGGGCTCTCCACACGGAGGTCATGATTTTGGTCTGTATTACAACAAGAGGATCAGAAGCAGGGTACAGATGGAATCCGAATTATTATCATCCCTATCTCATAAACTGGCCTGAGGTTGAATACCAAGTGCCAAAGCGGAATTTTAATTTCAAGCAACCTGGCACCAAGGACCACATTATTAATTACTTTTGCACAAATTCTAAAAGGTAATGGCAAGGAATTCAGTTAGAAAGTTGCAGTACTCAAGGCATGAGTTGGTGATGACCTGAAGAGGGGAAAGATCGTGAGGATGGAGAGAAGAGACAGGACTTTATAGATACTGGGAACAACTGTCAGGACTTGGTGAATATATTCCTGCTTCTTCCTGTGGACTATTGAGGTTGGTGAAGGCTGCACCTAAGAGCATGCAGAGAGCTGAATCATTATCTGTGGACTGAATAACCAGTGAATAATATAAAGGAAAAACATCTCCATTACATATTGGTCACATTTTGGCATTAAATTCTCCAGTTTTTAATCCTGCACCTTCCTTTTACTTTAAGTTGTCATTTAATGACTGCACATTTTCTACATTTGTCTAGAATATAGAAATCATATTACAGTCTATAGTTATGCCTTTCTCATAGCAATCCTGTACCTACACAAAACGTGCATTTTTAGTATGAGATAAAAAGATATTTCACAAACAGTGCAAGGTTTTTGCTCCTGCTGTCATAGCTGCAGTGATGGCTTCATGAATTTCCTTTTCTTTTTTTGCAACGATCCTTACACGGGATTCATTTATGTTAAAATGGTGGCAACCACAGCTGCAGACTTCAGTCTAGGGAACGTATCAAGCAACTCAACTTTTTCTTGTCATGTCATGACTTTTCTCTGCTTCTTGGGAGCACTTCCAGCATCCTAGTGTAACTCTGTATAGGTGCTATGGTGTTACGGAGGACTTAGGTATTGCACTAAACACAATGAAAACTATGCAAGAACCACGAGAGATCACTTTTTACTGTGATACGCAATTTACTGGAGAGACGAATAGCTCAGAGACAATTAGCATCACAGAGCGTTTTAAACACAGCATTTTAAGTGGATACTTGTAACACCTGAGCTCACCGTAACAGCAAAAGAAGGTTGCTGCAAAATTATTACAGTACTGCCGTATGTACTACGGTTAACTTCACGCAGTTACAATTTAACACGGCATCTGTTTGTTTACATTTCTCTCCAGTCTATAAGTGTGTATATAAGTTTTGATAAATTTTAACTTATCATAGATTTTTGTGTATTTTATGGTAGTAAATGATAAAATTGACTAGTATCTACATATATTTTATGCACTTATGGCATACTTAAATTTTTTTATATTTCTAGGATATATTGTTCTGTATTTTTGTCATAAATCTCCAAAAAAATCTTTCAATATCTTTATTGAAAAATATCTACATATAAGTGGATCCACACAGTTCAAACCCATGTTGTTCAAGGGTCAACTGTGCATTGAAATCAATCTTCCTACTTGAGTCTGATGGTAACTAGGTTCTGACACATACACAATAAAATAAAGAAAAAGCTCATGCGAGACCACGCACATGCGATGTGTAAAGCATTCTGGAGAAATCATGCCGGGAGTATAATCAACTCAAGGTCTGTGATCCTCATACAGTAAACATACTTTGGCTTTATTATTATGAAATAATTCAACATGATAAACCTTTCCCACTAAACTTGTGGCTGAATGATTCGCTGTTTATGTTTTACATACATTCTTCTGTATGAATGAGATATACGATTGAATTATCAGCTGCTTTGTCCTCCAAATTTACTTTTATTTATTCAAACCAGAAGAGGTACTCAAAAGATTTACAGCTTTCTTCATAGAGTAATTTTTGAATATGCAAAGGCCTAGGTATTCGTGACTCATTTGGATGGGAGAATGATATTCTACTTACTTACATACAATTCCATCAGCAAATTGAGCAGTACAATGCACATCACTGATAAATTAGATAACTCAGTCAAGAAAAGGCGTTAATAAAAGTCATTTACGTGTTGTTTCAGGAGTATTATGAATGAATATTCCACACATTCTGCAGAACACATAATTTGCAGGTGAGCTATTGGTTATATTTACATATTCTCAATGTCTATGGTGCAAAACAATTATTCTCCTGAATTTTTAACTGCAGGTGGATATATCCTGTATTATGGGACCCTCTGAGTACTTTGTCCAGTGCCTGTCTAAAGTAGATGGCCAGTAATGTTTATTGAATGAATGAACAAAAGATCAGCTGTTAAGTAAGATAATTGTTATACTACTGTTCAGTAAGTTCCTAAACTCTTTCAGTTGAGCTCAGAGAATTAGACACACATGTAAGTAATATGTAAAAGAATGATCATTCTCTCTTTGTATCTGCATAAGTGCTAAATCCTTCAGTATGTGACTCACCACAGTTCTCTGAAATAACTATCAATATGAACAACTAAAGTATTCCTAGCAATTGATCCATATATTTTATTTCTCCTCACTATCTATGTCAATATAAGAATCAAGGACATACCTCAGCCCAGAATTCTGCATATATATCATTTGCCGTCAATTTTGTAACGGGCCACAGTTTTGTCACAGAACAAAGGTCACAGGCAGTCATCATCAAACCAATTACACGGTCTCTAGAACACAACAATATAAGACTGGTCAGCATAGCATTTGCACATTTATAGTAAGGACTAGAAAGACTTCTGTATTTCAGGAGTGAAGTTTAAGTATGTATTACTTCATTAAAGAGCACACAGAAGTGACAGCCAGGACAGTAAAATGGAATTAAAAATTAGTGTCATTTTCATCATAAGAACAAGAGTCACTTCTATCACAAGTCCCGTGAGGAGTGCATCATATGTTCCTGTTGCCTCAATGCTACTGAAGAAATCAAATACAATGTAGGCTTTGACTAGGCTGCCATCTAAATCCCCTGGTACACTTTTGTGGCTATGGATCAGGCTTTCATTTTCATTGAATTTTGGAAATTTAGAGTGGGAAGACGTCTTAAGAGAAAATCTACCCCAATCCTTTCATTTTATATTAGCGAAGTCTGAGGTGCACAGAAATGAAATGACTTTTCTAAAGGGACAGGAATTTGTGGCAAGGCCAGAGGAGGAGGTAGCTGTGCAACCTGGTTCCTCACTCTCCCCGTGCAAGTGTGTGAGCTGGATGCAGCCTCCAAACACTGTGCTTCTCATTAGCAGATATTTTTTTTCAACACCAGCCTTTCAACCAAAATGACTTTTCCCTTTTCAGCTGCTTGCATTCATAACTATGTGCTCCATGTCTGACTTTATTTTCTAAATATGGCTTGGTTTAATCTTTCCTCTTGAAGAAAAATAATAACTTTAAAAAAAATCAAAGACATATCCCCTACAATTTGAATAGATTTGGTCTTGTGATATGTGGCTACCCTAAGTGAAGTCTCTACTTAACAGAATAATTAAGTGGTAGTAATTAAGAGAGTTTAATGTACAACTTTAGCTTTTGTAAAGCAAATTATATAATTTTAAAAGACAAATTATCAACAAGGATATAAAAGTGTGTAATGAGTGAGACGATGCTCTTACTTCTAGCTCCTATCTCAATTCGAATGAGTTTAAGCAATCCCCTGCTGTTAACCACCGCCTTACCTCTTCTAGGTCCACATTCTCCAACTGCGGGCACAGTCCTGCCCTAGCTCCCGAGCCTGTCTTGACCCAGGCAGACAGCACATTAGGAGCATCCATCTGTCAATCTGGCAGAGACTCTGCTCTAGTAGTGCTCTTAGCACATCTTAGCTCAAGCTAAGATGTTTGGATACCTGGAATACCCTGATTCTTATGATACCATCGATCACAGAGTTCTTTATTTCCCGTCAGCTCGCTTCCTTTAGCCCATTTAAGGAATCATCAGTTTTACTACCTTCCTTTTTGTAAGGGCACATTTCAAGAGGGTGTCAGGTCTCTTACAGGTTAGACTAAATCACTTTACAAACATTGGTTAGATTTATGCATACCCTTCCTGTAACCCCAAACAGATGCTATGTGAAGATCCAAATCCCTTACAAGTGGTCAGGGAAACTATAAGATTTTCTTAATGAGGTCGTTTCTAAGAACTTTGTGTCTTGAAGAATATTTATTTTTGGATTTGAACTTCTAAAGTAATGAATATATGACCTTTTTTTTCAACAGGTAAATTCATTTAAACACAAATCGAATGTGAAAAACTACCATTTACAAATATTTCATATGTTAAAATAATTCAATCTTATTAATTTATATTCACCAAAATAACGTATATCATGGTGAAATAATCTAATAAAGTTTATCTCAAAAAACTTTCATAAATCTGTAAAACAAAAGAAGTGTCAATAGAATTGGGCATTATAAAACACATGAAAGCAATTTTCTTGCTGGAAATTATTCCCAACATAAAGTTGCCAATATAAGGACTGAAAGGATTATAAAACAGTTATTTAGATTTCAGTGTCAAAATTACTTAGACAAAGCACAAAAAATAAAACAGATTAGAAATTTGGCATCAAATGTCTTTAATAAATGTAATTACTCATTTTTTACTCCCAATTCCAAACCAGTTAGATGGCCATGGCTATACAGAAATATTAATTGGGATCAACATTTTATTTCTATCCATGAATGGAATGTAGAACTGACTGCTAACTGAGGTAGATCCTTAACTCCAAATGTGCTTTAATAACCAATTGTGAAAGGATCATGTTCATGCTAAGCCTACTCTTGGTTTGAGATCATATAACCTAGTCACTAAAAACAATTAAGGAGGAGCCCAACACAATGCCTATGATAAAACGATTCTTAGTCACATAATTTCAGAAGGTTTAACTACATTCATTTATCCTCAAAAGTTGTGAATGCCTGCATGTATCAGGCAGTTATAGCAAAGAACCAAATAGACCCTTTTCTCAGAGTAATAATGTTCTAATAGGGCAAGGCAGACAGTCAACAGGTCAAAACTTTCATGAAGCAAGTGCTGGGTAAAAATCAATAAATCAATAAATCAAAAAAGAGGCTACCACGTGAAGATCTGGGAGGAAGGTCCAGCAGAGAGGAGTGCACGTGAAGTCCTAATGTGGAAACAAGCAAGGCAGGTTTGAGGAACAAAAAGAAATGCCATTATGGCTGCGACACAGTGAATGAAGTGAAACACGGAACGTAGTTAAGTTTGGAGAAACAGGCTGGAGACAAGATAGGAGTTTAACTTTTATTCCAAGTTTGATGGTAAAATCTTGGTGTCTTTTCCCAGAAGAGTGGCCTGATACAGGTATTAAAGAGGATCACTCAGGTCTGCTGGGTGGAGATGACTCATAGACCTGTGAAGGGGCAAGGGCAGGTTCGGAGTGATCACTTAGGAGAACACTACAGTAGTTCAGATGAGAGGTGAGGGCAGCTTGAAGTATGGTGACAGTAGTGGGACAGGGGGAGTAGGAGGATTCTAGACATTAGAGGTAGAGCCGAATGCAAATTATTAACACCCATAAGAGTTATAAAGACTAGGCATCTCTCTCTCCCATCTTCGTTTCCTTTTCCCTCCTTTCTCCCCGACTGCCATGTATTAATTATCCCAGATCAAGTGGAGCAGATAAAGAGCACAGGCTCTATCACAGGGGTGCAGATATTCCAACCTCAAAGAGGCGGGCACCTCTCCCCAGCGTGCATGTTTGCCTGCTAAGTGCCATCCTATTTCAAGATTTTCTTCCCATATCAGAAGATCATGGAATCACAGAACTTTACCAAAGGAAGGCAAAATAGACCACACAGCCTGCAGTAGTACTTCAGATGAGTTACTGATGGGCAAGAAGGAAGCCCAGCCCTCCCACACTGCCCACAATCCCACGCCACACACTCTGTAAACCTGGCCAGCCAAGGATATACTATTTTGTTGGAAAAGAAGAAACACCCATTCTCTAATTTTATAATGATTATTTGAAATTTCTTTTGAATTTCTGTATTCAAAAGTATACTGATGTATAAGCAAAGACCAGAATTCTGTTATGAGGTAGTCTTAATTATAACTGTGAGAGTGGTTAAGTGTTATCAAGCAGTTAACTAAAAAGCAAACATGTGGGGGATGTACAGTGGATGTTTTGTTTAGAAGCTGTCATCTAGCCTCATTTTAATTATTTTACTTTAAAATAAAGTAACACATAGAATTTGAAAAGAAACTAGGTTCAATTCTTTTTTTCTCTAAATTATCACCTTAATGCTTTTTTTTTTTATCTTGCTTTTAAACTCATTTTCAAGGGGTTTTAAATCATTGGGTTGAGTAATTTAAATCATATCTGTAATAACTACTATACTTTCATCAAAATGTGACCTATTTTGACTAATTTAGTAAACATTAAACGAGCCTAAGGATAATACAGTTTTTCTAAAAGTATTATTTGAACAGCTGCATACTCAAAATCATAGAAAATATTTTAAAATCTTACTGTTTCCAATAACATAAATCACTTTCATATAAGTATAAACATGATATAGTAATTAGCTCACTAAAATATACTTTAAGTTCTAAAATCTTAAGTTAATAAAACCCTAAATGTTGCTTCTTTTAAAAATACATTTTTTCCATTATAGAAATATGTTGCTTCTTTTAAAAATACATTTTTCTCCATTACACAGAGAAAAAGAAATTATAAACGAATGGAAAATGAATCTTAGGTAAATGACTACCACAGAGGGAACTGCTGTTATTAAAGTTAATACCAGAGTATTATTCCTAGAGTTAACAACCTTTACATGGTCTCACAGAGTACCATACATAACTTTAAACCAAATGGGAACATTAGTGATCTTGCTTTATAATTTCAGTTCCCCACATTTCAGGTTCTTTAGTTGAGACATCAAACATTCCTGGCAGAGGGAGGCCTTTATGCACTTACAGTCCTACAGCAGGTAAAGGCAGCAGCCGCTGCCACATTTGGGAAATGCTAAAGAAACTACATTATGGTATATATATATATATGAAAAACAGATCACACATCACATAGACACATTTGTTGTTCTTCAAAGCACACAGCAATAGCTATGTAAAAATATAGAACTTTTCAAGTTCTATTTCTGAATTATTTGAAGAATTAACAAAGAATTGTTTAAGTGTTTAATACTGTACCCTTTCTTTGACGTGCACGTAGCTGTACCCTTTCTTTGACATGCATGTACATCTAAATTAAGAAAAGACTTCAAGGGAAGTGGAGAAAAGGGATTGCTTTTGAAGGGTACAAATATTATCTGAGACTAAGAGAATAAACATTTTCATTTTAGAAAGATAACAAAAATAAGAGAAATTATGATTTTTAAGCTGCCATTTCAAATTATGAAATTAGTTTATCTTTACAATTTGTGTTTACGAAAGGCAGTTCCTGCATGAAATACATGAAAGTAAAAATTTTAAAAACTACCAACAACTTCCATATTTGTCATCTTAATACTTAAAAGGATACTTTTATCTGATATCATAGCTTAAAACGCACCATGGTCTTTTCTGAATTTGCTGAAATGGTTCTTAGTCAAGACTATACCTGGTTCTATTTAGCCATAATGAGACCATGCTTGCTAATTTCAACAAAAAACAATAATTCTACTTTTGCCTACCCTTGGCTTGAGTTCAGAGCTGGTTTCCAGACATGACATTTGTTTTTAGTTGTAGTCAGGAAAAGTGCTTTGAAGGGAAATTTCAGTGCAGAAATCAAGCAGTTCACAGATGATTGGTGGCCCTGCATTACGTTTCCTCTCTCTCTCTTTTCTGTTCCTAGTAAATCCTTTCATAAGCTAGAATTAAACTGTCTGATATAGTTGTCCCCCACCCAAATCTCATCTTGAATTGTAGTTCCCATAATCTCCACATGTTGTGGGAGAGATGAGGTGGAGATAACTGAATCATACGGGCAGTTTCCCCCTTCCTGTTTTGTGATAGGGATTTCGTTTTCACAGGAGCTGATGGTTTTATAAGGGGCTTCCCCCTTTGCTGGGCACTCATTTTTCTCTCTCCTGCTGCCACGCGAAGAAGGATGTGTTAGCTTCCCCTTCTGCCATAACTGTAAGTCTCCTGAGGCCTCCCCAGACATGAAGAACTGTGAGTCAATTAAACCTCTTTCCTTTATAAATTACCCAGTCTTGGGTATTTCTTCACAGCAGCATGAGAATAGACTAATACAGTAAATTGATACTGCAGAGAGTTGGGTGCTGCTATAAAGATACATGAAACTGTGGAAGCGACTTTGGAACTGAGTAACAGGCAGACGTAAGAAGAGTTTGGATGACTCAGAAGGCAGGAAAATATGGGAAAGTTTGGAATTTCCTAGAGACTTGGACAACTCAGAAGACAGGAAGAAGTGGGAAGGTTTGAAACTTCCTAGAGACTTGTTGAATGGCTTTGACCAAAATGCTGACAGTGATAAGGACAGTGAAGTCCAGGCTGGTCCAGGTGGTCTCAGATGTAGATGAGGAACTTGTTGGGAACTGGAATAAAGGTCACTCTTGCTATGCAAAGAGACTGGTGGCATGTTGCCCCTGCCCTAGGGAACTGTGGAACTTTGAACTTGAGAGAGATGATTGAGGGTATCTGGTGGAAGAAATTTCTAAGTGGCAAAGCACTCATGGGAAAGCAGAGCATAAAAGTTTGAAAAATGTGCAGCCTGATGATGTGGTAGAAAAGAAAAACCAATTTTCTGGGGAGAAATTCAAGCCAGCGGCAGAAATTTGCTTAAGTAACAAAGAACTGAGTGTTAATCACCAAGACAATGGGGATGTCTCCAGGGCATGTAAAAGACCTTCATGGCAGCTCCTCCCATCACAAGCCCGGAGGCCCAAGGGGGAGAAATGGTTTCGTGGGCCCCCCTGCTCTATGCAGCCTTGGGACATGGTGCCCTGTGTACCAGCTGCTTCAACTCCAGTGGTGACTAAAAGGGGCCAATGTACGGCTCAGGCTGTTGTTTTACTGGGTGCAAGCCCCAAGCCTTGGTGGCTTACATGTGGTGTTGGGCCTGAGGGTACAGAGAAGTCAAGAACTGAGGTTTGGAAACTTCCACCTAGATTTCAGAGGATGTATGGAAAAGCCTGGATGTCCAGGCAGAAGTTTGCTGCAGGGCCAGAGCCCTCATGGAGAACCCTGCTAGGGCAGTGTGAAAGGGAAATGTGGAGTCAGAGCACCCACACAGAGTTCCCATTGGGGCAGTGCCTTGTGGAGCTGTGAGAAGAGGGCCATTATCCTCCAGATTCCAGAATGGTAGATCCACCTACAGCTTGCATCGTGCACCTGGAAAAGCTGCAGACACTCAATGCCAGCCCATGCAAGCAGCCGGGAGGGTAACTGTATCCTGTAGAGCCACAGGGGCAGAGCTTCCGAAGGCCGTGGGAGCCCACCTCTTGCATCAGCATGACCTGGATGTGAGACATGGAGTTGAAGTATATCATTTTGGAACTTTAAGGTTTAATGGCTGTCCTACTGGATTTTGGATTTGTATGGGGCATGTAACCCCTTTGTTTTGGCCAATTTCTCCCATTTGGAATGGCTATCTTTACCCAATGCCTGTACCTCCATTGTATCTAGGAAGTAACTAACTTGCTTCTGATTTTATAGGCTCATAGGTGGAAGGGACTTGTATCAGATGAGACTTTGGACTTGAACTTCTGAGTTAACACTGGAATTGGTTAAGAATTTGAGGGACTGTTGGAAGAAGAGGATTGTGTTTTGAATTGTGAGGACATGAGATCTGGAAGGGGCCAGGGGCAGAATGATATGGTTTGGCTGTGTCCCCACCCAAATCCCATCTTGAATTGCAGTTCCCCTAACCCTCACTTGTCATGGGAGGGTCCAGGTGGAGATAATTGAAACATGGGGGCAGTTTCCCCAATCCTCTTCTCATGATAGTGAGTTAGTTCTCACAAGAGCTGATGGTTTTGTAAGGGGCTTCCCTCTTTGCTGGGCACTCATTCATCTCCCTCCTACTGCCATGTGAAGAAGGACGTGTTTGCTTCCCCTTCCATCATGATTGTAAGTTTTCTGAGGTCTCCCTAGCCATGCTAAACTGTGAGTAAATTAAACCTCTTTTATTTATAAATTACTCAGTCTTGGCTATGTCTTTATTAGCAGCATGAGAACGGACTAATACACTGTCTAATAATCGATTTCTAGGATCCCAAATTCACTTGTCAGTCTTTGCCATTTATAAAGTTAAAAAAAATTTATTATTAAGTGTAAGGTATTCGTGAAGTCTGCACTGTATGTCTTATGTAAACAAATTATTCATCTGCATTTGAAACACACATGACAATGACTTTCATACACAATTGGGCTTTGGTTGTTTCATTTTTAAAATAAAATATCATAAAAAATACCTAGTGTCTTTAATCACAGTTGTGGTCACAATGTCAATATGAGTAAATGACATAATAGCTAATGACATCATAGTAAATGTGAGGGGTAGGTGGTAAGGGCCACTGGTAAGGACAAAAGGTGGGAAGCAAGTGTCAGAAGATTAGGACTTCCAGCAAAAGTCAAGATAATGTAACTCCAGAATGAATGAAACAAAGAATGAATTTTTTTAAAAAAAATTACCAGGACAAAAAATGCCAACAATCAAAGATATACATGAGTATATGACCACATGATACAACCTATAATTTAAATTACTTGCTATTTTGGATTATTTGTTTACTTGAGAAATATTTGCTGAACACCTACTATGTGCTAGACACTGTCATAGTTATCCATACCTCTGGGCCTTACCACTACACAAAAGCCCAGAATGTGACTCCTTCCATTACATGACATTCCATCATTGCAACAAGGATGGTATGCCACATAATTTATGTTCAAGCCAATACAGTTTTGAGAGTAAAAGCCAGCACTGCTATGAATTATTTTAGCTCAACATGTGTTAGCTGAGATTGATCGAGGCAAACTGTGGAGCATGGTCACTCTAATTTTAACACAAAATATCCATAAAATAAATAATGAAAATATAACATTTGAGAATTTTTTTTGAGACTGAGTCTCACTCTGATGCCCAGACTGGAGTGCAGTGGTGCAATCTCAGCTTACTGCAACCTCTGCCTCCCAGGTTCAAGCAATTCTCCTACCTCAGCCTCCCAAGTAGCTGGAATTATAGGTGCCTGCCACCACTCCCAGTTAATTTTTGTATTTTTAGTAGAGATGGGGTTTCACCATGTTAGCCAGGCTGGTCTCGAACTCCTGACCTCAAGTCATCCGCCCACCTTGGCCTCCCAAAGTGCTGGGATTACAGGCATGAGCCACTGCACCCAGACAATTTGAGAATTATTCTAAAAATATTAACTTTAAGTATTAATTTTTCCACTAAACGAAAATGCATTTATAAGTTGCACCTTTCTATCTACTTATGGTACAGAAATACATTGATTCTTAATACAAATAAGGATGCCTGGCTCTATACATTAGGCAACTTGAGTTCTCCGGCCAAGTCTGCCATTTATTTCTTCAAATGAAATAAACACTCCTTCTGTGTTTTAGTATTAATTCTGGATAGAAAGAGGCCACTGACTGTCATCCATCAACTACCCAAGATAGTAATTATAATTGACATCTCCAAAAAAGATCACCTAAGAAATATTACCATATATTAGCTATAAAGTTTCAAACAATATCAGATAAATTGATCCACTGAAAGTATAAAACCAATGAAACTAAGTTGGATATTTACCAAGCTAATAAACAACAAGCATTTTAAAAGTTATAGTTCCATTTTAAACAAATGGTGCCAGAACAACTGGACATCTGCATGAAAAAAAAAAAAAAAACACAATGCATCTAGACAGAGACCTTAGAACCTTTAGAAAACTTAATTCAAAATGGATCACAACCTTAAATATAAAACACAAAACTGTAACATATATATATAACATAGAAGAAAAATCTAGTTCATCCAGAATTTGGTGATGACTTTAAAATACAACACAAAGGCATGATTCATGAAAGAATAAGCTAGACTTCATTAAAAATTAAAAATTTATGCCCTGCAAAAGATACTGTCAAAAGAGTAAAAAGGCAAGCCACAGACTGAGAGAAAACATTGGCAAAAGGCATATCTGATCAAAGACTGTTACCACAGATATACAAAGAACCCTCAAAATTCAACAATAAGAAAACACCCAAATATAAAAATAGGGCTAAAGACATGAACTGACACCTCACTAAAATATATATATAAGGATGGCAAATAAGTATGTGAAAAGATGGTCCACATCATATGT
This sequence comes from Pan paniscus, assembly GCF_029289425.2. Lineage (NCBI taxonomy): Eukaryota > Metazoa > Chordata > Mammalia > Primates > Hominidae > Pan > Pan paniscus. The sequence continues at coordinate 185,540,743 of NC_073254.2, forward strand.
CATCATAAATATGCAGATTAAGACAATGAGATAACACTACACATCTATTAGAAAGGCCAAGATCCAGAAAACTGACAATGCCCAATGCTGGATATGGAGCAAGAGGAATTCTCATTCATTGCTGGTGGGAATGCAAAAAGGTACAGCCATTGTGGAAAAGAGTCTGGTATATTTCATACAGAATTATGAAATAATTCATAATTATTCATAATTATTTCATACAGTATGTCATAAGACATACTCTTATAATATGACCCAGTAATTATGCTCCTTAATATTTACCCAGAGGAGTTGGAAATTTATGTTTACACAAAAACCTGCACATGGATGTATAGGCAGCTTTACGAATAGTTGTCAAAACTTGGAAACAACAGTGGTGTCCTTCAGTAGATGAATGGGTAAATAAATGATGGTACATCCACACAATGCAATATTATTCAATGCTGAAAAGAAATGAGCTATCAAGCCATGAAAAGACATGGAAGAAACTTAAATGCATATTACTTTGTGGAAAAAGCCAATTTGAAAGTCAACTACTCTATGATTCCAACTATATGACATTCTGGAAAAGGCAATGGTATGAGGACTGTAAAAGGATCAGGGATTGCCAGGAGTTGCGGAGAGTGAGGAATGAATAGGCTGAGCACGAGGGATTTTTAAGGCAGTGGAATTCCTCCATATGATACTAAAATGGTGGATACATTTGTCCAAACCCATAGAAGGTACATCATTAAGCCTGCATCCTAATGTAAACTACAGACTTTAGGTGATAATGATGATTTAATGTTGGTTCATTAATTGTAATAAATGTACTATTCTGGTGCAGGATACCAACAGTGGGGGAAGTTGTCCATGTGTGGGGACCAGGATATAGAGGAACTCTGTACTTTCTACCCAATCTTTCTGTGAATCTAAAATTGCTTTAAGAAATAAAATTGGTTAATGTAAAAAAGAATTACAGTTTCAAATAAGATGGAAAATTGGTAGGCTAAGATAAATGCCCACATCAGAAATAACAGCTAAGTTCCAAAAGAAAAGATGAATTGGTAGTAAAGGCATGATGCCACATTGATAAGGAAAGGTAAATTGTATAGTAAAGAAAAGCAGTCTGGAAGTGTATTTCTGACTTAAGACCGTAACTTAACAGAGAAAAAAATAATTTTGGAGAAGTATCCTTTTTGAATAGTATGGAGAAAACTCATCAGCCATCCTGAATAAAGAACAGCCAGCAGTGGAGGCAAATGTCCATTGGATAACCACATTAGTCCTAAGGCCAACGACATCAGCTAAGAGCATACTTAATCTTGTTTCTTTTGAACATGAATTGTCCAAACAAGAAAATAAGGAGTTAAGATATAAAAGCCACTCCGAGCTGGAGATGGTATCTTCACATCGGCACAGATGGGAATTCAGTTATTTGAATAATTCAAATCAGTTGTTCAACTGAGTTACTGAATTCCAATTGAGTTATTTCTACAACTGAGGTAAAGTGTCCATCTGCAGACTTCAGATGGGAGAAACAAGTGTAAAGATATAGATGGTGCCACCTAGGGAACATGGGAAGCAAACCCAAATCTTTGAAAAGGACAGGTGGAGGAGTCCACATCCTCGTTACAGGGGAAATGATGTCTGTGTTAACTCGAGTGTTATAAGGAACTCTAGAAAATGGTGAGGAGAAGAGAAAGGTTTCCAATAGCCATGAGGGCATTTCTACGCCGGTGGTAAAAGCCTTCCAGTGACCAAATTCTACACAGTCCATCTCATAAGACAGCAAAGAATGGCTTGTGTTAGGCAATTCCTTACATAATTAGCCATCACAGCAATGTAAATGTGTGAATTTTGAACTCATTATTAATTCTTAAGTAGATTATAACTTTACTCATTATAATGTAGAATTCTGTGGATCGCTTCTATGAGCTTATCAATTCCTAATCACCTCACAGTGAGATAAGATCTCACTTGGTGAATTAAGGATCATTCCATATTAATCTTTTAATGATTTCCTTTAAAGTGATACTGAGGTAATCGACATCTTAAGAACAAAATACTTCAAACAAAATGCTTTGTATTTTACAAAATGCAGATTTATAGATCATACATTATTTTTTATACTTTAGGTTATGTTACATAGAATGAAATGCATAAATTTGAAGGATATTAGTGAGCATGAAAATATATGCAGTCTGTAATGACCACACCAATGATGACAAGTAATGTTTTTATCACCCAGAAACCTCGTTTTCTAGTCAATGTCCCTCATCGAACCCCAGCAGCTGCCAGTTTAAATTCCAGCACAATCACCAACATTATTGTTTTGCCTGTTGTAGAACTGCATTACAATGGTATCATATAGTAGTATGTAACCATTTTGCTCAAACTAACATTTGTGTGATTCAACCATGTTGTCTCATGATTCAGAGTTCGTAACTTTAAAAATTGCTGAATAGTACAGTATTCCATTGTTTAAATGTCCAAAGTTGTGTATCTAGCCCCTGTTGCTGGACATTTAGGTTGCCACCAGGTGGGATATACTAAGAGTAATGTTGCTATGAACGTGTGTCCTAGTCTGTGTGTGAAAGTACACTTTCATTCCTCTTGGATAAAAATACCTGAGAGTGAACTGCTAGAACACAGTATAAGAACATGTTCAGCTTTATTAAAACAAAACAAAACAAAACAAAAACAAAACCATTAAGGTGTTTTCTAAAGCAGCTGTACAAATTCTATACTCTTACCAGCAATATATGAGTATTTCAGCTGCTTGACATCCTTGCTGTATTAGTCCATTTTCACACCGCTATAAAGAACTACCTGAGACTGGGTAATTTATAAAGAAAAGAGGTTTAATTGACTCACAGTTCCACATGGCTGGGGAGGCCTCAGCAAACTTAACAATCATGGCGAAGGTGAAAGGGAAGCAAGTATTATATGGCTGCAGGAGAGAGAGAGCAAGCAAAGTGGGAGGTGCCACACACTTTCAAACAACCAGATCTGGGTGAGAATTCATTCACTATCATGAGAATGGCAAAGGGAAAATCCGCCCCCATGACTCAATCACCTCTCACCAGGCCCCTCCCTGGTGATTACAATCCGAGATGAGATTTAGGTGGGGACACAGCCAAACAATATCACTTGCCAACAATTGATAATGTTGGTCTTTGTAATTTTGGCCATTCTAGTGGGTGCATAATGGTACATACACCACCCTGGTTTTACCTTATGATTGGAGATGTTGAGAAAATTCCATGTGTTTATTGGCTTTAAATTCTGTAAAAATCTTTCATATAATTTTTTTCTTGGGTTGTTTAATTATTGACTTTACAAAGTTATATTATACCTTTGTCAAACATAAATACTGAGAATATTTTCTCACATTATGTGGCTTGTCTTTTCATTTCCTTAAAGGTACCTTTTAAGGATCTTGTTTTTTAGCATGATGAAGTCTCATCTGTCATTTATTTGTTTAAAGGTTCATCCATTTTTGTGCCTACCCTAAGGTCATGAAGATTTTCTCTCATGTTTTGTTTTAGAAATATTATAATTTTAATTCTTATATTTAGGTCTCTCATCCAACTAAAACTGGTAAAGAACCATTTGCAGAAAAGACAGTTGTTCATATACAAAAAAATATAATTGATTTTTTAAAAAAATGTTGACCACATAGGCTGTAAACTGCTGAATTCGCTTATTAATTCCAGTATATTTTTTGGAGGTGACTTAGGTGTTTTTCAGTAGATGGCATGTAATTTAAAAATAAAGTCAGATTTACTTTTTTCTTTCAAATCCTTATGCCTTTCATTTCTATTTCTTTCTATAATTCACTGGCTAGGACCTCCAGTTCAGAGTACTACAGAACTAGACAGAGGGGGTATTACTTAATATATGAACTATCATCACGGGGGCTATGTGTTCATATACTTTTTACGATATTAAAGAAGTTCCATTGTATTCCTAGTTTTCTGAGATTTTTGGCCCTCATAAATGGAGGTGTAATTTTGTCAGATGCTTTTTCTACATCTATTGTAATAATCATATGATGTCTCTTCTTTATTCTGTTGTGGTGAATTTTGCAAATGTTAAGCCAGTTTCCTAATCCTGCAATAAAATTCTTGTTATGACATATGATCTTGTTATATGTGATTGAACATGTTATAGTTTGTTATGAATTTTACGGTTATACTTTTACAGTTATATATGGTCATGAGTTTTATAGTTAGATCCAAAGGGAATACTGAACTTGAATTTACTGTTTTTGTGATGTTTTTGACAGACTTTGGAAATCAGGATTATTTAGCCTTCATAAAATAAGGTAGGAAATGGTTCTTGTCCTTCTTTTGGAAAGCCTGGTCCTGAGGGATGGGTGGTTTGTTTGTTTGTTTGTTTGTTTTAAGATTAGATTTCTTCAATGAAATATTCAGAGTTCTTTTTGGTTCAAGTATAGTAAGCTGTATTTCTCAAAAAATTTATCCAGTTCATCTAAGTTTCAAATTTATTAGCATATTCTTTATAATACTCTCTTATTATCCCTTTAATGTAATCTAAGTGCTATCCCCTCTTTCACTGTCAACATTGGCAATTGGTGTTAATATTTTCTTTTTTTTCCTTAATTAGTCAGAATTGTATCCATTTTAATAGTCTTTTCAAAGAACTACTGGCATTTTGAATCTTCCTTCTGTTGCTTGCTTTATGTTTTATTGCTCTCTTATCCAGATTACTTACTTCCCACAAGTTAGGCTTTAATTTACTCTCTTTTTTTTTCTAGCTGCTTAAGGATTTAAATCACTGATGAACATACACATTGAAAGTTATACATTTCCCTCTCAGCACTGTTTTAGCTGCATCCTACAGATTTTGATATAGTTTGTTTTCACTGTCATTCTGGTTGAGGTATTCTCGGACTTCCCATGGAGTGTCTCTTTTGACTCATGGGTTATTTAGAAGTATACTGTTTACTTTCCAAATGGTTGGGGTTTTCCAGATAGCTTATCATTATTTTTAATTTAATTCCTCTGTGGTAAAATAATACTCCTACGACTTCAATCTTTTGAAATTTATTGACAAATTAGGTCACAATAGTGTCGTTTAGATCTCTGTTAGCCTTAGCGAACTTTTACATAGTTCTTCTGTAAGTTACTTAAGGAGGGATATAAAACTCTCCAACTAGGATTTTGGATTTGTTTACTTTTTAGTTCTCTGTTTTTTTTTTTTTTTCGTTTGTTTTTGAAGCTTTGTTATTAGGTGCATGTACATTCTGCATTTATTATGTCTTTTGTACATTGACCATTTCAGAGTAAACTTGACCTCTTTATATCTGGCAATGTTTCCTATCTTAAAGATTATTTTGTACAATTTTAATATAGGTACACCAGTTTTTTTTTTTAATGCTGTTGCCATGGTATATCTTTATCATTTGCTTTCAACAAATCTTTCTACTTAAAGTGCATACGTCATAGACAACATGGAACTCGGTCTTGCTATTTAGCTGGTCTGATCATTTCTGGCTAATTCAGATATTCAGTCTATGTATATTTAATTTAATTGTTGGTTTTATTAGGTTCAAATGTACCATCTTGGGATTTGTTTTCTATTTGTTGAATCTGTTTTTGCTCCTCTTGTCCTGCTTCCCTGTGGTTTTATCAAATGTACTTTTACTATTCAATATTTTTATCTACTTTTAAAAGCTATACAGTTTCGGTAGATAAATATGCATATTATAATCTCTAGGGAAACTGTAAAAAGAGCAAATCTCTTTTTTTTACTCTTTTTACAGTTTCCCTGGGGATTATAATATGCATACTTATCTACTGAAAATTAATGTTCTTCCACTTAACACTTCACTCTACCCTTCACAAATGTAAGAAACTTATAACTATAGAATATATAGAACTATAATTCTACATAGTCTCATCCTTTGTGCTGTTTTCATATTTAATCACTACATATGATACAAACCCTATCTTACCCTAGTATTATTTTTGCTTGAACCACTCGTTCATTTTTTAGAAAAATAGAAGAAAAAGTATTCTGTTAATATGTTCTATTTACCTACATATTTGCTACTTTACCTTCCTACAGACTGAGTTTTCATCTGGTAATTCATCACTCTGAGGTTTCTCCTTTAGTATGTCATGTTATTCCTGTCTGCTGACAACATATTCTTCCAGCTTTTATTTATCACAAAAATGTCCTTATTTCAGCCTCCTTTTTTGAAGAATGTTTCTAATGGACATAGGATTTGGAACAGACAGTGCTTTGAATACGTCCATGTTTTTGCTCTCCATGATTTCTGGCAAGAAACATGCATCATGTGTAGTATTTTACCCTGTTTGTTACGTGTTGTTTCTCCCTGGTACTTTATTATTCTCAAATTTCTTTTGGGCTCAATTTTATAATTTTTACTTCTCTGCTAAAATTCTGCATTTTTTCACTCCTTAAAATCAATTTTTGTTTAACACCTTGAACATATTTAGAGTCATTGATTTCCAGTCCTTCCCTGCTAATTCCACAATCTAAGTCATCTTGGGCTCTGTTTCTCCTGACTGCTTATGTCTTCTTGATTGTGGGTCCTATTTTCCTGCTTCTTTATATTTGTAGTAAAGGGCCAGATAGTAAATACTTCAATTTTGGTGGGCTATATGTAACATCTGTCACATATCTTTTTTTTCTGTTCTTTTTTGTTTACCAGTGCATTACAAATGTAAACTCATCCCAGTTTGTGGGCTGTGCACACAGACAGGGCACACCAGATGTGGTCTGAGGCTTTAGAGTGCCAACCCCTACTTCTGACAGTCCATTGTGAGAAATCTGGGTCATGATGTCTCCCTTTTGAGTTTATTTCTGCCAGGCTGTTACTTCACTAGTGGATCTCCCCAATCCTGTGGAAGTTTGAGTTTAAGCTTTGATTAGGAGAATCAAGTATTGTCTTTGTTCCACAGTGTGGTCCATACCCACGATATGGCTTTGCTGATACTCTATCCTGTGGTGTGGACAAGCTCTCTCTACTCTAGATGAGCTGAAAGTCTGTTTCCAAATACTGTGTGATCCCTACAATCTCCGTGGGATGCTTAACTCTGCACACTGTGGCACTCTCAACTGCTCTGCTAGGGCCTGTGCAATTCCACCCCAGGTATGAGAAACTCAGGCCCAGCCACTGACCTGTGAGGAGCTTCTGCAGATTCTTGGCATCTCAGCACAATTCCCACATCTCCCGGATTCTACCCAGTGCTGCTATAAGGCTCTGCTTTCGTTCCACTGCCCTCTCCCAGAGTCAGGAAATTATCCCCAACTGGATAAATGTAGGAGTTCATATGTTTCACTTCGCTCAAGGATTACAGTCCTTTATCACCTACCATCCAATGTCAGTTGCCTAGAGGTCCTCCCATAAAGAGTGGATGTTGTAGGAGGAGGAAACTGGGAGGACATGGATGGATTTATTGGTGATACAGGCTCAACTGTAGTTTGGAAAAACTGCTGAGGAGAAACTGGGGAAGAGGTGGCTGGGAGGAGCCATCCTATGGTGAGACAAATCTCAAATAACCGAGTGCTGGAAACGGGCCTTGAAAGGGCCCATATTTGACTGACTCTGTCTGTAAAGCAATGTCTCCCTCAAATACTGTTGTTGTAAACAATAAAGCCACCAGCTGATGGCTGTTGGAACTTAAGAGTAGGGTGTGGGTCAGGAAAAGAGACAGTCAAAGAGACATGCCAAAACCACTGTCCTTCCAGGTGACTGTGGGTACACCAATGCTGTCCCCTTTGAGGATCAACATCAAAGGCTTAATACTGGGGGGTTCATTACTTAAGGGAAAAAGACAATTTGCTTTCCCCCAAAGAACAGGAACAAGAAGAATGCCTGCTCTTGCCACTTAAATTCAGCACAAGCCAGACATTTATCAAATAGAAAGAAAAGGCAAACAGATTAAAAGAGAATTGTATAACTATCTCTATTTGAAGATGACATAATCTTATGTGTGTACAGAGATGCCTAAGCATTAGAAGTAATAAATGCGTTCATCAAGGTTTCAAGATACAAGATAAGCAGTACAGAAATCAATAAACAGGCCTAAAAGACATGTACAGAGCACTCCACCAAACACCATAGAATATATATTCTTTTTGAGTACAGATGGAACATCCCCCAGGCTAAATCAAATGTCAGGAAATAAAACAAGCCTCATTAGATTTAAAAGAATAAAAATAATATAAAGTATGTTCTTTGACCACAATGAAATCAATAACAAAAAGAAACTTGGAATCTTCAAAAATTTATGGAAATTTAAAAACATATTCTCATATGACTATTATGCATGAAATTGTGTCCCTCAAAGAGATATGCTGAAGTCCTGACAGTTCCTCAGAACGTGACCTTATATAGAAATAGTGTTCTTCCAGACATAATTCGTTAAGATAAGGAAATATTGGAAAAGTGTGGGCCCTTAATACAATATGACTGGTGTCCTTATAGGAAGAGGAAAGTGATACAAAGAAGGAAGGACACCAGGGGAATACAGAGACACACAGGTATCTCATCACTGGCATGTGATGATGGAGGCAGAGATTGGACTGATACTCTCATAGACTACAAATGCCTAAAGTTGCCAGTATCTGTTAAAAAGTAGGAGAGAAACATTGAACTTACTGTCCTTCTGAACCCTCCAGAAGGAACCAATGTTGCCAGTACCTTGATTTCAGACTTCTGGCCTTAAGAATTGTGAGAAAATAAATTTCTATTGTTTTAAGCCATCTGGTTTGTGGTATACTTTGTTACAGCAGTCCTAGAATATGAATACAATAATAAATGTATCAAAGTTAAGAAATTAAAAAGGAAATGTGAAAATCCCTTGAGATGTATGAAAATAAAGACACAATATATCAAAGCTCATGGGATGCAGTTAAACAGTAGTTAGAGGAAAATTTAGAGCTATGAATGTCTACATTAAGAAAGAAGAAATAATTCAAATTAATAACCTAAACTGCCTTAAGACTGAAAAAGGAGGAGCTAACTAAAACTAAAGCAAACAGAAGTAAGCAAATAAAGATTACAGAAGAAATAAATGAAATTTGGATGAGAAAAACATTAGAAAAAAATCAATGATACCAAAAGCTGGTTATTTGAAAAGATCAACAAAACTGATAAACTTTTAAGCTAGACTGACCAAGAAAAGACAGAGAGGGAGAGGGAGAAAAAGAAAGACGATTCAACTTAATAGGGAACAGAAACGAAAAAGGGAACTTTACTACCAATCTTACAGAAATAAAAAGGATCATAAAGAACTACAATGAACAACTGTATGCCAATAAAGTAGACAAGTTAGTTGAAAATGGACAAATTTCTAGAAAGACACGAGTGACTAAATATGACATAAGAAGAAATAGTCAATGTGAATAGACCTATAAAAAGTACAAAGACTGAATTAGTAGTCAAAGGGAAAAATAACAACCACAAAGAAACATCTATACCCACATGACTTCACTGGTAAATTCTATAAAACATTTGAAGATGAATTAATACAAATTCTTCATAAACTCTTCCAAAAAAATAGTAGAGGAGGGAATACTTCCCAGCTAATTCCATGAGGCCAGTGTTACCCTGACACCAAAATAAGACAAATACCACAAAAAAGAAAAGTACAGACCAGTATAATTTATGAATACAGGCACTAATGTCCTCAACGAAATATCATCAAGCCAAATCCAGCAATATATAGAACAACTATACACCATTATTACCTGATATCTATCATAGGAATGCAAGGTTGGTTTAACATCTAAATATCAATTAATCTAATGCACCTTACTAATAGAATAAATAACAAAAACTGCTTGATAATCTTGATAGATGCAGATAAAGCATATGACAAAACCCAACACCCATTCACAATAAAAAAACAAACCCTCAACAAATCAGAATTAGAAGGAAACTTCCTCAACCTGATAAAGTTCATCTATAAAATACCCATATCTAATACCACACTTAATGGTGAAAGACTAGATGCTTTCCCCCTGAAATCAGAAACAAGAAAAGGATGTCTTCTCTTGTCACTGATATTCAGCATAAGCCAAACCAATGATTAAATAAAAAGAAAGAAATGGGCCAGGTGCCATGACTCACACCTGTAATCCCAGCACTTTGGGAGGCTGAGGCAGGTAAACCATGAGGTCAGGAGTTTAAGACCAGCCTGGTCAAGATGGTGAAACCCCGTCTCTACTAAAAATACAAAAAATAGCCAGGCATGGTGGCAGGTGCCTGTAATCCCAGCTACTCGGGAGGCTGAGGCAGGAGAATTGCTTGAACCCGGGGGAAGGAGGGTGCAGTGAGCTGAGATCGTGCCACTGCACTCCCAGCCTGGGCGACTGAGTGAGACTCTGTCTCAAAAAAGAAAAAAAAACATAAAAGAAAAGAAAGAAAGAAATGACAGATTCTGAATACAATTGTTTGTAAACTATCTCTATTTGAAGACGACATGACCTTGTGTGTATAAAGAGAAACCTAAGCAATGCACCAAAAAATTATTAGAAGAAATGAGTTCATTAAGGTGTCAAGATATAAGATCGGTAGTACAAAAATCAATTATTTCTACATACTAACAATAAAAAATGTGAAAATAAAATTAACAAAATTCCACTTACAATATTATCAAAACAATAAAATCCTTAGTAATACATTTAACAATAGAAGTACAAAATATGGACTTGAAAACTAGAAAACACTGTTGAAAAATATTAAAGAACAAGTAATTAAATGGAAAAGCATCTCATATTCACAGACTTAATATTGTTAAGATGGCAATACTTCCAAAATTGATTTACAGATTCAACATTTTCTGCATCAGAATCCTAGCTAGCTTTTCTGTAGAAACTGACAAGGTGATTCACATGGAATTGCTAGAGACCCAGAATAGTGACAACAATATTGGGAAAGAAGAGAGGAAGGAGGGATCAGTAACAGAAAAGCACTTACTGTTATTCTACATATTTGTAACTCTAGATAATACAAGTTTCTATAGACTGAATGTTTCTTTCCCCTAAAATTAATATGTTAAATCCTAATGTCCAACATGTTAGTATTTGGAGGTGGGACTTTTGGAAGGTGATTATGTCATGAGGGTAGAGCCCTCATGAATGGGATTAGTTCCCACATAATAGAAACCTCAGAGAGCTCCCTCCCTTCTTCCATCAAGTGAGGTGGCAGCTAGAAGATGGCTCTCTAGGAACCAGAAAACAGGCCCTCACTCAAATTGAGACACTCAAACTGCCAGTAGCTTGATTCTGGAATACTCATACCCCAAATATGTGAGAAGTAACCTTTTATAAGCCACCCAGTCTATGGTATTTCGTTATAATAGCCTGAAGGGACTAAGACACACATATAATCTATAAAGAAAGAACACATTGATTTCTATGCCTGGGGTAGGGAAATTTGACTGGAAAAAGGTAGAGTGGTGGCAGACTTTTTTATACCTTTACTGTGACTCTGCTAATAGTTGCATTTGCCAAAACTTAAAATTAGTGTAATTACACCTAAATAAAGTTGCTTTAACAATCATCTTTTCTGTCTTGGCCAGGAAGAAAATATTGATCAACTATAAAATTTTAACTTGATAGTTATATTCTTTTTACAACAATCCAAAGAAGTCCCTAGGAACAAAATAAAAAATAAAAAACAAGCAAACATCCAAAGTATTTCGAAATTAGAAAATTACTTTGAAATAACCTCTACATCAACAAGGAAACAAAAGCAGAAATAAATAATCTAAAAACTAAGGAAAAGTACTTCATCAAAACTTGCAAGGTATAGTTCAGTCAATGCCCAGATTATAATACATATAATCTGATTATTTCATTACTATTCAATCAGAGAAACAAGAAAAAAATCCAAAAGTATAGTGAAAGCATAAAAATAAAAGTTAAAATTAATGAAAGAACAGAAAACAAATAAATGAAAAATTTTATAAAAGTTAGTTTTATTAAAAAGGAGTAATTAAAAATTCCCAGGCAAGTTGGATTATATAAGAAAGGAAGAAATAAAAATATAAAACACTGAAAATTAGATATAAATACAAATTTAGTAATATCAATTAAATTTTAAGTGAAAATAATCTGTGCATATATTTTTTATGAAGTTTTAAATCTCAAGGCAAAAGATAATTTTGTAGCATAATACATTGACCAAGAGATGGAATAAAGTGGCAAAAACAAAACAAATCCCCAAACCATAAAAGACACTGAAAGTTTGTTAAAGATTTTTCATTTAAAAAGGTGACAGGTTGGACATGATGGCTCATACCTGTAATCCCAGCACTTTGGGAGGCTGGGGTGGGAAGATCATTTGAGCCCTGGAGTTCAAGACCAGCACTGGCAACATAGCAAGACTCTGTCTCAACAAATTATCTCAACAAATAATGACAAAAAATGTAGCCAGGCATGATGGTGTTTGCCTATGGTCTCAGCTATTCAGCTACTTGAAAGACTGAGGTAGGAGGAACCCTTGAGCCTGGGAGGTCAAGGCTGCAGTGAGCTGTGGTTGTGCCACTGTACTTAAGCCTGGGGGACAGAGAAAACCCGGTCTCAAAAAAGTGAATTAAATTAAATTAAAATTTAAAAGGTGACTGGATAGTTTCACAAATGAGTAATTCCCAAAATGGTTAAATGAACCTTCCCAAAATGGTTAACATTAGTTATTTAAAGTCTTCCAGATCAGAAAGAAAGATCAATAGTTTATAGCAAATTATAATGTACAAAAAGACAACTATATGTCAAAATTAATAGATTACATGCAAATATGTTAAAAAAGGAAATTTTATTTCCTCAGCCTATTAAAGAACTAATTCCATGGAAAAGTACAGTTCAGGAAATTAAGGAGTGGCACAAAATTAGAAAATTTAAAAACCTATTCATCAAATAAGAAATCAGTAACACTAAGAAATTAGAGAAAAACCTTCTATCCATGGAACATGGATACAGATAAACCTTATACAAGATAAACATGATTTATCAAGATACATCAAACACTACCTTAAAAATTAAAACTCTAAACTCATGTCTATTAAAGTCATGCACATATTAGATGTGCTTGCTTTCTTCACAATAATCTAATATTGTGTTGTAAATTCTAGCTATGCAGTCAGATCAGAAAGCAAAATACATACAAACATCAGAAAAGTAGAACAAATTTTATTCATTTGTAGATGACATTACTATATACCTTAAAAAGCCAAGAGATTAAAATAAAACTTTTCAGCTGATAAAGAGTATATAATGAAATGGCTAGATACTAAACAAAGTTTTAAGATTCTGGTAATCATAGAATAATAATAATACATTCTAGATAGAACTAAAAACAAATCTTGAAGATGCTGTCTAGTACCTAAAAACTGGCGTAAGTAGAAGAAGATTTAAACGTTGAAAGGCAAGACCACGTTGGGTGACATCCTTATTTACACAGCTCTTCTCCTAAGGGCATGTCATAAATACAGCCCAAAAGAAAGTCAGGGCCCACTGAGAAGGGAGAGTCCGGGGATGTCAGAGCACACGTAAGTTGAGGAGGGAAATCCTAGAAAGCAGGGAGAACCACAGAAGTGGAAGTCCCCACATTTGAATTCATACAAATCCTTGACAGAGGACACCAAGGCCAAAACAGAAATGGAACCACCCAACTAAAGCTTAAAGGAACATACTCATATATTTAGGATGATTGATGAGAAATGTAACTGGCCACTAGGATAAAAGTTAATTACCTTCAGAGAAAGACAAGAGCATCCAGAAAGATAATGGAGCTTGTTGCCCATAATGTAATATACAAATATAAAAAAATTACTAGCCATGTAAAGAAACTGAAAAATGTATTACACCATCTAGAGTAAAATCAGTCAACAAGACAAAACTCATAGAAAACCCAGATAGTGAAAATTCAGACAACAATCTCTAAATAATGTACAGATACGCTAAAGAATCTTCAGGAAAATATATATTTAGAAAAGATAGGTGAAGAGATGGGGAATTTCAGGAGAAACATAGCAGCTATAAAAATGAACGAAAAGGAAATCCCAGAACTTGAAAATATTACATATATATATACACACACACATATGTGTGTGTGTGTGTGTGTGCATCTGTGTGTATTTTCTAAAAATCACTACATGAGGTTAACTACAGATTGGACAGAGTATTAGGGAAAAAAAACAGTGAGATTAGACAGATCACAACAAAATACACAAACCATTACCAGTGAAAAACCATACAGAGCCTTAATAACCTGTAACACAGTATAAAGGGGTCTAACAGAAGTGTCAGAGTCTCAGAAGAAAAGAGACATAATGGGGCAGAAAAAACATCTGAAGAAATGTAATGCTTGAAACTTCTCCAAACTTCACTGAAATCAGCAGCCCACAGACCCAGAAACCTCAGAAGACACCAAGAAGAATGACTGTAAAAGCGGTCGGGGTAAAAGATCACAGTATACTGAGGAGAACAACAACTGCTGACTTTTCCCCTCAGGAGGGGGAAAAAAAAAGACAGAGGCCAGAAGACCATTTACTGACTTTTATGAAATGATGAAAAAATAATCTGTCCACTAAGAACTCTAAGTCCAGTGAAAATATCTTTAAAAAGTGAAGCCACAATAAAGCCATTCTTAGATTAAAAAAAAACAAAAACAAAAAACAAAAACAAAAAAACACCTCAAAGGATCTGCTGTCAACACACTGAGAGATGTTAAAGGAGGTTATTTGGGCTCAAATGAAATGATAGAAGTTGGAAATTTGGATTTACATTAATGAATTAAAAACAGAGGAAATGGTATACATGTGAAAAATATAAAAAGTTATTTTTCCTAAATTCTTTTCTTGTTTTTTTTGAGATGAAGTCTTGCTCTGTCGCCCAGACTGGAGTGCAGTGGCATGATCTTGGCTCACTGCTACCTCTACCTCCCGGGTTCAAGCGATTTTCCTGCCTCAGCCTCCCGAGTATCTGGGATTACAGGCATGCACCACCACACCTGGCTAATTTTTGTATTTTTACTACAGATGGGGTTTCCCCATGTTGGCTAGGCTGGCCTTGAACTCCCGGCCTCAAGTGATCAGCCTGGCTTGGCATCCCAAAGTGCTGGGATTAAAGGTGTGAGTCACCACACCCAGCCCATATTTCTTAAATTCTTTAATAATTGATTCATTATTTAATTTTAAATATTAGCAACCTATGTGGGGTGTATAACATATGTAGCAATAATAGCTACATATATAACTATAGCAGAAAAGACAAAAAGAGGTATAAATTGAATTATTTTAAAGTTTTTCACATTGAACAAAATGGAAATAATATCAATTCAAAGCGGACTAATAAAAATGCATACTGTAAACTCAGGAACAACCACTTGAAAATTTAAAAAGGGTATAACAAGAAAAACCAAAAGCAAATATAGAATGAAATATCACTCCCCCAACACAAATAGCTCAAAATAGAAAATGGATAATTAGACAACTTATAAATGCAAATAGACTAAACAGTACATTAAAAAGCAGTGATTTCAGACTTAAATGTCCCTGTCTGACAGCTCTGAAGAGAGCAGTGGTTCTCCCAGCACGTAGCTGGAGATCTGAGAATGGGCAGACTGCCTCCTCAAGTGGGTCCCTGACCCCTGACCCCTGAGCAGCCTAACTGGGAGGCACCCCCCAGTAGGGGCAGACCGACACCTCACACGGCCCGGTACTCCTCTGAGACAAAACTTCCAGACGAACGATCAGACAGAAGCATTCGCGGTTCACGAAAATCCACTGTTCTGCAGACACCGCTGCTGATACCCAGGCAAATAGGGTCTGGAGTGGACCTCTAGCAAACTCCAACAGACCTGCAGCTGAGGGTCCTGTCTGTTAGAAGGAAAACTAACAAACAGAAAGGACATCCACACCAAAAACCCATCTGTACATCACCATCATCAAAGACCAAAAGTAGATAAAACCACAAAGATGGGGAAAAAACAGAGCAGAAAAACTGGAAACTCTAAAAAGCAGAGCACCTCTCCTCCTCCAAAGGAACACAGTTCCTCACCAGCAACAGAACAAAGCTGGATGGAGAATGACTTTGACAAGCTGAGAGCAGAAGGCTTCAGACGATCAAATTACTCTGAGCTACGGGAGGACATTCAAACCAAAGGCAAAGAAGCTGAAAACTTTGAAAAAAATTTAGAAGAATGTATAACTAGAATAACCAATACAGAGAAGTGATTAAAGGAGCTGATGGAGCTGAAAACCAAGGCTCGAGAACTACGTGAAGAATGCAGAAGCCTCAGGAGCTGATGCGATCAACTGGAAGAAAGGGTATCAGCAATGGAAGATGAAATGAATGAAATGAAGCAAGAAGGGAAGTTTAGAGAAAAAAGAATAAAAAGAAATGAGCAAAGCCTCCAAGAAATATGGGACTATGTGAAAAGACCAAATCTACGTCTGATTGGTGGACCTGAAAGTGATGGGGAGAATGGAACCAAGTTGGAAAACACTCTGCAGGATATTATCCAGGAGAACTTCCCCAATCTAGCAAGGCAGGCCAACGTTCAGATTCAGGAAATACAGAGAACGCCACAAAGATACTCCTCGAGAAGAGCAACTCCAAGACACATAATTGTCAGATTCACCAAAGTTGAAATGAAGGAAAAAATGTTAAGGGCAGCCAGAGAGAAAGGTCGGGTTACCCACAAAGGGAAGCCCATCAGACTAACAGCAGATCTCTCGGCAGAAACCCTACAAGCCAGAAGAGAGTGGGGGCCAATATTCAACATTCTTAAAGAAAAGAATTTTCAACCCAGAATTTCATATCCAGCCAAACTAAGCTTCATAAGTGAAGGAGAAATAAAATACTTTACAGACAAGCAAATGCTGAGAGATTCTGTTACCACCAGGCCTGCCTTACAAGAGCTCCTGAAGGAAGCACTAAACATGGAAAGGAACAACCGGTACCAGCCGCTGCAAAATCATGCCAAAATGTAAAGACCATCGAGACTAGGAAGAAACTGCATCAACTAACGAGCAAAATAAACAGCTAACATCATAATGACAGGATCAAATTCACATATAACAATATTAACTTTAAATGTAAATGGACTAAATGCTCCATTTAAAAGACACAGACTGGCAAATTGGATAAAGAGTCAAGACCCATCAGTGTGCTGTATTCAGGAAACCCATCTCATGTGCAGAGACACACATAGACTCAAAATAAAAGGATGGAGGAAGATCTACCAAGCAAATGGAAAACAAAAAAAGGCAGGGGTTGCAATCCTAGTCTCTGATAAAACAGACTTTAAACCAACAAAGATCAAAAGAGACAAAGAAGGCCATTACATAATGGTAAAGGGATCAATTCAACAAGAAGAGCTAACTATCCTAAATATATATGCACCCAATACAGGAGCACTCAGATTCACAAAGCAAGTCCTGAGTGACCTACAAAGAGACTTAGACTCCCACACATTAATAATGGGAGACTTTAACACCCCACTGTCAACATTAGACAGATCAATGAGACAGAAAGTTAACAAGGATACCCAGGAATTGAACTCAGCTCTGCACCAAGCGGACCTAACAGACATCTACAGAACTCTCCACCCCAAATCAACAGAATATACATTTTTTGCAGCACCACACCACACCTATTCCAAAATTGACCACATAGTTGGAAGTAAAGCTCTCCTCAGCAAATGTAAAAGAACAGAAATTATAACAAACTGTCTCTCAGACCACAGTGCAATCAAACTAGAACTCAGGGTTAAGAAACTCACTCAAAACCGCTCAACTGCATGGAAACTGAACAACCTGCTCCTGAATGACTACTGGGTACATAACGAAATGAAGGCAGAAATAAAGATGTTCTTTGAAACCAATGAGAACAAAGACACAACATACCAGAATCTCTGGGACACATTCAAAGCAGTGTGTAGAGGGAAATTTATAGCACTAAATGCCCACAAGAGAAAGCAGGAAAGATCCAAAATTGACACCCTAACATCATAATTAAAAGAACTAGAAAAGCAAGAGCAAACACATTCAAAAGCTAGCAGAAGGCAAGAAATAACTAAAATCAGAGCAGAACTGAAGGAAATAGAGACACAAAAAACACTTCAAAAAATTAATGAATCCAGGAGCTGGTTTTTTGAAAGGATCAACAAAATTGATAGACTGCTAGCAAGACTACTAAAGAAAAAAAGAGAGAAAAATCAAATAGACGCAATAAAAAATGATAAAGGGCATATCGCCACCAATCCCACAGAAATACAAACTACCATCAGAGAATACTACAAACACCTCTACGCAAATAAACTAGAAAATCTAGAAGAAATGGATAAATTCCTCGACACATACACTCTCCCAAGACTAAACCAGGAAGAAGTTGAATCTCTGAATAGACCAATAACAGGAGCTGAAATTGTGGCAATAATCAACAGCTTACCAACCAAAAAGAGTCCAGGACCAGATGGATTCACAGCCAAATTCTACCAGAGGTACAAGGAGGAACTGGTACTATTCCTTCTGAAACTATCCCAATCAATAGAAAAAGAGGGAATCCTCCCTAACTCATTTTATGAGGCCAGCATCATCCTGATACCAAAGCCAGGCAGAGACACAACAAAAAAAGAGAATTTTAGACCAACATCCTTGATGAACATTGATGCAAAAATCCTCAATAAAATACTGGCAAACCGAATCCAGCAGCACATCGAAAAGCTTATCCACCATGAGCAAGTGAGCTTCATCCCTGGGATGCAAGGCCAGTTCAATATATGCAAATCCATAAATGTAATCCAGCATATAAACAGAACCAAAGACAAAAACCACATGATTATCTCAATAGATGCAGAAAAGGCCTTTGACAAAATTCAACAATGCTTCATGCTAAAAACTCTCAATAAATTAGGTATTGATGGGATGTATCTCAAAATAATAAGAGCTATCTATGACAAACCCACAGCCAATATCATACTGAATGGGCAAAAACTGGAAGCATTCCCTTTGAAAACTGGCACAAGACAGGGATGCCCTCTCTCACCACTCCTATTCAACATAGTGTTGGAAGTTCTGGCCAGGGCAATTAGGCAGGAGAAGGAAATAAAGGGTATTCAATCAGGAAAAGAGGAAGTCAAATTGTCCCTGTTTGCAGATGACATGATTGTATATCTAGAAAACCCCATTGTCTCAGCCCAAAATCTCCTTAAGCTGATAAGCAACTTCAGCAAAGTCTCAGGATATAAAATCAATGTACAAATATCACAAGCATTCTTATACACCAATAACAGACAAACAGAGAGCCAAATCATGAGTGATTTGCTCCCATGCACAATTGCTTCAAAGAGAATAAAATACCTAGGAATCCAACTTACAAGGGATGTGAAGGACCTCTTCAAGGAGAACTACAAACCACTGCTCAATGAAATAAAAGAGGATACACACAAATGGAAGAACATTCCATGCTCATGGGTAGGAAGAATCAATATTGTGAAAATCGCCATACTGCCCAAGGTAATTTATAGATTCAATGCCATCCCCATCAAGCTACCAATGACTTTCTTCACAGAATTGGAAAAAAATACTTTAAAGTTCATATGGAACCAACAAAGAGCCCGCATCGCCAAGTCAATCCTAAGCCAAAAGAACAAAGCTGGAGGCATCACACTACCTGACTTCAAACTATACTACAAGGCTACAGTAACCAAAACAGCATGGTACTGGTACCAAAACAGAGAAATAGATCAGTGGAACAGAAGAGAGCCCTCAGAAATAACGCCGCATATCTACAACCATCTAATCTTTGACAAACCTGAGAAAAACAAGCAATGGGGAAAGGATTCCCTATTTAATAAATGGTGCTGGGAAAACTGGCTAGCCATATGTAGAAAGCTGAAACTGGATCCCTTCCTTACACCTTATATAAAAATTAATTCAAGATGGATTAAAGACTTAAATGTTAGACCTCAAACCATAAAAACCCTAGAAGAAAACCTAGGCATTACCATTCAGGACATAGGCATGGGCAAGGACTTCATGTCTAAAACACCAAAAGCAATAGCAACAAAAGCAATGGCAACAAAAGCCAAAATTGACAAATGGGATCTAATTAAACTAAAGAGCTTCTGCACAGCAAAAGAAACTACCATCAGAGTGAACAGGCAACCTACAAAATGGGAGAAAATTTTTCGCAACCTACTCATCTGACAAAGGGCTAATATCCAGAATCTACAATGAACTCAAACAAATTTACAAGACAAAAACAAACAACCCCATCAAAAAGTGGGCAAAGGATATGAACAGACACTTCTCAAAAGAAGACATTTATGCAGCCAAAAGACACATGAAAAAATGCTCATCATGACTGGCCATCAGAGAAATGCAAATCAAAACCACAATGAGATACCATCTCACACCAGTTAGAATGGCAATCATCAAAAAGTCAGGAAACAACAGGTGCTGGAGAGGATATGGAGAAATAGGAACACTTTTACACTGTTGGTGGGACTGTAAACTAGTTTAACCATTGTGGAAGTCAGTGTGGCAATTCCTCAGGGATCTAGAACTAGAAATACCATGTGACCCAGCCATCCCATTACTGGGTATATACCCAAAGGACTATAAATCATGCTGCTATAAAGACACATGCATATGTATGTTTATTGCGGCATTATTCACTATAGCAAAGACTTGGAACAAACCCAAATGTCCAACAATGATAGACTGGATTAAGAAAATGTGGCACATATACACCATGGAATACTATGCAGCCATAAAAAATGATGAGTTCATGTCCTTTGTAGGGACATGGATGAAATTGGAATCATCATTCTCAGTAAACTATCGCAAGGACAAAAAACCAAACACCGCATGTTCTCACTCATAGATGGGAATTGAACAATGAGAACACATGGACACAGGAAGGGAAACATCACACTCTGGGGACTGTTGTGGGGTGGGGGGAGGGGGGAGGGATAGCATTAGGAGATATACCTAATGCTAAATGACGAATTAATGGGTGCAGCACACCAGCATGGCACATGTATACATATGTAACTAACCTGCACATTGTGCACATGTACCCTAAAACTTAAAGTATAATAATAATAATTAAAAAATTAAATCTATAAAAATACATAAAGAAAACTTTAATTATTATTTGTTACTATGAGACTTGATTTCTTTAAAAGATCAAAAATTTGTCCTCCTGAAACTAAATCTGTTTTCAAAAGAAAATTTGAATAAGTTTTTTGAAAATCTAATGTAAAGAAATATGTGTAATATATAACAGAAAATTTTAATATCCTTAACAAAAATATAGAATAAAAGCTGATATATAAAAAAGTAAACAATTCAATAAAGTATAAGCAAAATTTATGAATAAATACACAGAAGTAAGAATAGTAAGTAATAAACAAACATAAAAAAATCTTCAATACAGTGAGTGGTCAGAGACTGGCGTATTTACTGAGAAAAGGTTTTCACCTTTATGTTAGAAGGAGTGTGAATTTCTATAGCCTTTTCTGAGAATGTAATATATGTATAAATTGACGGCAATATATGTTCCAGGCATACATTGTTTTATTGCATTTTGCCTGATTGTGCTTCATAAATACCATGTTTTCGGTTTTTTTTTTTTTTTTACAAATTGAAGTTTTGTGGCAACCTTGGGTACAGCAATATCGGCAGCATTTTTCCAACAGCAAGTGCTTACTTTGATTCTCTGTGTTACATTTTGGTAATTTTCAAAATATTTCAAATATTCTCATTATTTTATTGTATCAGTCACGGTGATCTATGATCAGTGATCTTTGATGTTACCATTGTAACTATTGTGGGTGCCATGAATTACACCCATATATGATGGTGAACTTAATTGATAAATGTTGTGTGTATTCAGACTCCTCCACCAACTGGCTGTTCCCCCATCTCCCTCCCTGTCCTTGAACATCCTTGTTCCTTAAAAGCAATAATATTAAAATTAGGCCAATTAATAACTCTACAATGACCTCTAACTGTTCAAGTGAAAAAAAGTCATATGTCTCTCACTTTAAATCAAAAGCTACAAGTGACTAAACTTAAGAAGGCACATCTAAAGCTGAGATAAGCTGAAAGCAAGGACTCTTGGGCCAAACAGCCAAGTTGTGAATGGAAAGAAAAAATTCTTCAAGGAAATTAAAAGGGCTACAAGTGTTCTTGATGACATGAAGAAAGTTTTAGTAATCTGGATAGAAGATCAAACCAGCCACAACATTCCCTTAAGCCAAAAGCTAATCCAGAGCAAGGCCTTAACTGTCTCCAATTCTGTGACACCTGAGAGATGTGAAAATGCTGCAGAAGGAAAGTATGAAAGTAGCAGAGATTGGTTTGAGAGGTTTAAAGCAAGGTAAAAAGTGCAAGCTGAAGCAGCAAGTGCTGATGTAAAAGCTGCAGGTTATTCAGAAGATCTAACTAAGATAACGGATGAAGGTGGCTCAACTAAATAACAGATTTTCAGTATAGACAAAACATCCATTAGAGACATCTAGGACTTTGATATCTGGAGAGGAGATGTCAATGTCTAGCTCCAAAGCTTCAAAGGATGAGCTGACTCCTGTCAGGGGCTAATGTAGCTGGTGACATCAGGGTAAAGCCAATGATCATTTACCATTTCAAAAATTCTAGGGTCCTTAAGAATTATGCTAAGTCGATTCTGTCTGTGCTCTATAAATGGAACAACAAAGCCTCAATGACAGCACATTTGTTTAGAGCATGATATAGTGAACATTCTAAGCCTACTATCAAAACTTACTGCTCAGAAAGAAAGGTTCCTTTCAAAATGTTACTGCTCATTGACAATGAACCAAGTCACTCAAGAGCTCTGATGGATATGCACAAGATTAATGCGTTTTCAAGCCTGTTCACACAACATCTATTCTGTAGCTAATGGATCAAAGTGTAACTTTGTCCTTCAAGTCCTACTATCTAAGAAATACGTCTTGTAAGAATATAGCTGTTATAGACAGTGATTCCTCCAACGAATGTGGGAAAGGTGAATTGAAAACCTTTTGGAAAAGATTCACCATTCTAGATGCCATTGAGAACATTCATGATTCACAGGAGGTAGTCAAAGCTTCAAGACTTCAGTGGAGGAAGAAACTGCAGATGTGGTAGAAACTAGTGGAGCCTGAAAATGATGACTGATGCAATCATGATCAAACTTGAACGGATGAGTTGCTTCTTATGAATGAGCCAAGAAAGTTTCTTGAGATGACATCTACTTCTGGTGAAGATGCTGTGAACATGGTTGAAATATCAGCAAAGGATTTAGAATATTCCATAAACTTGTTTGACAAAGCAGGGGCAGGGTCTGAGAGGACTGACTCTAATGTTGAAGGAAGTTCTACTGCAGGTGAAATGCTATCAAACAGCGTCATAAGCTGCAGAGAAATTTTCTGTGAAAGGAAGAGTCCATTGATGTGACAGACTTCGCTCTCGTCATATTTTAAGAAACTGCCACATCCAGGCTGGGCACAGCGGCTCTGGCCTGTAATCCCAGTTACTCAGGAGGCTGAGGTGGGAGGACTGCTTGAGGCCAGGAGTTTGAGACCAGCCTGGGCAACACAGCAATTCCCTATCTCTAAAATAAGAAATGAAAAAAATTAGCTGGGCATGGTGGTGTGTGCGTGTAGTCCCAGCTACTCAGGAGGTTGAGGTAGGAGGATCCCTGGCGCCCAGGAGTTTGAGGCTGCAGTGAGCTATGATGATGCCACTGCACGTTGACAGGCTGAACAAGACCCCATCTTTAAAAAAGAAGGAGAAGAAAACAAATTGCCACATGCATCCCTACCGTCCTATGATTTGCAACCACCACCCTGGTCAGAAGCCACCAATACTGAGGCAAGACCCTTCACCAGTAAAAAGATTATGATTTGCTGAAGTCTTAGATGACCATTAGCATTTTTAAGCAACAAAGCATTTTTAAATTAAGGTGTGTATTTTTTAGGCATGATGTTATTGCATACTTAGTAGAACATATGGTGTAAATACAACTTTTATATGCACTGGGAAACCAAAAAGTTTGTGTGACTTGCTTTATTATGAAATTTCTTTTACAATACATCTGAGTTATGCTTGAACATACTGTATGCACACACGCACACACGCACCCCTACCTTTGAAAAATCACAGAAAAATGCCTAAGATGACATTACATGAAATAGACAGTTGCTACTGGAATGCAGAAAAATAGAATATTACTCTTTTTTATACCTCTGTATTATTTGAATTATTAAAACAAACATGCATTGCCTTTCAATGCATGTTTCAATGCATATTTGTTTTAATTGCTTTTCAAGTTATATGTCAAAAATTATTTAAACATGCACCACTAACACATATGTACATGGGTACCAAAAGTGTTGTTATTTTTAGGTAAATGTTTAAATTTCCTATATTATAATAATCATTGTAATCATTCTGCTGAAAAGATTATATTCAAGAAACTGGATACTAGTTACATGATTCTTATTTACAACCCCAGAAGAAAAAAAAGAAAGTGTATGGGTTTCAGGAAACCAAGGGATATTTCATGAAGGCTCTATTTCCCCGATCTTCTGATTGCCATAAAAAAATATTGAACAAACACCTGTTTCTACATGTCTTGGAACAAGGACTACACACAACCTGTTGGAGACATAAAGACTGTAGACCACACTTCTCATGTGGGCCGAAGGAAAAGAAAGACATGCTAGAACACCTTAATTGATGTTTAGGGGCTTTTCCCTGATACCATCCTTCTGTGTGGTCCAGGAAGAGGCCCTGGCAATGTCCTCAGACTGCCATGTGTGAAAATAAGATATCTTTGTATTGTTTTTCTTAAATAAGGTTCCCTAAATTGTATCAGTTTCAAGCTCTACAAAATCTGGATCCGTCCAGTTTGAAGGTAAGTTGAATCACAAATAACTGCTGCTTATCCAAAAGCATCAATATCATTATACAAATGGTACTTATTCTTGAAGAGGTAAACTTTATTAGATATCTATAGTCATTTGTAAAACCAACATTTTGTATTTGGTGTACCTGAGAGAATAGTGAATTGTTTCTAAGAACTTTAAAACAGTCTTTCCCAAAGAACAAAATGTAGGATCAGTGCTTAATGAATCACAGAGGAGATATACAGAACACCTGAACAAAAAGTATAAATCCAAATTCAGCAAGACTAGCAAAGAAGCAGTAAGTAAGTGCTCACCAGCCTAGGGACAAAGATGTCCTCACTTAAGCAGAAGTTGGTCAGACATGCAAACAGGAACAGGAAAGCCACAGAAATAAAAGCTAAGTGTTATCACTACAAACTGTCAAGGGGAGATGGCAGGTTAGCCAATGAACTTCGATCTAATATACAGATGGGTGAACAGGTTCATAAAGAATATACCTGACCTATTTCTGAATCCACTAGGCAAGACACCCATCCTCAAAAACAAAAGGGCATCAGACTAATTTAGCCTGATTCCATTAGGATATCTAATTTATCTAATCCTCCTTGTTGTAATTCCATGTTCACCAAATAAACTTTTCATTGCTACTTGGCTTCCTACCCCATGGGATGCCAATATTCTGACCCTTGTGACTGCCTAATACAATTACAGATCAATAAAAGGGGAGTCCAGTTTCTACACCAATCACATTAGCTTGCTTAATAGGACTGGATTCTGAAAATGGAATCCATTTTCATTTGCTCTTGAGTTTCTGAGGCCAATGGCCAGACCCTGAATGCTGATCAATGCAAGAAGAGGCCTCCTGGAGAAACATCATTCCAGCCTTTCCTTTGAAAGTTGCCAATCCCGGTGTGATCAGTGTAACTTCCAATCTGTATTTTAATTATCCTCACTAGACATTGCCAGCAATCTTGTCAAACAACAAAGCATCTAAAGTACATATAAACAAGATGTACATAAAGTGAAAAACATGTAAATTTTTTACATTCCTTCTTTCAAATATAAGCTTACGCCACATTACATTTCTTAAGTATCAATTTATTCCAGATAACACTTTCTGGGCTTCTAAGCTTTTAAAAATTATTTTTACCTATGTGATTGATTATTAAGGTTTAGTGATCCGGTCTGGTACATCTCTTCCAACTGCTTCCTGTTTCCAAAGTATAAAGCAAGGTCTGTGGCAATGATGGCTTTGCGGATGATCTCAAGCACCTGCTCATATTCACTGGAGCTCAGAGTAGAGAAGATATTATGCCCTTCCAACTATGGAAAAAATACAAATAAAAACCACCAATAACAAGCACAAGCTCTAATCTTATGACATTTTCAGTTATTTGAAACTATATAGTCAGTCAATGACATCTGGCACACTAATGAAAGGTTTTGGGGAAACAAAAGAATAGTTAGAAATGACGAAAGAAAATAGCGTTTTGGTTTCTCTTCAAGCTACAGAAACAATGAAGCTACCACTTAAATAAACTATTGCAACTATAATAACATCATTTACTACCATAAAACCCCAGTGATTTAAATATATCTAGTTCTTGGATATTTCTAATAGTTAAAAAAAACTTGAAAATGTAAAATATTTAAGTTAAAGACTTTTCCTCTTAAGCCAATTAAAAACTTCAGTAATTTTTATATTATACTAGAACCTTAATGGGCTTAAAAAGGCATCTATATCCTTGTCCACTTCAGGTTGTGACATACCAAAACATGCTTAATAGACAGTAATATATTTCTCTGTATCCTAGAAGAAAATGTCCTACAACCTCAATAAAATGTTTATTCAAACACATTAAAAACTCTAAGGGCAAGAGTACCTTTCCCTACAACACAAATCACTGAAGCTACGACAATTCTAGGACCATCTTCTATTCCCAAGGGAGGTGGGAATGGCAGATCATCACCCTACACAACACCAGAACACTGGTAATCTGGATTCTATTGGCTCAGAATATCCTTCGTGTATTAATCTTTTAAAAACTTTATAATAATTTATTCCTGTGAAAATTTTAAGGTTTTTATTTGTAATTGAGAAAAAGAAGCCTTTGTCGAAACTAAAAAGTTTGAGATAATTAAGATGCAGTCAATTTGCAGATTCATCAATTATTTTGATACTATTTCATTATTGGTCAATATAGTACTACTCTAAGTTGACTTTCAATTAATTTCACTTTTCTTAATATACATTTATTGAGTTAAGATACAGTAAAAACTTACAATGATTGAAGCATATTTCTTTAAAAAATTAGACATCTCACTAAGACACTGTTTCTTCATATTCTTACATGAAATTGTACATGCACCATTTGTTTTCAATTATTAGAATAGTTCCATATTATTTGCTCTTAAAGTCTTAGAAGTATTTGAATTACTGTATGATAAATGCAGCAAATGGACTCAGGTCTAGTTATTTATTTTCCTGACAATAATAGTAGTAAGACCTTACATTTGTAAAAAGTTCTACAGCTTACAAAGCACTTTCAAACACATGACTTCACTTTCGAATTATAAAACTTATATTAGTTCAGAGTTCCCACATGGATTGTACATGAGATGCTATGAGATGAGCCGTTTGAGCACAGGCTGGTTAGTGACTGATGGGGACAACGGGAGGGGACTCAGGCTTTGGGCTGGTGGCTGAACTCAATAATCATCCAAGCTCGACTCTCTTCAATTTTGTTGTAGAAAGTTCTAAGAAGGAAATATTGATTCATGCTATGGTATCTGCTTTCCTTTGAAGTGACCGTAACTGAAGTGAAGCAGGTGGCCTCTGCATCAACACTGAATGCCTGTCACCTCTATTTCCCACTTCATGAACATGTTTCAGCATGTCTGGCTGGTGCTCATGCACACATCTGCTTTCAGCAGGTCATGTGAAGGGAATCACAGCTGATACAATTTTATGCTTTGTATTTGTATGCTTTACTCTCTTTATCACCAATAATTATCACCATACCCTGTTAAATTATAATATATAAAATATTCTAGTCTGCTGTTGACATTTAAAAAGAAATATCTCTAAAATAGGGTCTCCTTAGCCTAGGCTCTATAAATTCTGTAGGGGGACAAAAGAGTTATAAACTCACTGCAATTCTACACACTGGATATGTCATCTGTAAGCTCATGTTTTTATCAGAGTCCCAAAAGTGTCGACTGTCCCAAAGCAAATTAAGATTTATTTTAAAGAATGTATATATTCTACTGACTACTTCGGAGTCATTACTTTTCAGTATTAAAGGAAACTAGGTGAAAAAGCTCCATAAAGGGCTTTTATAATGAAAAGGTCTAACTCATTTACTGTCCCCTTCAATAATTTACAAGAGTAAAGGGAATGAATGAACAAACAAAAAATAAATGGCTCCCTTTTCTTTCTTTGAGACAGAGTCTCGCTCTGTCACCAGGCTGGAGTGGATCTCTGCTCACCACAATCTCTGCTTCCTGGATTCAAGCGATTCTCCTGCCTCAGCCTCTGGAGTAGCTGGGATTACAGGGATGCACCACCACACCTGGCTAATTTTTTTTTTTTTTTTTTTTTGTATTTTTAGTAGAGACGGAGTTTCACCATGTTGGCCAGGATGCTCTTCATCTCCCGACCTCGTGATCTGCCTGCATCGGCCTCCCAAAGTGCTGGGATTACAGACGTGAGCCACCGCGCCCGGCCACGTCTCCCTTTACTTTAAGAGAATCTAGCATTTTGCTGCTACCCAAACTAAAGAAAATAAGGAAGGGAGATACAAGCAATGAAGCATAGCAGACAAAAAGTATCTTCTTTAAACTTCCAACCTCACATTTGTTAACACATAATAAATCCTTATAATGCATTATAATACTCTTATACACCAATTGATAATTTTACTATAGTTACATAGTTTGAAGTCTATGTTAATTCAAGCTAGTTGATTCCATTTTGCATAAATCAAGCATGAAATAGTAGACTTTTTATACCCACGAATGTTTCTAAAACTTAACGTGGGTGAACAGCATGTAATTCTTAACTCTATGGAAGCACACAGGGAGGCTCTGGTTGTATGTAAATGCTGTGGCTGAGATCTGATATTAGAGAATGGAAACAATGTTGAAATTGGTGCTGACGCTGAAAGATGACCCAGGGACTGCCTTGAATAGATGACTGCCAACACTCCTTCCAGCCCTTAATCATAAGGATCCTAAAGGCTGTTAGTATTCTGTCCACTGCTGGGGGATTAGGGAACCACCGCTTTTGGAAAAAAATGTCAACGATGCAACTAAGCACATCAAACATTCATGATGGCAATGCCTTTACAATATATATAATACTGATTTTGAAAGTTAATTACCTAGTACATGAAACCACGTATTAGGAAGCATTATAGTATTGTAATTAAGAGCACAGATTTTGGAGCCAAATAATTCTATCTTTTAATGTCATTCTGCCACTTACTAATTATGTGACAAATAGATTACTTAACCTCTTTGATGCATATTATTCTCATCTGTAAAATGAAAATAAATTAGTAATACCTATCTCATGGGATATAATAAAAATAAACTGTATTAAAATATGTACAAAATATTTAAGTTTCTGGTTCATTGTAAGTACCCAATACATGAAAAAACGATTACTATTATAATAGTGATGATTGATGATGATGATGATGATGATGATAAAATCTACCAGTACAACTTCCACAGTCAGAGTTAAAGGAAAGAGAGATGAAAAAACAAATATATGCCTAAAAATGAATTTGATAGCCAAATACCTTTTCTATTCAGAACATAGCTGTAGAAAAGGACGGACTTAAACTAGCCACTTTGTCATATATTTTAGATTACCAGTACAGGTAGTGTTGAATATAAGTACAATAATTTTGCTATAATTGTAATATACAACAGCAAATTGTACCTAGTGCAGACGAATTGGAAGAACTCTCTAGCTAAGTAACAGAAATAGTGCTGCTATAAAGAGTAGTAAGAAGTCATGGGATCCCAAAATGTTGGTATAAATAGGTAACTTTCTGAAATATGATCACATTTCAAAAGCAACAGATAATTTAAGATTAGTGGAACATTAAGAAAATGTTCTCAATAATGAGAATAATCATTCCTAATTGGTCTGTTTTCTAAAATTTTAACTATTTTCAAAGTCAAAATGGGGTATTAAAAGGGCAAAGAAAAAGTATAGTTTCAATGTTCAAAATAATCATTAATATCTTATGAGTAAATAGAATAAATTGATTTAATATTCCAGCAATAATGATTCAATTACCATTACTAATTGTAAGCTAGTAAGTTTTAGGCAAGAAAACAAAGCTCACCTACATTCTTGGATGTAACTGTCCACACAAAACAGTCTGCTCACATGAAGGCATTCTGCTTGCCTTCTTGCCCTGCTCAGTGTCTCAGCTCTCTGCCTCACCGGACACAGCTACTCACTTTCCTCACGTAAAGCTTCAGTTTCAGTCTCTGAGTGCTGGTTCTGCCCACTCTGCATCTTCCCCTCCCCATGCTCTACCTTCACACTTCCACTTGTGCCCATATCAACAGCCCCAGAGGTGGGCCTGTGAGTCCAGAGGTGAAGAAGGGGCAGTGACTCTCCTCATCAGCTTCTAATTCAGAAGAAGTCGGAAGCTAAACTCACAAACAGAAAATTTCAATACAATGTTAAAAACAAACAAAACACTAAGATTTATGTATGCTTGAGGTGCTCAGGCGCTATGTAAAAGGGGGCAGTGCTGTACCCCAGTGATGTGGGGATACATTCAAAGAATTTTACAGGATGAGGTCATGCCTGAGTGGGGGGCCACAGAAAGGGTGTGGGGTAATTACATGTAGAGAGAACCCGGCCAATGGCACAGAGTTAAGATACGGTCTGAAACTACAGAAGCAGAGCAGATACTGTAGTCCTGGAACAGACAGGGGCCACTCATGAAAGACTTGTATATCCACTAAGAAAACAGGAAATTATTCTAGAGGCCCCAGAGAGTCACTAATGACTTTTAAACAGGAGAAAAACATATTCAGACATATACTTGGAGGATGGATTTGGGACACAAACACTTGGAGAAACAGTGATGGATAAGGAGGAAAAGGCGGAAAAACAGACAAAATACGATGAAGGCTGAAACTGGGATGTCAAGTAGGGATGGTGCTTGCCACCTGGGAGCTGTAGTGGTCAGAGGGGCCAGATTACCATTTACTAGAGACTCAAGTGAGTTTCCTGTCTGCTAAATGTCCACCATGAGCTCTACACAGCGACGGGCCCCAAACACCATGAAAACAATCCTGATGGCCAGCATTAAGGCACAATGGGAAGCTCAGGGAAAAATGAGAACGCAGACTGACCTTCTCTGCAGATGCTCTTGTATTTACCCTTACTTCATGACTTAATCTCTTCCCATTGCCCACTCAACACAGAATTATCTACTGCATCCCTATCACTGTGACCAAGGTAAAGGCAAGCTGTGAGTAAATACACACTTCCTGCTTTTCCCTACCATGAGTAACATGTGTATGTGCGAGTGAGTGTGTGTGTGTGTGTGTGTGTGTGTGTGTAGGGAGAGAGAGAGAGGGGGCGATTGAAGGTCAGCTTTTCAAGTCTATTGTATTATTCTCCTTGCTTGCTGTTGTCACTGTGTTAGCCAGCAGTACTCTTCTGAATGCCCTGCTTATCCAGTAGATACTACTGGCAGCCATAGTGAAAGCTGGCACTCAGGTTGGCAAAACTATAATAAGCAGCCACATATGCAACACACACCTGTGAAGATGCCTGATGAGGAACTATTTCCAACCATCATACACAAAATTGCTTATGTCCTATCTGTCTGTGTGGCCAGAGGATGGGCAGTGCCATGCTCGTAATCATCTGTGTGGCAATGCAGATCAAGAAAGCAATGGGAAAAGTCTTTTGTGGATAAACAGAAGTATCACAGGTATTCATATTATGAAACTATATATTGTTCTTATTTTAATGACTGGAAGTTGGAATTTTTAACTGTTACCCAAGGATAGCATCTTAATTAGTCAAGCTTGTAGGTGTCTTTTGATGAAACATAAAATCAGCAGGACTTGGTGGTAACAGGATGGAGGGATGGGAAGATAAAGCTAAAGAAGGGAAAAATGATGACTCTAAGGTCATCAGCCTGCATTCCTGGGTCAATGAGATTGCCACCACAGAGATATAAAATACAAAAGGCACCTAAATAAGTATAATACCAAGCACAATTCGGGCCATACTGAATACAAGGTTCAACTGCTTGGGCAGAAGTCCTATTGAGCACTAGGCAGAATTACATGGGTATGAGAGTCCTCAGGGCACCACTGTCAGTTAGAGCTACAGGTGTGCCAGGTGGTGGGCCAATGAGAAGAACAATGTAAGGGCAGAAGTCAGGGGACTCAGGCCTTCCTCACTCTGACGGTGAGTTCCAGAGGACAGGGATTTGTGGTTGTTCTGTTTATCACTATATCCCCAGTGCCTAAAACAGGTGTTGGCAAATAGAAGGTGCTCAGTAAGTATGTTTGTTATTAAATTGAATTTCAGGGACCAGTTAGATGAATCCAAAAAAAAACTCAGAGGAGTATCATGAGGATTACTGCAAAATCAACCAAGTGTACAGAAATTTCTTTCCTGAATGTTCCTGCCCATGTAGATTGGGTTGTCTGTTTATGGCCCCAATATTATTTCTCTCTGGGCGTAGCTCAAATTGAAGGGATTTGGTCAATCGAACATATAAATTTGTTTTCAAACTGGCAGTGCTTTTCATCTGAATTTGCAGCAATCCCTAATTCTTATTACCAGCTTCTGTTTTTGCAATGTACCTAGTACCTTATCTTCTCTAAGTAGAACAAATTTGTCATTATTATTAATTCACCAATGACTGAAATTCCAGCTCTAATATCTGAACCTATTCTCCCATGCCTTTTTGAATGCCAACAGCTTACCTGTCTGAACTTAACTTACTGCCGTGAGCTCCTGTTACTAGTTCTGACCTGTTTTTAGGAACACCGCCTTAAGTAATCTGCAAGCCCCACATGGCTGAGGGTTTGCCAAAATGGAGGCAAACCACCCTAAACCTCCATTTTTGATGGCAGCAACTGGGCCAAGTCTTCCTAGGGCTTAGGTGGACCTGGAGCTTCACCATCCCCACCTGCCTTGATGTGACTGCTATATTACAAGGTTTATTTATTATTCTGCTCAGGGGCAATAAACTTTGCAATCTGGCCTCCTTCAAAACTAATCCTATTATATTTAATACAGCCTTTCTAAAGAAACTCTATATTGGCTATTAAAATTCAGCTGTGATTAAACTGCTAGCAATGTTGTACTGTCAAATGCATGAATTCATTTAGGACATGGGATGCTAATTCAGTGACTCCTAATTATTTTTAAGTGAAGTCATCCTGATGTTGTTTCTGGCGTTTATTCTTCTTAAACAAATAAATAGTCTCCAATGATGAATGAGGTCAAAGTAGACATTAGCTGTCATGAAGTTTTAGAACGTTCATCCATTTACAAAAAAGCATGTTTTACATATATGTGTAAATATATGTACACATACATATACACACACGCCTTTTATCCTGCTTAAATTTCTATGTATGCAGCCAGGCGCGGTGGCTCACACCTGTAATCCCAGCACTTTGGGAGGCTGAGGCGGGCGGATCACAAGGTCAGGAGATTGAGACCATCCTGGCTAACACAATGAAACCCCATATCTCTACTAAAAAAAAAAAAAAAAATTAGCCGGGCATGGTGGTGGGCTCCTGTAGTTCCAGCTACTTGGGAGGCTGAGGCAGGAGAATGGCGTGAATCCAGGAGGCAGGGCGTGCAGTGAGCCCAGATCGCGCCACTGCACTCCAGCCTGGGCAACACAGCGAGACTCTGTCTCAAAAAAAAAATTTCTATGTATGCTTGTTTTATGCCGGTATGTATGTATCTATGTAAACATATGTCATTTAAAAAGGAAAGAGCTGGTGTCAAGCAAATGATAGGAATGATGACTACATGTTGCTTTCAGGACTAAACTGAACCATGAGCAAGCTCAACATCAGCTACCTACTGGGGATGGCTTGAAAACGACTCAAATAGCTCCATATCTGAAACACTTTTCACTTCTACCCAGCAGGTAATTCGAAGAGCACCCACAATAGAGTAAGGTCATCATTTACCTTCGTAGGCCTGAGGACATGAGACCTGGACAGGTCAGTTTTGCTGGGTTTTAAAAAGGACTGAGCATGCAGCACTACCAATCACGTGGACAGTTAGTCAAACGAGGAGGCACTAAGAGAAGCCTTTGGGAAACTGAGGGGAGAAAAAAAAATCCTGGCATTTAGACGAGGCCTGGCCTATTCAACAGAGAAAAACTGCACCAAGTGGCAAAAGCTTTTCTGCTTCGCAACTTGCCTATGGCCAGTTACTGGCAGAGTCACTGCTGGCATTTTGCTGTGACATCCTAAAAACTCAAAACCCTTTCCCTTAGACACATCATTGGAGGACCTAACGAGGATTTCTCTTCCTACTTAGAGGTGCTGACCGTGAGAGGAAAATATAGGGCCCACTATACTTAAGCCGAACCCAGATTATAGTTTTAAACATTGTTTGTGATAGGAATCAAGTCACTATGATGTAATAGCTACCTTGATAAGATGAGTTTGAGAAAAATCATTTAAGAAAGAAGGAGCGTATATATCCCATGTTGAAGTGATGTCTGTGACTGTCTACATCAATTACCAAGAACATCTTAAAGACAATAAAATAAATAAACAAAACATACAGTGTAGAAAAAGAAAGGCTACAATGCACTTAAAACCTTATATGTAGCTAACTTTTAAGATTTGCTGTTCAATATCTTCTTGTTCAAGAATATGATAATCTATATAATTAATTGATTTAAACTATGTAAAATAAGTATTGCTTTAGGGTTACATGTACTTACTGATATAATATTTAAAAAACAAATGTGATTGCAAAATACATATATTCAAATTATTTGTAAAGGATTCTTTATGCAAAAAACACTATTATTTAATGATGACTATAAATATAAGGTTCTACAATAAAAAGTAGCTGTTGCTTTTAAGGAAGCCATAATGATCTTCCTTTTCCACCTATGAAGTATCCCTATCTCCCAGACAGCCCTTCAGACTAAGCGGGAGACGGCGTGCAGTGACTCACCTGGAGGATGGACACGGTCTGGGAGAAGTGGTGCTGCTCCATGGTGGAAGTGGAGTAGAGAGCGGCCAGAGGGTGGTCGAACTTCTGCAGGTAGCTGTTACTGAAGCCCCTGTGGTCCAGGTCATGACACAGACACGCAATCAGCAGTCCTTTGCGCTTTAAAAAATAATATGATGCAGAGATGTTCAAAACACAGAAACACACATGAGCAGACTTACCGCTTACATTCATGTCACATTACTTTCTGGCATTAATATAGCACAAATACAGCATTCTGGCATAAAGAATCCTATACAAATAGAGCAAACCCTTAGGAATCTTGGAAATTCCAGATAATCTAACTCATTTGTAGCCCCTTTCTTTGTTTCTCTGCTTAGGAATCTGATAGTCAAATTATTTTTGAGTTTCTCTCTCAACTCTAGGAAAAGGTGCAGGAGGTATCAACTTAAAGGTATAAAGCAAATGTTCCAAAAAAGTACAGATAAAGCAAATCTGCACAAGGAAAGAAAGGTCAGTTTCAGCAAAATCTATTCAATGTTAAATTCTAACAATGCTATTGCTATTATAAACAATAAATATAACAGGTAAATCATATCGCATGTAAAAATGGCAAATATATAGAAAAAAAGGCAGAGCAGGCTAAAGGAAATTAGAGAAAGCCAGGCTGAGTATGAAATAAACTGGGCAGGCACACCTCATGAAAAGGCCAGGTGTGAGCAAAGACCCGAAACAGGGTAAGGAGAGCGGCAAGCGCAGTGTGGGAGAAGAGCACGCAGGGCAGGAGAGCAGTAACAACATAAACTTGAAGGCGAGTGTGCCCTGAGACTCGGAGGATCAGGACGGTGGCCAGTGGGGTCGAGGGCAGGGGAAGCAGTCATCATAAAAGGCTTATATTCTCAGTGATCTGGGGAATATTATATTACACGGTTTTTAGCAGAGCAGTGTTACCATCTTGCTTATATATTTACGAGATTATTCTGGCAACTGTGTGGAAAACAGACTCCAGGAGGATGAGAGATCAGTGAGGAGGTTTCTAAAGTAATTGAGGCAAAATGTAATAGAGCTTTAGACCAGGATAATAACAGTGAAAGCTTCTATGGGGTGATTAAAGTCTGGATGTGTTTTGCAGGCAGAACCAACAGGATTTTTTGACTGTCAGAGTGTGAAAAGAAAGGACATGAGGAGGGGTCAAGTATGACCTCCAATGTTCTGGCCTTAGAAGCTGTAATGATTACCATCAACTGATATGGAAGGACTGCAGGTGGAATGGGTTTGAGGAGGGAGGTCAGGAGTTCATATTTAGACTGAGGCGAAGGAGTCTACTTGATAGTCAAGTGGAGATTTGACAAGTGGAGATTTTGTTTTGACAGGTAGCAGCTACTGAAGCCTCAAGGCCTGGAGATAGGCCTTTGCTAGAGAAAGGAAACTGTCAGTGCCCATGTGGCATTTAAGGCCACATGACTGGCTGAGCTCACCAAGGGTGTAGTTTGAGGTTGGAGGAGGGTCAAGGTCAAAGCTCTCAAGTACTCCCAATTCTAAAATAAATCTTCCAGCAATTAAATACTTGATCAATTAAATACTTGATTAATTAAATACTTGATAAAAATTGAAGGGAAGAAAGAACTCTATAGGTTAAATCCTATTACAACACATTTCATATGACAGTTTCTATTCTCTCATGAAGGGATTTTGAGTGGAATTCAGGTTATGCCAAACATTGCTTGAAAAGATTGAAGTGTTTAAAGAATATTGACTCAATGTGTTAGTAACAATCACAATCACAATTTTTATTTTGAAAGACAAATTATACCTGAAAAGGGGGAACAGACTGCATGGTCTAAGTCTGAGGAAAGAGAAGGATTAAGAAAAAAAAAACAACAACAAAACAAAAACAAACAAACAAAAAACCCCAACGGAGGAACAGCTGGTGCATTCGCAGGAAAACCAAGAGTGCCGAATGTCCCGGGATTCCATTGAAGACACTGAGCACTAACCCTCGGATCTCGCAAGGTGTGGGTCACTGGTGACCTGGAGCAGGGCATTTTCTGGGGTGTTAAGGTCAGAAGCTTGATCAGAGTTGTTCTCAGAAAGAATGCGAGGAGAGGATTTTGAAACAGTCAATAGGGTAATGCTTACATGGGGTTTACAGCAAAGAAGAGCAAAGTAACAGGGAGGGAGCTGAGAAGAGCGGCAGATCGGAGCATATTCTAAGACGGAAGTAAAAAACTGCATGCGTACATGCAGATGGCAATGATCCAGAAAAGAGGGGTGAAAGCATGATAATGGAGGAGAGAGAAGAGTGGGCAGCACTGATAGGCAGTGTTCTCAAAGAGGTGGAGGCGACAGATACGATAAAGCAGAAGGGTCAGCTCTGGAGAGGAGTGTGAAGGTTTAAGGAAGTGTGCAAGGCAGAGCCTGCTGAGGGCAGATGCAGACAGATGGGGGTGCTGCGATGGGAGTCAGCAGAAGTTCTCACAGGTACATTTTTAGCGATATGCCTGCTTCTTTATCCTGATAATGCTGAACTGGTTTTTCCCGCCACATAATTGGAAGGGAAATCTCGCCAGTAACCCCTAACCCCATGAAGTATCATGTTAACAATCATACTTGCCTGGCATTCTTAAGATAACTGAATTAATTATGTTGTTAGTATCATTTTGTTTTGGGGTGGTTTCCATGTTATATGCTGCTGTGTCATCATGATGTACCTGATAAGAAATCTCAAGAGTTTTACAATCTTGCACAATACGTAAAAGTTATCATCTTTCCAGTTTTTAAACTCATTTTTAAAATTCATGTGACTTTCAGTAGTTTTATTAAAGGTGTGCCAGAATCATACATCTGAAAATAATGTATAAAGAATCACCCTTGTTAAGCATTTCCCTTTAACAAGATCAAATGATAACTTCTAATAGTTCTTTTAGAGATTAAATTTCTTCTTTATAAAATATGTTTTAAATATTTACATATGTCATTTTGGGGATTATTTTTCAGCCAAAATGATCTGATGTTTTGGGAAAATGTAATGATATAATTCCAGAAATGAATTAGGAACTTAAATGAGAGTCAATATGTATCAACAAAGTTTTTCTCACTTATTGTTAAATTTTCAGTTTTTTTGAATATAAATTACAATGCAACTTGAAAGTATAATTTCTATAGTTCTTAAACTCACAAGGTATGGCAAAATGGCAAAACAAGACAATGAAATTGCTTTCTTAAAGGGAACAGAATGGAGAAAATGCTGAAAGTCTCAACAGTATGGGGTTCAATAGAAAAGGACTTTGTTAAGACAAACAAATGAAAAAAGGAGAGATTTCATCTGGATCTTTCGCGGGGAGGTGATGAATAATAAATTACTGATCAGGCTAAACTCCACTTGAACTAAAGATTGTTTTAACAAAAGCAACAAAAACTAGAGGATAATTTTTTATTCTTTCTTAAAATGCTACTATTTTTTTCCTAGAATGCATCCTTCGAGTTTTCCACTCAGATTGTGAATTTGGTCCAATAGGATGGAAAAGGATAGGATGGACCTTCACAAGTACTAGATTCTAGTTTAAACGTGAACTTGAGAAAAGCACAATTTATTTATCACAAAGATGACAGCTCCTTTCTCTGGACAGTCATAGGTCCCCTGAAAGATGATACCAGTTTTTACAGAGGAGAGAAAGGAGACCCTCTAAGGTGTGAGTAGACACTACCAGGATCAATGTGGTCAGAGGGAGGGATATCCTTCAAAGTCGGGATTGTCCAGATGTAGATTCAGCATCCTTTGTGGCCAGGAGTCACTAAGCATTTAGCCTGGCTTTCAAGTAAGGGACTTTGACTGTGGTTGATGAATGGAAGTGGCCATCTCCAATTCTAACTCTGAGATTACGAAAGCTTTGGATATGTCACTAACTCTGGGTATTTAAAGTCAGGCAAATTAATTAAACATTTCAGATCCTTTAGTTTCCTTATGCTAGAGGAGGTCAAAAACACTTATGTCTTCACAGTATTGAAAGCTCTAGGTTCTCAAATAGGCAGGATACGTCTACATTATCCAGGGCATATAAGCAACGAATAAAATTCACTGTTTATATCCCTTCAGAACATTTAAGCTTTAACAGGTAAGACAGACTACAAAATTAGTATTTCCTTGGGGGATATTTTGATGAAGTTAAAATTTCTTTTATCTACATTTCTTATACAAAATAATATGCTAAATGTTTGGGTACAGGAGTCTAAAAATTTGCTACTATTGATTTATTAAGCCAAAATTTGTCTTGGAATAACATGTCACAAATCCATGTCATCAATGTGCTCCTGACACACAGTATTAAATCCACTGAGGTTACGAGAAACAGCGGTAAAGAGTGCACACCCACCTCAAGGTCTGTGAAAAGCGTGTGATTGTTCTGAAGTATGGCATACATGCAGTGTGCTACAGTGACCGCATGCTTCCAGTTGTGATAAGGAACCCGCCGATAGTTCTTCTTCACAGACATAATAAAACGACACAACTTTTCAAGCTCAAAGCTGCATGGAAAAGAAATTGTTATGACTGAAACCAGTAGAGAATCACTATGTTGTAGGAGAACTCCCTAGTTTAGGTACACATATGTCTGTACCCTTATACATTTGCAACTCTAAAGATTTCTACCCTGTCTAAATCCATGAGCACTGGAAACTCATTCACCAGTTCCTTTCCAGTTCTCTAGCCAAAAAGAAGTAAGAGGATAAAGACTCTTTTATGGTATCTGTTGTGATATAGTAACTGTCCCACCAGTGAAAAAATATCAGTATTAGTACACAGTCACCCATCACCAGCCCTCATGATCTTCTTTAGTTTTACGTTCATTTCCTAAACCCCACAGTGCTCAAAAGACAACAACACAGCACCATCTTGCTAAAGGGTATTTTGAGCTAATATTTTCCAAAAAGAATATTCAGACTTGCAAACTGCAAATATGTATATCATGAGACTTTTCTAGAGTTACTATACTTTCAAAGTAATTCCAAAGTATTAAGGTTTATTATACACTCAAATTATTAAGTCACAAATGAACATATCCAAATACTGACATAGTATATAAAATAATATGATGTATATTTTATTACATATAGTTATACTATATTTTTATATTTTTTATATTATGTACTTATTTAAGACCCTACAAACTCTCAAAATAGACTTGAGACAGCTTAAAACAAAAGCATATATAAAACAAGGCTTTCTAAAATACCAGGGAGGCCAAGAATTCATAAAAACTTTAAAAAAATGTAACCTGTGTTTTTCTCCACTGAAAATTTTCAAATGTCTTTGAAGTATAAGGTATGGCATTTTAAGAATTCCAACTGGTCAAACTCTCAACTGCATTCTGAGAATTAACTGGAGTTAGGTATCCTATGCTCATCCTTTTGAAACACTAATTTACAAAAAGTCACAGATAGAAAAGACACAGGCTTCAAGAAGAATGACAATTTAGTTCTAGAGAAACTAAGAGGCTCTATAAGACATTTAATTCCTAAATGAGTAAAAAAGAGCAAAAGAAAACTATTCTTTGCATTTAAATATTGTGTGTTTACACTGAAAAGGATCAGATATAAAGTCAGGAAAGGCCTCTAGGACAGGCCAAAGTGGGTGGGGAAAAGATCTGCAATGAAATGGTGCCATAATCAAATTACTGACAAAGTATCACACTTTGAATAAGAAGACATGTTTCTTTTCGATCTATTCTAATAGATATATGACGTTAGGTTGAAAGTTGATGCTAAATTTACACGTGGTGTTCTAAACATTTATTATTATTATTATTATTATACTTTAAGTTCTGGGGTCCACGTGCAGAACGTGCAGGTTTGTTACATAGGTATACACGTGCCATGATGGCTTGCTGCAGCCATCAACCCTTCATCTACATTTGCTATTTCTCCTAATGCTATCCCTCCCTTAGCCTCCCATCCCCCAACAGGCCCCAGTGTGTGATGTTCCCCTCCCTGTGTCCACATGTTCTCATAGTTCAACTTCCACTTATAAGAGAGAGCATGTTGTGTTTGGTTTTCTGTTCTTGTGTTAATATGCTGAGAATGATGGTTTCCAGCTTCATCCATGTCCCTGCAAAGGACATGAACTCATCCTTTTTTATGGCTGCATAGTATTCCATGGTGTGTATGTGCCACATTTTCTTTATCCAGTCTATCATTGATGGGCATTTGGGTTGGTTCCAAGTCTTTGCTATTATGAACAGTGCCACAATAAACATATGTGTGCACATGTCTTTATAGTAGAGTGATTTATAATCCTTTGGGTATATACCTAGTAATGGGATTGCTACGTCAAATGGTATTTCTAGTTCTAGATCCTTGAGGAATCACCATACCGTTTTCTACAATGGTTGAACTAATTTACATTCCCACCAACAGTGTAAAAGCATTCCTATTTCTCCACATCCTCTCCAGCATCTGTTGTTTCCTGACTCTTTAATGATTGCCATTCTAACTGGCGTGAGATGGTGTCTCATTGTGGTTTTGATTTGCATTTCTCTAATGACCAGTGATGATGAGATTTTTTTCATATGTTTATTAGCTGTATAAAATTCTTGTCAGTAGTAACCCCTGTCTCTTTCAGTTACACAGCCAAAAGAAACTCTAGCCTCTGTTTTTACGAAAGCTTTTTAGATTTTTTAACCAGGCTACAACCATGTTGCTAGAGCCCCTACAGAGAATCTGAAAAGGCTGCATATTTGTATAATAATCTCAGCCCTTTTTTATTGGAATATTTAGGAAAAAAAGTAATTTATACATGCAATATTTAAAAATAATTACAAACAAAGATCGTGGTGAGGCATATATGTAGAAGGAGGAAGAGGTTATGTCACCCAATATTTCAAAAAGTAAATTTTAAAGTCATTCATACCAGGATGTCCCACAGGACCGATGAACCATGTAGACAAAAATTCCAGGCCACATGTTTTCAAAAGGACCAATGTCAAAGTGGAATCTGAAATTTTAAAAGGGCAGTTTATCACTAAATGTAATTAGAATAAACACAGTAAGTAAAGAAAAGCATTTAACTTGTTTGTACCAAGGAGCTAAAAAGACACTGGGAGCTCAGCCATCCCTTTTCCTGCCTTCTTAGCCACAGAGCTGTTACTGAAAGATTTCCAGGAAGAAACTAAACATATTGCCTTAGAAATCTAGTCCAATATTTGAGTTATTGATTTTCTATTAATCTGTTTAAAAATGATGCTTCATTTGTCAGAGAAATAAAAAGTACAAAAAGGTATATTACAAATATTAGATAAATATACAATCATAGAAAAGGGGGGAAAAGCCCTTTCAGAAGTATTTTTGGAGTTGAAACTGTTCTATCTCCTATTTTAACTGAGATAACAATTTCACTAATATAAACACCAGAGTTATTACCTATTTTTCATTTGCTAATTTAGTTACCAACATTAGACTTGAATAAACAGTATGGTATAATATATACTATAATTTCAATTGTAAGGCAAATATTAGCTCTAAGTCACTTCTGAAGGTTTCCTATGTAGATAGTGTTGGCTTACACTCACAATAAACATACAAATTATCATAGGCCCTACCCTCTAGTAACTTAAATATATTAACATAGGATTAAAAAATACAGTATGAGAGTCAAACTATGACAAAATTCTTGAATTTAATTTGGAAGTTTAAATTTATATGGAAATGAGAACTGTTTGATATCTTATGTTAAATGCCATTTTGAGTGTTAAATATTAAACGGTATAAAGTA
This sequence comes from Pan paniscus, assembly GCF_029289425.2. Classification (NCBI taxonomy): domain Eukaryota; kingdom Metazoa; phylum Chordata; class Mammalia; order Primates; family Hominidae; genus Pan; species Pan paniscus. Next base: position 185,583,628 of record NC_073254.2, read on the forward strand.
TGCAACAGACTAATGAGAAATGCTAACATTTAGGTTAACTCATTTCAAAACTGAGTTCAGATTTTCTTTTTTAAGGTAATGAGATCTGGCCTTTATTTCCAAATCCTATCATAATATCTGGAATCACTTCAGAAGCAGACAATGGCAACACATGAAACTCCACATGTAATATGTGTATAATAATTGTGACTCGAATTCTATAATCTGTCTCACTTTAAGTTCAATTCAATTAAAAATGGTTCCTGAAGAAACTGACAGAGCAACATACTTACAATTCAATTTCTTTGCAGAGACGCACGGGAAGGGTGAATTGCATGAGGCCTTGCCACTCTTCCGAAGTACAAATGCTATGGTAGGACAGCTTTTCCATCGTTACCCGGTAAATGCACTCTGAGTGGCGAATTCTATGATACATCTGGAAGGCAAATCCAAAAAAAAAACCCAAAATTAAAAGAATATTTAAACTGTTTTGTCACGGAAGTTCAGAATTTGGTATTAAAGAATCAGAACTAGAATTAAAACCAAAGTGGATTTATTATTATCCGTATTTCCATATGCACTGGGATGTGCAGACATGACTTTGCAGATTCAAAAGAAATGATTTTTTTAAAAAATGGTATCTCTGCTTTACAAATTTTTATCAGACATTATCTCTGGGTAATGAGATTACTTGGCATTTGTCTTCCTTAAAATGCTCTGTATTTCTGCATTTTTAAATAAAAATTAAACACATTTTATTATCAGAAAATGAATATTTGTACTTTTAAAGATCATCATAAGATCTAAGGTATTTCTCAATCTGTTACAACAAAACCTTTAATTATTGCATTTCACCTGCACATCAAATTCATCTTCCTTGGGAAGGTTTTATCATCATTACCTTCTCTGGTTTTTAGTCTTGACTGTATATTTTTACTATTCTTAACAGGACTGAATTTGGGGTGTTATTGGTGTTCCAGCAATGAACTCAAATGAGTAACACAGGTTTGCATTCGTCAGTCATAGACTGTGTCTACAGAGTAAGTATATAAATTGGTAATTACATTAATCGAAAATGGATAGGTACATTTTGCCATCCTGTTAAGTTGAAATCTTGTGTATCTGTATCTGTGTGCAAATGTTTTACAGATAATTATAAATTAATATGTGAGATAAAACAAAAACTTGCAGTGGAGCCAAAGGAACGGGTCAATATTTATACTTGTGAATTATTAAACAGGTGAGATTAGTTAGGAACTGTCTAAAGTAAATTAATACTGAAAACGTGGTGACAAGCTAGAGTAGCTTTTGTAACATCTTGCATTTTTAAAATAACATTTTCTAAAGGATAGTTCACCACCTATAGGTAAGACTATCCAGTCTACATAAAAATATAAATGAAGGCTGGGCAAGGTCACTCACCCTTGTAATCCCAGCACTTTTGGACACCCAGGTAGGTGGATCATCTGAGGTCAGGAGTTCAAGACCAGCCTGGCCAACATGGCAAAACCCTGTCTCTACTAAACAATAGAAAAATCAGCTGGGTGCATGCCTGTATCTCAGCTACTTGGGAGGCTGAGACAGGAGAATCGCTTGAACCTGGGAGGTGGTGATTGCAGTGAGCCAAGATGGCGCCATTGCACTCTAGCCTGGGCGACAACGGTGAAACTCCATCTCAAAAAAAAAAAAAAAAAAAAAAAAAAAGAATGAAGCTAAATGGGTCAAGAGTAAAGATACTTTCTTTATTTCATAATTTAAAAATATTTAGCTTCCTTCTTGGTGATCTCAAAGTCCTCTTGGTCTAGAGGTTACTAAAATGTTTGATTGTGAAAACCTTATCAGTAAACAAATTGTGGCAATGCAAACCCAATGAATGAATACACAGTAATTATGTGCATACAAACTGTGTTCATGTATTATTTATATACATAGAAATCAAAAACATTAAAATTAAGTGGGTATATTTTTAAATATGTTACTTACTAAATAAGTCTTTGTTCTTACTAAAAAATTACATATTTTAAAATGAAAGTACTATATTTAAATGTTATTAATCATCAAATGCTTTATTTAATACTTTTGGAGATAATGATCTAAGGGATGGTTCACTTTAATTTATTTCAGTATTTAGATTTTCAGTTATACTATTTGAGAAAAGTATTCCTTAAGAAGTATGTCGATCCAAATGGAATAAAGGTTGTACTGGCTGTGGCTAATGCCTGTAATCCCAGCACTTTGGGAGGCAGAGGCAGGCAGCAAGACTAGCCTGGCCAACATGGCGAAACCCTGTCTCTACTAAAAACACAGAAAAATTAGCCAGGCACAGTGGCACACACCTGTAATCCTAGCTACTGGGGAGGCTGAGGCATGAGAATCATTTGAACCAGGGAGGCAAGAGGTGGAGGTTTCAGTGAGCTGAGATTGCACTACTACACTTCAGCCTGGGCGATAGAGTGAGACACTCTCTCTCTCTCTCTCTCTTAAAAAAAAAAAAAAAAAAAGGTTGTATTGGCTGTTCTTAAACATTACACTTATATTTTTGTTTCCCAACTACTAATATGTTTGGTTGAAATTCAAATGCATTTCCTTTTTTCTTTATGTCAATCAGTTGACCCTGCAAACTAATCAGCCACATTTTTATATATTACCAAAATGGGTTCAAAATCAATGAAAACTCTTTGTGGAGAAGATTTGTATCAGTTAAAACCTGCTTCATAAAACAAAATCATTAAAATTCAATTTTAAAGGTAGAGAGAAAAAAAGGGGGAATAAAAAACAGATTTAACACATAGAAAACAAATGGCAAGATGGTGGATTTACACCTAAACATAAAATGTGAATGGTCTAAACATCATGATTAGAAGTCAAAGACTGTCAGATTGAATAAAAAAGTATCAGCCAACTATATACTGCTTACAAGAATTCTACTTGAACTATAAAGACATAGAGTAAAATTAAAATGATGGAAAAGATATACTATTTAATACCAGTCAAAAGAAAGTTACGACTTTATTAATAACAACAGGCTAGGTTGATTTCAGAACAAAGATTATTACTAGGAATAAAGAAAATCATTTCAAATAACAAAAGGGTCAGGTCATCACAAGGATATAACAACCCTAAGTATTACACTACCTAATAAGATAGTTTTGGTATACATGAAGCAAACAATGACAGAACTGCAAATAAAATAGACAAATAGAAAAATCCACAATTATAGTTAGAGATTTCACACAACCCTTTCAACTGAACTACTCATACATCAACCCAATCAAAATCCCAGTAGGCTTTTCTATAGGAAATTAAAAGCTGACTCTATAATTTATATGGAAATTCAAAGGACCTAGAATAGCCAAAATAACTCTGAAAACAAAGAATAAAGGTAAAGAAATTATACTGCCTAAATCCAATACTTATTATAAAGGTTTTTTTTATTATACTTTAAGTTTTAGGGTACATGTGCACAACGTGCAGGTTTGTTACATATGTATACATGTGCCATGTTGGTGTGCTGCACCCATCAACCCATCATTTAACATTAGGTATATCTCCTAATGCTATCCCTCCCCCCTCCCCACAACAGGCCCCAGTGTGTGATGTTTCCCTTCCTGTGTCCATGTGTTCTCATTGTTCAATTCCCACCTATGAGTGAGAACATGCGGTGTTTGGTTTTCTGTCCTTGCGATAGTTTGCGGAGAATGATGGTTTCCAGCTTCATCCATGTCCCTACAAAGGACATGAACTCATCATTTTTTATGGCTGCATATATTCCATGGTGTATATGTGCCACATTTTCTTAATCTAGTCTATCACTGTTGGACATGTGGCTTGGTTCCAAGTCTCTGCTATTGTGAATAGTGCCGCAATAAACATACATGTGTATGTGTCTTTATAGCAGCATGATTTATAATCCTTTGGGTATATACCCAGTAATGGGATTGCTAAAGCAGTGTGGTAGTGGCATCAAGGGGCACAAACAGATCAGTGGAACTAAATACAGAAATAGGACCACACAAACGGTCAGTTGATTTTCAGCAAGGCTGCAAAGGTGAGGCCATAAGGAAAGGATAGTCGATTCAGCAAGTGGTGCTGCAACAACCAAATATCCAAGAGCAATACATAAACAAATAAATAAAAACTTTGACCCTTACCTTGTACCATATACAAATATTTACTCAAAATGAATATAGACTTAACTATAGAACCTAAAACTATAAAACTTCTAGAAAAAAAAAACAGAGGAGAAATGTCTTAATGACCTTAGGTTAGGCAAGTATTTCTTCAATACAATGTTAAACATCATAATAAAAGGATAAATTGATCAACTGGACTTCTTCAGAGTTTAAAACTTTTGCTCTTAGAAAGAAACCATTAAGAGAATGAAAAAACAAGCCAAAGACTGCGAGCAAATATTTACAAATAATCTATCTGATAAATGAAAATGACTTGTATCCAGAATATATAAAGAGCTACTAAAAATCAATAAGAAAAGAAACCACCACAAACAAAAGATGGACAAAAGACTTAAAAAGACACTTCACCAAAGATGGTGTACAGATGACAAATGTAGAAGAACTGGAACACATACCATGATTTATGGAATGTAAGAGTACAATCACTTTGGTAAACAGTTTGGCAGTCTCTTAAACAGTTATAGACCCCTCCCATGTTACCCACCACTGCACACATAAATCTTTACCCAAGCGAGATGAAAGTCTATGGCCACTTAAAGGCTTGTACACAGACCAACTGTTTGTTTGTAGCTTTAGTGTAATAGCCAAAAACTGGAAATCACTCAAATATCTATCAACAAGTAAATAAATTAGTTATGGTATATCCATACAATAAACTACTACTAAGTAATAAAGAGGAATTAACTGTTTACATACACAACACCAGTAACGAATCACAAAATTATGTTAAGTGAAAAAAGCCAAATAATACAGATTATATAATTCCCTTTATACAAAAGAATTTTAGAAACTGCAATTTATAGTGACAGAAAGCAAATCAATGGTCACCTGAAGATGAGAAGGGTCAAAAGAAAGGGATTACTCAGGCTATATTTATTATATTGATTATGTTGATGGTTTCATGGGTATGTGTGTATACTAAGTTGTACACTTTAAACAGTTGTACATTATTGTGTATCAATAAACCTCAGTGAAACTATTTTAAAAGTTTCTGCTCTGTCTTTTTAAGGGTATAGATGTCATAATTTGTATACATGACACATAAATTTCAGCAAAAAAGTCACGTGACAATGAAAATACTGGCAAAGATCTGTTTTCAAAGTGCTCTCTTCACAGCATGAATTTCTTTGGAAAGCAATTATTTTTTCATTCAGTGTTAATGTCACTGGCAACTTGAGGGTTCAGATTAAATGTTATTTCTCTGAATATATCTTCTAAATACTTTCATTTGTCATTAGAAGAAGTTAGCAAATTTGGAATCTTTGTCTTTTTGTGAAAGAAGCCTGTATACCTAATTTATTAACTGAACAACTGTACCAAGTATTTTGCTGCAAACGGCAAATCTGTGGGTAGCACAAACGAAAACGCATGAACATTCTGAAATCATCTTCATAACCGTGATTTTTTTTCTAACTGATAAAATAATCTCCCTTAGTAAAGCTGAGAAAGAGCATAGATAGGTTTAGAAGCGTAGGCTGGACACTGCTGTCACCTCTTCCTAGCTGCGCAAGGCCCACTCTGTGAGAGGAGACTGCTTCCTGGACAAGACATGACCTTCTAGTGCACGAACTTTCTGAAAGCTCCATCCACGTATTAACAATCAATAAAAAATTATTTAATATCATTTACCCAAAAACATATCAAGACCCAAGTTTTCACATTGTCCTCATATACCTTAATGGAATGTCACTTGCTTTCCACTTTAGAGATGATAGCGTAGATTCTGCTAGGAAAGTGAACAATCCACAGGATTTACTCAGTATTTACTGTAAATTGGTATTACCTGTAATTCAGTGCAATTCTATGGTAAAGATGTTAGTAAGAGTAACTATACTAGGCAGTAAACTAACTGCTACTATAGTCATTAATTCTATTGAGCACTTGCGCCAGGCAGTATGCTAAGTGTTTTGCATGCATTACTTCATGTCTCACAAAACTTCTACAAGATAGTTATTCCTTTTATTGTCATTTTATATGTTTATGACTTAAAATTAGAATACATTTTATTTCTATGATTTTTACAATTTTTGATATCAATACATTGAAAATACGTAAAAATTTAAATTAAAATTTTTAGTCATTTATTTTTATATTTGTAATCAGTGTAGGTAAATAACACTAATTACAAGATAAAATTAATTAAAATCACAGCACAAAATAATTAGTTTTAGAAAATTTATATTACTTCCCATTTTCTAAATGACCTTTAATATGAATAGTAGAAAATAATATAATCTAGGATTATTAGTAGATGATTTTATCATATTCATGCAAATTACTCATGAAGGTAGAAAACTATGTTGTCTTTTTAGGTGCATTTTGTATAAATTATTTGCCTATAACACTGCATAAATAATCTTGGAGTCACTGTCCAAATAGAAGAGAATTCTAGCAGAAAAAACTGCTGTTTGTCTAAAACTGAAATATATTTTGATGGCCTATCAGTCTTAGGCACGAGGATATTGAAAAGGTATATGTGCTCAAAAAACAAAACGATAAAGACAACCTGGAAACAGGACTGTAAGAGCATGTCTACCATACATTAAAAATACATCCATTCACATTTTATAAAACGGCATTCCTATTCAACTGGCATACAAAAATATTTAATTAGTGATTATTTAGAATGTTGTTATTGGGGCCTATTTACACAATAACCCTCATTACACTTAGAAATGACTGTGTCTATGAGACACCCTAATATTTGTAATTAATGTTCATAGTAAACCTAGAGTCACTTTAGGGTCGGGCAACTCTTAGAAATCTAAACTCTGGAATCATCTACTTGGAACAAATCTCTTGTCCATCATTTACTAATTGTATACATTTAGGCAAATCACTTAATTCTCTGTTCCCCAGGATCTCATCTGTAGACTAAGGACACTGTAGTACTTAGCCAAGAATGTAAGGTTCAATGGAATAACACGGGGAAAGGCTAAGGAAAAGCACTGGCCAGTGACTGTGAAGCTCTCAGCGCTTTCAGCAACCTTATCTTAGATGGGTATCAGCACTGTGTTGCCACATCATTTGGCTCTTTTGTTTGATTTTGGTGATAATCAACAAGAGAGTCTACTTTTCTGTTGTGGCAGTGGTGCACCGAACTGGCTTGCAAGAGCCAATTATGCACATTTCTTCCCAACTCTGCATTCATTATGGCGCATGGGTAGCTTGAAATTGTCCATATTGAGGGAATGTACACCAGAGAAACGGGGAAACACACAAATCAGGACCCTTCTGTTTTTAGAGAGGTTGCTGTTAAACATTTACTGCACACCAACTGGTATTCTTTAAGATACAAGTAGTTTAACTTTGGGAACGCTTGAGATATAATAATTGTTCTACTATTATAAATTGTGCACTCTTTTCCCCTATTTAATTTACATTTAAAATCGAATTGACAAAATACTTATTAAACTACATATTTTCCATATGTTTGTCAATAGCATTAAATAATATCATTAGTCAAATTAAACTGATTCTCTAAGCAAGTCCTAAAATCAAATACATACTCCACATACATATGGGGAACACTGAATAAGAGACCTGTAACCACCCTTCTACTCTACACTGCCATGAGATCTACTTTTTAGCTCCCATAAGTGAGTCAGACATGTGATATTTGCCTTTTTGTGCCTGGATAATTTTATTTAACCTAATGACCTTCAGTTTCATCTATGCTGCCGCAAGTTATGCGATTTCATTCCTTTTTATGGCTGAATAATGTTCCATTGTGTATAATGTTGGTTAAGGGGTACAAAAATACAGTTGGATAAAAGGAGTATGTTCTATTGTTTGATAGTACACTAGGAAAATTACACTTAATAATTTATTGTGTATTTCAAAATAGCTACAAGATTCATAATGGTCTCAAAACAAAGAAAATATAAATATCTGAGGTGACAGATACCTCAGTCACACTGATATGATTACCAAAGTCACAGGTATCCAACTATTCTACATACTCCCAAAATATGTACAACTATTATAAATCAATAAAAAGGAAATGCTGTGCTGTTTATTTCATAGCATACAGCAGTGCTGCAGCAGACTAAAGAAATAACAGACCCATCGCAGGGTGTGGCTTGAGGCTCCCGGATGTGAAGGGAAGGTCCATGCAGGATGCGACTTCCCTGTGGCTGCATGAGGAGAGGAGCTGAACTGAGAACTCCATAAGCAAAAAAGAAGCCTTGTCTCTACTTGGGGCTATGGGTAGAAAATAAATAGTCTCCATCCATTGAGAATATGGAAATCGAGCCTGAACCATATGTAGTTGTAGTTTCCAAATTTATCCTAACATATTGCAGGAATTTCAAGCTAAAAACTTAACAGAAACAAAAACCTGGACCCAGATCACTGAAAGCCTGGGGCACATGGAAAACATTACATATATCTGAGCATGAGGGTCTCTCACAAGGGAGATAATTTGAGAGAAATTTGAGTAGGTAAACAAGTAAACGATGACATGAAAAAAAATCTAAGAATGGAAAGATCAATAGATATTAGTACCCTTTACAAATTGAGCTAATGAAAAACACTTATTGAGAGATTTAAAATACACTGTTGCAAAAATACAGCATTTGGTATGTGACTTACCATGCTTGCACAACTATTCTAGTTTATGGAAACCACAGTACCAAAATGCAAAAACAAAACAAAACAAAACAAAACAAAAACCACAAGGATTTCTTTCTGTTTCTTTCTCGGTAGAGTTGTATCTTTGACCTAATCGTGGGTGGAAGTATTTAAAACACTTTCTTAAAGACAGGCCCAAGCACCTACTGTCTATGGCACCATAGAGAGTTCTTTCATGCTGAGGATTGCAAAGGTGACAATAGTTTCCTCTAATGTGTTTCAGTGGATTTGAAAGCACTGGGAACAAATTTAAAAAAAAAAAATTTGTGTGTATTATATTCCTGTGAAATAAGAGACAGCTGAATTCAGGAGAAAGTAGGGGCACTGGAAAAATGACTCTCCAGCTGTGTGCCCCAAATGCACCTCAGCGTATAGAAGACAACTGGTGTCCTAAGGTAGGAATACTGACTTCTCTCTTCCTCTGTAAGCTCAGAAGTTCCATCTTAGGGCAGACATAAAAGGCACCTCTATAGGCTCTTCCTTGCTATTTTCCAGTAAATAAATGAAGCAAATCAAATTTTAATGAAAAGCAACTTGGCCTGTGGAAACAACAAACCAGCTATATATTTAACAATGAATTGAAATTTTATAAAATTGGCTGCAATGATAATTCATAAAATATAATGACTAATGTGAAAACAAAGGATGCAACACTGAATGTCTACTATGGACTATGCACTGTTCTAAGAGTTTATTCATATGGACCACGCACTGTTCTAAGAATTTATTCACATATCTCATTTTGTCCTAACAATAATCCTGGGGAATAAGTATTGTTTCCGTTTATCTGTTGAGGGAACTAAGGCTCAAGAACATAAGCTGACTTCCCCAAGGTCAGAATGTTGGAAAGTAATAGATCAGGTTGTAAAATGCATGTCTGCTTGATTTTAAGTTTTGAATCCTACTACACACACATTGAGAACTCAAAAAGTAGGGAAAGAATGATTTGGAAGGGTGTAGGGCCTAGTGTCATAGCTGAAGGAGAGCTGCATCTACTGCAGAGCAGGCGCTTTTGGAAATGATACCTTTAAGGTCAAATAAAACTGGAAAATTGTCCTGTAGTCTGTGCCAAGGAATATTTCAAATATATAAACATAGGACATGAAACCACCTAGGATGTAGGGTCCATTAATTCTTAATCTGTACCTAGCATCTAGGAGTGATTAATGCTTATGTGTGGAACGAACAAATGTCCATGTCAGTTATAAATTTTATAACCTTATAACCAAAAGAAGAAAAAAAAAGACTGAACTCGGCTGAAATTAGTTATCTATAAACTTGTAGACTTGGAGAAGTATTAAACTTTTATTTTCATGTAACCCCAAAAATTCAGTTTAAGAATTGTTATTCATTAGTATCTAAGAGTATTCAAATTCAAGATGAGGGAAAAGGATATGTGTGTGTGTGTGTGTGTTTCTGTGTGTGATCATGTCACCACTAACAGGAGATAGTTGAATTTTAGGAGTTAACTTTGTGACTCAATGCACTGGTATAAGATGTATTTTTGATATTTCTTAGAAAACTTTTCTTGGGAATATACAATACTCTTAAGGCAACAGTTCATCATCTATAATTACAAATTTAATTTACATAATTCTCCTTGGAAGTATGTCCCAAGTGTTAAACTTTCTGTTAATCGATTCCAAACTCTTTCATGAACCCTATCTTTGCTCTACCATCTATATTACTTTATTGATGAAGTTTTGGGTTTTTTTCCTAAACTTTCCCCCTTCATTTCTGACAAAATTAACCTCACCGTCTGTGATGGTTAATTCTAAGCGTCAACTTGACTGGGTTAGAGGATGCTCGGATAGCAGGTAGAGCATGATTTCTGGGTGTTTCAGTGAGGGTATTTCTGGGAGACTGGCACTGGAATCAGTGCACTGAGTAGGGAAGACCTGCCCTTATCCAATGCAGTAGGGCACCATGCAACTGGCTGAGGACCCAGACAGAACAGAAAGGCAAAGGGAAGGCAAAGTGTCTCTCTGTTCTAAAGCTGGGACACCTACCCTGTCCTTGAACATCAGATCTCCAGGATCTCTGGCCTTTGGAGTTTAACTTGCACCAGCTGCACCCCAGCTTCTCAAGCCTTTGGCCTCTGACTCAGGGTTACACCATCAGCTTCCCTGGTTGTGAGGCTTTCAGACTTGGACTGAGCTATGCTACTGGCTTTCCTGGTTCTCCAGCTTGCAGATGGCCTATTGGGGGACTTTTTAGCTTCCAGAATCATATGAACCAATTTCCCTCCTAAGACCTCGCTCGGGTATCTATTCATCTATATATGCATCCTGTTGGTTCTGTTTCTCTGGAGAACCCTAATGCACCCTAATCCATATTTTATATGTAAAATGTAAAAACACTTCGTAGTAATTGTCTTCCCTGTAGGCAACCTCAGGACCTTAGGGAAGAATGATGTCAGAGAGAAGGCAGCACACTTAGCGAGCACGGGGACCAGTCTGCATGCATTCAAACCCTGGCTCTATCACATACTTGCTATGTGCCCTTGGGGAAATTATTTAAATGCTATACATCCATTTTTTTTCTTATAAAACGTGGAGATAATAATAACCACACTCATGGGATTGTTGGGAGAACATACAAAAAGAGATTTCATATGTAAAGTGTCTAGAACAATGCCTGTCACACAATAAAGCCTTATATCAAATAAGAGTTGTTCTTATCATAGTCATCTTTATATCCACCATCTGGTATAAAAAAGATATGCAATACTTGGTGGTTGAATTCTGGAATGAATAAAGGTTCAACCACTTATTCAATTTGTCCCTAACCAACTAATTTCATTTTAATAGCAAATTTTGTTCATGCCCCTTTCATGTTAAATGTCTTTCTATCCAAAATGTACAGAGCTAATCTGTTTTGAAAGATTTATTTTTCTAAGCAAAAGAGGTAACTGATACTACTGTCCTATTAGCTTTTCTAAGGCATATTAAATGGTTTCTTTAAAATCACAGTATAAATGAGTAAATTAATTGACTTGGATTTAAAAGATGTTTTCTGTTGATAGTACTTCCCAGTATGTTAGCTCAATAAATGAAAGAGAGATGTTGCCAATCAGAGACGTTCCCCTTTAATTAAATAAAAGGAATGTATTCAAGTATTTCTAAAGATGAAATAAAGAAAAATAAAAACATAATAAGCATTAACATGGCCTATGTGCCCTGCTTCTTAGATAGGCTCTTAATCAAACAAGACCACAATAAAATATGCCATTACATTATCATGTTCAGTATTAGAAACAAGAATTTTCATGTACAAAACATGCTTCTATTAGGGACACAATGATTTGTTCAACAGCAGAAATACTCTGAATTCCCCAAGATCAACACAATTAAAATGACAATAACGGTCAACAATTAAAAAGCACTTCATGCTGCGCAAAGATTTTTCATATTTATGATCTTGATCATTACTAATGTATGTTCTCTAGAAAGTAGAACATTCAGGAAAAGGTAGGGAACCCGCAGATGTGATTGTTTGGGACAACGCATAATACAAGGTGTTTTTCCTAATTTTCATATGATGCTTGGGGAAAAAATGCTCAAAACAGCAAAGCAAAATTGCTCAAGAACAACCGCAAGCATCTCGGTGCCACAGTGATGACCAGAATTTGGGTCTTGGTCATTGGCAGTAGTTGGTGGCATCAACCTTTTCAAGCGGGTAAGGTTCTAGGGATCCCACTATAAAGAAACGAGATGCTATCTTATTGAAACTAGCATACATTTGGAGCTATTTTCTTTTATTTTTTATTTACATGGATGCTTTCTTCAACAAGGCAAAAAATATCATTGTAAAGAAGACATGTGAACTGGTCTTTCTGAATTGGAACAAAGTTTTGAAATAAACCCAGCCACCAGTCTTCATCAGACTGGAAGGCCAGGGAAAAGAGGGAAGAAGGAATCATTATGAAGCTGTGGACTCAAATCTCTTATTCCTTTTGACTTGGAAAAACTTCAAAAATAACATAATTTTTATGAGCTTTAGTAAGGAGAAAAATATACTGCAGTTAAAAAATGGGGCAGGGCGCGGTGGCTCACACCTATAATCCCAGCACTTTGGGAGGCCGAGGCGGGCGGATCACGAGGTCAGGAGATCGAGACCACCCTGGCTAACACGGCGAAACCACATCTCTACTAAAAATACAAAAAATTAGCTGGGTGTAGAGGCGGGTGCCTGTAGTCCCAGCTACTCGGGAGGCTGAGGCAGGAGAATGGCGTGAACCTGGGAGGAGGAGCTTGCAACAAGCCGAGATGGCGCCACTGCACTCCAGCCTGGGCGACAGGGTGAGACTCCATCTCAAAAAAAAAAGAAAAAAGGTAATAAATTCCACAGAGAGCTTGCAGCTGCACTGAATATATTTTCAATGTATACCTTAAAGGTAATCAGCTTTGGCTGGGCGAGGTGGCTCATGCCTGTAATCCCAGCACTTTGGGAGGCCGAGGCAGGCGGATCACCTGACCTCAGGAGTTCGAGCATAGCCTGGCCAATGTGGTGAAACCCCATCTCTACTACACATACAAAAATTAGCCAGACATGGTAACGCATGCCTGTAATCCCAGCTACTGGGGAGCCTGAGGCTGGAGAATTGTTTAAACGCGGGAGGCGGAGGTTGCAGTGAGCCAAGATCACGTAATTGCACTATAGCCTGGGTGACAAAGAGTGAAATTCCATCTCAGAAAGAAAAGGTGTCTACAGCCATACCACCCTGAACGCGCCCGATCTCGTCTGATCTCGGAAGCTAAGCAGGGTCGGGCCTGGTTAGTACTTGGATGGGAGAAAGAAAAGGTAACCAGCTTTGGTCCAGTGTGGGTGACTACTCGACAGAACTGCTGCTCCATATACTACTTGTCACTGTTGGAGAAAACCACTGTTGTGATGGGGTTTGAAGTGTTTAGAAAAATTATAATCATTTCCAATATCAACTAATACTAATTATTTTACCAAAATTTTACCCTAAATAATTTAACTAAATAATCAATGTAAAAATGGAATGCCTATTAACTTAAAACTTTTCAGAAGTTTTTTTTTTTCCTGTGTGGTTTAATCATGATTAAATCCAGGTTATTATGATACCACAATTAGTGACTTAGAAAAGCATTTGAACCTGCTAGTCTAGTTCTTAATTTATGTATTCTTGAAAGTATACAACAATATTTCAAGGGATACATGGACAAATGAATAAATTTTAAGATGATCAATTTCCATATTCTTAACTTTCACACATATTCTTACTCAAAATGACTTTTTCCCACATCCCATTTTGAAACAGCCCTGTTATCAAATTGCTGTAATACAAAGCGGCAATATAAAATGCTGGTATTAATGAGGGCTAATAAAGGTTTCTGAAACTTTCCTAAAATATTAAAGGTGAACTTCAGTAAATTCTCAACTGATAGCTCATTAAAATAATTTTTGGTGTCAGAATTATCAGTACTTTTTGGCATCTTAGCTCAGGTAGAATTAAGAGAAATTGTGATAATAAAACTTTATTAACGGAAGCAATTTTTACAGCTTCCTTAAAAAATAAGAGGGACAAGTTCGAATAAGATTGATGCTGAATAGTGACAGCCAAATTTCTCACTGTAACAAAAAAAGTTCCGAAGATGAAAATGAGATGGCTAGAGGGCATTCTGTGGTATTAGACTGGAGGTTAGGTATCGTAGAGACAGAAAGAGACAGAGAGAATGAACGGACATAGAGATTTACGTATAAACTCTCTTCTAAAGAAGTCAGTGAGAAAGTGGGGGTAAGTTCCTGTGGCGAAACCTGCAGACAGGACCCTTCAAGTGCAGAAGGTTAATAGGCTCAGTGATGAAGCACATGCCTGCTAACAGGATGCACTGAGGACACATCCGCATGTGAACTCATTGTCACAAATAAGACCTTCATATAATTGTGAGGAAACACCAGACAAATCCAAATTAAGAAATATCCTTAAAAAACAACAGGTGTATACACTTTAAAAATACCCAGGTCATGAGAGACAACACTAAGGAATAGTTCCAGATGAAAGGAGACTCAAGAGGTCTGCAGATGAGATAACAGCACAGTACTTGTGATGGGTTAGATTGTGGCCCCCTTAAAATTCATGTATTAAATAAAGCCTAAGCCCCAGTACCTTAGAATGCAGCTGTATTTAGAGATAGGGCCTTTAAAGAGGTAACTGTGGTAGGAGGAGATTTAAAGCTTGGGTCCTAATCTCATATGACTAGTGTCTTCATAAGAAGAGTCTAGGACACAGGCATGTACACAGAGACAGCAGAAACCATGTGAGGACACAGGGAGAAGGCGGCCATCTGCAAACCAAGGAAAACAGGCTTCAGGAGAAACACACCTTGATCTTGGACTTCCAGCCTCCAAAACTGTGAGAAAAAAATTTCCTGTTGTTTAAGCCACACAGTCTGTGATGTTTATTACAGTGGCCCTAGCAAGCTAATACAGTACCAATGTTAATTTCTTGATTTTTAAATTATGCAGTGAAAAAATAAGATAATGTCCTTGTTTTTAGAGAACATACAAACCGAATCATTTAGGAGTTATGAGACATTACATCTGAAACATACTCTCATATAGATTGGAGAAAGATAGTATCTATGTAACAGAGAAAGAGAGAGACAGAGAAAGTATATCAAAGCAAAAATGGCAAATATATTAACATTTGGGGAATATGGATAAAGGTATACAGGGAACTTTATTTTTGCAACTTTTGCTTTTGTCTGAAATTATTTCAAAATGAAAAGTATAAAAAATTATGCTAAATCTAGTTTCATTTAACAGTAAGAAAAATTCACGAACAGTTATATTAACTATTGCTGTTTTAAGCCATAGGTATCTAAGAAAAAAGTTTTCAGTATTTTTGTTTTTTATTTTTTGACATCTATCAAAATGTTATAATAGTTGATTTGATCACATATGTAATAATACATAATACCACCACAATCCAAAATGAATTTTAACACTTATTATACATGTTTTAGACATACCCATGTATTATCTTATAAATAGAAATTATCTTAGGGTAATTAATAAAATAAAGCATAAAATATATTCAACTTTTGTTGGATAACAAATACATATTCAGAGAGTAAACATAATGCCAAATTTTCCCATCCTAAGATCTTGCTATTGTGTTTTATAATATATTATAATATGTATCAAGCTTCTATGATACTTAAATTCCATTGGCTACATTTAAAAATGATAAAACAGTCAATATTCAGAATAAACTAGAAATTACAATCTTTGTGACTTTTAAACTAAATGAGACAAGCATAAGCTGTCAACATTATTTATGAGAGACACATAGATACTAAAAATGTTTGAAGCAAAAGTGTTTGACAGCATTCCTAGTTTATTTCTGAGGAGCTATGTAACAGAAACTGTTCCCTAAAAGGGCACCAGGAATGCGTGAGGAGAGAGGACGGGTACTCTCACTAAATAGCACAAACTGGATTAAAAACGGTTACCCTCGGTCACCAGAAGTTAAGTTTTACCAGTGCTTGTCCCTAGGTATGTCTCCGCTGTTCCTATGAGTTACACGGTTACTGCTATGGAATCCAGTCCTACTCCCAAAAAAGCAGTTTCTCTAATTGATTAAGGGGGCAACTGAATGTATGTTGATTTAGCTCTATGAAAAGATCACCATACTAAAATTTTCCCTAACCTCAGAATTCTAGTAATATCATTAAAGGATTACTAGAGTTTACAGAATACTAAATGTTCCATTCATCTAAAATGTAACAATGTAAAAGACAGACAATAAATTCCACTATTTTTAAAGTGAGACTTGAGAATGCACATTGAACTTCATTTTACCCTTCAGTGAACACGGTACAACTTTCACGAGGACTGAGTTAACACCTAGAATGCATCTGACACGGACAACCTGGTGCCTCACTTTTTGTCACAAACAGAACTTCCCTGGTGGGTGTCCAAACATGAGCTATGACTATACTTTTGTGTAAGGATCTCAAATGAATGCATTTGACAAACAGTCGAGGTTTAGGTAGCATTTTCTTTCTTCATTTCAGTAGATACCATTAAATATAAGACTGACGCCTGGACATTCTACCTTTACAGTAACTTCACTTTTCTTCTTAACAAATTCCCACCTTGAAATAAACGCAAACTATTAGGAGACTGTTATTTTTCCTTCCAGGGCATTTTATGACATTTTCTAAAACATGTACAATCAGGAATCACTTACTTTTCCTGGTTTGTAAAGGAAATATAAATGAAAAAAAAAAAGCCCTTAAGCTGCTTTATGAAAAAGATTCCAAATTAATATTGAGTAGTAAAAAATGGTATTTAATAAATAGTACTTACATTAGCACAGTGTAAGGCTAAAGCACAAAAGACGGCAAACATTTTGAAGTTGTTTTCATCTGTTTTAGAGAAGGCACTGCCACTGATTTTGTTGACCATCTGCACCACACCTATCACGCTGCCTCGGCTGACGATGGGCATGCACAGGATGTTCCGCGTGGTGTAGCCTGTGTACAAGTCTACTTCTCTATGGGGTGACAGAACCGAAAATAACAACAACAACAACAACAAAAAAAAGCAGAAGAAATAAAGGACACAGTCAGTCATAAATCTCCCCTCAATCTTTGCAATTTACATATGCTTCTATTACATATGACTAATGGCACTTTTAGCTTCTACATTCAGGGACAGTAACATTCCACAGAATTTTATTAACACCTTTCCAAAAATATTCTAATCTGTTGGTTCTTTTGTCTCCAAGTGAGTTTTCTAGGATAGTCTCTAAGAGGCTTTCAGCTTATCATTTGAAGTATCCAGCATTACTAAGTAAACAGACCAAAAAAAACGTGGATTCAGAGGAGAAATACAATTAAATTTGGTAAAATAACATAATCCTTTGAAGTTGATCGTGTTTATGAGAGATATAACTTGCTAAACCAACTTATAGAGTTTCCACTTTAAAAACTTAGAGCAGTGGTCAGCAAACTGCACCCAGGGGCCAAATCAGCCCTCTCCTGTTTATAAGTAAAGTTGTATTGGAACACAGCCACACCACTCATTCACATATCGTCTGATTCTGCCATCACCCCACAAGGCTGAGCTGTGGACTTGTGACAAGGACATTAGTGCTTATAAATGCAAATATACTGACCATATGATCCTTAATAGAAAAGGCTTGCTGACTCCCATTGTGAGGAAATGTTTTTAGAAAACAGGACTAAGGTGCATAGAAACAGTGACATAGCTAACGGTAGGTAGTTACATGGGAGTCTTCAGCGCCTGGCTTCTCTCATTTAGCATAAAGGTTTTTGAGATTCATCCATGTTGTTGCATGTCTTAGCGGTTAAGTCCTTTTTATTGCTGAGTTATACCTCTATTGAATGGACATATCGTATTTTGTTCATTCATTCCCAGTTAATGGACAATATTATTTTTAATAGCCAGTTTGGGCAATTATAAATAATTCTGCTTTGAAGGTTTGCATACAAGTCCTTGTAGCACCATATGTTTTCATTTTGCTTGTAGTACTATCTAGAAGCGGAGCTGATTAGTGGACGGCACAGTAAGTGTATGTTTAACTTTTCAAGAAACTGCAAACCTGTTTTCCCAAGAGGTTGTACCACTTCATATTCGCACCAACAATGTACGAGGGTACTCGTTTCTCCACATCCTGGCCAATGTTTGCTAATGCCAATGTTTTAAAGTCACAGTCATTCAAGCTGGTGTACAGTGAGGTCTCATGTCAACCACATCTATATTCCCCTCACTTCGAGCATTTTTCATGTGTTTGGTGATCAGTTGTATATCTCCTTTTGTGGACTGTCTGTTAAAATCATCTGCCCTTTGTATTAAATTGGGTTATCTTCTCATTGTTATGTTGGAAGAGTTTTTATATATTAGATATAAGTATTTTGTCAGATACGTGTTTTACAAATATTTTCTCCTAATCTGGTGCTTGCATTTTCATTTTCTTAATAGTCTGACTCATACATTTTTACATAAAGATTGGACATAAGGATGAGCAAATATATTTAATTTTTAAGTACTAAACGATGAGTTTGGACTTTTGGAAAAAAATAAACTTTCAGTGTACCCTTAATTTATTGACAGTATATATTACTAGAATATTCCTATGTTTTTATAGGAGTTGTGTATATTTGACATCAATTGATCAAATAACTGAGTAAACTTCCTATTGCTTATGTTATTTGTCTCTTAAAGTAAACCACAAGTTGGAATTAACTAAACACTGCTGTCAAACTACTGTAAATATTATTCTCTAACAGTCACAGCATCAATCCTGAGACTTTCCATTTCTAGTGATTTATTAAAATCAAATTACATAATTGGGTTTGCAACTCTCCAAAGAAAGTCAAAACAAAACAAAAAATCTTTATAAGCCTTCCTAATATCCATCTTTAATAATATCCAATAAAAGATGTAACTTATTTAGTTACTTTGGGTCAGGTAAATTTTCCAGACCTTTCATGAATATTATCTGTGATCTTAAAACAACAGCAACAAAATTGGCATTATCATACTCATCTTAAAGATGAGGAAACTGAGGCTCAGAGAGATTAAGTAACTTATGCTAGGTCAGTTGAGAGCTAAGAAATGACAGAACCGTGCTTCAAAGCTAGACCTACTCATCTCAAAAGCATGCAAATTTCTTACTATGTGTTGCAGCCTTTGAGCATATGATTTGACGGAGAACATGTTTGTTACAAAATCATCACACTATAATGGAAAAAAAAATCCCACAGTAGCTCTATAAATTAAAACTACCGCGTATCAGTTGTTTTTATAACATTCTAAACTCCTGTATCTAGATATCATTATACATTAGTGGATTAGAATCCATCATTTTATAAATATCTGAATATACTGACTATTGATAGCAGAGTTGGTTCAGAGAAGAAAACTAAGGAAGAAAGAACTGAATTGGGACGTGGAGAACTCAGGCTCCACGGAAGAGGTTTCAGCTGAGTGGGACATCACAGAAGAAATCAACGGAGTGTCGACATCAGCTATTTCTTACCTGTTAAAGCGTGGGTCTGCATAGGCATCTGGAATGTTCAGGACTTCCCCTGTTCTTGCTACTTGGCCAGCAATTCCTTTCTCAATTGAAAATCTGCATATGTAAAAGAGAAGGACATGCTAATTAAAATATGGACGCTGTAGAATAATTCAAAAATATTCCATTGTTAATAATATTGAATTAAAAGCACTGTTTTACTCAAATGCATGTATTACTTTTACGCTTACATATTCTAAATCACCTTATAAAGTATGTCAAAATAAAGCAGAAAAACATTACACAGTAATCACCTGAGAACCTTAAAATATTAACTCACAAACTGAGATCAAACAATCAACTAGTATCCTCCTGCTCTGAACAATAATAATCCCTTCTATTTGCGAAGCACCTTATAATTTACAAGATGCTTCAACGTAAATTTTTTTAGTGGATTCTCAATGAGGTGTGAACGAAGGCCTATATGGGTTCAGTAATTTGCCAACATTCATAAAATATCAGTGGCACAAGGAACACTAGAATGCTGGTCTCTACCATTGTGCTTCCTACCACACATATAACCAAACTCACAGGTTACACGTGAGCTTGAGATATTATACAGAACTGAATTTTACGGTGTTTGCAATTCAAGCACTATACAGAAATAACACAATGTACAACTTCCAGTATTTTTACCTAATTTGTTAAATTTTAAAATAATCAAATTACAAGGATTGTCTATTTTTTATATCTAATATCAGTATTTTTCCTTTGTAAAAATATTTTCATACTTATATTTTTCTCATTACTACACCATCATCACACATGCACTCATTTCAAAACTTCCTTAACTAACAAAGATGTCTACAAGTCACAATATCTACATTTTACATAGTTCAAAAATAATTTCCATATTATTACATTGTCAACATTATAGGAAATCACCATTATTGAAATAAAGCTAGAGGACTATCAGAAAAACTCAAAAGATAGTTCACACAAAAGAGAATCTACTTAAAACACCAAAGAGTGAACCAAACACTGCATAAAACTCATGGTTGTCTTTTTCCTGGTTTTCTTGTGCTTTGAACAACATAAACACAATGAATTAGATTGCCATAAGCAAAGGGTATCAGAATCCATTTGATGATTTATGCTTGTTTGCATTGGTCTGAGAGCAGTCTGAACTATAACTTTTGTTCATGCTCTCTGTGGTCTGCTATCTATGGTCAATGGAAGGCATAATTAAGAAGCCGCCCTTACATAAATGGCTGCCATTAACCAGTCATCTGAGAGTTACAGTAAATCACACTCTGTTTTTCTTACGCTTATAAACACAGGCTTTAAAGTTGTTATTTTCAAAATTAAATCAATGCCAATAGTGTTAGGAAACACTCAAATCTTCAGCAAGAGAAATGACTTATCTAAATGACTATATCCAGATGCTATACTGAGATCCAACAGCAACAACAAAAAAACCAACAACAAACAGACAAAAACATTTTAAAACCCAAGTACCAATATAGTGCCTATAAATCAGAGTTAATGAACACGGAATATACAGGAAGCGCTGAGAGGCAGACAGTGGTGGGGCCCCATGGTGAGGCACACCTTGAGTTTCCTTGACATCAGTCTCCTTTTATGATAGAACGCCCAAATAAACAGCAATCCTTAATTAAGAAGACACAGTGTTTTACCAGAATGCTGTTATTACCAGAGAACTTTATGGTGTTATACAGAAGATGAGTTAAACAAGACACATAAAGCAAAAGAAATGCAAATGTCTAAAATTATTTTCTCAGCTTCTGAATGTTAAGCTCGATTCTTAAACGTTCTGTCAGAGTGCTCCTTCTGTAGGTTTCCAGGTGCGATATGAGCAAGCCCCCATGCCTCCATCAACAAAATAAACTCCATTCTGTTCATTTAAGTGACAATGGTTGCCACTTAAAAAAACAAAGACTTTAGTTTCAAGATGCAACACAAGTGTGCTATGTGATTGATTAAAACAGCTGGTCAGTCGCAGAGTGTATTTAAGTCATCAAATATACCAGATCAATTTCTACTACTGTCTGGACTGTGAGACAGGCCACAGGTTGGGAAGAAGTAGGGGCCGAATTGGATAAGCACACCTTTTCTCTTGGACATGGGAAAACCTGCAGGTTCCAGGTGGAGTGTACCTTTACCTACCTGGGAGCACTAGAAAGTTTTTCCAACATGATTTCCAAAAGGACCGCCTCCGGAAGACGGCATTTCCAGGAGTGACGCTAAAGCTTCCTAGGCGCGGTTTCTCTGGCACTGCCTGCAATGTCATTCCCAGAAGTACTACCTTCAGGAGGCGGGTCCTGGTGGGAATGATATCACAGTATGACAAGTATTGTCAGCATACCTGTGAATAGGCACAGAAAAATGGGTAACAGAACGCCTGCACATCTACCGTAAGAGGATAGGACATTCTCCTTCTAGCTGTACCTTATCTCTTTGGTCTTCTTGAAGACAGGTTTTCCTTCCTTTTCCTCTCCAATATCAAAAAGGTCTGAATATAACTCCTTGTTCTTATGGTCTACCTGGAAAAGTGCACAACGATCGGCATTCACCAGGTTTTTTGCATATATCTAAAGACAAATGACAAAATAAGAGGAAGACAATGAGACATTCAAAGAACTTGCAGGTAAACTTTATCATAAAATAAGTATTAATTTCAGCTGTCCTGTACTCTAATTGGTTGGTATTAGCATTATAAATAAATATACAAGTATATAAATATTACATATATATGATATAAAAGTCACTGTTACATGCTAATACTAACAGATCCCAACAGAATACACAGTGGATATGCATCCATACTGCTGTGCTGGAGGGAAGCATATCAGTCGTGTATTCTGACACCAACTGACACTTCTGTTTTAGTTGGTAAGCAGCTGCTGGCCTAACTTCCCAGTGCCCTTCTGCCATCCAAGGCCCTCTTCCAGAACCTCTCAGGCCTTCCCTGGTGCCTAGATCTGAGTCTCTGTCAGCACTACGACCACCACTCATTCTGATTAGTTGATGTCTGTGATGCAGCAGGTGTAAAAGCTATGAAATATAACCTCTAAGGAGATACATGGCTTTCATATTTGCATTAGCTGAGTTTTATTTGATGTACTGTCTAATAAAAATTTGTACAGATTATTAAGTGTTTACTATGTGCCAGGCACATTTATACAATTTATATGAATTGATTTGCCTGCTCCTCACGATAACAATATTAACTCAGGAAAATCTTTTCCCATTGTACATATTAGGAAAATTGAGGCACTGAGAAGTAACTTGCCCCATTATTACATGAATAGTAAATGGTAGCAGTATTTGAACTGATACTAGCTGTTCCCATGGCCCATGCTTTTATAACAAATATGCTTTTCCATTTCTAAATGGAAACCATGTATTCATTTCATTACTCATTTTTTCTTCCATTTCCTTCAACAAATATTTCTTCAATGCCTAACATATCCTACTGTCCTGAGTGGGTTGGGGCTACAGCTGCACCATTAATACAGTATTTACCTCTATTGAGAATTCTGGTAACTTCAACTATCCAGATCATAGCCGTGAAATTATTCCTCGGAGAAAAAGAATTCATCCTTACAGTAAAACAGCCATCACAAAGTCTCTGCAAGAGGAACCTTGCAGCCAGGGCAAAATATAGCATCTCATATAAAATGTATAGATTTAATAAAAATAAGTCTAAGTTAGGTAACTGTCTTCATCCTATTACACTATTACACGTTTGTGCTCACTACTACTATAGAACTATTACACTATTACATGTTTGTACTCACTGCTACTATACACCCAACAAATACTGGCTGTGCCCACTACGCAGGGACTGAGTATACTGCCTAGTATCAGGACCTCTAGGTTACTTCTCACCTCCCTTAGCCTGTGAGCTATAGAAACAGCAGAAACCACTTCTCTTTTCCCACAGTATTCCAAATGCTCAGAACAAGGCTGAGTTAAGGCCAGCTAAATTTTGTGGTCCAAACCCTGCTCCCTGCTTGTTAATGTAAATAACATTTTTATTGGGACATAGCCGCGTTCATTCGTTTCTGTACTTTTTATGGCTGCTACAACAGCAGAGTTGAGTAGCTGCAAGAGAGTATGGCCCACAAAGCATAACAATTTACTATCTGGCCCTTTACAAAAAAAAAGTTTGCCAACAAACCCCTGGCTTAGAACATATAGGATCTCCATAACCCAAAACTCTCAATAAATATTTGAGGAAAAATGAATGACATAAAGGCACAGCGAGAGTGATGGGGCTGAGTCGTTGGCAAATACAGAAGAATCACTCATCTAATTCACAAACCCATGAGATTTTAAATTATTAAGTAACAAGAATGATCCTGCATTATTAAACATTAAATTATATTCAGTGAAATCTGTATCTGTAGTGTTTGAGGTAATGTCAGTTGCTTAATATTTTGGCATAAATATGTTAATATTTGTTTAAAATCTGGATCAAATGGACAATGTTTCAGAAAATAAAATAAGCTTAGAAAGTGTTGAAAAATATAAATCCAACCAGAATCATAAAGATAATTCAAAAACTATCAAAAAATATTAGCAAAAAAGGCACCAGCCTCAAATGGCTTCAAATATGAATTCTTTAAAAATCTTCAACAAATTCCCGTACAATTTATACTGATCTACATTCAGAAAAGAACAATTTTTCCAATTGTTTTTACAATGTATGCTGCGTCACTGATACTGAAAACTGACAAAGAAACTATAAAAAAGAAAATCACAGACAGATTTACTTTTGAAACAGAAGAAAAGTTATAAATAAAAATTCAACCAAATCAAATTTAGCAATAATTAAACAAATATGACAATATTAAAAACAGAGTTTATTCTGAACTGTCCAGTAGCATAAAGTCTATTATCATAATTCATAATAGCAATAAGACAAAGGAGAAAAATCTGCAAGATTATCGTCATGGTTGTCAAAAAGCATATGATGAGCCTGGGTGTGGTGGCTCATGCCTGTAATCCCAGCACTTTGGGAGACTGAGATGGGCAGATCTCTTGAGCCCAGGAGTTTGAGACCAGCCTAGGCAACATGGCGAGACCCCTTCTCTACAAAAAAATATAAAAATTAGTCAGGCATGGCAGCATGCATCTGAAGTCCCAAACACTCAGGAGGCTGAGGTGGGAGGATTTCATAAGCCCAGGAGGCCAAGGCTGCAGTGAGCCATGACTGCGCCCCTGTATTCCAGCCTGGGCGACAGAGCAAGACCCCATCTCAAAAACAAAAACATGTGATGCCATTCAGCAATCATTAATGATAAAAACTTTAGTAAAATGGAATAAAAGAATATATAGAAAACGTAATAATGTTTTCCTCAAAACAACAGTCCATATTATACCAAACGGTAAAATAACAAAATCGCTGCCTTAAGATATTAAAGTTAAGAACAAGACAAAGTATGTTATCACAATCATTAGCATGCTAGTAGGCAAGAAGAACATGTGAGGTATACATATTTGAAGAGATAAGATTTTTCTTGTTTGAGGATAATGTTATTTCATATGTCAAAAAAATCAACTGACAAACAATTATAGGCAGTAAGAGGGCTTCTGTGGCTGGGTGCAGGGGCTCAGGTTGTACTTCCACACTTTGGGAGGCCAAGCCCCTTGGACTGCTTGAGCTCAGGAGTTTGAGACCAGCTTGGGCAACATGGCAAAACCCTGTCTCTACTAAAAATACAAAAATTAGCTGCGCATGGTGGCATGCGTCTGTTGTCCCAGCTACTTCTGGAAGGCTGAGGTAGGAGGATGGCTTGAGCCAGGGAGGCAGAGGTTGCAGTGAGCAGAGATTGTGCCACTGCACTCCAGCCAGGGTGACAGTGCCAGACCCTGTCTAAAGAAAGAAAAAGAGGCTTCTGTTTTAAGATGAGCATTTCTAAATATATGTTCACCTTTTCACTCTCCCCAAATATTAATGTTTAACTTTGAAATGACCCTCAGATGCTGAAAAGGAGTTAAAAATATCTAAAATTTTGGTAATATTTATAAAGTCCAAACATCAGGTCAATCTAAAAGCCACCCCTACTCCCTTATACACACACATACGCATACACACATACGCATACACACATACGCATACACACATATGCATACACACATACGCATATACACACACAGGCATACACACACGCATACACACATACGCATACACACATATGCATACGTTTACCTATAAGTGAAACAACACTCTTTATAGCAACAGTAGATTTTAAATTCAGTTAAAATGTATCTTCAAATTTCTAAGGAAAACTTACTTTAAGCCTAAATGTATTTACCAAGTCAAACTAGCATAAAGGAAAATAAAGATATTTAAGAAGGGTACAGTACTCAGAAATGTACTATCTTTGAACTATTTTAGAAAAGGAGATGGGCTCAAGCAAAAATGAAGAAATAGATAAATTCAAGGACACAGGGAAGACTTGGGGTTCAAGAAAAAGTGAGGAGCAAAGAAATCATTAAAACTATACTGAAACTGTAACACCTGTTAGTAAATGATATCTAAGAAATTACAGGCATCATCATGAAAAATTAATTTAAGAAACATGAAATATATAAAAATATTTATATATCTAAAACTATGTAAGGGTAGTAGGTAAGAAGAGTAAAAAAAATTAGGAAACAAATGTGCTTCATTTATTATCTTGTTGGTGAAGTGAGTGATATGATATAAACACTGATTATTTATTGATTTTGATATAAAACTTCATTTTAAACATAAGACGACAGCTGTCAGGGCTATTGCTGCCATCATGTAAAGAGAAATTGCTTGAGACTAAGGACTACACAAAAGTAAGCTGAACTGAGAAACAGAGAAAGACATATCATGAAAAGATTATTTGAGCCCCCATGTCCACTAATTATATAAGCCTGAACATTCAATGGCTTTTCAGCAGTCTGAGCCAGTAAATCCTCTCTTTTATTATCTCACACTAATTTGAGTTAAGTAGTTGATGTTTTCAGATAAGAAAGGAAATATAAAGTACCTACAAATTTATAAAAATTGATTTGAAAATCTAATTCATTGATTCCCAACCAGCAGCTGAGCCACCTGGCCGCAGGGCATCTGAAAATGAGTGCAGGTATGTTTGTTGGTTACGAGTTCTCACAAGCTAAAGACGCTGCAGGTCTGCGGTGCCCAGGATAACACTGTGCCAGAGGGAACTGCTCTGCCCAAATGTCAGCATCAACCTATTGAGAAGCACTGACCTAGACGAAATGATCACCTAGGAATTTAAGAATTACCCAGATTAGGCCGGGCGCGGTGGCTGACGCCTGTAATCCCAACACTTTGGGAGGCTGAGGTGGGTGGATCTCGAGGTCAAGAGATTGAGACCATCCTGGCCAACATGATGAAACTCTGTCTCTACTAAAATACAAAAATTAAGCAGGTGTGGTGGCGCGTGCCTGCAGTCCCAGCTACTCGGGAGGCTGAGGCAGGAGAATTGCTTGAACCTGGGAGGCAGAGGTAGCAGTGAGCCGAGATCATGCCACTGTACTCCAGCCTCCTGACAGAGCGAGACTATGTCTCAGGAAAAAAAAAAAAAAATTACCCAGATTTGCTTGTCTGAAAATAATAAATCTTCTGTATTATCCAAAAGTTCCTCAAAAAAGTCTAACCTCATTCCCCACTTGTTTCCTCTAATCCAGGGTTATCTTTTCAAAACACATATCTGATCTTGCACCTCTAGCTTACAAGCCTTAATTAAAAACTCCCTCCCAGGCCTGGGTGACTTGGCCCTTCCAGGACCTTTCTACACAGGAGCACACTGTTCCCCCATCCCCCAAAGTAGAACCCTCTTTCCTCTTTGCCTGTGTAACTTCCACACATCCACCAGACCAAAGTCACAGCATCAGGAAAGCTTGCCACAGCCTCCCCAGCTACGTTAGATCCCATCACAAGCTTTCAGGGCACTGTTATGCTCCTTAATAGGCCTGACTCTGACTAGTTTCATAGTTATGTTGATATTTGGCTCATGTCTGTCTCCCCACAGACTAGAACCTCAATGAGGACAGAGGCTGTGAAGGGTTTTGCTCACCATTTGATAACTCCAGTTACTATGTATTATAGGAATATAACAGATTCCCAAGAAACATTATAAAAGAAAAGGGTGAATGAAAACTTGAAGGATCCAATGTCATAGAAGAAATTGAAAAGAGAATCAGAGATCTACCCCTAATAAGACTCTAATGGGGTCTTAGCTGATTTATATCAAACATCAGGTGAACAAATAATATGTATATTATTTAAACCTCTTTAGTCCATAGAAAAGAACAGAACATTTCTTAGCTCATTTTATAAGTGTAGCATAACCAAATACCAGTACTATCCAAAGATAGAAAAAAAGAACCATTGAGCAATCCGATGTATGAATATAGATGCAAACTTGGAAATAAGTATTAACAACAAATCCAGGAATAAAGAAAATATTACAATTAAATAGCCTTTATACCAGGAATGTAAGAGTGGTTCAACATTGAGTAATAATACAATTGTCTACTCCAATCATTTTGAAATAGCTTATAAAAATTTGATAATACCCAACACCAAATCACAGAAAATTAGGAATAGAAGGAAATGTTTTAAAATTGATAAATTATATCTGCTGTGGACCCACAACAAATATACACAGCAATGAAATGTGAGAAGTACACACATCAAGGAAAATAAATATATTCTCCTGTTGATATCTGTTGTTTCCATTCAACAGTGTTCATTAGGTTCCAGCTAATACATTAACAAACACAAAGAAATAAGTACTGTAAAAACTGGAAAAGAAGAACCACCAGAATCTCTACTATTGTGCATTATAAATCACTATCTTGAAAACTAGAGACTATAAACTGGAAAAATAAGTTAACTATGGGGGACCATAATCAATACATTCAGTCAACAATTTTTTTAAAAAAAACTGAAAATAAGAAAATGTCTTTGGCTAGGAAGACGCCATATGCTGAAGATATCAATTCAAGTTTTCTATAAATTTAAGACAATTCCAATATAAATTACACACCATAATGAACTGAGATTCATCACAGGAGTGCAAGGTTACTTTAACATCCAAGAATCAATTGATGTAATATACACTATCAATAGAATTCAAAATAAAAACCATATGATCATCTACACTGATGCACAAAAATTGACAAACTGTAACATACCTGCATGATAAAAACACGCAATAAAGTAGGAAAAAAGGGAATTTCCTCAACCTGATAAAGGCCATCTATGAAAAACCCACAAAAAAAATCATATTTAATGGCAAAAAACTAAATGCTTCTTCCTTGAGATCAGGAATGAGATAACAAAGTCCACACTTTGCCACTTCTTTTCAGTATTGTGCTGTAGGTTCTAGCCAGGGTAGTCATGCCAGAAAAAGAAAGAAAACACATCTGGATTAGAAAGTAGGGAGTAAAACTGTCTCTAATTATAGAAGGCATGATCATATGTATGTGTGTATGTGTGTGTGTGTGTGTGTGTGTGTGTGTGTGTGTGTGTGTGTATGTATGTAATCCACTAAGAAACTAAGAAACTATTGGAACTAATATATGAGTTCATCAAGCTTGCAGGATACATAATCAATGTATAAAAACCAATGTTGTTTCTACACATTTGCAGTATAAAATCAAAAAATAAAGAAAACAATTCCATTTATAATAGCATTAAAAAATAGGAATAAATTGGCCAAAATAAAAGCAATACTTATTCTCAAAAAACACAAAACACTGTTGAAAAAAATTAAGATCTAGATAAATGGAAAAATACCTCACATTCGTGTATTAGAAGTCTTAATTGTGTTACAGTTGATAAGATGGCAATATTTCAAATTGCTCTACAGATTCAACATAATTCCTATCAGCATTCCACCTGATTTCTTTGTAGAAATTGACCTGCTACTTCTAAAATTTAAATGTATTTGTTAGGTACCCAGAAGAGCTAAAAGAATCTTGAAAAGTTGGGGAACTCACACTTCTTAATTTCAAAACTTACTACAAAACCACAGTAATCAAGGAAGTGTACTGGCATTACCACAGACATACAGAGCAACAGAACGGCATCCAGAGTCCAGAAAGAAAATGGCATTTTATGTTCAACTGATGTGCTGGGGAAAACTTGATAGCTACATGGAAAAGAATGAAACTGGACCTTTACCAAACATCATATATAAAAGTTAACTCAAAAAAGATCAAAGACCTAAATATAAGAGTTAAAAACCCTACAACTCTTAGAAGAAAATATCTGAGTAAATTCTCATGATCTCCAATTTGGCTTAGATATAAAACCAAAAGCATAAACAGCAAAAGAAAAAAATAGCTAAATTGGATTTCATCAAAATTAAAATCTTTTGTGCCTCAAATGACACTATCAAGAAAGTGAAAAGGCAACCTACCAAAAAGGGAGAAAATATTAGCAAAGCAATTATGAGACAAGGGAGTTACAGCTAGAATATATGAAGAACTCTTAACAAGTCAATAATAAAAATACGAAGAATTCAATTAAAAAGTGGTCTATGGCTCTGAATAGACATCTCCCCTAAGACAATATACATGCAGCCAATAAGCACATGAAAAGATACTCAACATCATTAGTCACTAGAGAAATACTAATCAAAACCACACTGAGATAGCACTTTACACCCACTATAATGAAAAAGTCGGATAATAGTAAGTGTTGGTGAGGATGTGGAGAAATCAGAACCCTTGTGCACAGCTGCTGGGAATGAAAAGTGGTGCAACTGCCATGGAAAGTTTGGCAGTTCCTCAAAAAGTGAAACATAGAACTACTACATGACCCAGCAATTCCACTCCTGGATATATACCCCAAACAATGGAAAACAGGCATTCAAACAAAAACGTGTAGAGGCATGTCCACAGCAGCACTATTTACAAGAGCTAAGATATGGAAACAACGCAAATGTCTACCAACTGATGAATGGATTTTTTTAAATCTGGTATGTATATCCATAAAATGGAATATTATTTGGTCATAAAAATGAATGAGGTACTGGCCCATGCATAATATGTATGATTTTGAAAACAATATGCTAGGTGAAAGAAGCCAGGCACAAAATGCTACATATTACGTGATTCTTTTCAGATAAAATGCCCAGAATTGGTAAACCCATGGAGAAAGAACGTAGACAATTGCTTAGGGCTGGTGAGGCAAGGGGAAATAGGGGCGTAAGGAAGTGATAAGCTAAGGAGATGATAGTTAAAAGGGTATCAAGTTGCTTTATGAGGTAATGAAAATGTTCTAAAATTGATTGATGATAGTTGCACATATCCGTGAATATAGTAAAAGCCACTGAATCGAACACTTTAAATGGATGAACTGTATAGTATGTAAATTACACTTCAA
Source organism: Pan paniscus (assembly GCF_029289425.2). Classification (NCBI taxonomy): domain Eukaryota; kingdom Metazoa; phylum Chordata; class Mammalia; order Primates; family Hominidae; genus Pan; species Pan paniscus. The sequence continues at coordinate 185,614,874 of NC_073254.2, forward strand.
TAAAGCTGTTTTTAAAAGAAAATATTAATAATACAAAGAACGAGCAGTAAGTGCTCCTTGTACCCCTAGTATAAGCTCTGTGTCAGTCTACATTATAACTTTATATTTTTCTTAAAGCTACTCACTGATTTACAAATTCCTTCAGTTGTTTCATAACAAGAGAAGTTATTTTAATGTACAATTATTTTATTTTTGTCTAGATAAAACCACAGAAATAACTTATCACATAAAGAATGTGCTGAAGTTAATAACCTATGTTATTCTCTAATTACCTTTAGTAAACTTCCTGTCTCTACAAGACATTGCACAAAGCACACTTCATATTTGTCTTTTACTATGTCAAATAAAAAAAAAACTTATCAGTATGCATCATAAAATCTCTAGATGAGAAAACTCTTTATTGCAGAAGAGTACTGTAGAAAGAACATTTATTAAAGCACATAACCGGGCACAAATGGTAACAAGAAGGCCTGGGCATGCATGGCATCCACCCATACATTCTGACAACTAGAAGCCACTTCTGAAAGAAGTCTCACTAGAGACCTAAAAGTACTCAGTAGCATAGGGAAATATGCCTATAACTCTACGTCATACAGCTTTAGGCTCAAAAGTGCCTGATAGCCATCTAGGAGAGAGGAATAATTAAGACTAGAACTAAGTAGAATGAACTTGAAGATCAGGAAAAAATCAATCGAGAATTCCCCACATATCCCATATGTAAGAGGTGTTTTGAAGAACATAAAAAGAAACCAAATGTCTTTTCTAAGTATAGCTCTCCATTAATAAAGAAAAGCTCTGAGATTTTTAAAAATGTTATTCAAACTTACTCCCTCAAAATTAACGGAAGTGACAAACAGATCAAGGTGAATTCCTAAGCCACCACATTTTCATAAGATTGAAAGTGCCTGTGGATGAATAAGTTTAAATGTTATGCCATATATTAGCACCATAGGTCTAAGGGTTAAACAAAATCATACTCAGAACAAAAACAACCTACCATTATGTGTTCAAGTAGAGAATCTATTGCAACTATGTTATCAAAATATGTTCTGAAAAAAAGAAACATAAATCCTGTAAGTAATTTCATTAGTTCACAGTACATATTACACTTTGAATTCATTTCCTGGTTTTGTCTACATTTAAATAAAAAAACAAAGATAAATGTCATTTGATTTTTCTGCTTTGGCAAAAAAAAAATCAGTACTGTAATATTATTTTAAAGAGATAAATGAAACATTATGATTGACCTCAGTATGAGGGCTCTATAATTCCAGAGAATGCAATCAGTATTTATTTTATTGATAAGTATCAGTGTAGAGAGAAAGTCTGTTGCATTTAACAAAGTATGCAGAAATAAAATTGCATCCACCATATTTAATATTTTCATTAATAACTCTGATCTGAAACACAAATATTTAAATGTGCTAAATCTCATCAATAGTTAAATATAAATTATCACTGAAAACTGGAGAAAGTTAGTATTTAAAGTGTACTGAGAAAGTAATGTAATCAATTAGAGAAGAAATGTCAGAATACAAGTAATGCTATGGATCTAATGACTTTATATGAGTATATATTCATTGTTATGAACAGCAAGTAAATGTTTCAGAGGCAAATAGTGCATATACTAAAATGTCAATCTGAAAAAAGATAAATTGATATGCATGTAATGTATGGAAAATGTAAAGAAGGACTCTTAAGATAGACTGCACTGGCTAGGTAGTGTTTAACCTAGTTGGCTTAGGTATCCAAGGGGAGCTTTTTCAGTCCCATACTTCTTTAATTTTATTATTTCAAAAACTAAATGTAACATAAACTAGTAACTTCAAACTAATTAATGAGCATCAATAATAATTACTGATGGGTAAACTGTTAGGTGCATATACAGTGACATGTGAAACATAACATGTCATCGTTGTTGCTGGAGGCCACAGAGGAAAAACTACATTATTCCTTTAGTGAACTTGTAGGCGGACATGACCCTAAAGTTACCACATCCCGGCGCATATTTTAGATTTCAGTGATTAATTACATGGGTCAGATATATAGATGCAGACTCCTGTAGTAATCAAACCAATAAAAATATGTGATTTAATAAATATCTATTATATAATTGCTTCCACTGCTAGCCAAAGGGATTTTTTCTAGGCCAAACCAGGGAAATAAAACATTTTCTCGGAAATGATAACTGAGATACTATACATGGGAAAATTTAAATAATAATAATAATAATAATGCTTAATTTACTGACATTGTTAGAAAAGCCAAATAGGACTTTTTGGAAGAAAATAAACCAGAATATTTTCCCTCCTACTGTAGCCAGTATTCTCCTGCACAAATAGAGATATTTAGTGTCTTTAACATATTCTCAGACATTTCTATTTAGAAAACATACATCAAATGGAAAATTAACATCATCACATATATATCTGCAATCCTTCACTTTAGAGTGAACGTGAATGAGAATATAACTCTACAATCCATAATATGATTAACCGTTCTTCCCAGACTACTTGTAAAGACGGATCTTCAGTTATCAGCTGCAATAGACAATCGTCTATTTCTGCCACAGGCTGCCCTTAATTTAAACCATTGATTAATAAGAGCTACTACATCCCTAGAAATGAACACTTACTTTGATACGTCGAGTAGGAAGTCATTCAATTCTGTCTGTTTGGCAAGGCCTCTGCATACCTACCATATAAAATAATAGCTACAATTACAAGAGATTTCTGCTTATTTCAAAATAAAACTTCCAGAATACTAATTACCTTATTTATTGAAAGAAGGCCTAACACAATCACTTGGATTATAATGTAATAATAATATCAATAACCATTAATATTTACTGAATACTTAAATGTGCTAAACATTGTTTTAAGCACTTTCTATTTATTGTCTCAAGCACCACAAAACATTATAGGTTTGGAATTTACATTTCATAATGGACTTATAAAGATGTTAAGAACCTTACTGAGGCTTCAGAATTAATAAGTGATAGAAGCAGCATTCAGGTCTGGATAGCCGACCCAAGTCTCTCTTTAGAACTACTTTACACTGTATTTCTAAAAACTGTAGTTGAGCACATATTCCACCTACACCTGATAATTCGAGTCCTTTCTACTCCTTCTATTATCCTACAGCTCGATTTTTCTTCCTAGCATACAGTTCCTCCCTCATCAACCTCAATTTGCTGAAACAGAAGTAGAAAAATAAAACCACCACCAAAAAAAATAAAAAGAGAGAAGGAGAAGATACAAAGAACGCTATATTGCTACCATGTTCTTGAACTTTAAAGTCTAACCACCAGTAAAACTATAAGTAGTTGGTGATTTTTAAATTAGATATCTTCAAAAGAACCAGATATCTTAAAGTTAGAATGTTTCATAGATCACTTAGAGGAAAATTTAATTTAGGAAATGGAATCACAAAAATATCAATGCAACTCCAGTACGAGATTGTTCCTAGGTTTTCAGTGGAAAACAAATACTACAGCAGGACATATGCCATTTATTGCATTAATTATATATGTATTTATTTTATATATAGATATATATGTATGTGAATGGACACACATATATTGCAAAATATTTAAGGCAGAGAGTAAGTAAATATAACTGATTAAGTTAAAATTTCTAGAAATAACAGAAAATTGTAATATCCCAAAATAAGGCATTGGGTGACTTAACCTCTATTCTGGTCTTCAATGCCTCACTCCAAAAACCTCTTCTCCCTTAGGAAGCCCCTGCAAAAACACCCCAAAGACTCACCTGCACCTGATGTATTGCTACTGAAGCCCAGGCAAGATTTGCTGTTGCAACCTAAAAAAAATGAGAAATACATATCTATAAGTAATAATACATAACGTGTATATATATACTATATATAATATACTATATATAATATGTATAATACATAACATATATACTATATATAATATACTATATATAATATATATATCATACATAACATATATATATATATACACACACTACATGTAGTCATCTCAACAAAGGACTGGGGGATATATGTATATGAAGAATTTTCTGACATCACTGAGCTTTTGAACATTTTCCAAACACAAAGCACCAAATATTTACAAGGTTTTTCTTTTATATTTTCCCCATCTATTTAACTGACTTTAATGTTCTCTTGTTCATCTTAATTTTGGATAAAATGGAAAACAAACTGATTGTTAAGAGAGCTGTAGCCCAATGATTTTCACAAAATTACTACCTTTCGGTTTAACAAAAATACTATTGAAAAGCAATCTAATGACCACTTTAAATAATGAAATATTTCTAAAATGTAAAAATCATACACATATATTTATACACAAGCTAACAAGTTCCTCAAAATTACTAGCTATTCTACTTCTTTTATTATTCACTCATTCAACAAATATTCACGAGTGTCTATTATGTACCAGCCACTATTCTAGGTGCTGGAGATACTGTAGTAAATAACAGAAATGGAGTAGCCTTCAGTGTACTTCAGGGAGAAGGACAAGAAATGAAATAAGTGTAGCATATATATTAGATAGTGACAGGTGCTATAGAGAAAAAGCAGAAGAAGAGAGAAAGAAACATTGGATAGGAGCCATTCAAATGTACATGAAGTGTTCAGGGAGGGCCTTACAGAGAAGGCAACATTTAAGGAAATTCCGAAGGATGTGGCCGTGAGGGGGGTAAGTGGAGGGAAGAAAAAATGCAAAGGCCTGAGTTAAGTAGCCTGTCAGCCTTGCCTGAGGATCCAGCGTGGCTGGAGTGAGTGAGGGACAGGTGGGGTAGCAGGAGATGGGTTCATTCAGGCAAGTGGACAGGAGTTAGGCCACTGAAGGAAACTGGTTTATACTGGATGTGATAAATGTATCATTTCAATATTTGCTTTTAGTATTAATGAGCCTATTGAGTGAATAGTGAATGGAATTCAAATGTATTTGACACTAGAGTCTTTTATTCAGGACACAAGCTAAGAAAAAGACATTTTAAAGAAGACAGAAAGACAACCAGAGTGTGAAAAGTCTCCAAAGTCCTTCTACTACTTTCTATGACTCAGAGTACAGCATACCTTTTATTGTTATACTGGATTTTACTTAACAAAAGGACCATATCTCTTACGTAACCTGTTTCCTCTCTAAACAGAAACAGGTTTTAAAACCATTATTATTAGTATCAAAACACTGTTAAGCAAATTGTGATTTTAAATATTAATTCATGTATTTTCAGTTTAGTATTACTTAGCAATACTAACAAGCACCTTCAATGAGCTAGGTACAACTAAAAATTCTAACATGCAGCATTTAAAGGCCTTACCTCCTGGTGACTAAGACAGAAGGCTTCTTTGCCCCAGTGCCGATACAGCTCGAGAATACCAATCAAGTCACCAATTGCAGTGACAATTGGTAAGCAAAGAACAGACTGGATACGAGTCCCTGATTCCAGTCCAGTACCTCCTGGAAATCGTTCATCCTGAAAAACAAAAAGACAAAAAGACATAAATTCAGTGAAATGATCATTAAGCGATGATTCTTATTTCTATCAGAAATTGCCATGATACTTGTAATCAATAATAAGCAGTACTTTTCAAAGGAAAACTAAATGATGACAGCCACCATAAATCTTAGGTAAGAAAATGCTTACTTTTTCATGGAACTTATACCCAAATACTGCTTTAATATTTCTTTATCCTTATGCAGCATAAATTTAATGAACGAATGACATATGTTAATTTCATATGATAATAAAAAAAGTAATCATAAATGCTGGCACTTATTCATCATCTTCTACGTGCCGGAACAGTCTTAGGGTGTTTACAGATACAATGCCGCAGGGGAAATTACTCAAAAAGTAAACACTACGTGAAGAAAATTATATATAAACTTTTCTTCTATTTTTAAGCCTAGAGTAACACAAAAGTGTATGTTAATAACAGTCATTCTAATTGAATCTCAAAGGCCCATATTAAGTATTGAATCAACTAATAATGATCAATTACTTTAAGAAATGAAATTGGTGCTTTGATTTTAATAATTTTCTAGCTTAGCAAATTTACTCAAAAGAAGTACAGGGAAATTGAATGAATTAATATCAAAAGCATCAATTCTATTTATTCAATTTCTACTGTCTGTAAGAAGCTATCAGGATGAATTAGAACTTCATGAAATAGTGTAACTCTGTACTTGTAATGTACAGATCTTTTGAAAGCTTACATACACAACAGAACATTTTCAAATGAGAACTTATACAGCATGGGCCCTCCTTCTCTCCTTCCCTCCCTTCCTCCCTTCCTTCCCTTCTGTCCTTCTATCTCTTCCTTCCTTCCTCTAGCTACCAAATTTATTCAAGGTTATACAAATAATGGTGGAAAAACCAAAATTAAAACCCAGGTTTCATGGCTCCTATTAGCACTTAGAGCAATTTTTTTACACCTGTATACTTGTTACCTTTGAAGTCTATATTCCATGTCATAAAATTTCATTAAAATGTCCACATGTACTGTGGAGGACTAGACTGAGGGCTCCACTTTGTCTAGTTTCTCTGTATCTATGTGCATGGTTAGTGATCTATACTGAGTCTGGGCCTGTCTACGTGATTTGCTCTGGCTAATGGGAGGGTAGTAAATTTGATGTAAGCAGTGGCTGGAAAACTCACTTGTATGTTTCCCACTACTTCTCTCAGACTCCTGTTACCTCACAAAAACACGCCAGGATAGCCTTACTGGAAGGGGGTGAGAGACACAGGGAAAGCGGAGGGTATAAGAGGCCAGCCAGCACCTAACTGATGGCCAGCTGACCTCAGACGCATAGGCAAATCCAACTGACAGCAGTCCAGACCAGCAGAATAACCCAGTCCTTAGATTCATAAGAAATCACACGTGGCTACTGTATGATACCAGTAAAACTTGAGGTACTTTGTCATACAGCAATAACTAACTCATTCATATGCATCCCAGCAAAATATGAATCATAAAACAGTAATTATTTAGTTTACATTCATATGAATATACACAGTATATTTGTGTTTAACTGTACTGGCATGTGCTGAAATAAGAACTGTGCACATTTAGCTCTTAGTGGGTAAAGGGAATTTTCTGAGTACAAAAAATTAACTTACACATTAATATATTGATCTGTAACTAGCTTTAATGCTTTTTAAAATGAAACTATTTAAATTATAACGTCAAAATGATATGCCATCTTTCTTAATTAAATACTTTAGGTCAAAAGTATCACAAAGGGTCAAAAAGCCACTTACTCCAAGGATGTCTTCTACTAGCAGTGTTTTCCTGGACTTGGCCACATAAGCAGAGACGGTGGTGCCCTGAGTGATGGGCCCAGCAGGGATGAGGCGGGGTTTTCCTTCCTTTATCCCAGGTGGTGTGAATATGCACAGGCTCTAGGGAGAAGAAAAGATGTTTTACAGACTTTCCTGTACATGTGCATAGTACAAAAAGACACACGTGAATCTTAACAGTCATAATAAATCTGTGAGCCAATTAAAAGAAGAGTCATAAAATGAGGAAAGGTGCTTTGCCATGATCAAACCAGATTATCTAAAGTGAAACTATCTCACATTTCCAATTCACAAAAAATACACACTCAAATTTAAAACTTAAATGAATGTACAGGCACAGAAACGCTCTTCAAATAGCCTCCTATTTTGATACATAGAAAATAATGAAATGAGAAAAAAATGTATCCTGTCATTGGGATCAAGATTCTATCAGACCACCAACACACACAGGGTCCAACCTCCCTACAGACTTGACACATGTTACCTGAAGATAGAATCAGTAGCTGCAAGTCAAGTGATTTGGTTATATTTTTCATTTTCATTAGAAATCTTCCCTTCTGAGAACCTTCTAAGACTCACTCACATTACTTCGACTGGCTAGTTTATAAAATTGCAGATTCAGAATACTCTAGATGAAAAATTTGCTGTTCTCTGAGCAAAAATCTTGAAAAATCTGAGTGATCTTTCCCTTTCAAATGACTGGGTGGGAAGGTAATGTCCTGAAACTATTTTAAAATAAATTGTTTTTTAAAAATAGAATCAGTTATTTTGACGAAATCCAAACATATTTTAAAATTACTTTCTACTAAATAAGAATTGCTACTTTAATCATGTAGAAATTGGGGGCAATATTTTGACATAATTGTATCATGATTATCTACAAAATTTGAAAATATAAATTTCCCACAGGCTTCACTTTATTTTTATCTTATGTTGGATTACTCTAACAAAGAATGAAGACTACTTGAAGCAATAAGTATTAGACAGCCCTCTTAACCTAAGCACCTTTCTACAATACTTGTTATTACTAAGGTAGTTCTAAGGATGAGACAGGTATATTTATTAACTTATCAGGTATGTGGTTTTTAAGCCTTGTAAAATTACAGAACTCTTTCTTTAAACATCTTAAAAGAGAATGAACCCCATTAACTTGACTAATAAACCCCATAAACTTGGTTTAATGAACAAGGAGGAAGGGAGAGAAAAGCAAAGCTTTGCTTTAACCTTGGGTACTTGAAATTAATAACAATTATAAATGATTAGAAGCTAAGTTCAAAATACTTGTATTTCCAAGTATATCTACATAGGGCTGTGCTTAAATTGTATTTGCTATTAAGTACAATGCATGTGAAAAATTTAAGTAATTATTTTAAAAAGAACTAAGCTATTTAATATGTTTAAATAGAAAGTATACACTTATGGATTAAAAAATTACATATATGATGACAGACAGTTTCAACTTAGTTATTCCTTAAAAGGCTGGAAAAACCATTTTCTAGTTACTATAATTACATTAGACACCAACATACATATGGCATAGAGTAAGACTATCATTAGATTCAGTATCTATCATTGTCCAAATACAATTCAGTTTGTCACCCTTTCTTAAGACAGAAAGAGTAGAAAGGTAATTCAAGAACAAAAAGAAGAGATAAATGCAAGAAAAAAATTTAAAATATGGTATATTTAGAATGAAGAAAAATTAGAATTGACAACGATTTTCTCAAACTATAAGGAAGCAACTGTCCCTTTTCTGTACCAAAGACGGAACTGCAGGAAGTGAACATAAATTGAACTGAGTGGTTTAGATAACTCTTAAAGAAGAACATGTCATAATAAAAACAGAAGGTGAACTCTGGAGCAAGCTTCCAACAGTAACTCTGTATTTTTGCGGGGGGTGTGGAGGGAGTCATAGTTTTTGGCTGCATTTGTTTGTTTGAAAATGTAAAACGCACATCTTTTTTTTTTATGACTTAGCCATAGGCCCTTTAAGGCTGAATTTAATCACATGTTTAAGTTATAGCTTCATAATCCAATAATAACAGACTATCTTATACATTCCTACATTATTAGATGATCATATAGTCAGTGTTATAAAATATGTATTGCTTCTGTGTAGGTTTCATACAATACACAAGTAACAGATAAGCAAATACTGTACCCAAGAGTGTATGGAAAGCTCTTCTATTTATTACGCTTGCTGAAAATAAAAGGTTTAGAAGTTTTTCAACTACTTGCTAGAATATGAAAAACTTCTCTATGTAGTTAAAAAAAATTATCAAAAATTGAGTAATACTTTATAGTGGAAACTTTATACTCATTTTCCTAATTAGCTCATGATTTTTGTTCACATTAATCTAACAGAAATGTTTCCAATGAGAGCTGAGGATAAATGCTAACAAAACATTGAATACATTGTGATATGAAGGCCCAAAACTCCAGCGGAAGGGAAAATGAAGCCTAACCTCACAACACACACTTGTTTGTTGTTTCTGACATGTTTTCATGGCTACACTTTCCCTCCTTTATATTAGTGGTTCCCTTCTGTGTTGTTTTTGTTTTGTTTGCCTCCAAACAATTTACCTGCAAAAGCTCCTTTTTAATATCCATTTCTAATTGAGGATCAGTCATTGGTTGGAATCACATGTTTTGCAGAAGCATATTTTTAAATGATTTTGGCAGTTGAATGCATTGATAGGTAGCTACCTGTTATAAACATAAAAAGTCTAAAATAGAGGTTGAATTTTACACATACTCAGCACTAGGGAAACGTTAATTTACATTCCATTTATTCCACAGATACTGTCGAGTAGGACGTCATGGGCTGAATCATTATCACTTTTCCACTCATTGAACTGCCACCTTCATCATACACTTCATCCTCAAAGACGCTTTTTTTAATTTTTAATTTTTAATTTTTTTTTGAGACGGAGTTTCACTCTTGTTGCCCAGGCTGGAGTGCAATGGTGCAATCTTGGCTCACTGCAACCTCTGCCTCCCAGGTTCAAGAGATTCTCCTGCCTCAGCCTCCCGAGTAGCTGGGATTACAGGCATGTGCCACCACGCCCAGCTAATTTTGTATTTTTAGTAGAGATGGGATTTCTCCATGTTGGTCAGGCTGGTCTCAGACTCCTGACCTCAGGTGATCCACCCGCCTCAGCCTCCCAAAGTGCTGGGATTACAGGCGTGAGCCACTGTGCCTGGCCTATCCTTAAATATACTTGGGTCTGTTTCCGAATTCCCAATTCCGTATCTTTAGGTTTACTTGTATACCACACTGTTTTAATTATTATAAAAGATTTACAGTACATTTTGTGACTTGGCAAGGCAAATCCTGACTTAGTTCTTAGTATTTCAAAATAATCATGATTTATTTTATAAGCTATACACTTTGGCCTGGGCGCAGTAACTCATGCTTATAATCCCAGGGCTTTTGGAGGCTGTGGCAGGAGGACAGCTTGAAACCAGGAGTTCAAGATCAGCCTGGACAACATAGCGAGACCCCACCTCTACAAAAAATAAAAAAATTAGCTGGGTGAGGTGGTGCATGTCTGCAGCACTAGCTACTCAGGAGGCTGAGGTGGGAGGATCACTTGAAGCCAGGAGTTTGAGGTTACAGTGAGCTAATATTGTGCCACTGTACTCCAGCTTGGGTGACAGAGTGAGACCCTGCTTAAAAAAAAAAAAAGATATATACTTTGCATTTCTCATTGGTGAAGTATCTACATGAAGGCATTAATCATTAATAAATGATTAATGTAAATAAGTTCTAAAGACATTTACACAGGAAATAGGGACTTCATTTTTCAAAATCAATATAATTGTTGACTTAAAGATTTAACTGGGATATTCAAATTAATAAGATAAAAAACCTTATGCTATTTTCATAGAAGGATGAATGGAAACACCAGACATTATTTTAAGAAGTATTAAGGCTCTTATACATATGTTTACAATATCAAATTTATCTATAATATCCAGTGTTGAACTGAGTCTCTAAGATTAATTCCTGCTCTACTATTGTATAAATATATAAAAACTTTAATTAGGACAAGCATCTTTTAGAGGCTAGAGATAAAAACCACAACTAAAAAACAAGGAAAAACTTTAAAGTTTCAAACATTAGCCACCTTTATCATTTCCAAAGAAGAAAGTAACTGCCTTCAGGATATCTACTTGACCAAAGGCCGCTGCAGTTCTTTAGTACTTGAGAGTTCCAGAGGTGATGGTGACGACCAGTCCCTCCACCTCTCAACAAGCATTGATGAGATTGCCCAAAGAGCAGAAAATCAATCCTATCAGAGGCCAGGAAGTCCTAGGGGAGGAATCAGCTTTTAAATTTTTCTAAGAAACTCATTATGAAGTAGCTAGTATTTTTGTGTAACAGCAAATTTTTATATCTATTTCTAAAGTGAGATAATTTAAACTAGAAAAGATTGGGCGCACAAGTCATAATAGGTTGGTTCAATAAAGGACTTAAAAACATTCAAATTATAAAAATGTAAATTTTGGGAAATAAATAGATTTGGTGGAAAATGAACAAGGGAATAGACTAGTACAATTTATAAAAACACCATCTTTTAATGAAATAGAAAAATCCAATTCATTGATATCAGCCAAATAGATGTTTACTTCACTTGGTTAACATTTGCTTTCATCTTTCTTTCCATGCACAATACAAACATCACTTTATTCATGAGACTTCATTTCAATGTTAAGACTTCAACTTACAACCAGTTAAATTTTGGAAACACTTCTTAGAAAGAAAAAAAAGTATTTAGGTTTACCAATAAGCTATTATCCTTTTAGACACTAGATGGCACTGGATAGTAAACAAATTTACATCTATGTAGATGGCCGTAAGTAAATAGCTCCCACATTTACCTGGAACTTGATATATGGATGACTAACTTTGTTTGCATAACTCTTAAAAATAAATCTGCTGAAGTTCACTGTGCACTTGAAAAAGGCAAACAATTACTATAAACTACCAGCTCTGGATACGAAGAATGCAGTATTTCTGGTGAATGTTTAACGTATACATACTGAAGGTAAAACTTAAGATTCTTCTGCTCTTCCATTTTTCCCAATTGTATCCCAAGTGACAAAACTGAAATGTGTTCTTCCCAGTATGTGGGTAATAAAAATCAAGTAACAAAGGGGCAGGGGGAAGCTATGTTCTTAAAAGACGTATTGTATTATGGTGGAAAGAGCATAGCTGCTCTTTGTAGAAAGCACAGTAACTTTGGAATGGGAGCCTAGCCTTTAGTTGTTGACTAGCTGTGTGAACTCGGACAAGTCATTACCCATAAGAGACCTTGGCTACCTCATCACTAAAATGAAAAGATTAGATTAAAAAATTTGGAAGTGTCTCTTTTAGCTTTAACACTCTATGAATCTAGGACTTCTAGAGTCACCTAGTTGCTCATGTTTATAAATAAAAATAACAAACAGCTGCTTAACTAACTTATCAAACCTGTAAATTGTGGAAAAGTTATTTTTAAAATAACATATATATCAATAAATTTAATTTTGAATTAAAAATTTTAAGGTATAAAGTACATAAGGTTTTCAGCTTTCACAAACAACTCTGATAGATAACAGTGTAAAACTATAAAGATAATATCATCAGGTATGTTATGCATGTAACTAAGCATAGCCATACAAACAATAAAAGTTAAATTAAGCAAAAATTCAGTCATGAAAAAATTATTTTTTCCCAAAAACATCTCAAGAGCACTTTGTCTATAACAGACATTGCTATGGGCCAGGATACAACATACGTTGTTTTCTTTGCTAACCCCAGATTTCTCAGAAATTGCTTCTTCTGCCCAAAAGACATCCTTTATTTTCCCCTCTCATCTACTGAGAGGTCTTAAATCCCCACTGAAATATTGTCTTCTCATCATCCAATCTGTTTTTATGTGCTGCAGCCCCATCAAATTCATGGTCACAGAGCCCTTGAGCTCCTCTCTGTTAGCACATAAAAATCATGTGCTGTAACTAGCTGCTGATTTTTCTATCTCCCCTACTGCTTGTACATTCTTTGATGTGAGAAATAATTTTGTTTTTGTATGCTCAGCAATTTAGCACAGTTTTTTGGTACTTAGCAGATGTTTTAAACGGTTTGTTAAACAAACAGCATTTATGGTGTAACATTTAACTAATGGAGGGTAAATGGTAAATTAAGGTTTAGAAAGTTTAAGAATCTTGTCAAGTCACACAATTATTAATTACACAGTTACTAAGTGGTAAAACAGAACTCACACAATCTAACTCCAGATCCAAAATTATTTCAATGCTAAACTACTTACTAGGAAGTTTTCCTTTTTTCCCAAGTTCTGAAAAAGTATAACGAGCACAGGAATTCTCCTTCTTAAAGGGCTGCCTCAGTAGCAAATGAACAATGCGGGTACAGGAGCCCAGGCTGTCGGGCTCATCACTGTCTCCCCGGGTTTAACATGGTGCCTGGTGATGACTGGGGCTCAAGAACAGTCAGATGAATCAATGCCCTACTGGTTTGCAGAAAGGTAATATTTCAACAGTGTCTTCAATTTCCTCCTTGGCTACTGGACTAATAAGTTTTCTATTATCATTTGTATTTAATAGGATAATTTATATTTTCCTTGAAAACTGTTCATTTTTATCTAGGTTTTCACATTTGTTAGTAAAAATAATCCCTCATAATTTCTAATTTTCATTAATCTATTGTTTTATTTGTTTTTAAATTATTAAACATATATATTTCTTTTTTGTCAGTTTAGTAAATGGTTTGTGTATTAGTCTGTTCTCACACTGCTAGAAAGAACTACCTGAGACTGGGTCATTTACGAATAAAAGAGGTTTAAATTTTTTTATTATTATACTTTAAGTTGTAGGGTACATGTGCACAACGTGCAGGTTAGTTACATATGTATACATGTGCCATGTTGGTGTGCTGCACCCATCAACTTGTCATTTAACATTAGGTATATCTCCTAATGCTATCCCTCCCCCCTCCCCCCACCCCACAACAGGCCCCAGTGTGTGATGTTCCCCACCCTGTGTCCATGTGTCCTCATTGTTCAGTTCCCACCTATGAGTGAGAACATGCGGTGTTTGGTTTAATTGACTCACAGTTCCACAGGCTTAACAGGAAGCATGACTGTGAGGCCTCAGGAAACTTATAATCACAGCGGAAGGGAAAGGGGAAGAAAGGAACTTCTTCCCATGGTGGCAGAAGAGGGAGTGCAAGGCAGGAAGTGCCACACACTTTTTACCTACCATCAGACCTCGTGAGAACACATTTACTATCATGAGAAAAGCAATGGGGAAATCTGCCTTCATGATCCAATCACCTCCCACCATGTCCTTCCCTTGATATTTGGTGATTACAATTTGAAATGAGATTTTGGTGGGGCAACAGGGTCAAACCATATCATTGTACCTCTGGCCTCTCCCAAATATCATGTCCTTCTCATATTTCAAGACCAATCAGGTCTTCCCCACAGTCCTTCAAAGTCTTAATTCACTCCAGCATTAACTTGAAAGTCCAAGTCTAGGCCAGGCATGGTGGCTCACGCTTGTAATGGGGAGGCTAAGGCGGGTGGATCAACTGAGGTCAGGGGTTTGAGACCAGCCTGGCCAACATGCCAATACCCCATCTCTACTAAAAATACAGAAAAAAAACTAGTCGAACATGGTGATATGTACCTGTAGTCCCAGCTACTCAGGAGGCTGAGACAGGAGAATTGCTTGAACCCAGGAGGTGGGGGTTGCAGTGAGCCGAGACCATACCACTGTGCTCCAGCCTGGGTGACAGAGCAAGGCTCTGTCTCAAAAAAAAAAAAAAAATGTCCAAGTCTAAAGTCTCATCTGAGACAATGCAAGGCCCTTCCACCTGTGAGCCTCTAAAATCACAAACAAGTTAGTTACTTGTTTGGGGTACAGGCATTGGGTAAATGCTCCCATTCTGAAAGGAAGAAACTGGCCCAAACAAATGGGGTACAGGCCCTGTACAAGTCCAGAACCCAGTAGGACAGCCATTAAATATTAAGGCCCCAAAATAATCTCCTTTGACTCCATGTCTCACATCCAGTGCATGCTGATGCAAGGGGTGGGCTCCCAAGTCCACAGCCACAGCTCTGCCCCTGTGGTTCTGCAGGGTATGGCCCCTGTGGCTGCTTTCATGGGCTGGTGTTCAATGCCTGCTACTAATCCAGGCGCATGGTGGAAGCTGTTGGTGGATCTACCATACTAAGGTCTGCAGGACAGTGGCCCTCTTCTCACAGCTCCACTAGACAGTACCCCAGTGGGGACTCTGTGTGGGGGACCTAATCCCACATTTCTCCTCTGCACTGCATTAGCAGAGGTTCTCCATGAGGGCTCTGCCCCTGCAGCAGACTTCTGCCTGGATATCCAGGCATTTCTATCATCCTCTAAAATCTGGGTGGAGGCTCCCAAACTCTTGCCTTCTGTGTACCATGGCTAGAGCTGAAGTGACTGGGACACAGGACACCATGTTTGGAGCAGCAAGGCCTTGGGCTTGGTCCATGAAACCATTTTTCCTAGGCCTCTGGACCTGTGATGGGAGGGGCTGCTGTGAAGATCTCTGAAATGTCCTGGAGACATTTTCCCTATTGTGTTGGTGATTAATATTCAGCTCCTTTTATGCAAATTTCTGCAGCCAGTGGCTTGAATTTCTCCACAGAAAATGGGTTTTTCCTTTCTACAACACGGTCAGGCTACAAATATTCTAAACTTTTACGTTCTGCTTCCCTTTTAAACACAAAACCTTCTCTTTGTGAACACATATGACTGTGCATGGCTAGGAGTAGCCAGGCCTCATCTCCATCTGAGACCACCTCAGCCTGGACTTCACTATCCATATCACTGTCAGCATTTTGGTCACAACCATTCAACAAGTCTCTTCGAAGTTTCAAACTTTCCTTCATCTTCCTGTCTTCTGAGCCCTCCAGTTTCCTTTGTTTTTAGTCATTATAGGAATCCCATGAAGAATTCTTAGACAGAAATTAAATACATTAAAGTTAGGGTCTAGCCCAGAAAAGAAAAGGAATCACAAGTTGGTAAATCCTAACCTAATATACTGAGTTTAATATGTGTATTATTTGGATAAATAATAATGTATTGATAACCTCTTCTAAGTTGTTTTCTTGATCTCTCAATAATTAAAAATACTACTATTTTTCTGTCCATTTTCTCCATTTTGCTTCAGAAACTTCAATGTACCAGAATAAAAGACAGTTTGGTTTTTTAACCTGATCTAAGTTTTTTTTCTTTTAACAGTTGGATCTTCTTTACAAGTAATTTTGTTATAATCACATAATGATTTCCATAATAATATTTTATGTTTTAATTTTAGTGCTTTTTAGTATTTAGTTTTGTTTTTATCTTCTGCTAAATGTTCTATGTGAATAAAACACATAGAACTTCTTTCCTCCTTGCTTATATGAATGCACGTTTTTAAATTCTATTAGAACTTCTGACATATTTAAATGTTATTTGTTATATTTCTCATTACATCAATTTCAGAAATTTAATTATTTCTACTGCGAAGAAATTCATACTTTAATAAGTATAAAAACTGTATAATTCTTTCTTTTTTTAACCCTTAGTATTTGTTGATAGGGACAGAAAATTTTCTCAGTCTATTTGTGTTTTATTATAATTTTGTCACTATAGTATATAATTTTTGTTGTGAAATTGAGTTATTTAAGATTTTCTTGCTATGATTCCAAATCGAGACAATTTTTTAAAGATTGACAATTATGTAGACTATGCTGCCTTTCATGTGCAAAAGGCGAAATACAAAAATATATACATGTATCTGCTTACCTATGCAAAAGATGTTTTATTTAATTTAATATGGTTATATTTTAGAAGTGTATCTTCTATTGCCAGCGATACAGCAGATTAGATCATTTGGCTGACACTTTTGAAAAAACAATTTCAAATTTATTTAAAGGCTGCATAAAATATATTTTACCCATCTTTTATATTGCTTTGCTGGGCTGAGAAGAATGGAAGGAATCCACAGAAATCTAAAAGGAAGTAAATAAAGGAACCGTGGGAGGTAACCAGATCCCAAAGCTGTCTTTCTCTTGAGGGAATTACTAATGACTGAATAGACTGATCTTCTCCCAGGAAAGCCACACGGAGAGTGAGAGACAGGAGAGAAAAGTTGGGGCCTTTCTGTGAGGAAGTCTAAATAGAGACCCCTTTAGAGGGCCAGGACAGGCAACAGGCCAAACATTCATCTTAGGTTGAAGGACAAATACACTTACCCCAGCAAAGAGGCTGCAAGGAAACCAGATTATTTTGAAATTAGTACTGGAGGGAAAATAACAATCTCCTCTGAGAAGTCATAATTGTGCATCATGTGGAGTGGACTCTTGAAGCCATACTACTTTATAGCCTGAAAATTCATCTCAACCAGATAATTTAGTTTAAAATGGTTTTGGATTGGTAGTACCTTAAGTGACTAGCAGAAACAAATGCATGTCTATCTCCAAGAAAGGAACTAGAAAGGCACTTCTAACAAGCCTCGAGAGTATCCATTTAAGGGGCCCACGGAAGAATAGAATTCACAGTTAGAGAGAGAGAGAGAGAGAGAAAGGAAAAATAAAAAGAAAACCATAAAACACAAAAGCAAAAAAGCCACCATCTGTCAGAGTTGGACGAAACAAAGCCCAAGAAACTGTAAATTCAAAGGAACATAGAAGAAGTATAGTTAATGTATTTCAAGAAATAAAAGACAAGTTTGAAAATATGTACAGGAAATAAAAAAACCATAATGAAAACCAAAATAAATTTAAAAACAGTATCTTTATTTTAGTCAATATTCAGAGAGATAATTTATCAACCTGAACTCTTTATCTACCAAAGATATATTCCAAGGAGCGGGTGAAATGAAGACAAATTCACACAAACACAAACTGAGAGTGCTTTCCATCAGCAGACTCTCGGTAAGGGAAATTCTAGAGAATGCATTTCAGATGGAAGAAAAATGATCCCAGATGGACGACTTGAGATACAAGAAGAAATGAAGAACAAAGAAAGTAGTAATCATGTAGATACATCTAAAAAAACACTTGAGTGAACTTATGACTTCTCAGCCAATGTCTTCTTCCTACCCACAGAAATCCCTGGGTCAAGGAAATAACAAGGCCTTAGCTATCTAGGTGGAATGCATAAAGGGCAAAATAGAGTGAGCAAAACACAGTAATTATCCCCAAGAATTATCCTCCCAGGCAGATAAGGTATCTGTCTTCATAAAGCTGACATTCTAGCAAGAAAGCCAGATAAACAAATAACCACTCAAATCACAGAAAAACATGTAATCACAGACTCAGCTATGTTCCATGAAGGAGACTTATATAACGTTGAGAAAGCAAAATACAGTGTACAGTGGGATCTGACTTGGGAAGCTCAGAGACAGCTACAATTTTGCTATATACCCTGCTGTTCATAGGGATATTAAGTTGAAGAAGACAGACTCAGTCCCTGAGATGCGGGAAAGAAAGAAGGAACAGGGAATCAGTGCCCCTAGAGAGTAGCATGCCCAGTAAATGGACTGACCTTAGGAGTTTAGAATAAGGAGCCAGAATAAAACTAAGAGGATATTGTACCAGTCCTTTAAGTTACTAAAGTAAAGATTAAATAATTCAAATTGATACATAAAATTACAATTTAGATATTGTAGATAGAAAAGCGTTTTGCTGAATCCTAAGAGGAACTACTTCATTGAGGCCAATGTATAAAGAAGTCTGCAAATAAAGCAAAAAATAAATAAATTTTTTTAAGCCAAGTGATTAAGAATGTGGGTTTTGTAACCTAAACCAAGCCCGCAAAGTCAGCATTTTGGGCTCCCGTCCACTGTAGCCATAGGGTGCCTGCTGCCTGCACCTCTCAGTCTCTGCCCGCAGCTGTCTCTATTCTCTTTCCACAGGGCAGGAGAGACCAGCCTGTAGAGGCAGCCTCAACTTCAGGATTGTTACCACTTTTGTTCAGGTGAACGGCTAGAATTGCTGAGTCCAAGATACAGGTTTTAGCAAAGAATCTGCTGGGGCCCTCATGGGCCACATGTCCACCCCGATCTGAACTAGAGACCCGAGGATAAGGGGCTGGAAGTGAGCACAGCTGCGTGGCCAACTGGGGGGCTGCTGGAGGTGGCTCAGAAGGAGTAATGTGACGTGGACCACAACAGACTGCATTCCACACATATCAGCCAATTAAAAAATAATGGCAAACTGTAGAATATTTTTCTAAAAGAAATTACTTTTAATAAAAACTTTGACATTTTAAAAATAATTTTTAATGCACCGAAAAAAAGTAATATCCATTTGTTATTTTAGTAGCTTAACCATTTTAGAATACTACCAGTGTCTGAAATATGGTTTATTTAGAAGTGGTAGTAATATCTGAGTAATGCAAATTAATAAACATTCTTATCTGACGGTTTATATGAAAGGCACTAGGAGAGGGGCTTGGGAAATACAAGAATGAACAAGAAAATGTCTTTGCCCTAAATAAGCCTTTCATTTTTGAGGTAACAAGCGTAATTTGTTACAATACAAGGGAAAACAATGGCTATGGAAATGAATAAGATAAGCTGTAAGTTAATTAAATCAGCCAATAAATATTTTTGTGCAACTATTTTCACACTTTGCAAAACTGTTATATTTAAGAGTCCTATTAAAAATCTCAGAATGCTTTTGTCTCTATTCCTAGTAACGTTGTATATAATGTACATAATACATATTTTGATTACTCAAGAATACAGGTAGCATATTGCAAAAATACGTTCCAAATCTAAGATAGCAATGCCTAACACATAAGAAATGTGAAGCAAAAATGTGTGAAATAAACTTATGAGGGAATTTATACATTAAACTTATGAATATTAGCATTATTGGCTCAGTTATGCTAAAATATGTATACTTTTTAATACTGTATCAAAAATCAAATGCCAGTAATTGAACATCTTGAAATACTTTTGAAAGCGCCTTTCTATGTTGCATTTTCCGGTGGGCTGTGCTCCCGGTAAGTTAGACCAGAAACGCAGGATCCGGCCTGCTGGCAGAAGACTGGAACAGCCACAGCTGAGAATCCCCATTCCTTGACTGGCCTGAGCCTACTACAGTAAGGCAGCTTAGGGATCTAGACACAGAGCCCTAGGACTTTTAGAGTC